>NC_143518.1:32932078-34132078 GCF_031878675.1 Megascapheus bottae | reverse complement strand
CTTGAACTGGTTTGGAAACACTTTTCCCTTGCTACTCTCTTCAAGAGGGAAACTACTATTTTATTCTTAGGAGACTATAAGAAACAATAGATTGATTGACTGATTGTCAGTCATGGGGCTTGAACTCTGATCCTGGGTGTTTTGCCTGAGCTCTTCAGCTCTAAGGCTACTGTCCTACCCCTTGAGCCATAGCACCACTTCTGGTTTTCTAGAGATTAATTGGAGTTAAGAAGTATCTCAGGGCCTTTAGTGCCCACGATGACTTTGAACCTCAATCTTCAGAGCTCAGCCTCCTGAGTAGTTAGGATTACAGGTGTGAGCCACTGCACCTGACTTATAAGAAACTATTTTGACCAAGAAACTAAAAATTAATTTTAACTCTTAAGAAAGATAAATGGGGATAACGATTATGTTGAAGCTTTCCAAATTACTAATTAAAATGTCCCCACAAAAATGTCAATGTCTGTAGTTTGACCTCGTACTTTTTTTCAAGATCAACTGGGAAAGTTTGGAGATCTTTCTGCAGAATCATGTCTTAAAGCAAAATTTGAGTTTTCCCTAATTTCAAGTCATGCTGATTTTTTTTTTCTGGTGACCTTGTCTTCATTATCAGGTTTGCATTAAATGTCAGAATTTTTCCTCTTGTCAGAGTGTAAATGCTAGCTCATTCTTGAGCCATCTGTTATACACTAATAGCTCTGATTTATTCTTCTTCTGCCTAACACACATATTAATAGTACAGAGGCAAGCTTTACATTTCTTCTTATTGGTTTGTAGTTTTATTGTACACATTAGTGGTACAAATTTTGCATTCATATTAGCTGTTTATATTAACTGTTTCTAGTTTGGGAGTGAGTAATGTACTTAATGTTTTTAATGTGATGATAAACTTTACATCAGCAGCAGTTTAATAGAGTTTATGTGATTACATTTTACTACCTCTAATTTTTTTCTTGCACTTATTTCCAAGATATTTTATTGTGTATGTCTGCATGTTTTGATGATTTCAAATTTCTTAATTGACATGAGGTTTTCTAACCAACAATTTGTACAACTATGAGGAAACCACATTAGTTCCAAATACTTTGAATTTGAATTAGTAATTTTGAAAGGCCTATCCCTAGTTGCTGTTCTAACCATCTTATTTTTAAGGTTTCACGTGCTCTTCAACTTGGCAGTTTGAAAGATAGTTGTAAGATAGATAAGGTAGAATGATAACAAAACAAAATAGAAAATAGAAAGTAGGTAATAGAAAAGAAGAGCTGTGTAAGGCAAGAATGAGTTAAAGAAACTTTCATATTTTTTAAATAAGCCTAGATAGTATTTTAATTTTTTATTTTCTTTTAATAGTTTTATATTTGAAATTCAGCCCTTTCTCAGGAATCCGGTATATTGGCCAAATATAAAATGTTCAGAAGCCATTGCTGTTCATATTGGCCAAGAATATACCTTTTGACTAATAAATGACTGTGTTGATCCAAGTGAAACTGTGTAGTGTCTAAGTTGCAGCCAATTGTAGACATTTTCCTCCATCCTTGGAGTACATCATTAGATAACTAGATGAAGGGCTCCAACCCTGAGCCAGAGTTCATCTTATTGAGTGTAACAAAGACAGTTAGACACGACGCCCTGGGCTTGATTCCTTAGTACCACATATTCAGAAGAAGCTGGAAATGGCACTGTGGCTCAAGTGGCAGAGCACTACCCTTGAGCAAAAAGTGTCCAAGGTCAGAGCCCAGATCCTGAGTTCAAGTCCCAGGACTGGCAAAAAAAAAATGTGTTTTTATTTCATTTGGCTATATAAACATGCATTTTGTTTTTATGTAGGACCAATGCCTTTCTTTCTGTTTTTTTTTGTTTGTTTTTTTTTGTTTTTGTTTTTTTTTGCCAGTCTTGGGCTTTGAGCTCAGGGTCTGAGCACTGTCCTTGGGCTTTCTCAAGGCTAAGCTCTACCACTTGAGCCACAGCACCACTTTTGGCTTTTTTTTCTATGTATGTGGTACGGAGGAATCGAACCCGGGCCTTTGTGCATGCTAGGCAAGCACTCTACCGCTAGGCCAAACTCCCGGCCCCCAATGCCTTTCTTTTAATTTTAATCTACTTCTTAGAGTTCCATGTTACATTGCTTCTATAATTTCAGCCATAATTTCCATACTTTGTTTTTTAACCATAATTTCCACTACTTTACAATTACAGGAACTTTAAGGATATTTTAAGCAGTGTGAATTCATACTTATAATTTTCCCCCAGTCTTTCATGTTGATTTGCAATGAGAAAAAAAAGGAAAAAACCTTAGTTCATTTTTTATTAAGCCTTTCTCTTCACTGACTAATAATAGATTAATTTATACTAACATACAGAATTAGGACTAGGAAAAAGCACAATTCAAGTAGTCATTAAGATTTGTTGTATTTTATAAGGTAAGTGTGAGTCATTGAGTTTTATAAAGGGAGTATGGGCAGAATTGTTTAATAGGTCAGTGTCTACTCTGTATAGAAATGTAGAATTAACATTTAATAACTTTCAGTACTTTTATTAATTTTTAAATTTTATTGTGAATCATCTTAACCCTCAGCTAGGCATAATGCTGTTTAATTTTTTTTGATAAGTCAGTTTGCAGTGCCTTTTTTCTTTTCTTTCTTTCTGTTTTTTTTTTTTTTTTGTGGGTCATTGGGCTTGAACTCTGGCCTGGGAGTTGTCCCTGAGCTCTTCAACTCAAGGCTACTGCCCTACCCCTTGAGCCACAGTTCCACTTCCTGTTTTCTAGTGATTCATTGGAGATAAGTCTCAAAGTCTTTAGTACCTGGACTGGCTTTGAGGGGATTCTTGGATCTCAGCCTCCTGAGTAGCTAGGATTACAGGAGTGAGCCACCACGCCTGGCAGTTTTCAGTGCTATTGTTTCCTTAGAAAAAGAAGAAACAAGCCAGGCTCATGCCTGTAATCCTTGCTACTCAGGAGGCTAAGATCTGAGGATCCCAGTTCAAAGCCAGCCGGGGCATGAAAATCCTTGAGACTCTTATCTCCAATGAACCACCAGAAAACCCAAAGTGGTGCTGTGGCTGTACATGGTAGAGCAATAGCCTTGAGATGAAGCGATCAGGGACAGTGCCCAGGTCCAGAGTTCAAGCCCTACTACACACACACACACACACACACACACACACACACACACACACACACACACACAGAGACAGACAGACAGAGACAGACAGAGAGACAGAGACAGAGAGACAGAGAGAGACAGAGACAGAGAATAGTTTGAATGTTGTATAATAGACTTGTATAATAGACTAGTTATTTCTAACAAGATGCTTGGTAGATGGAATTGGAGAACTGTGTGAAAATAGCACATTTTCATGAACTATTGCATAATGTTGGGAAACTGATGCTTTCTTCACACAATAGAGTGTTTTCATTTCTCTTGTTTCTCTAACTTCTTCTGGGAATATGAGTAACAAAGCACTGATTATCATTTTTGTCCTTAAGTTTTATCCCTGATGATGTCCTGTTGTATTTAAACCTTACAAAGATTTTTTGGTAGCTCATTTAAATGTGAATTACTGACACAGTTTGGAATAATATTTCTGCAATATCTTTATTTGTACCTCTAAACACCAGGAATTATTATTTAGAGTTTATTGTTGTGAAAATAGAAGGACATTTACTATGTACATGTAATTACTTTTTAAGTGCTATTAGAATTTGTAGTAGACTAGCTTTGGTTCCCTATATCTTTGTACTTTGTGTTTTTTGTTAAATGTACATGTAATTACTATTTAAGTGCTATTAGAGTTTGTAGTAGACTAGCTTTGGTTCCCTATGTCTTTGTACTTTGTGTTTTTGGTTAAACGTGCACTTTAAATTGTTGGCTATGTCAAGTGTGATACTTCCAAAATATAATAATAGTAAAATAACCAGTAGGCTGTACTCCTGTCCTTTAATGATTAGAAACAATGCACATTAACTGTAATAATTTATGTACTTTTAAGATGTGATTATTTTTTCATAAATAATAGCATAATTCTGGGCTTTTTGATACAAGCACAAGTACTTTGAAGTTTAATGCAGAAATATAGAGGAGACATTGTATTCAGAAAATCATATTTACAAGCAGCATTTAGTACGACATCTAAATCTTAGCGGGAAACTCAGAATTAAGTCTGAGCCTGAGCTTAATTAACCCATGACCAAAAGAATCTAAGAGTGTTTATTTTACAATAGCTTTAATTTGAGATTTGCAGGTTTTAGAGATTATTCAATTCAGAGACCCTAAACCAATATTTTAATTATAGGAATTGAACTATTTATAATTTTCATAGCAAGAAGATCAACAAATGGTATTGTTCTCTTGGTTATAATATGTTATCTTACTTTCGGAAATGTGTGATCTTTGTGTCTAACAATGCAGCTTAAAAAAAATGCTGGAATTCTAGCAGTCCTTTGCTCTTCTTCCTCCCCCACTTAAAAAAAAAAAAGTGTCCTCATGGAAATGTTGAACTGAATTATATAAAGTGCAAGCAGTTACTGGAAATGTTTTCCACACAGTTTTATTCATGCCCTTCAATTTCAATTTGTCTTTCACAATCCAGGGTTTTTTCTTTGTTTTACTGGTAATTGCATTTCACAGTCACATTGACTTTGAACTCAGTGGCATTGAATTTTTATTTTTCTCAATTATATCACATTTGATACTTTGAGGATTTTGTTCATATAACCAAGTTTGTTGAATGAATGATGAGATAGAGAGTATAGGATCAAGAGAACAAAGCAAAATAGGTTCAGCTTACAATAATTTTATCTCAGTGCAACCTTGCTTACTTCATATTATTGTGCTTTTTTGTAGGTGACATTCTGAACTTTTGTATTTTTGCTAGAAAGAAAAACTTTTGAAAATAGTAGTTAATATCATAGTCCTGAGTCATTTGTGATTAGCTTTAGAATACTTTCAGATATATACTTTTCAAAACACTCTTCTAAAGCCAAACTCCACTTGGCTCATTCTTAATTTTTAGAAATTGTGTTTCTGGGATATCAGAAACCTCAAATGCTCTGATTCGTTTAAAATCACCAAAAGTCAGCTAGATTATCTTTAGAACTATATAATTGGGCTAGATACACATATTTCATTTCCTAAACTTCTAATTTGTATTTTTTTTTTTTGCCAGTCCTGGGCTTGAGCTCAGGGCTTGAGCACTGCACTGTTCTTGGGCTTTCTCAAGGCTAGAGCTCTACTACTTGAGCCTCAGCACCACTTCTGACTTTTTTTTTATGTATGTACTACCCAGGAAGTGAACCCCGGTCTTCGTGCATGCTAGGCAAGCACTCTACCACTAGGCCAAACTCCCGGCCCTCTAATTTGTATTTTTTTTTTTTTTTTGCCAGTCCTGGGCTTGAGCTCAGGGCCTGAGCACTGTCCTTGGACTTTCTCAAGGCCAGAGCTCTACCACTTGAGCCTCAGCACCACTTCCGGCTTTTTTCTATGTATGTGGTACCGAGGAATTGAACCCGTCCGTGTCTTTGTGCATGTTAGGCAAGCACTCTACCACTAGGCCAAACTCCCAGTCCCTCTAATTTGTATTTTAAGAGTAAGAGCTACATGTCTTCTTTAGCCTATTCCTGTCACAGACAAATGTGTAATATTGTATCTACCTCAAAGGGAGAAACGAAATAGGCAAGGCTTCTGGATCCAGGCCCTGCTTTAATCACAGTCTGTCTTTTATATATTGATATATAGTTTGAGAAACTTCCAGAGGAAAACAGTTTTTCAAAAACATTTGAAAGCTACTTCAGTTGGAAACTACTTTGGTATCTTCTAATATTATCTAGTCTAGCCCCCATCATTTTACAGGACTGGAAGCTGAGACCTAGAAAGGATATGTAGTTTTGTCTAGCTCATACAGCTATTTAAGGCAGAACTAGAATTAAATTTTCTTGTCCTGGTGGCCTGTTGCTGGTGTACTACAGCATTTGTGTGACTAGAACATAAGAGTACTCAATGCATAACACATAGTGCCTGCTAAAGGAAGACACTAGGACGGCATGAGTGAATGATCAAGTAGTAACAAGTAGTCAATCACTTCTAAACAAAATTCAAATAACTTATTTTTCCAATGAAAAGAAAATATTGGGCAGGAGTTTGGCCTAGTGGTAGAGTGCTTGCCTAGCATGCATGAAGCTCTGGGTTTGAGTCCACGGTACCACATACAAAGGAAAATCCAGAAGTGTTGCTGTGGCTTAAGTAATAGAGTGCTTGCCTTGAGAAAGCCCAAGGACAGTGCCCGAGCCCTGAGTTTAAGCCCCAAGGCCAACAAAAAGTAAATTAATTAAATTAAATTTACATATAGAAGAAAATAAAATGTTAGCTGCTTAGAAATTCTAAATTCAGCTTATTAAAGGTCTAAGTCAGATTTTATAAACAGAATGTTCTTTGTAAATTTTAGGATCACCTACTGTTACCAGCTACCACCCATAACAAGACCACAAGACCAAAAATGTCGATTGTATTGCCAGCAATAAACATAAATGGTAAGTTGAAATTTTGATTTATGAAAAACACTTTTCCTTTGCCTTAACCAAGATTCTCTGGATTAATGAAAAGACACTTCAGATGTTCAGTCAGGCAAGTATATATTCATGGCATTATATTTGAAATATATTCTGAGGCTCTTCTACAGCATTATTTTTAATTTCCTTTTCTTAAGTTACATATTTTGGGGCCAGGAGTTTGGCCTAGTGATATAGTGCTTGCCTAGCATGCACAAAGACCCGGGTTCGATTCCTCGGTACCATATACATAGAAAAAAGCCAGAAGTGGTGCTGAGGCTCAAATGGTAGAGCTCTAGCCTTGAGAAAAGTCCAAGGACAGTGCTTAGGCCCTGAGCTCAAGCCCAAGACTGGCAAGAAAAGAAAGTTACATATTTTAAATGGAAAAAGTAGTTCTGTTTTATTTGTAAAATTGGGAAGCTAGCAGGCTGTGCTAGGGTTGGATCCTTTCTAATTATACATGCACCAAAAGAAGTCCTGCTGTGTTCTGTCAGTGACTTTGTAAATTAGCTTTTTGGAACTCAAAGTGATTTCTCATATTTTCTAAATACTGATATGATTCTAGGTCAAGCTACAGAAGCCTGTCTAAGTGTAATCCATAATTTCATTGAGCTTGATATTGGTAGTATCACTATTGCATTTTTATTATACTTTCTAGTACTGAATATTAAAGCACAAATAATACTGTGACACTTTGGGGCTATCCAAAGATGTTAAAATACAGTGTACCTACTTATAATCTGGATAGAAAACACAGAGATCACTGTATTTCAAGAGGAAATTTCCCATGAGTAATTCTAAAGGTGCTAAAGAAATTTAATGGAGAGATTTTCTTTTCTTTCAGCTGGGTTCTTCATGAAGAAGACAACTTATTTGGTCCCTGTTATGTGTAATAAGTGAACATTGGATATGTTCATGACTACTTACTTTCTCTGACATGTCATATTAGACTTACTAAAATAGGCAAATTTACCTTCTGTCTTCAGTTCATTAGTAGAACTGGTAAATTTTCCATATAGTGAAAAGAACATCAAAGCTTATGAGGAAGGTGGAAATGTAGTTATTAGAACTCATTGAACTAATGTGCAATTGAATCTGTCCACACTCCACTGATGGTCATATTTAGCCATCATATATTTCTATCAAATAAAACGCTGGATTGTATAGAGGAGATTTTAGATCAATTTCAACAAAATTAGCATGTAAGGAACAGGCTTCTACTGTATATTTAAGACTATAAAGGAATATACAATTTCCTGAGCTGAATACAGACAGCTTAATAAAAATGCAGAGGAGGCAGCCTATGGTATAAAATATAAATTATTTTCTTGCTAAGTTATAAAAGTCATACTAGTCTGAGTTAATTAAAACACATTTAAGAAAAAAAAAACCTATGACATTAGGAAGATCATCTCTTTCAGTAAAGGTGTACCTCTACAATTACATATGGCATATTCATACTACTACTTGAAGAACAGCATGTTCCAAAGTGATATTATATTCCAAAGAATATATGTATAGCATCTCATTTATTCTCATCCCATAGGTGCTTAGGTTTCTTTACTTGAACAATAATAGAGTTAACTTTTTAGCTCTGTGAAGCTACTTTCTAAATTCATCACGACAGAATTAACTTATTTTTTTCTTCTGACATTGGGTTCTTATGCAAGAGAATGGCCTGGTTTTATTTTTATAATAGTGAGCTGTCCATTTCTATTAAGCCAAAAGTAATGCAATGCTGTTTAACTATTTATCTTGGCCAGTAGACTAATTTTTGAAGATGAGTGTCTCATAGATTTGGAAAATGCAATCATTACTTTTTTAATGTGTTCCAGATTCTTTGTAAATATGCTTTTTTTTCTAAGATACAGTAGACTATTAGAAAGGTTAAAATTCAAATTCAAGAAATTAGAGAAATATATCAAGTATTATGTTGCATCCTCAGTCTCTTCTCTGAACAGTTGTTTCATCCTCTTGTTCTGAAGGTATTTTTCAAATTTGAGCCCTTTTTTCTTCCTACCATATATGCCACAGAGCTGAAGTAGGTTGATAGTATCTTTGTTAATCACTGTTACTTCCAAATGACTTCTTTCTTGTTTCCTTGACATCATTCAAGTGTATAATGGTAGGCTTTCCTTCTGTAACCATTCTCTGTTGCCGTCGTCTGCCTCACTCTTACCAATGACTCTCTACCACTGCTTTGTCAATATCCACATAGGGCATTCAGCCAGAGCTCTATTTTTATTCAGTCTTCTTTTATTTTGTACTACCTTAGCCTCTTCTATAATCCACATGGTGGTAGTCTAGACCTCATCATCATTAACGGCACTCCCTTTGAAATTTCTCAGGCATTCCATCTCTGTCTTCCTTCTTTCTTTCTTTCTTTCTTTCTTTCTTTCTTTCTTTCTTTCTTTCTTTCTTTCTTTCTTTCTTTCTTTTTTTTCCAGTCCTGGGCTTGAGCTCAGGGCCTGAGCACTGTCCTTGGACTTTCTCAAGGCTAGAGCTCTACCACCTGAGCCTCAGCACCACTTCTGGCTTTTTTCTATGTATGTGGTACCAAGGAATCGAACCTGGGTCTTCATGCATGCTAGGCAAGCACTAGATCACTAGGCCAAACTCCTGGCCCATCCATCTCTGTTCTTTAATGCTCTTTAATATTCACACTCCAACTATTCTCTTTCCTCACAAATCTCCAGTACTTTGACCCTATCACCTTTTCTGTACATATCCCATCATTAATGAGCCTGTGTTCTTCCTTACCTAGCCTAGATTCTTGCAAATATTCCTTGTCTTTTTCATAGGTCCCTGGAAAAAAATCCCTCCATAATTAAATCCAAATATTGTTTTCATGCCTACTCTGAAGTGTCTGAAAAGAGCTGGGAATATCATCCATTTCAGAGAAGTAGATGTACTTCAGCTCATGACCACTGATTTTAAAGGAGGCAGTTAACACTTCTAGTCCTTGCTGATAAATTCACTTTCTTAAGCTCATTTTCTTTCTCTGACTCTTGATAAATAATTCAGTTTTTTAATGTAGTTTACAAAGTAACTACTTTCTTGAAGTCTTTCATCTGGGAATGAACCTGACATCATCAGATACCTGCACTTTCATTGCTTTGGTTTTACTATTCTCCCTTCCTCTAGTATCTAATGTAATGGTTAATGGTGGCACATGAATACTAAAAATAAGCAGTATTATTGATCTGATTCTCCCATGGCATTAGTAGAAGCCTGCATATATGAACGAATAACCACTAGACTAAGCTCTTACTCTATTTAATCTCACAGTACTTTCCATGTCATGGAAATCTAGACAAGCTTGCTAGTGAGGGTATGCGAATGGCTATGCCAGTAGTATAACAGAAGGTCAGAAAGCAAACTGACTAAATAAATGGTGTCTGTTTTAATGATGAGAGAATGTTGATACAACTGCTTTTGATGATCATAGTTTTATGCCAGTGGCTATCCCAAAACAAACACATTTGCAAAGGGTCCTGTTTGTTCTACCTCAGCAGGCTTGGATGGCTTGAAAGCTAAGAGTTGTATCTTTGCTCTTACAAATTCATTTCTCCTTACAAATTCATTTCTCCTTAGACACCTTCATGGTGTCATTTAAAAAATACATATTTAAAAAATACATAGTTATAGTTAGAAAATAAAATGGCTGGTTAAATCTTATTTTTATTTTTGTGTGTATGTCAGTCTTGAACTCTGGGCTTGGGCGTTATACCTGAGCTCTTCAACTCAAGACTAACACCATACCCCTTGAGCCATAGCACCACTTTTAGTGTTCTGGTGGTTAATTGGAAATAAGAGTCTCATAGATTTTAATGCCAAGGCTAGCTTTGAACTGAGATCTTCAGATCTCAGCCTCCTGAATAGCTAGGATTATAGGCATGAGCCACCATGCCCAACTGTTTTTAATTTTTTAGTTAGAACATAGTTTCCTTTATGACTTGTGATGAAAACCAACAGTAAAATTCCCACATTGAGAATTCCTACTAAAAAACACATACATACATACACTAATCACTTGAAAAAACAGAATTTATTGTTCTCTCAAAATAGATGCAAATGAGCCAGGCCCCAGTGGCTTACGCCTATAACCATAGCTACTCAAGAAGCTGAGATCTGAGGATTACAGTTCAAAGCCAACCTGGGCAGAAAAGTCATGAGATCTTTTAACTCCAATAAACTATTTTTTAAAAAAGCCAGAAGAAGCATAGTGGCTCAGCCTTGAGCACAAAAAGGCTCAGGGCTAGGAGCTGGGTTTGGTGGTTCACACCTGTAATCATAGCTACTCAGGAGGCTGAGATCTGAGGATCACAGTTCAAAGCCAGCCCAGGCACTAAAGTCTTTGAGACTTTTATCTCTAATTAATCACCAGAAAACTAGAAGTGGTGCTGTTGCTCAAGGGGTGGGGCAGTAGCCTTAAGCTGAAGAGTTCAGGGACAGTGCCCAGGCCCAGACTTCAAGTCCCATGACTGACAAAAAAAAAAAGGCTCAGGGCCAATGCCCAGGCCCTGGGTTCAAGCCAAAGCAAAAAAAAGATGCCAATCCATTAATTATGTGTAATTGGCAAATAAGGTAAGGAGAGTTAAAATTTACTGTATTATAGTAGGAAGTAACTTTCTGAAGACCTAAATTTTAAGCCATTGCTTAAATTATGCAATTTTCTACTGAGAAGACAGACACCAAAGATAGGCAGAGTATGACACAAATTGTCTTTAGAATTTGGGTACAGTTTGGCTCTATTCTTCACATCTTTCTAGCACACCCCAACTCTGTTGATGTTAAAATGCCAGTGATGTCTGAAAAACCAGTGATAGTTTAGCTCACGTCTGATTCAGAAGTTGATTAATTTTTTTGGTCAGAATTAGAGGTTAAAATCACCACTCACACTTGGTCACCTGGTACTCCACCATACCTCCAGCCCTATATTTTGCTGGGGTTGCTTTTTGAGATAGGCTCTCACTTCTTGCTTGGACATATGATAGAGCCATGATTGCTTATTTTTAACTTGCTATTGTCACTGGGCTCTTGAGCACACACCATAGCATCCAGCTTCCAGCCTCCCTCTGGAGAAGGAGTTTTGTGGACACTTTTGCTCAGACTGGCCTGGATTTGGAATCCTCGTATATAGTTTGGATGAAACAGCACATATCACTGTGCTCATCTCTGAGTTGAGAAGGGGTTTCTGGAAATGTTCTGCCCACACTGGCCTCAAACCTTGATTCTTCTATTTAAAATTTTTCGGCTTCCCAAGTAGCCAGGATTATAGGTATGAGCCACCAGCATTCAACTTCTGAGTAATTTTTTTAAACCAGTTTAGATACCATGGAGTATAAATTAGAAGAATATGGTAGAATAGAATTTTGGATGGGGGTGTATGTCAAGTGGTAGAATGCCCACCTGGCTAGTGCAAAGACCTGAGTTCAAACTCCACTTATCACTACCATCACTCTCCCCCCAAAAAGAGGGTTAGTATGCAGAAAAATTTTGATAACCAATATCAATTGATACCTCAGGAGATAAAACTTGAACTAGACTATAAGGAAACTTAGAATTTGAGCATAGGTTTTTATTTATGCAAGGATTGCACCCAGCTAGCTAAGCTTTAACTTAAACTGAGGTGGGTTTTTTTTCTATATTTTTTCTATATTTTTTCTATATTCTAAATTTATAGCAAACACCATAAAGTGTTGCTAATGTTAACTCAACATTATAAGAGTGATAAGGCCAAGATTTATGACATTCTCTTCACCCTTCTCAGATGATCACAACATGCCCGACTCACTGAAATCTGTGCACTGTGCAGTAACAAGGCGGAAAGCTTAGGTGACTATCAAAAAAAGACACACTTCATAAATTCCTAGTAAATTTGTTTCCTCTGTCTCACTGAATATAACCCATAGCAATGTTTAGGCTCTGAAATGTAAGCTTAACTAGGCATATTGTGATAGAAAAAACAAAAGCAGGGGTGGCAAATTTTTTCTAGTGGTAGAGTGCCTGCCTAGCATGCACAAAGACCATGGTTTGATTCCTCAGTACCACATACATAGAAAAAGCCAGAAATGATGTTGTGGCCCAAGTGGTAGAGCCCAAGGACAGTGCTCAGGCTCTAAGGTCAAGCCCCAAAACTGGCCAAAAAAAAAAAAAAAGAAAAGAAAGAAAGAAAATAAAAGAGGCTTCAAAAGAAGCCTACAAGGCTGTAAGGAAATAATGGATATTGGGAACATCTATATCTCCAGCACAGCAGTCCCTTTACAGAGTCTTCATCCTGTTATTTTTTATTTTGGTAGCATAAAGTCACTTTCTTCATTCATCAGTGACTAAATCATATGATTTACCTCCCTCATCTTAGCACATGATGGAGTGTTATAGTAAGCAACAGCTGGAAATTTATGTGTCCAATACAATAACCTTCCTCCCCAAAACGTAATTGTGATCAACTTTTCAGTGTTAGCTTATGCTTCACTAAGGTAATCTCTTGGAGTGTGTTGTATTATTCATATTTATATCTGTATCCTCCTAGCTATCCCTGAAGAAATGCTACTTTAATTTTCAATATATTCTTGTGTTGGAAATTTTTCTGTTTTATGATTTACCTGAAATAGCTGTCCTGTCACTGTATCCTCCCTCTCAGCTTCTCCCTGTTGTTTCTTGAAAATAAGCATACGCATAAGCATATCTACCTTTTTTTTTTTTTTTGCCAGTCCTGGCTTGAGCTCAGGGCCTGAGCACTGTCCTTGGACTTTCTCAAGGCTAGAGCTCTACCACTTGAGCCTCAGCACCAATCTTGGCTTTTTTCTATGTATGTGGTACCGAGGAATTGAACCTGAGTCTTCGTGCATGCTAGGCAAGCACTCTACCACTAGGCCAAACTCCCGGCCCCAATATCTACTTGTTTTTAACTCTTACAATTTCCTCAGCTAGCACAGTCTTTTCTGAATTCTCTTCTATAACTTAAACCTGAAAGTAAATACATTTTTTAATGGAGGGGAAAACACCAGAATCATTCTGTTTTTGGAATATTAGCACCTTGTTGATAATTGTGTGTTAATTGGATGTTATACAGGAAATGTTTTTCATGAATAGTTGTTCTTGTTTTTGATTTACTAATCAACCATTCTTTCTATAAGAACTTTCCTAAGAAGTCTCCTAGATGATGAAAGCAGCTTGCATTACATTTTTCAGAATATTAGTATGTCCTTAAGCAAAGGAGCAAGTCACTGAGCCACTGGACCTAGTTGATATTCAGTTTCCTTTGCTCGCAGGAAGAACACTTTCACCCTCTCTCCCTTGTGGCAAAAACCTGGTTCCACTCAAACAGATGGTTTAGTTTTCAACAATAAAAACTAAGTATCAGCATTCTGCTTCACAGTGGGTTTGAGCCTCCTACTGTCAAAAGTCCAAATTAGTTCTTCATTTTACCCCTATAAAGGAAACTTAGAATTTGAGGATAGGATTTATTTATGCAAGTGGACTGATGTTTGTATTGGAAAAATAAGAACCTTGCATTTTATCAGAATATTGAACCATTTCACATAACCACATGGATAATAACTTTCTGTGGATATTACATAGGTCCTCTGGCACTTGAAGCTGGGGATGGGATGATGAGCCAGCACCACTGCACAGATGTACATATGTCAAATATGTTGTAATTTTTGTCTGTGATGGGAAGTATCTTTCTACTAGACCTTTTACAGTAATGGTTCAGAGTCCTTGAATCTATATCTTAGGCTTTTTAAAAAAGTGTAAAATAAGGGGCCGAGAGTTTAGCCTAGTGGTAGAGAGCTTGCCTAGCATGCACGAAGACACGGGTTTGATTCCTCGATACCACATACATAGAAAAAAGCCAGAAATGGTGCTGTGGCTTAAGTGGTAAAGCTCTAGCCTTGAGAAAGCCCAAGGACAGCGCCTAGGCCCAGAGTTCAAGGCCTAGGACTTGCAAAAAAAAAAAAAAAAAAAAGGTAAAATCAGCTGGGCTCAGTGTCTCACACTTGTAATCCTAGTTACTCAGGAGGCTGAGATCTGAGGGTCAAGATTCAAAACCTGCCAGGCACTAAAGGACCTGAGACTCTTACCTCCATTTAACTTCAGAAAATGGGAAATGGAGCTTGGCTCAAGGGTAGGGTGGTAGCCTTGAGCTGAAGAGCTCAGGGACAGCGCCCAGGCTGAGGTCAAGCTCCACAACCCACAAAAAAAAAAAAAGTAAAATCATAATTGAATAGGTAGATACAGATTCTTAATTTGATGTTCGTGTGTTGAAAGAACTGTGGAGATACAGAGTATGGTAGGCAAGAGATGCCTTTGGATTCATCTAAATTTTTCTCCATATTTATTACAGATTTAACAAAAACAAACATGTGCCTTAGATTAAATAATGAGAAATGTCAACAGTAAAACGGTTTGTTGCTAGGAAAGGGGTGCTAAGAATGAGATGGGCAATAGCTAAAACCCATCTCACTCTTTTTATTCTATGTGGACTATACCCTGATGGGAAATGTGCTTGGAATAGCGTCAGAGTAGATTAATACATGAGTTTACTAATATTCATGTGTTCAAGATGTAAAATATCAGGATTAAAAATCCTTTAATACAAAGTCATCCATGCAACTTCCTTCTAGAGTTTGGATTTCCTTCTGTTACATTTTGCTCAGTGACCAGCTGGTTTGGACATAATCAGTTCCAGGGGTAAAGGCTGCTTGCCTTAAATAACTCTGACAATTTGTAAATTCTTCCTGTCTTGTCTCTTCCAGAATCCCTACGATTATGACTATTTAACTATTTATTCATTGTATACCTCTGAATTTTTATATGTCAAACAAGAACTTCCAGTTTTTAGGAGCCATTTTATTTTAGCCTATGTGTGACTTGGTGTCATACTGCCTCAGTTATGATCATTCTCTTCTAAATAGACTCTGGCTTTATCACACTTTTTTTTTTTAATCCTCCCTGGGGCTTGAACTCTGGGTCTGAGTGCTGTCCCTGAACTCTTCAGCAAAAAGCTACTGTGCTGCCCCCTGAGCCACAGTGCCACTTCTGGGGTTTGGGCTTTCTGGTGGTTAATTGGAGGCAATACTCTCACAGACTTCTTTTTGTGCCTGGGCTGGCTTTGAACCATGATCCTCAGATCTCAGCCTCCTAACTAACTAGGATTACAGGCATGAGCCACCGTCACCCAGCTTTATTACATCTTTTGAAAAGGCTAATGTGTCTAGCTTATTTCTGTTGGAATACGCAGCATTTAAAACTTAATCTTTATTAAAGATTTTTAAACTTAACCATTATATTTCCTGAGCACAGTTTTGATTACATAGACCAACTTGGAATATTATAGAAGACTGTACAGGGAATTGGTACTAGGAAGTAATGGTTATTTGAAAGTATCTTAGCTGCTGCCTAGCATACTGTCCTGTTTACAGTGAGTACATCTAAAATATTTTATTGATTTAATGAGCTAAGAAGACAAACTACCTTAAAAGTGCCCTATTAGTCATTCTTCTCAGCTCCCTCTTACCTAAAGCAGGTAAATAGCCATTTGGTTAAATGAAAGGTAAGATAGTAAGACTCCACTGTGTCATTGTAGTCATTGCTTAGTTTTGTACTAGATTATAATTTGTTTCCAGTGTGTGTGTGTGTGTGTGTGTGTGTGTGTGTGTGTGTGTGTGTGTGTGTGTGTTTGCGTGTTTGCGCATGCGTGTGCATGCTGGTCCTGGATGGAGCTTTAACTCAGGGCCTAGGCTCTGTCCCTGGGCTTTTGCTTTCAAGGCAGGTATTCTACCTCTTGCCACAGAACCATTTCTAGCTTTTTGGAGATTGATTAGAGATAAGAGTCTCACAGATTTTCCTGTCCTGGTTGGCTTTGAACCAAGATCCTCAGATATCAGCCTCCTGAGTAGCTAGGATTATATACATGAACCAACAGCACCCAGCTCCATATTTGTTTTATAGTGTATTGAGTTATAGCTGGATTTTTACAAATATTTAATGCATAGCACTGTGCTAAGCAACATACAAACTTCTTTTTTTTGTTTTGTTTTTTGTTTTTTATTGTAATTAGTAAAAGGGTTACATGATATTTGCCAGATAGAAGGTGCATTAATTCACATACATTGATACCCTTTCACATGTCTTGGTACCCATTTCCCTCCCCCCCCCACACCCCCCACCTGTCTTGGTTTTCCCCCCTTCCCTATCAAATTTCAAATAACCAAATACAAATAAATTTAATATATCAGATAACAAAGTGAGATAATATAACAATATGAGATAACCAAGGGACAGCAAAGAAGATGAGAGACAACATAGTACATTAAGGACAACAATCATTCGTTATATGGCTTTTGTTTCAATATCCTGGCGGTCCTTTCAATTAGCTTCATACTATGCAACATACAAACTTCTAAACAATGAATATGATGTGATTCATGCCTTCAGAAAGTTTTTTGCCTTGCTTGGAAGCAGGGCATACTTAGATCACAGAGAAAGATCACAGAGAACCTTAGAGATAGAAGAAAACCATGAGGCAATTTAACACAATGGTTTCATAATACAGGGAATGGCTGATTCACCCCAGCTACTAATAGAATGAGGTCAGAACACAACCCTCTATATCTTCCAGATAGTTAAATGTGATTTGGTTACATCAAAAACATTCTTTAAGAACATAAACCATCTTTATATATGAGAGCAAAGAAAACATTTCTACCCCCTGTTGATAGGCCATCTCAGTGCATTGTTGATTACTCTGTGACTTTGAGGTAAATTATAATACATAAATAAATATTGGAGTGTATACTAAGCAATTCATATCCTTTACAGTTTCTTCAAGCAAGGACCATGCTAACTGGCTGTGAAATATCTATATATTTTTCTATGTTTTAAAATGATAATATATAGGATTTTCATGAATATTGGAGTAAGTTATTTTTTAATTTTCCAAGAATATTGGAGTAAGTTATTTTTTAATTTAATTTTATTGTCAAGTTTGTGTACAGAAGGGTTGCAGTTACATACTTACGGTGGTGAATACATTTTTTGTCTAACATTGTTAATCCCTCCCTCATTTTCTCCTGCTTTCCCTCCAACCCCCCCATTCTCCCTAGAGGACTGAGTAGAATAGTATGTAAATATGAGTTACAGTGTTGGAAGAGTGAGAGGGTAGAAGGAAATAAAATAGATCATTTAGTTAGCAAAGCTTTTAACTTTGTTTAAGCATGTAATTTGCATTTTGTCCTTCTGAAGCCTCTACAAGATACACATTATCTTTATTGCTAAGGTGACTGAGAAAATGAAGAGAACTCTAACTGAACTTGCTGCCGAATCCTTTGCAGTCAATTTTCTGTAGATCAGACACTAACTTTGAATAACTTTTAGTCTTTCCTTTAAGTACTTCATGTGACTAAGTGAAGGCATCAGAACTCAACATCAGTTTATGTTGTATTCTGGTCATTTATAAACATTTAATATTGAGTATATAATTTGTCATGTTGGTCAACAATAAGATAAAGTATCTCTTCATAATAAGATAGACTTCTGTACAAATTAATTCCCATGACAGACCATAAAGACTTTTTCACCACTGGAATTAAGATATAAAGACCCAGGGCAGAATGTAAACTACAGCTTTCTTGGCATTTTTACATTCATCTAATTAAAGAACCTTCTTATAAATTCATTCCTCCCAAATTTGGCAGACATCAGTTTCAAAGTTTACTTACATTTTCCTTGGCTTTTCAATATACAAGAGTCTTTTTAACCTTTCTAATAAGTAAATGTCAGTTGCTTCCATAAACTAGCCCATTCTAGATCAACATGCCAGTTCTTTATTCAAAATAAAACATGTCATTTAATAATAAAAGAGAAACAGTTGGCCCTTTCACTGGTGAATGGTCTGTGTTTCTATGGATGTGACCATGTGTTCCCCCAGGAAAAGTGGCTGACACTGAGACTAAGGTAGCTGGGAGGCACCTTGAAGAGAGCCAGGCTATAAACATGGAGAACCACCTGCCCACTGGGGTGGTTAATCTTGATGTTTAACGCATTCTAGTGAATATGCCATTCTGATGGCACTGTCTTATCCATCTTACTCTAGGGGGCCCTCCATTGGCATATATGGCTAGTCTGTTTCACCTGTAGACTTATTCTGTGCAGTTATTATTTATTTATTTTTGCCAGTCCTGGGGCTTGAATTCAGGGCCTGAACACTGTCCTTGGGCTTTCTCAAGGCTAGGGCTCTACCACTTCAGCCAGAGCATTACTTCTGGCCTTTTCTGTATATGTGGTACTGAATCATGCACTTCATGCATGCTAGGCAAGCACTTTACCACTAGACCATGCTCCCAACCCTTCTGTACAATTTTGATGAAGTACAGTCTAAATAGATGGTCAGGAAAAGGGGGTGGGGGGAGAGAGAGAATATAATTCAGAAACAAATTTTAGAGTGGCAGAGAAGTCTTAGCAAGGTCAAGATACATTGTTTGCATTTATAGACACATTAAAATATAACCCCTTTATAAAACTAATTGATACCAATAAAATTGTTAAGCTTATTTTTTAATTCTTACACATACATTACATATCTCAGTTGAGCAGGTGATGTCAACAAGCTCTTGATCAGTTTTGTGTTACTAGTTTTGTTTAAATCGTTGTGTAATCTGTTGTTTTCCTGCCCTTAATTTCAGGAAAATTTGCTTATGTGACCTGTAAGAAAGTAGTACAGGTTTCTTATAAAATAAGGAAGTTGAGATAGGTGTTATTCCCTTTCCTTGCCCCTCCCTTCCCCTTCCCCTCTTCCTCTCTTCCCTCCAACACCTCCTTTGCCTCTCTCTTTCTGTCTGTCTCTCTCTTATTTTTTAAGCTGTCCGCTTCAGGCTTAACTTGGGCACTGTGACTGAGCGTTTTTTGCTCAAGGCTAGCACTCTGCCACTTGAGCCATACCTTCACTTTTGATATTTTGGTGGTTAATTGGGGGATAGCCTCTCACAGACTTTTTTTTTTTTTGCCTGGGCTAGTTTTGAGTGCTATTTTCAGATACCTGCCTCCTGAGTAATTAGGATTCTAGGTGAGAGCCACTGATGCCTGTTTTTTGGGTTTTTGTTTTTGCTAGTCCTGGGGCTTGAACTCAGGGCCTAGGTAGGCACTGTCCCTGAACACTTTTTGCTCAAGGCTAGCGCTCTGCTACTTGAACCCCAGTGCCACTTCCAGCTTTTTCTATGTATGTAGTGCCGAGGAATTGAACCCAGGGTGAGCATTCTACCACTTCTACTAGGTCACGCTCCCGCCCCATTCCCTGCCCACTTTGTTGTTGTTGTTGTTGTTGTTTTTTCCACTTTGTTTTTTTGAGACAAATTCTCATTGTAGAGTTCTGACTGGCCTTGAACTTATAATTCTTCTACTGCAGCCTCCTGAGGCAGACATGAAGTTTGTGATCTATAAAGTATCCATTATTTTTACATAATAAACTACTGGCAGTTTCTGGTTTTTACTAATTGGCTGTATGTTTTAGAAATAAGTAATGAGCATTTTGATGACAGTAAGTTTCTATGAACTTGGAAAACTAAATCTTCACCTCCTTTTTTGTTTGGTTGGGTTCTTTTGTTTGTTTGTTTATTCATTTTTCGAATTGTATTTTCCTACAGAGTAGTTTTGGCATCCAAGTTGCAACAGGGGAAATGCTCATTGAATTGGTCATCATTATTTTTGGCTTTTCTTTTTACGAGAGCCTTTTTCATTTTCTAGTGTCAATTAATGGTCTCTCAGATTTTAAGCCCTGCATATTGTTTTTAACTTTTGAGGATTTCCTTTATGATAAGGAATTATAATATTACTTTTGAAAATAATTTTATTTCAGTATGAGATCGAAGGTTTCTCATATTTATTGCGGAGTAAAGAATTTTTCTAGGGACCGGGAGTTTGGCCTAGTGGTAGAGTGCTTGTCCAGCATACAACAAAGACCCAGGTTTGATTCCTTGATATCACATACACAGAAAAGGCCAGAAGTGGTTATGTGGCTCAAGTTGTAGAGCTCTAGCCTTGAGAAAGCCCAAGGATAGTTTTTAGGCCCTGAGTTCAAGCCCCAGGACTGACAAAAAAAAAAAAGAATTTTTCTAGATATTCCATCTATTCCTACCATGGAAGAATTATTGAGAATTATTATATGAGAATTATAATGAGTTACTTTCAAAATAAGGTCCTGCTTCCTAACCTTGGCCTCCCAGAGCACAAAAGATCTCTGTGTTTCTCCAATTGGTTTCCTAAATCACTGTCTTTAATTATTTCACTCCAGTTCATTGTCCTTGCTCCAACTCTTCATCTTGCTCCTCATTCAAGACCTCAGGGCTTTCTGTCTTCCTGGAAAACTCTTACCCCAGATTATTACTCCTTCACTTCATAAACTTTACTCCTTCTCTTCATTTATTTCTCTACCTCATTATCACTGCCATAAAAGTGGCATCTGTTACCCATCTTTACAATACAAGATGACTTATGTATGGACAAGTTATGTTAGGCAGCTTCATATTGCTGTGATAAAATACCTGAGATAAACAACTTAAAAGAAAGGTTTATTTTGGCTCACAGATTCTGAGGATTCAGTCATTTGGACCTGTGATAAGGTCCACCACCATGATGGTGGTGGAAGGGGCATACCTCATGGCCTCTAGTAAATAGAGAAGAGATGAGGGTCGCTATAGGCCTTTCAAGAGTATACCTTCTAATGGTCTTAACTTCTAATGGTATAACTTCTAATGGTCTCTGCCTCCTAAAGATTTTAGTACTTACAAATAGTGCCCCAGTAGACTGGGGACAAAAATTTCAACAAATGAGCCTTTGGGGAACATTTCAGATTAAAACTATATCATGGAAATTAGATTAGATTAGATATTAGTAAGCAGGACCCAGAATTAGGAGCTTTCACATTTTTTCAGATATGAGTTGTTAATGTTCTGACCCTAGAAGAAAGGTCAGAATTGATATCCTCTAAACTCAATTCAATATATTAGCAGAAGGTGGCAAGTAATCTGCCAAAAGTACATTACTTTGTTTTTTGGTCATTGAACCGAACTCATTTCAGATTACTTTGTTTAACTCTGCATATAATCTCATCCATTTTATTGCCTTTTCCTGGGAGACTTGTTCATGAGGAAATGCTTCTGTCATGAGTACAACTCAAATTTCATGTTGATGAAGGACAGTTGGGTCTCCATGGTTACTCTGTGCTCATCTCTATTTAAAATAGGAAAATCTCTCTCTCTGAACTTAAATGGAAAACATCTGCTATCGGCCCTTCTGTTTACCTAACCATTATAACGAATGTCCAGCATCAGGCTTCCCTCAACTGGCAATTCAATTGCCCTTATATTTTTAATGAGATTTAGAAGCTATTTTTTCTCTTTACACTTTTTGGATGGAGAAACTCCAGTTTTTCAGAGTTCTTGTCTGCATTTAGGGCTTCTGTGGGCATGTTTGCTAGTCCCCTTGCTTGTCCCTATTGCCCACTCAAAGCCTGAGCAGTCTTTCAGAGACATTTTCCTTGTGGTCACTCTGGTTTCTGTGTTTTCTGGAATGTATATAAGATCTTCTTCATACGTACTTTTTTTCTTCATCTGTTTGTGCTGAGAACATTTCAGAGCCCATAGAGATATTATTGTGTGGTCAGTCTGGTAAAGAATCTTCCAGTCTTGTAAACTAAAAAGGGAACTTAATGAAAACTTGATTCTGGCCAAATTGTTTTAAGATTTTCTGATAGGCTCCCAATAATCTGTGTAAGGTCTGCAAGAACACTGTGTAATCACATAGAAAAGCAGAGTGCATCTCTAATGGAGTCCACTATGTTAAGGAGTAGCTTAGATGCTAATGTAAAGCCTAACATGCTAAAAGAGCTACCTGAAAACTACATGAGTTAAAGTACAGAGTGATAGAAGCACAGCTCAAATAAATGGCAAGGTGCTTGTGGCTAATGATTAGTCTTTTAGCTACTCTAAGAATGTGAGAATAACACATGTTGCACTGTTAAGAAAGTTTCATCCAAGTCAGTTCTTCTGTTTCACATGAGGTGTCGTTGAAAGCTGAATCAGCTCTGGTAAGCCACCCAGCACCACCCAGCAGTAAGACCACCATAGGCATGAGCAAACTGTACTAATGGCTCCCCCAAACCAGATTCTTCCTCTGATTTATAATGTCAGTAAATTATTGGTGCTTTTCTTTATATTCTTTTAATAGATTCACTTTGCAACTCTATATTCAATTCAGTGTTTGAAAAAAATAGGAAGTGCCAAAGAAGCAGCAGGGAATTCCTTACCAGGAACAAAACCCACTGCTGTAATAGAGCCTCTATTGCTTTCCAGACTCCTTTGGTTCAGAACTTATTGAGTGGTGTTGGCAAAGCTCCTTTTGGCTGCCCCACATACCTTCCAAAAGCCTTTGTAAAGGAAATATATGGCCAGTTCCTTCTATATTGAGTCCTATAATTTTTAGGAGAGAAAATTCATCTCTTACATTTTTTCCCAGAGTAGTTATAATTCTTATTTCTGCTTCATCTAAGCTCTTTCCTAAATGATTGTTCCTCTTCAATATTTATCCCCAGCCCATATATTTCTTTTTATTTATTTATTTTATTGTTGGGGTAATGTATAGAAGGGTTACAGTTACATTTGCCAGGTAGTGGCTACGTTACTTCCCCCAGCCTATATTTTTTACACACTTGTGGGGAGAGCAGATACATCTCCATGGCACTTAGCATGTTATTCTCCCCATTGTTTTATAAGTAAGACCATTCTACCATTGCAGGTCCTAAACTTTTCTTCCTATCATAATCTGTGTTTTCCTAGGGAAAAATCATGGCCAGCTTTTACATTCTCTGCTTTGTAAGAAGGCATCTCACTGTAGCTTCGACTACCTACTTCTATGATGTTTCCCCCCTGAAATTACATTGTCTCCCTACCTTCATTCAACTGACCTTCTGTTATAGGTAAAGAGAATCAGTCATACTCTCTTTATTGCATTCGCTTGTTATATGTTCAATTTGGTATGAATTTGTTACAAACTTTTCTAGAAAGAATTTGGTGGGGGTGGTAGTCATGGAGCTTGAACTCAGGGCCTGGGTAGTATCCCAGAGCTCTTTTGCTTAAGGCTAGAACTATACCATTTTGAGCCACAGTGCCACTTCCATGGGTTTTGTTGTTGTTGTCCTTTTCTGGTAGTTAATTGGAGATAAGAGTCTCATTTTTCCTTCCCAGACTGGCTTTGAACTGTGATCCTAACTGAATAGCTAGGATTATGGGCATGAACCACCAATGCCACACTAGAAAGATATTTTTAAATGTATTTGGTTATTTGTTTAGGTGGTGCTGGAATTTCAGCTCAGGGCCTCACACTTGCCAGTCCAGGCACTGCATTTCCAGCCCAGACTATTTTTATTTTGTTTTATTTATTTTGCCATGAAGCTTGGGCCTGGGCACTATCCCTGAGCTTCTTTTTACTCAAGGTTAGTGCTCTTCCTCTCGAGCCACAGCTTACTTCTGGCTTGTTCTGACATTAATTGGAGATCAGAGTTTCATGGGGACTATCCTGCCTAGGCTGGTTTTGAACCACAGTCCTCAGATCTCACTCTTCTGAGTAGTTAGGATTACAGGTGTTAGCCACTAGTGTCTGGCTAGATTATTTTTTACTCCATGTTACTCATAAGACTATTCTGATCTCCTGTACATACTCAAAAATATCCAGTCAGAGATATGCATATGAGCGTCTTTTCAAATAGGTACACATAGATGTTGCTATTGACTGAATGTTTGTGCCTTCTTGAGAGGTCTCATAGCTTGCTTTTATGGAAGACTATCCAAGCTCTAGAATCAAACTTGAATTCAAATTTGGTCTTGCTACTTCATTAGCTGTGTGTTTTGAGACAATTTATAAAACTCTTTGATACTTAATATTTCTTATGCATAGTATGGGTGAGATACTAGACACTTCAGAACCTGTTTTTGTTGTTGTTGTTGTTGTTTTGTTTTGTTTTGTTTTTTGCGAGTCCTGGGCCTTGAACTCAAGGCCTGGGCACTGTCCTTGGGCTTTCTCAAGACTAGAGCTCTATCACTTGAGCCACAGCACCATTTCTGGCTTTTTTTCTTTATATATGGTACCAAGGAATTGAACCCAGGTCTTTGTGCCTGCTAGGCAAGCACTCCACCACTAGGCTAAACTCCTGGCCCCAGAACCTGTTTTAATAATTAAATAAAACAGTATATGCCAGTTCACCTTTTCTATAACTTTTCTCATTACTGTAAACTACTTTGTTCCTTTCTTATAAAAATAAAACATTTTACTATGGTTGTATGGTTTAATTGTGTTATTTTCTGAACAGTCAAAGCCACAGAAGTATGTATGTCTGGTCTTTAAGTAGGAAGCAATATAAAAGTAAAAGCAATGTAGGAAATATAGTAAATTCTTCATAATCCCTTAATAATCCCTATTTCTCTAGATCTTTTTCAAGTAGCCTGTGCCTGGAAAATTCTACTTAAGGAAATGCTGTAGTAGATTTTTGTCACTGTGTTACCAAAAGGAATAGGATTCCTCTGTGGACTTAAGAGGCATGGTGTACTTTTTAAGAGTGTCCTTTTACATTGGACTTACAACAGGCAAACCTAACAATGAGAGATTCCCACATCAAGTGGGATATGCTGTAGTTCGTTGGACATATGTCAAAAATATTTTTCTATACTTTTACTGCTAGATATGAGCAAAACTGGCAAACTCTTAGGTCCTGAGGAAATAAAATCAGGTTATATAACATTGAAAGATTGAATATTCTGTTTCTTGTTGTTTCCATCTCCCACCAAATCTGTCTTTCACATTACTACTAGAATGACCTATTTTAATAAAATAGATCATTTCTAGTCACTGCCTTAAGACTCTTCAGTGGCTTCCCACTGCCCCTAGGATATATTCTAAGCTCTGTGAACTGCCCTTTCTCACCTCTCTAGCCTCACTTTCCTACTTTACACCTGATACTGTTCTTAAGCAACACCTATATTGCACATTGCCTCATGCATTATGCACTTACTAATCATTGTGCCTCTAGATTTTCCCCCACTCAGCCTTGGTTGAAGTGTCCTTAGGTTTAGGGTTCAAGTAACTTTATTCAGAAAGCCTTTCTTGTTACCTCTCTACCACCCTGCCCCTAGCCAGGATAGGTACCTCAACTCTCACTACACCATCCCCACCTCACACATTTATGCCCTGTTATATGAGTTTACATAGCTGCCATTTTTACAAGATGGCAAATGCTTTGGTGAGGGGCCAGGGCTTACTCATCTCTATTTCTCCAGCTCCCAGCTCACTGCCCAACACATAACAGCTGCTAAGAAAATGTTTGAATGTTTATGTAATTGAATCATATTGATCATAGGAACCAACTCCCATTGGGAGAACATCAGTCGTAGCTTAGGGATCGAAAAAAGTCCTTGTTTATAATACCCTGTTCATGGCATCTGCTGTTAAGGTTACATAATGCCTATGAGTGCAAAAAAGCATAGGTGATGACTGCACTTCATAGTTGTTGGGTGTTTGTAATGCTCAGCTGCAGTCTGAGGTAGCTTTATGTGTTTAGAGGTCTTTTCACTTGATGAACTAATAGTGTGAAGGTAATAAGTTAGTTTGTCAGTGGAAGAAGTTAGGTGCGCTCTCTGCTTTATAGCCTGAATTTTCTAAGTCGTAAGCCAACCTAGTTTCCAGCCTTGACCTTGGCTTCTGCAGAGACTAATGTTAACCCAAATAAACCATGTGGTGGTCCCAGTTACTTAACAGGAAGGCCTCAAGGTTTTCATTCAAGAATCTCAGAAAGAAGAAATGTCAAGGATTCCAGTAAGAAGTAGTAAGTAACAGGAAAGTGGTTGGAAGAACTTGTCTTAAAAATGAGAGCTAGAAGGCTGGGAGTTTGGCCTAGTGATAGAGTGCTTGCCTAGCATACACGAAGACCCAAGTTCAATTCCTTGGTCCCAAATACATAGAAAAAAGCCAGAAGTAATGCTGTGCCTCAAGTGTTAGAGCTCTGGCCTTGTGCTCATGCCCTGAGCCCAAGCCCAGGACTGGCCAAAAAAGAGAGAGAGAGAGAGAGAGAGAGAGAGAGAGAGAGAGAGAGAGAGAGAGAGAGAGAGAGAGAGAGAGAGAGAGAGAGAGAGAGAGAGCGAGAGAGAGACAGAGACAGAGAGAGACAGAGAGAGACAGAGAGAGAGAGAGAGAGCTAGAAAACTTGCTAAATTTCCAGTGCTTTCTTAAGACTAAAGGCTTTAAAAAAGAATTTGAGTCCTTTGCCAGATTTTCTCCTCTGAAACTGCCTAGTATGTGATGGAGGTCTGCTGCTATAACAAATGTTTCCTGATGTTTCTCCTCTTCTACTTCCTTTTACTAATCCATAGAATGCACGCTCTGGATCATGTTTTCAGGACAAACATATTCCAATTTTTTTCCAATATAGTAACCTTCTCTGGATGTTTTCACTGTCTCCTATCATCTTTCTTAGTCACAGTTGCATTAACAGTAGAAAAATTCTGTAGTTATTTCCTCTCATACAGTGGGGTTACAAGTATTAAATAATTAATTCTTATACTACCAGAGCAGGGAAACAGCAGTCGCTGTGACTTTCACCCATTAGATAGAAAAAATAAAATGAATATGGATTGTGAATCTGTTTCTTTTTCAGAAGGCCATGAAGCAGGGCCAAGGATGCAGCTCAGTGACAGAGTACTTGCCTAGCATGGGCAAGGCTCTGGGTTGATGCCTTGTACTGCAAAGAACACACACACACACACACACACACACACACACACACACACACACACACACACACACACAGAGCAGTGGAAAGAGATACAGGATTGGTGATTCTAAGGGCTCCTCCCTGTGCTCCACAATGAAATGACACATAGCACATTAATTAAGCTTAACTCTTGCCAAATCCCCCTAAAAATGTAGTTATAACCAAATTGAAAGAGATGATTTTCACACCCATGGCTGATTTTAAAGTCTGACATCTCTGCTGTGCCACACCAGATCCAAGCAATAGCAGCCCTCACATGTTACATCATTTGACATCCTGAAAACTCTCCACAAATATCACCACACCTAATCCTTAAGAACTTTGGGAATGTGAGTGGGTTTTATATCCTTTGAAATAAACAACAATCCACTAATCCAAAAGAGGTTACGAAACAGGTCAGTTCATCATGCTCTTCCTCAGACTCAGATTGCTTTGCATCTCTCTAGAACAAAGGCTGGAATCAGTGTGACCTTTAAAGAGCTTAGTCCCCTGGTACCTCTCTGGCCTCATCTCCTTATACTCTTCTCGTAGGCATTCTGCTCAGCACACTGGCCACCTCACTGTGCTTCAGGTACTCTGTACATGCCTGCCTCGGAGCCTCCATCCTGGCTACTTCTTCTGCATGTAATGCCCTTTCCCCAGATAACTCTCTCAATTCTATCAGGGTTTTTTTGTTGTTGTTGTTGTTGTTGTTTTTTGCTGGTCCTAGGACTTGAACTCAGGGCCTGGGCTCTGTCCCTGAGCCTCTTTATGCTCAAGGTTAGCTCTCTACCACTTAAGCATTAATGCTACTTCTGGCTTTTTCTCAGTTGTTCATTGGAAATATGAGTCTCATGAACTTTCCTGCCCAGGCTGGCTTCAAACTTTGATCTTCAGATCTGTCTCCTACCTAGGACTATAGAAGTGAGTTATCCGGGCCCAGCTTCTATCACGTTTTAACAATGACAACTCAACACACACACACACACACACACACACGCACACACACACACACACACACACAAATTCTTACTGTTCAGTGCTTCCAGATCAGTCTAAATTTCTAGTCTAATCCATAACATTTCATAACTGCTTTCCATGTCTTCATTTTATTATTAGTTCTCATTTTCAAACATATATATTTACTTACTTATTTGCTTCTTGTCAATTCTCTCTTCCCTATTAGAATGTAAATACTGGGAGAAAGTGGTTATCTGTTTTGTCCCCTTCCTAACTCAAACACCTTAAACTAGGCTTGGCACATGTTGTGACTCAGTAAATATATGGCAAATGAATAGTCTAGAAAATGGGAGATCAAAAAAGACTAAGTACTTTTCCTCACAATGATGTGGCCTGGAAATGTCAGGGCCAAAAGTGACTGATCTTCAGCCCACATTCCAAGCTGCTTCAGTGGAGCCTCACTAGGCTCAAATACAGGGCAAGTTTGAAGTAATTTTATAAATAAAATGCAGTTCATTGTGAATACTTTTTATGTACTTTGTATTTTTAAAACAATTGTTTAATCAGTTACTGTATCATAGAGGATGTAGACCAGCCTATCTTTTGAACTGTCTCCAAGAAGTAAGAATTATGAAAACAAATTACAGAACTTGAAGTAAACCAAGGTATCTCTGGCCTAAAATGAAAGGTCTAAAATGAAAGACTATGTCATTTCAAAATCCTGCAAAGCTCTAATTCATGTCACAAAAATGGACAAAATGGCCATTTTCTTTGATATTTGTTTAATTCTGTCAATGTAAGGAATACAGTTTTTTTCTGGTAATGAACCCATGCATGGATATTTCTGTAATTTCCCTTTCCCAGAGATTATCATATATTTAATTCTTTCCCCTATAGTTGTACAATTATAGGCATTCATCTCACTGTATTATATAGCAGTTCACCCTATCTGTGCTACAGGGAAGCTCTAACTTCTGCATTGTCCTACTTATGCCATGGCCAGGAAAACCAGAAGGCACGGCCACTCCAGGCCAGGAAACAAAGTCAGCAACAGTAGCATTTGGGTCAGAAAGAGATGCTGCTCTCTGAATTAAGAACACAAACTAACAAATGAGGCCATTGGCTGTCCATCTCTGCAGGTTTTAGCAGTGAGGTTAAATGCAATGTTTGGTATTGAAACTGGAGTTTTAGACCCTAAGCCCAATGCTGCGGGAGTTCTATGTGACAGGGCCATGGTGATGGGCAGAAGGAGTCAGCGGGGGAAGAGAGCATTTCTGCCTATCTTTAGCCATCTTCTTAGGTACAGACATGAGTTCTACATTTACATAGAGAGAGGCAATAGTCAAGAGAAGAAAGGTATACATCAACAGTCACTGTCACAGGCACATCCATTGTCTGAGGATTGGTCAGGTAGGACCCTGTTACACAATAGGAGTCATTCAAGCCTGCTGATGATCTAGACTCCTGTCAGTTTTTACTGGGTTCCAAGGGAACCCTGTTAAGGGATTGCATAGCTCAGGGCAAAAGATGATACACAGATAGACAAAACAAAGGCAGGGCCAGGCGTTGGTGGCTCACACCTGTAATCCTAGCTACTCAGAAGGCTGAGGATCTGAGGATCACAGTTCAAAGCCAGCCCAGGCACAGAAATCCACAAGACTCTGATCTCTAATTAAACACAAGAAAACCAGAAGTGACTCTGGCTCAAGTGGTAAAGCACTAGCCTTGAGCTGAAGAGGTTAGGGACTGCACCCAGGCCCAGAGTTCAAGTCCCACTACCAACAACAACAAAAAAAAGGCAGGGATGCTTTCTGCTTTTAATTTGTAGGCCTATGTAGGGAGTTGGCATTTCTCAATAAAGACAAATTTATGATAAACACCTGTTATAGCATTGTATCTCAGTCTGGATCATTTCTTTGGCAAAAATTCTCTCTCTAGAGAATAAACTACAGTTATTAGGAGGTGATGTATGTGTTTGTAGGAATAAGAGGCAATTTCTCAAGATCCTTTCTGAAAATTAGTTTTTAAATGCACAACTTGAATAAAGTTTGTAATTTATTCCCTATTACACTATTGCACAGTAGCTCCTAACAGTGAACTTTAAAACATGAGACCTTTAAGTTAATTACTCATTTAATCAACAATTTAAACCCAAACTATTATTTTGCAAGTAAAACAGAACAGCATTGCCCTTCTCTTACTCCACCTGCATTTTCTTCAGAAGCATTAATCTTTTGAGTACCTTTATATTACAGTGCACATGTATTAAAGGCAGCTCTGAATTTGTTTGGACAGAAGTTTCCTTAATTTACTATAACCATTACTCTTGTCACTATACACAGTAATGTGTTTAGACTTCACTAATAAGCCTTGCCATTTCTAAAACTCCATCCCAGCCTTCTGTTCTTTTTCTTGAATGAATGGGAAATGTAGTCATCATCCTCCTCAACAAATGAGGATCATAAAAACAAGTTTACTCTCTAATTTCTATTAGATATAGACATCCTGTTGTTTTCTGCAGTTTTTCATATCCCAACTTGTATTTTGTCCATCAATAGGTTGTAAGTGGTATGAAGATAGAGTTGTGTTTGTTTGTTTCTTTACTTATTTATTGGTCTGTTGTGGGGCTTGGACTCTGGGCCTCGGTGTTGTCCCTGAGCTCTTCATCTCAAGGATACTTCCCTACCCCTTGAGCCACAGCACCACTTCCTATTTTCTGGTGGTTAATTGGAGATAAGAGTCTGACAGTCTTTAGTGCCTGGGCTGGCTTTGAACCTCAATTCTCAGATCTCAGCCTCCCGAGTAGCTAGGATTACAGGCCTGAGTCAGCTCAGAGTTGTGTTTTATAAGCATTTGAAGCAGATTACTATTCATATGAATGGTCACCAGTAATTGGGAATTTGGTTAGTTGCCTCAGCTCTCATTCCACCTTGGAGCATTTACTTGTCTGCCAGCTGCCTTTATGAGCACATTTCTTGTGTCTATTCCCTCAGTATTTACACAAAGCCCCTGATTCCACTCCTACAGAATTGTTAATTAACAAACAGGAATAAACATGAGGAGGAACTTCTGGAGAAATCCAGATCCTAACTTTCCTAGAGACAACTGTGGACATTCCTATGAATTAACTGTGGAGCTTCTAGAAAGGTAGAGTTTTGCTATATTGGTGACACCTATTGGCAGCTGTTCCATGAGAAAGTATAAGAAACATTTTAGAGTTCTGAAAGTCAAAACTATATCTTTATATGTTTCTGTATATTTCAGCACGGTGCCAGTGGCTCATGCCTGTAATCCTAACTACTCAGGCTGCTGAGATCTGAGAATCTCAGTTCAAAGCCATCCCAGGCACCAAAGTCCATAAGACTCTTATCTCCAATTAACTACCAGAAAACTGGAAGTGGTGCTGTGGCTCAAGTGGTAGAGCGCTAGCCTTGAGCTGAAAAGCTCAGGGACAATGCCCAGGTCAAGTACAAGCCCAATGACTGACATATATATACACACATATACATATACATATATATGTGTGTGTATATACACATGTATATACATATATATATGTGGGTGGTATATATGTGTGGGTGCATAGGTATGTGGTTGTATTTTATATTTTTTGTTTGTATTTTATATGTATATGTTTTTCTTTATGGTTTGAGCCCCATAGTTACAACCAGGAATATCTGGGAATCTGGTCTCCATCCTGTTCTCAGATGGACTGTGTGTACCGCATACATTCCACAAGGGTTTTGCGGGGAGGGGGGGATGGAACAAGCCTAATTTATGATTTTCAGCAACATCTTAATTGTACTAGTTGGAAACTCCTACTAGCTTAACCAGTCTTTCTTATTTGAAAAATATGGTGATCCTTTTCTTAGTTCTTTGTTATTTTTTTAAAGATGAGTTTCTAGTACTTGCAAAAGGGAAAGTTCTTTCTTCAGTCTTTTTAAAAATAAATATTTTTGATTACTTCGTGTACAAGAATGAAGTGAATACTGAAATATCCAAAATGAGCTTCAGTTACTTATAGGACTATCTAAATAAAACAACTGTAGCTATTTTCTTCCATGGCCATCTCAGGCTCTCTGCATCTATTGGCCTCACCTCTTGTTAGTGAGACCTGCTGCAACAGCGCAACAAGTTACCACTGTACTTAATATTCTCAATGTTTCCTTATTTCTTTTGTCTTCATCCCTTCACTTTTGTAAGAATTAAGCCTAGTAATGTCAGAGGTTTTTCTTTTTCCTCCTGTTTTGTTCACTCCTATTTCCTCAGTGCTTAATGTATGGTAGAAATTCAAGAAATGTTTGCTGAATTAACGGATGTATAATGTTCACCTTGTTTCTATTGCACTGGAAGACACAGTGAGGATGTTAGGTGTCACTTATAGGCACTATTACAGTAAGGCCAACAGCATGAGTCGAGACTGTCCTCATGATAACCACGAGTGTTTCAAGTGATTTCTATAGTCATACTGCTACCTCCTACTTTGCCAGTCCTAGCCAAGTCTTGACTGATCATGTGGTACCTTTGTGCTTCATTTACAGTCCCTCTATAAAATGGGAATAATACTACTAGCAATAATAATGATACTTGAGTCCTTAAGGATGTTAAGAAAATTAGATGATCAATATTTAGCACATAGAAGCACCAAATGCTTATTAAGCAAGATCTGTTCAGTAGTTAAATTTGTAGGAATTTAATCCATATTTAGAAACCCATATAAAAATACTCTACACTTAAATGTAAAATAATTAAGTTTAGACAAATAGAGTAATAGTTTTTTTTTTAATCTACATGACTATTGTTAGAGATGCAGAACAGTTGTTATGGAACTGGTACTATATTGCAGAATAATCCTTCTATCATCATGGCTAATTGTGTGCCTGAGGCCAGTGGTTTCTATCTGTACTATTCTAAGTTCACACACTTGTTTTGTGACATCTTTACAGATCTAACAGGACAAGCTCTGTCTTATCTGAATCCCCATTGTTCAGTGGCCATAGTACCCTTTTCAGTATTTGACAGATTTGAGTTTGTTTCACTGTTGAATATGGGATATCTTTCTTCCACTGTTTCCCTGACCTGAATATTCCCCATACTAAATCTTCCCCAGCCTCATCAGGGAAACTTTCATTTCTTTCAGCAAAGTTCATATATGGTCATTGGTAGAAGCTTTTTACCTCTGCATGCATTCTTGTGTCTCCAGATTTTTCAGGCTGGAAGCACTGTTTCCATATGCAGTATGACAAGTACTTACTTCCAGCTGATGAGTAAGAGGTTCTATTTTTATTCTCTTTACCCCTTCATTTTCATCCTACCCAGTTTTTGCCAGACATTCCTTAAGGAAGCTAAGCCCCTTTTCTGTGACTTTAACACTGTTCAAGTAAATAGAACAATTATGTATTCATTATAAGGTGAAATATGAATTGTGGAGTTCTCATGGAAAATTTCTTAGAATTGAGATTTGAAATGGGCCTTAAATGATGAATAGAATTGGACTGGATAGAGCATATGGGTAGAAAAGAACAGAAAAGTAGTTTTGTTTTTTCTTTCCACAAGCTAGCAATGCTTGACATGTTGAAATGGGCAGAATCAGGACTCGGGTTGAAAATTGAAGATTGGAAGAGCAGAGTTAGCTTATTGATGTTCTTGGATGCCACAGTAGAGATGTTACATTTACCTACTTCATGAGTGATTGTATTCCTGTCACCCTTATTTTTCTGCTTACTTGAGTTGAAGGTATCTGTTGATGCCCATGAATGGGAGCATTTTCTCAACCTTCATGTCCCTATATGTGCATTCAGATATAGATACCAATAGCCTGGCCTGTCACCAGCCAACTGGCATAAGACAACTGACCTTGTTAAGACTGGTGTCTAACTCTGATTATATGTGCATATTTAGTTCTGTTTATGGTCTAGGTTCTGGTTTTTATGTTAGTTATCCCTCAACTAACAGTCAGTTGGTAGACTGTGCTTAATTCAGTTATTGTGTTCAAGCTGGTCATAATTCCACATTGCCTAGACATTTTCTACCTTTAATAACCATATACTTTTTCTGGCTTCCCCAACACTTCTGCATTCAGAAACACATTTATTTCGTTGCATGTGTTTAAGGCCATTATTCTCTGATTAATATTGAGGTTAAAGAGTCCACAGTTAACTATACCCTTTTTTCTGGCTCAGAATACTGTTTCAACTTATTCTGTCCACTTCAGAAGGCTTCTGAAGAGATAGACTTTTATCAGTCTTTTCAGGTAACTTGACTCTTAGTTTCTTTTGTCATGAAACCTTAAATTAATGTGAAGACCATGTCCTCAAGCCCCCATAATCATGCCTGAGTTCCTTTCATGAGCTCTTTCCCTCCTGATCCTTTTAAGTCACCAGAGTCTTCAGATTCTAAGTCCCTCATTGGAATCCACTGTAATGTTTTAAATTTACACTGAAGAGCAAATTATGACAACAATAGAGGAGTCCTTTCAAAGGATGGTCACCCACTGAAACTCAGAGCCTTCAAGTAAAGGATAACTGGGTCTCATTTGCTACTAGGAAGCATTTTAAAGCCTTTCTGTTTCAGGATGCCCCTCAGCCCAGAGCCAATGGGATTTAACAAAGATCAGGAGTTACCATGAGCCATATTGCAGTTTGTCTTTCTTTCCACAGTAATTCAGACTTGATTGACTGTGGTGAGACTACCTCACTAACAATCCAAAAGCATTGATAAGGTTACGTCCCCAGTGTATTCCCTAACATTTGCTGTGGTCACTTTAACTAGCCTTTAGGGGTACTTGGTCACTAAACATTAAAAGTGTTCCTGTTGGAGGATGAACATCTGAGGATGTGACAGACCACTTGGCTAGCATGTGTGAGGCCCAGGGTTCCATCCCAAACACAGGTAAAGTATCCAGCTTGTCTCTCAGAAGGAGTTTCCTAAATTCAGCCTCAAGCATTCACTTATTTCTAGACTTTTCTTCTAGAAAGCCTGACAGTTTTCTTGGTCCAGAATGTATCACCTTCAGAAAAAGGGAATAAAACCACTTGGAGTAACGCTACCCTGAGTCTCTTGGTTTGACATAAGTGATGGCACTGCTATTCACCATGGCTGGGAATGCCTCCCACATTTGGAATCATATTGCAGGTTTTTCTTCCAAGTGCCTGAGCTTATATTTCCAAAATTTCCATTTCTTCTTGATATTTAGGATATTAAAGATCTATAGTTACCAGTTTCAACCATACTGGGCTCCTGGCCTTTAACCATTTCTGCAGGTGGTTTGGGCTATATTGGAGGACCTAGTCTTGATCTTAAACTGTCATCTGGATTCTGACTTAATCCAGGAAAGCAGTAAAAATTACTAATGTGTATTCCATGTCTCTGACATGTGTTTTCCATTATTTGGTCTTCCAGGTTGCAGTGGGTGCCTAAGTATGTGTGTGTACATGCACATGCCACGTCTGCACGTGTGCACGCACTCATACACACACACACACACACACACACACACACACACACGCACACGCACAAAGGTAACTATGGTTCCAAAAGGAACCTTGAAATCTGAACTTGGTTCTGTGTCTGAATAAAATGACTCCAAATACATTAGCAGGATGTCTTTCATCCCCTAAATTTTGGGAAAATACTTTGATAGAAATGTTAGCTAACTTGTAGGTATGGAAATTTAATTCTCTAAAGATCAGCAAGTGATTTGATAGCCATTTCTAAAGGCATGACTTGTAAAAGTTGGGACTGACTTACCATAACAATGGTCTTAAAAGAACAGGCTGAGTGAGTTAATACTCAGCAGCAGCCAGCTGTTCTTCATCTCTGGTAAGGCTAGGAAACAAGAAAATTACTCAACTGTAATTGGAGAGATTTATAATAGTTTAATAGGAGCTTTATCATCATTAGATACTATTTAAACACTGGAACAGATAACCAGTCAGTAGTAGTAAAGGAATGATGTTTTCCATTGGATTTAAAACAGAATGCACTCTCTACTCAGCATACTTAAAATGGGGTCGACTTTTAGATCTGCTTAGTAATGTTTAACTTTTTGGTCCTATTGAAAATCTGATGGACTTTGTTTCCAAAACCATACACACAAAACTTGATACAATTTCAGTGACCTTAAAATCTCCCTGAAGTCTGTGAACTTGCCCCTAATTCAAGACATCCCCAATTAGATGATGTCCAGAAGTGTTTCCTAGCGTCCTTAGTGATAGGCTTTATGGCTTACGTTCCCCAAACATAGCAGTGGAATCTGAAGATCAAATGTCAAACGTTGGGTGTCATCCTCCAGATTTTATAATACTTGATGTGCACAGTGTCAAAGGAAACAGAAAGGATAATGGAATTTTACTTTTAAATTCAGTTCTTTGTCATGGAGAAGCCAAATAATTTTACAAAGCTCTGGTTGCCTTTGTATGAGCTTCACAGAAAGGCAGTAGTACAAGACTAAGCTGTCCCAAGCCCCTGCTTCATGTTCACAGAGGAAATAGGAGAATTGAATGCCACGTTAATTACCAAGTTCCAAGTTCACACAGCTTCTAACTCTACTGCTGTGATTGTTCAGCTGGGATTGACGAATGCTATGTTTATAATTCTCTCATCAGCTTAATGCCCACATTTCACTGGCTGCAGGTTGGAACAGGACCACCCAAGATTACAAGTTAGGGAGTCATTTGGCTCTGTCCCTAAAACATAAAGAGCTTTCATTCACTTGGGAAGTAAGAAGGGAATGTACTATCTGTGTGTTTTAAACTCATGATAATGAAGTAAACCCATATGTTAAGCATGACTCTACATAGTTTTCCCCATTCCCCCTACAAATACTCCCTAGTGTCCTGTATACAGCACTCAGTCCCATCTCATATTGGAAATCTGATGTCTCTATACATGGAATTAGGAACTCAGGAATATAGATTGTCCCAATATAACAGTGTTTTGATAATGATTTGCCCCAATATGAAGTGTTATGAAAGCATAATTATCAGATGACTGTGGCTTCTTTTCAGTCTCTGTCTTTTGTTTGTAAGGCAAGACTTTAAATTCATGAATCTAGAAGTAGTACTGACAAATAGGGACTAAGCAGTCTTGGCCCCATTCAAGGCTTGACTCCTTTAACAATTGTTTCCATTGTTGAAGGGAAGAAGGAGGGCTTAAGTATTCTTACCTCTGTTCTACACGAAAATCTGTTGTAATTGCTCTAATCATGGTTAGTCACTTCGTGGAAATCATACGACAGGTACAATGTCTGTGGACAGGTACACTCTATGCTGTTAACTCCTGAGCTAACAAAGGCTCTTTGAGAACTAGAATTGCAGAGATGGCAGACCATCTTGGTAGGACACAGCTGTAGCTCTGCTGATAGACCAGTGAAGTTACTATGCACCTTTGAAAGCATATTCACAGTTCACACCCCTAAAGCACACCCATGCCTTTGGAGTGAAGGTCGCAGCAGAGATGTACATTCTGTTGAATTCTAAGCCCTGTGTCTGTTCCTCTCTGCAGAGAATGTGATCAATGGGCAGGACTATGAAGTGATGATGCAGATCGACTGCCAGGTGATGGACACCAGGATCCTTCACATCAAAAGCTCCTCGGTTCCCCCTTACCTCCGAGATCAACAGAGAAATCAAACCAACACCTTCTTTGGTTCCCCTCCCGCAGCCACAGAGGCAACCCAGGTTGTCAGCACCATCCCTGAGTCGTTACAGTAGCGTTCTGCAGCTGTGTGGCAAGCTAAGAATGCAACCCTGTCAGCCAAGAGCAGGAGAGAAATGCCGCTTTCTGCTGCCTTGGTGGCAAGCAGAGATTTTCCTCTTACTGCAATTGAAAGAGAAGAGAGAAAGGGAACAAGAAGCTGTGTTTTTCACCATCTACCCATCTACTTGGAAAGTGCTGGCCTTCATGTACACGAGAACATTGCTCCAGAGGCAAATGTAGCCCGCATCTTCCAGTGTTACTGGGAGTAGATTGCTTCCTGTACCTTTGTCAGTTTTTTGGCTCTACTTGTTTTGTGTTTAAATAGTCATCTTCTTTCAAATTAGATTCACTTCCCTTTTCTGCCATCTCACTTATTGATACAGTAAAGTGGTTTTTATTTAACATTGTAGCACAGATGTTCAGGTGGTTTCCATTGGTTTGGCTTTTTTACTCCTTTAAATCAGCCCATTCTGGATACTGTGCTTGAGAAGATAAATTTCAAAACCAGAATGGCCATACCCACACACTAAGAGGCAGAAACAATTTAAAGCTTTGGTAAAGAGAATATACCCAGTTGATAAGTTTTATTTTACTTTTGATTTGTGGTTCACCCATGAGTCAAAATCTATCAGCAGATAGACACAGTTGAGAGAATGGAAGAGAAGAGAAGGGTCAGTGGTCGAGCCCCCAAACAAGCAGTAGCTCCATTAATACATGTGTGCAATTACAATTTAAGATTAACGCCACAGCTGTTGTATATTTTAGGGCTTCAGGCTACAGTGTTAACTTGTAGACTGTGTCTTCTCTTTATTCACGAGATGCAAGTCCTCCAGAACCACAGACAAATCCTTCCTCTTCATTATGAATTTCCACCCCAGTACATATTTCTATTAATTTGGTACCAAATTGAGCTAAGGAACATGGAAGTAGCTTTAGATTGAAGCAAGTCAAACGGTGCTTCTCTTAAGCATTGGCAGGTGAGATGATGCACATGGACAGACAGGGGAGTGCATCTCACAATATTGCAGCTATTTTCAATTTCTCCAGTGAAAAGATGTGAATTCTTTCTTCCTATGGGTAAAAAAACAAGCTGTGTTCACTTAAATTTTACTCTACTTTTTTATTCCTGTAGGCAGCTAAGTCATGTTTCATTTGGTAAATTTAAAGGAATGGGCCTCAGGAGTGATGTCCTCTCTAATATTTTTCCTTCACTTTCTAAAGCAAATCATCTTCTTCTCCTTCTTGAAACTTCAGTTTCGTGGTGGAATTTGTTTTGCAAATACTGCTTTTTATCCAATTGCCTTGACTTTGTCAAATTTCTTTCCTTTGTGTCCCATACTATATTAATCAGTTCTCCTTCCTCTTTGCAAGAAAGTGATAGGAGGAGGAAGGGAAAAGGAGAAAGAGGAAGAGGAAGTGAGAAATGGCAACACCTCTAGGCTTACATGCAAAGTTAGTTCATTTCTGCATATCTGTTAGGTTTGGCTTCTAACTGGACAGTGGTGCCTTTCATGCCAGTGAGACGTTTTCTAAGGAAGCAGGTTTAACTGACCAGGGGTTGCAGGGGATAGGCCTCTTGCTCTTGTACCTAAGAATCTAGAATCTAGCCTTCCATTTGAAGTCACTATAGCACTTCCTTCTAATTTGCTCTGAGGTGATTTTCAGACCAGAACCATTTTCCCTGGGAATCATTCTTCTAATGGGTGCCAAAGAATAGAGAGCAAATGCTAGAAGCCCTTCAGGTAGCACGCAGGGCCATCTTCCTGTACTGGAATATATTTACTCCAACAAGAAGCCATGACTGTGGCTGGTAGGCAGGAGCAAAACAGTCACTCCCAATCTCATCTTGTGCTTTAGCTGCCATGCTGTATCATACATAGGGCACCCACGCACTTACACACACACAGAGTATGTCTGGAGTAGTTGTAAATCATTGTCCTCTCTTTTGCACTACACACAAAGAAACCATTACATGGTGTTTTTGTCTTTGGTGTTTCACTTTCATTACATTTCTATCTTCCCAGCTTTTCTTGTTTTACATTTTATCAAATCCTCAGACTGAAACCTTCAATTACATCATGTTTGCCCATATTAATGCCTCTCTTAAGGGTGACAAGTGTGGGAGAGGGGTAGGGCAGTGGCAACCAAAGAGCAAGCAGATGTTAAGGCAGCTTGCAGACCCAGTCAGGGGCTGCACAGCTGGGCAGTGATGTTCAAAAGCAGCTTGGAAACCTGGTCTTCTCTTTATACTCTGATTTTTCAGCTCTTCATCTTTACCTGTTAGAGAATCCACATTTGGGGATGAAGGAACAGGATCCTCCTCAGGGGAGAGTTTCAGGAAACAAATGAAAGGCAACTATAAGTGTGCAGAACTACTTTTGAAGCTGCTAAAATAGATAGCTATGATTAATCCCTAGGCACAATAGTAGCTTCTAAACATTTGTTTGCTAGCACATGCTCTTTAGAAAAGGGAAAGCTGCTATTCTGGTTCATAAATTAAATAGGCATTTTGGTTTAATTTTATTGGTAGGATTGACTTTGGGGGTATGGCAAGGAAGTGTGGGGTATGTGTGTAATTTATTGAATTTTGAAGTGGTATTTTGCAATCTTGTGAGAAAATTAGATAAACTCATGGATGAATCCATTCCACCTATTGCTAGTTTATTTTATGCTCTTGAGCTAACACCACTAAACACTGGGAAGCAGTGGTGAAGATTTTGGGAGAGGGAACAGACTTTTGCCTGTATAAGTCCCAAAGTTTTAAGCTTAATGGGAGTAAGAGGATGTTTCCTCATGCAAACTACTGAGTCAGATGTCAGGAGCATCTTATCAGGGTTAGTTCAGCTATATTGATGTCATAGCACAGGGACACAGCTTTGCCAGACTTTGTGAAAACTGTCAAATTAGGGCTTGATGGGAAAGATTGTTCTTGAGATATATGTATTATTTGCCTTTTTTTTTTTTTTTTTTGGCCAGTCCTGGGCTTGAGCTCAGGGCCTGAGCACTGTCCTTGGATTTTCTCAAGGCTAGAGCTCTACCACTTGAGCATCAGCACCACTTCCAGCTTTTTTGTATGTATGTGGTACCAAGGAATCGAACCCGGGTCTTCACGCATGCTAGGCAAGCACTTTAACCACTAGGCCAAACTCCCGGCCCTTATTTGCCATTTTTGTTGTGTAGCAGCTTCACAGTAGATTATTGGGTGGGGACTGTATTTTCAGAAAATTTAAAAAAAAAATCCCCATGACTATAAAAGCTCACAGAATCTTCTAATTTCTTTTTTATATAAAGTTCCAGGACAAAGCTGGCACCTCTTTGTCTTTTCTTGTTAGCAATAGACATGGTGGTATTTGAAAGCAGAAATGTTGTATGAGTCACTCCCTGTTAAGTGTTCCCAATAAATATTACTTAGAAACAGAAAAAGAACTTGGGATTTAGACTGATTTCTATCATGTTTAAAGAGACACTGCCCTGGTTAAATCTTGTTGGCTTCAATGTCTGTGCTAGGCAAGTTCCCCAGGACTCAAAGCAGTGAGATGCTGCAGAACCACCACCACTGCAGATCAGACCATTTGTAACTGGAGAATGAACACTCGGGTTCTTTATGGTTTTTAGGCTATTTTTTTTTTATTCTTGTCATTTTACTAAACTCAGGTTGTAAATCTTGACAGAAAAATACTCCAGCACGGGGTGGGGTGGGGGGAAGGGATATAGTTTGTATTTAACTTTCTAACACACTAAAAAGTTTCATAGCAGCTTCCACTTTGAATAACAGAAGTAACTCCATAACCTGAAGAACCAGTCTGATCTCATGCCCCCTTTCAGACTGACCTCATGGAAATTTTCCACCCATGAAAGCTTTCTTTCCACTGCATATTGACAGAGTGACTCAGCTTCCTTCAGCAGACCCAGAAGAACTGAACTTCCAATCGTTTTCATATGATTGACTGTGTGGTAGGAATTGACCTCTTAGAGAGGATTGCTCATCACCAGGATGGATACAAGCCTTCTACCACCTGTGAAGCCTATATTGCTTACCAGGAGTTATTTTCATCTTAAATAAATTTAGGATTTTATAAAATTTATGTAACATTGATTATGTAAATTAAAACTTACATAATTAATTTTCACTGCAATTATAACTTTAACCACAAAACAAGAATAAATCCTAAAAGAAAGTAAAAGGAATACACGAAATTTTATTCCTACCCTTATAGCATTTGGAAGGAAAAATTAATATTCTCTGTATGGATTATAGTTGCGTTTTAAGAAACTAGAATGTGGTACTACCCAGAAATATATTATCAGAGTCCAAAAATGAACTATGCACATAAAAGAAATGGCAGTTTTCTCTTACTTAAATAAAAAATTCAGTGTGTTCTATTATATTTTTAATAACTAAGCTTAAAACTAGATTTATTTTGAATAAGCCTCGAATTTTCAGCTTATTCTAATATCTGTGTTATTTTTCAAGTACATTTGAATTTATGAAAAAATGATAAAGGTATGTAATTAGAAAATTTGATTTTAAGTATGAGTTATGTCATGACTATCCAGTATCACAAAATGCATGCCATTATTATCCAGCTTTAAGCATTAAAGAGATTTTGCACATTAAGATAGTTTTAATTACATTCAGAACTAGGGAGAAAATATATCCGTTTTTACCTGTCAAGCTCAGCAAACACCATACTGTTATGCTATCTGCCCCAAATGAAGTGACCTTTCATTATAGACTTAACGTGGCTTGGCCTATTCCACAGGATACTACTACTACCAGGTTTTAGCAGATTGACTTTCACAGCAAATATATATTGATTTAAACTACCTTAACTCGTATTCAGTCCCAGTTTCTGGCCTGTCGTCAGGACAGAGGAGAGATGGAGAAACAACTTTGGAGGAAAGCTACCAAGCACTGTTACTAGCTTGTCTTCCTCATCACGTGGACAAGAGTGGTTGGGCTAAGACCAGTAGTACTGCCGTTTGTGGAGCTGTGAGAGCCTCAGGAGAAACTGAGATGACATGTCAGGGCTTTGTTCCTTAGATTTTTCTTGTCCATTTAAGAACATGAAGTGTTGAAGATGAGGAAAGATGTGCCATTCTCTTTCCTAATTATGATTTTGATTTACAGTACATAATTAATGGTAATAGACTTGGTTTACAATTCATAAATAATGGCAATAGACTTTCAGGCAAGTCTTTATAATTCTCTGTTCTTTAAAATTCAAATAAAAAATTTCTAATTTTTTTTGCTTTGTTTTGTTCTCTACGTAGTAAGACAAAAATGAATCTTCAATGTTAAGTGATTAGTAATGGGAAAGGAAGTCTAGGGAGGTTTTGTGGTTTAGGTTTACTGTTTGAACTCTTTTTCACTCTTCCCAAGACTGACTGAGTAAAATGCTCCTTTATTGCATCCAGATATTTAAACTCCAATCTTACTAAGAAAAAAAAAATTATCTAAGGTCGGTGCCATTGGCTCATGCCCCTAACTGTAGCTGCTCAGGAGGTTGCTATCTGAGGATCATGGCTAGAAAGTCTGTAAGACCTTATCCCCAATAAACTACCAAAAGTAGTATCCTGTACTTTATTCTTCCATCATCAGGAAAATGGTTATTCCGCAGTGATATATCCAGTCTTCACTGAGGTCATCTTCATAGCTTGGAATGGCAAGTGCCACCAAGCCTGAAGCTTGTCACTGCAACTGACAGCAACAGATCCAGCTAGGAGGCATTTATTGAATGCAGGCATTTGAGCATACAGTGCATGCCTCAGACTAATCATGTGTATTAACTATTACCTTATTTCATTCAGTCCTTTCTACAAGCTAACAAGTAGTGGAACCGATTTTTAGACTTTGAGATAATTTAGCCCCAAGTTTTCAACTCTACCAACTACTATATTGTTTCACCTTTTGAGGCATAAATCTAGCACAGTTTCCTCTCTTTAAAAAATAGCTCATAGCCTATGGAGCCAACATACATACATATACAAATTTGTATAATATTAAAATCTCTTGGCCGGGCACTGGTGGCTGAGGTAAACAACTTCTGAGGAAAAAAAAAATTTTTTTTTTTGGCTCCTCATTTCAGAGATTTTAGTCTATGGCTGGTTGCTCCTGTTTCTTTTGGCCCTGAGGCAGCATAGAGGATGATGACGGCAGCAAATAAAATATGGAAGCCAGAGAGTAGAGATGGAAGGGGCTGGAGTTTCAAAAAACCCTGCATAAATTCCTCTAATGATCTAACTTCTACTTGATCCAATTTCTACCACCTCCCAATACCACTATAAATTGATAACCAAGCCTCTAACACTTAACACTTAGCTTTTGTTGAGGGGCTTTCTAGATCTAAATTATAACAGGCAAAATTGCATTTGTTTCAGAAGACAAGATTTAATAGGTGCGTGCGTGTGTGTGTGAGAGAGAGAGAGGGAGAGGGAGAGGGAGAACGATATCTCCCTAATACTTCAAACCTGATGCCAGTGACTCCATCAAACAGGAGGCTGAGATCTTGAGGACTGCAGTTCAAAGCCAGTCTGGGAGTTCAGATGGAATTCTGAAGACTCCATTCCCAAAATAACCAGCAGAGAAAGTTAGGCTACAGTCATAGCTCATGGTAGAGTGACAACCAAGCAAACAAGCCAAGCAAGTGCAAGTCTGAATTCAAACCCAGAATTGCCAAAGGAAAAAAGACTTCAAATCACTTCTTCTGCAGATAAAGTAAACCAGAATTGTAAAGTTCAAAGTTGAACAACAACAAAATAAATTGGAACCAAGCAACAGGGCTGGAGGAGTCCCATGAGAAGATCCCCTGATGGCAAGAAGGGTATAAGGTTTCACAAACATGTTAAAATATAGGGGCTGGGAGTTTGGCCTAGTGGTAGAGTGCTTGCTTAGCATGCACAAAGACCCAGGTTCAATTCTTCAGTACTATATACATAGAAAAAAAGCCAGAAGTGGTGTTGTGGCTCAAGTGGTAGAGCTCTGGCCTTGAGAAAGCCCAAAGTGCTCAAGCCCTGAGTTCAAGGTCCAGGACAAGCAAAACAAAAACAAAACAAAAAACATGTTAAAATATAAATCCTCTTCATTTGTCTAAACTCTTCAGTAAAAGCTAATAATGTCATCAGAAAAAGAGGTAAGGTATAATATAATAAAAGAAACACATGTGACAGACCGATGTATCAAGCCCAAGAATCAGTGGAAGCATCAGAGGTGAATAAAATTAATGTAACTCCACCACCACAAAAATCTCTATGAGATTATTCATGGAGACTTTTTACTCTATGTGGAATATAGGTCAAAACAATTTTTTAATCTCAAAGGCTATCCCCAGAGACATTTGGCTATACAATCCATGCTGTCAAAAATAATGGAGTCCTGGGGCTGGGAGTTTGGCCTAGTGGTTAAAGTGCTTGCCTAGCATGCATGAAGACCCGGGTTCGATTCCTTGGTACCACATACATAGACAAAAGCCAGAAGTGGTGCTGAGACTCAAGGGGTAGAGCTCTAGCCTTGAGAAAGTCCAAGGACAGTGCTCAGACCCTGAGCTCAAGCCCAGGACTGGCAAAAAAAAAAATAATAATAATGGAGTCCCTTAACTGTAGTGTGTGTGGTGGGTTTTGTTGTTCATGGCAGTGGTGGTCGTGGGATAAGGGTTGAACTCAGGGCCGCTGAAGCCCTTATAAGTACTGGTAAGTACTTACAAGATTTTGCTTATCACGAGGAATCTGTAGCATAGTTTACTCCATAATATTTACGTGGAGTGATCTGGTTAAATGACTGGAAAGAATTGCTCCCTTGGCTCAGTTAATGATAATAATGAAGCGTATTGAAGATGACTTTCTGCCAGACATTGTTTTAAGCCTTTACAAATTTATTTAAGCTTTCAAGAAGACTTAATCCTAGACATAGATACAATTATCCATACACTACAGATGAAGAAACAACCAAAAGAGTTAAGTTAACCAGGATCTTACAACTAGTTCCAGCAGTGTTTAAAAATGAAGACTTTTTCCCCAGAAGAAAAAATTCTCTTATATTTTATTTCTGTGCAATGATGACCATTTCTGTTTGCTAAAATGACACAAAATAAAAGCCAGATTGAAATCTTTAAAAAATTAAGACTTTTTATTACATTGTCTTTCATCCTTTGAAGGTATGAAGGATGGCAAGAGAGGGGAAGAAATCAGAGGGGAAGAAAGCATGGCACTCGGCTTGGACAATCAGTGTGCTGAAGTAGTTCAGGAAAGAGGAGCCTAACCAAGAGGCACAATCCAGCAAAGCTAGAGAGTTTGCTCTGAATGATTATTTCTCCTGAAAGGCATTCATTCATTCAATACAGTTGCTACACTGATTCTATACCTCAGTCTTTGTGTCCCCATGTTGGATGAGTTACCCATCGAAGTAGAGGCAAGCCAGGTCCTACCACAACTGAAGGCCTCCTGTAATGCCAACTGTCCCATTTGCTCACCTCCAACCCCATCTCCAGGACAAATCCACTGCTTACCCTTGTGATGAGAGCAAGTAGTGCCAGGAGAGTTTTCCTTGCAGAATTAATTCCCACAAAACATTATAGACTCTAGGGTGATTGATGTTGATGTGAAAAATCGCTAATCTCCAGATCCAGATTTGAAATGCTTTGGTCCAGAAATCATCTTTAAAATTAATGTCAACATCTTACATTAATAAATGATTCATCTTGTAAGATTGACCTCACAGGGTTTTCTCTCCTAAAACTTATGTGAGACTAACTAAAACAAATTGTTTTTTTAAATCGTTTACACACATTACCCACATGTCTATGAATAATCAACTAGATATAAAGACCTATGATCTCAATGGCCATCTCTGATTCTCATTTCCTCAGTGTATAGCCTGATTCTCAAAGCCCCTGCAGACAACCCCCTCGCTTGTGCACCCGGTAGACTTGGGATTCTTGGATTGTTTCTGAGAGACAGTGGGCCAGAAGCAAAGGCCTTGGAATTTAAAGCTTTACCACAGGCTCTAAACCTTTACCACAATTCTGTACCAAGCTCAGACATCAACCTCTGAGCTGGAGGAAACTACAGATGGACTAGACAATGCTCTTGTTCTCAAAAAAAGCTTAAATAATGTCGTTTCTCTGGGTCTGTGCAGTCAGCCTGTGTATTCACTGAAGAGTAAAGATAACTTTCAGAACAGGATAAGATTTCTGGTTAGCCTGAAAAATTAAAGTTTGACCCAGCTGCTCTCAGGAGTGCTTTGAAAAGGAAGGTTTATAGGCCAGTGTCTTTGCCATGGTCTCAAAGCTCACCCACTCACTTGGCAGCTGGCCCCAGGCCATAAAATGGTACATTGTGCCATATTGTCTTTGGTTTCCTGAACTGGCTGAATTCCCCTCTGCTAAGTGACTTGTCCACATCAGACTACTGTCCTCTCCAGCCTGGCAGCCTCTAAGAAGACAGAATTACATCAACCTACGCACAATCAGTCCTGCTCTTTCTATCCAATCACCAGCTGAGGGGACTGGAAATCCATCTTGATTCAAACACCCTGAGTAGCAAGTCTGCCAAAACAGCCTCTGGTAAATTGTTCATCACAGGTGAGGCCAACTAGAAGCACATTGCAACTTGCAGGCCAGGTAGGACTAATGCATCTCCCCAAGGTTAATAATCTTGCACAGTCGGTGGGATAGAAATGACCCAAAGAAGGAAAAACCTGCTCACAGCAAGTGAGGTGGAGCTGAGCTGTTTGTACTCCCAGGGCAGTATCTTTCCTAACTCTCCTAACTCCCATGGCCTCTGCAGTTATCTGTCCTTGAAGGACAGATAGTGAATGTCCAGAAGGGCAAAAGCCCTGTCCGTATTTCAGCCACTGGGCTAGTCCCAGCAGTACTGCACACAGTGTGCTCAGAATGTGATATTTTTGGGTATTTGTTAGGCTACATCTGGATTTTGAGCTGAATGACTTAGCATTTAGAAAACTACAATATATTGCCTTTCCAGAAGTATATAGAAGTTAGAATCTTTTCTATCAGAGTGGTTTCTTGACACAAGCACTGTCATTTTAAGAGTAGCTACTGTCTTACAAGATGCTATTTAGTTAAGGCGTATTCTGTTACAAGAATTGTTTTGTAGTGGACCAGAGGCATAGCTCAAGTGGTAGAGAGCCAGCTGAGTAAGAATTGTTTTCCTGTCAAGTTCCTACTTTGGACAGGTGTCTAGGTTTTTGTTGATTGTTTGAATAAACTTTTAACTCCTTTCAAACTAGCCAATCATACATGAGCGTGAGCCTAACTTCTGTCCAATCAGAATAGAGGGGAGGGCCAAGTTAGGGATAAAACTTGAGTGGCCTGCACAGCCAAAGCCATTTCTTACATGACTTCTCATCAGCATGTTCTTCTGCAGATGTAAAGCCTTCTCTTGCTGGGTTTAATTTGAGGGGATATCGCTATTCTTCTGTGACACCCAGTGTCTAGAGGCATTTCCAATAATTCTATGTAGCAGACTGAGGCACTAGTCAGGTTGTGCTTGACACTGTGTGCCATATACAGAGATCCAGCAGCGCAGAATGCATAGCACTGAGGCAGGACTGAGGGAGAGAAGAGTTCTGCCACCCTCGCCAGATAAAGCTTTAACTTACTCTTACCTTTTCTCATTGCTTTTCCCCTCTAGCATCAAGCTCCCCCCTCCTCCTATTTTCTGACTTCTCCCCTTTGGCATCAATCGAAGGTAGATAGAGAGCACATGTGAAGAGTACTAAACCTATTGAGCTGCAAGTACAGCACTGTCTCGACTGCAGCAGCACCTCAGAACTTGCTAGAAAGGCAGCTTGCCTGGCTCTAGCCCAGATCTCCTGACTCAGACTCGAAGGCTGGCCAGTCCATGTTTCAGTAAGGCCCTCACGGGATTCTCATAGGTTATGAGCCACCAGTGTAGATGCCTGTCAGTGGAGGAAGGCTAGAGATCGGCTCACCAGCGGTGAACTTCCTGTAGCTGGTGTCTCTCGGGGTTAAGGAAATGCCAGCAAATAACTTTCTTAATCGCCACAGCCTCTGACTTGTTACAACACCTGGCCTCCTGCTGTCCCAAATGGCCATGACCCCAGCCAAGAGGAAGGCAGCAGCTTTTTATCAGATGTGTACTGGCCAAGTCAAGTGTCCAGGGATCAGGGTCTGTATCCAGGAAGGAGAAAAATGGGCTATTTGTTTCTTCTTGGACTTAAGGCTCTCCTCGGTGTGGGGCTGTTGAGGGCTTCCACTTTGACCAGTGGAATGGGGGCATCTCCTAGAGAAACTGTCAGCCCTGCCTTGAGCAATGCTTTGCTTCATGGCTGGGAGAGCCTGAGGTGTGTGCCTCAAGCTCCACTTAAGAGGCTGTAACTCCCTTCAGTTTACCTCTACACTGGTGGTTCCAACTTTTGCCATGGCCTCACCTGGGAATCTTTAAACCACCCCCAGGTACTCTGACTAAATTGGGAAAGGGTGTGATCTGAGCAAAAGAGTGTAAACTTTCCTCCAGGTGATTTGTAATGTGTAGAAAAACTTGGGACCTAATAAGCTTGTGTTTTTGAGGCCTAGTTCTAATGTTTATGGAACAACATAGTCCAAAAGGTGGAGGGTGGAGCAGCTTCCTGGGACAAGAAAAAAAAAAAAGTTATTTAAATAACCAGATTCAAGACTGAGTAAATAGTGAAGGAGGTAGAGGTGGGGGCTGGCCGCTATCGGATTCACTTAAGATGATGTCAGGCATTCCTGTCATGTTAGAATGGGAAGCACAAGAAAATAACCATGGCTGTGAGAATGGAACTTTCTGTGAAGTAGCAAGTTCTTGGAAGGAGAGGAAGGAGGAAAGGGGAGGATGAGAGAAAGGAGAGGGAGATGGAGAAGGAAAGCCCAGGCAGGAGAGAAGGGAGAGGGAATTCTGCCCCTAAACACTCGGCCTCTGGAGAAAAAGGAAGATGTGAACAGACCTGCAGTGAAGAGGTTTGTGTTGGCTTGAGGCAGGAGGCCAGCTGCTGCCCCAGGAGAAACCTGAAGCAACCCAAGAAAAGATAAGCCAGGAGGTAGAGAAGAATCCAAGCACCATGGGTGACCAAACTTACTCAGCCTCAGGCTGGTAGTTGGAGAGTTTCCCAGGAGGTTGAATATGCTTTTATCCCCTTCTCCTCCAGCTCCTGAGGAGTTCTGGGCCTGAGGTTAGAAGGCTAGCACCCTGCCCTCAACTTTCCTAGAGGGGCTTGGGCTTTGATGGCAGTCTAGGGGTAGCACCCCCAGAAAAGGACAACCCTCAGGCGGGCCTTGTGTGTGTTAAGGGCTGTTCTCCTGGGCAGACCTTCCTCCATTCCTCTTGCCTGGAACCAGTAATCCCCTATGAATCCCATGACTGAGTCAGCAAAAGACCCTCAATTCTGAGGTCACTTCCTCATCGGTTGGGGTCACATCCTGGACCGCCTTGGACAGTGAGAGGTTCCCCAAGCTCTGAGATCACTCATTCCCACATCCACTGTGACCCTGCCTTCCACGTTTCCCTATAAAATCTGGCTCGGTGCAAATCCCTCCTGTCTTCCTTTCCCTCTGCCTCCATGCACCTCCATCTTGTTTAGATCTCGCTTGCTCTTCTCCAGTAAACTTTTCTGCCTGAACCATGTGGGAGAGGTGGATTTCCTTTCTGGCAAACCCCACAGTGTGCCGTTGGGGTTCAGAGAAGACCTTTTCCCTATCCAAGGCCTGACACCAGGCCCTGATACTAAGATCTCACCCTAACTGGCTGTCTCAAAGACAGCCATTCCAAATAGTGAATCACAAAGGAGTGGCATGAGGGGAGCAAAGACTGGGAAAACCAAAACAAACACAGGCTCTTACGTTCCTGGGTGGGGGGTGGATTTTATACCTACTTTGTACCAAGTGAGATTCCCTTGACTACTGTGTGACAAGCCGCTGCCCGGTGGAAAATACTCTGGGGAAGGAAGGACGGACCTCTGTTTTCAGTGAACCTTGGGAATTGGTAGGCAAGTTCCATCATTGAGACAGCACTGGAAGGTTAGGCATGAGGTACTCCCTGCCCCTTTTGGGTTTAATACTCTGCTGTGGGGGCTATTTGCCGGGGAGCAATGAGAGAAATGCTGGTTAAGCTGGCTATTGGGATCTCGTTACAAATCAAGTTCTTTAACGTGGTTGAAATGTCAAGTGTTGGCTCCTATCTGAGCATGGCAGGCCTCAAATGCTGCCATTTCTCAGGCTGTGCCCTCTCCTGGCCTGCTCTGTTAGCTCTGTTTGAGGTCCTCTGGGGAGTCACATTAACATGTGGATCCAGCAGCAGAGAGCTGCCACTGCAACCTTGTCATTTCCAGTCAGCAGCTTCCTATGGGAGAATGGTGTAGGTCTCGATGCCCCAGTTCCTAGCAGGCCTCCTGATTCTCTGCTCTATCTCCTGTCAGTTCCTCATCACGAGCCTGGTATTGCAAAGGAACCAACCAGGTTGGACCTGCTTCTTCAGAAAGGCAGCGAGTCCTGGGAGCCAGTGACTGGCTGTTAGATGTCAGCTAAGGAGAAACCTGGCCTCCCTGGGTCAAGAGCTTCTGTCCTGCAAAGCTTCAGAGGCTAGGAGAGTCTACCCTTTTAAGATTTTACAAGCCAGAGGCCCTCGGTTCTGAAAATGCTGTATAGAGGAACATGGCTTTCCGGAACAGAAGTGGCCATTATGAGGAGAACGAGTCTGCACGTGGCTGAGGTGTGTAGGGGAGGTGGGAAATGGGAAATTCTACCCCCAGAAAGGGCCAGAAAGGCAGGGGCAAAACCAAAGGACCACTGGAGCCTGACAGCTTCGACAGACCATGAAGATCGGCTGTCCTTCTGTATGAGTGGCACCAGAGGTCTGAAGGGAGCCTGCGCACTGTCATCTCATAACCCCTGCTTTCCGGCTGAGCTCTGAGGACACAGCTCTCCAGTGACAACTAGGCCTGGGAGGAAAACCTGCAGGATGAGTAGCTCTGAGGTGGTCAAATGTGGCCTGTGTTAAAACAGCCCGTGAAAAAGACTGAGGTGGAAGCTCTGGGGGCTTCTGTGGAAGGTGGGCTCTGAGTGAGGCCTTACAGAAACAATTCAGTAGATGGCAACTGGGATGCACAGCTGAGATAGTGCAAGGAAGGCACACATGGGCCACGCAGCCTTGTGTGGCAACCATTTGGTGCCCAGGGAAGGGTAAAACTGGCTAATGCTCTGCATCTCAAAGTGCCACTGGAATGTTGAAATGGATCTTCAGTTAGCCACACAAGGTGCATATGTTTTCTTGTACTAGAATAGTTGAGCAAACACATCCTCTAAGGAACTGGTTCTCCAGGAGGAACTACATAGCTCGCAAAGAGTATTTCTTTGAAAGTCATAAAGCATTGCTGTCCTGTGGACGAAGCATACCGCCCATCCTCAGGCATTGAGCCCAGTGACCCAGAGTTGCAGAAATCACTCATAGAAGCCATGGAAGGTTTGAGAATGTCCCCTGAGTGGACTGTCCACTGGACAAAAAGCCAATATTGACATATCTTGGTAATACTGAGTAATACTGGCAGAGGCCTGGACACAGTCAGAAGTGTAGTAACCTGTCAGGATTAGCTGTCTAATTCTGTTTTTGTTTTATTTTGTAAAAATGGACTGCCTGCGTGTGGGGTTTTCCTTGCGACCGCCTACAAGTGGTGTTTTCCTGGGGAAGAAGACCACCTGTGTGTGGGGCTCTCCTTTAAAAGCGCAGCCCCATGAGAGGTCAGAGCTGCTGTCAGCCTGAGGTGAAGAGAAGTCGTTGCGCTGCTATTAAACTGACTCCTAACTGGATTCACTGAGTGCTGGTGACTCTGCTGCTGGGGGGTTTGGGGACCCCAAAATGGCTGGGATATTTCAAAAGCTGAGCACACAGGGACAAGAACTGTGGGTACTCAATCCTGGAGAACTGGTGGTAGAGTCATATACTGCTGCCATGTTGGGTCAGTGCAAGAAGCGAGGAAACAGTGTCTTGAGGGAGGCGGAGGATCCACACAGCTCCTGAATGTCCTGTTGTGTTCCTAAGAGGATAATGGCAACTTGCTCATCACCTGTTGGATGCCTGTTTTATCCTTCCAACAGCTGTTCTTCCATTTGAACCAAGCCAGATGGGTTTCTGATCTCTGCAAGCAAGACCTCCTTGACAAGCATATCGTCCCAAGCCTCTCTTACTCTTCAGCTCAAGTGGGAAATGCCAGCTTATCATAGAGGTTGCAGGGTGGAGCTGGAGTTCTTCTGAGGGCAACAGGCAAACCTCCCATCTTCTCCAATCTCAGCCTTGCTTCACTAATCATTAGCTGAAGTTTCTATGGGACTCCGGGAAGTTCACCAGAGTTCTCTGGCCCATTCTTGGCACCTGTTGCTCTTGGATGCACTTTAATTCCCCCAGGCACTGCCAAATTTTCCTTGGTGCTCCCAGGCCAGGCAATCTCCTCCCGAAAAGAGCTCAGCTGAGGTCACTTGGAAAATAACCCCAGAGCAGGGCCTGGCCCATACTGCTTTAGCCAACTTTCCCTTTGTTCCTGTGTTCTCTCACTTTCATTAACCTGGCATGGATTATCACAGGTCAGATTGCCAGCCCCTACAAATAGTATTCTATGCAGTAAAAGTCTGATACAACGTGTGTGCATTGGAGTCTGGGAAGGCTTTCGAAGTAGATAACTGCAGAAATATTGTGCCATGACTTCTAATGATTGGTGTCCAGACAAGCTCTTCCAATGGGAAAACTTGTAATATGTACAGACCTTGCTATACACCATAACACAAATCTGAAATCACAAATCTGCTTATATTTTATTCCAGAAAAAAAATCACAGCACACAGAAGGAGGGCAAACTAAAAATAAAAAACATCAAACATAAAATCGGAGAGGCAAAGCCATTGTGCATATCATAAAAACCCCACAAACTCATTAAGCTTTCCAGAAGCTAGAAGAAACTTGGCTAAACAAAGAATTGTGTATGCATTGATCTTTGGAAAATTGAGTCATATTTCAAGTGTATTAGTGCTATTAAATGTTGGGGACATCTGGTTTTATTTTGTATTTGTCTGCTCAGCAGCCCTACATGGGGGTGGGGAGACCCTGGTCCTACGTGACTTGGGTTAGGGAGTGCTGTCAATCAGAGCTCCACTTCGAGTATGAGGCAGGCTTTATACACTTTGCTAGTCAGACTGCCTGGAAATTTGCATCTGTACTGGAGAGAGCTGTGGGTCCTTCTATAAGGAGTCACATTAGGGTATCATCAAAAGACAAGTCTCAATGATTTGCTACTGAGGGTTGGCCTGATTCTGTTCTATGGCCCTGTTTTCCACATTTTGCCTCTGAGCCTGTGACCTTTCCAGTATCTTTCCAATAAATTCCATTGGGCTTAAGCAAAAGTATTTCTGAGGCTTGAAGCTAAAGATATGATGCTAATAAAACTTTATGTGGACTGTGCGGGTACTCATGCATTGTGTTGCCTTCTAGAAAGTCACCATTCACGGCCTTTTATTGGTGTTCATTGTGTTTTCATGAGTTCAGCAGTTAACGATGGAGGCAAGGAGGCAGCTCCAGACGCTGGGAGGAAGGGATGGGAAGTTACACACAGGTCAGGAGAACTATGGCCACCCATCGATAGAGGCGTCATTGACTGAATCTTGCTCACCTGTGCTCAATGAAAACCCCAGGTGGCCCTATTTCCTGTTAATTAGCTAACTCATTGAGCAACTGGGCATAATTCTTGATTTCAAGTAATAGAAAACAGCCATTCTCAAGGAGGCCTCAGTGGTGAGGGATGAGCAGGACATATGGGAGCTGAGAAGTGACCCCTAGGGGCTGTTGGTCAGTGAAGGATTGTGGGTTCGGCACCCTATTGGTGCTCTGATTTCTCCCCAAGTTCCAACACAACCATGTCACAGTCTGGAGCACTGCTAGCCTTGAGTAGCTCTGAATACTCCTGCAGGAAGGCCGGGGACTTTGAGGCCAGTTTTTTGAAGGCATTTGTTGGACCTTAAAATGTATGTGGTCTGAATTTCTCACTTATGCAGCAGGTTCCTGGTGGGCAGACATGGGCATGACTCTGCTCTGTGATGAAGAAATCCAGATGGATGAGGAGGGAATTCTCACTGAGCAGGGGAGGTGGTAAAAGGCAGTTGCAGTCGGTGCTATGCACATGCTGACAGTTACCATTGCTCTGGAGAATTGTTGAAGACTTCACCGAGGCAGGACCTTCAATACAGTCCCAGGTGGTGAGGGGATTGATGGAGTCCTAGAGGAAGTATCATGAGACGTGCATGTGGGGGTTGCGGCCCAGCCCCAGGAGAGCAACTCTCACATTTCCAAGGATGGACCACACCACGTTCCGGATTCACCAGGGCGGGGTCCAGAAACTGGTCTTGGGCTTTCGAAACTCTTGACCTACACTAAGCATGTCATAAGCATTGGGAGTTGGTAAATTAATGTTGAATTAAAAAGATTCTAAGGGCTCTGGTGTGTTGGCGAGACTCTGGGATGGGGAGTGCCTGCCCTTATAAACGGCTAAAGAGAAGAGGGCTTTAGGGACATTTTGTAATACAAGCTTGTTGCAGTGTGTAGTCCAGGGCGGACCAGTGGTGACTAGCAACCTATTTCGGAGACCTAAGGAGGGAAGAGATGAGCCAGCATGCACGCCCAGGTCGCATCAGCATAAGGAATGTGTAAGAATCTTCTGTGGACCAGATGTGGCCGTGTATGGGGTCATCTTGGATCTCATCCAAGTAGGCCATTCCTTGGGGGGCTGAGATTTCAGAGAGTGCAGCTAGAGACAGCCCAGATGGGTTGGGACTCAGGAAGGGGTAAACAAGCTACCAGAACTTGAGACATGTTAGCCCATGTGAAGAGTGACAAGGCATCGCTAGTAAAAATTGCAGGGAACGCCTCACCCCATAAAAGTGCTCAGACTATTTGAAACATCTTGGGGAATCTAGGCCAGCCGGGCTTTGACAGTCAAGAACTTTTTTCCTCCTCTTACCTTCCCCTCCCTTTTTCCTTCTCTCCCTCTCTCTCTCTCTCTGGAGGGGTAGGCCATTTGGGGGCATGGCTGACCTCACCAATGGTGGATTCAGGCCTACAGCAGAACTAAGGAAACATGGCTGGGATAGCAAGCAACCTGAAATCAACTTGATTTTTAACTAACTGAATCTGTTTTAAAGTGACCAGGAATTTTTTGTTCTTACGAGTTGCCAGAGAAGTAAAGTTTTCCACATTTTTTAATCTAGAATGGATTACTGAATACATGTATGAGGTACTGACATGAAGAAAATTTGAGTTCGGTATTGACCTCCCCCCCCCCCAGAAGCACACTTTGCCACGAATAGCTACAGGGACATGATCGCAGTGAGGTGAGGACCAGAAGACAACAGGTATGGTGCATTTGCAACCTGACATCCTACCATTCCAAGCACATGGAGGAAACTGGGGAATATGGAAAATACTGAGTATCAAGTTCCCAGCATTACCATGAAGTTTTTGCCCCCAAGTTTAACTGAGCTGGGGGTATGGTTCAAGTGTGAGATTGCTGAGTTCAAGTTCTAGTACCACCAAAAAATGTCTTATAGACTCTAATCCAGCCTTTTGTCCTTCACACTGGGAATTAAGCCAAGTAGGGGAAAGGGGACAAAGTTAACAGCACCCAGAGGAAGTAGTCATCTCGGTGGAAAAAGAAGTATTTCATAGTGGAGCAGCATGGTATATCCAAGGCAAAGACATGACATCCTATTCCGGACAACTGAAGAAATTAAATGTAGGTTGAGTGTTAAGGAATCTTTGAAATTGTTAGATGGAGATAATGTAGAAAAAAGTTGTGACATTTTGTTGGAATAAAATGTCACGATGTCAATTCTTGGTACCACATACACAAAGGCTGGAAGTGGTGCTGTGGTTCAAGTGTTAGAGCACTAGCCTTGAGATAGCTCAAAGACAGTGCCTAGGCCCTGATTCAAGCCCCAGGACTGGCATGCATATATATATATATATATCTATAATGTAAAATTTTAAAAAGAAAACAAAATGCTGATCATGATGTTATGGTGATGAGAACATGGGGGTTATACTTTCCTGTACTTTTGTGTGATATTCTTAAAAACAAAAAAGGGAGGTGTGGTTCAAGTGGTAGAACACCAACCTTGAGGGGAAAAAAAATCGAGTGCATGAGGTTCTAAGTTCAAGCCCTGCTACAGGCACAAAACTATTGTCTATTTTTGCCTTACACTTTAGATATCTAGTTGTCCCCAAACAACCAGGTCCTAAGATAGATGGACCATTCGTATTTTGAGGGAAACGGGGCTTAGAGAAGTCTGGTATCTTGTTCAAGATTACACAGCCAGGACAAAGTCCTACAGCACTGTTGGGTAGACCCGGGAAGTAGGGAAGGGCCCTTTAGCTTGTAGACCTTCAGGAAAGTTCAGAGAAGCTGGTCTGGGATGTTGGAGTAAGCTCTTGAAAACATTTCCTTGGCCTTCCTGAGGTCACCGAGTCTACCCTCCTGACAGGCTATGTGGCTCCTTGACAATCAGGTTCAAGGAAATTCTAGTCTTATCCAAGGTTTCACAAATGCCAAGCAGGGAACCCAAGCCCCGGGGAAGAGTTTCTTCAAGCATCTTTACTGGGTGAAAAGTGGTAGCAAGGCATGTGCAGTCACATGATGGTGTGCAGATGTGCCACCACATCAAGGGTTGGTAGAATATGCTTCTCCTTCCTGCCCCATGCTTGGTGACTGTCACTGCTTCTAGCCATCGCTGGGCTTGTGGCAGCTCAGTGACACTCTCATAGGTGGTCCATAGCATCTGCTCTTTCCTCTGAGCCCAGACTCAGCTTGTGGCTGTTTGTGCCCACATGTCTTCTGTCAGACTGGCTTTCTCTGACCTACAACAGCTGGCCCTCAATGTTTCCTGTGTCACTGCCACCTGTCACATCACAAGCATTTTCTCTCCTTCAGAATAGTTTGAGGCAGGCAGGGTTTAGTCTGGTTCACTCAGCACCCTCAGAAGGAGCTCTGGAAACACTTAAGAGCATAATAAAAGGATGAATTGTTTTCCCTTCTGAAATATTGTTGGAAAGAACTTGGTGGAGAGGGCGACAAATCTTTCCCTTCAGTATCAAGCCGTTAAAATTACATAGTTTACAAAGTTGAAGACTCAGCATGTCAGAAAGCTGGAATGCCCATCTGAGAGGTGAGGATGGAGCTACAGATTCTGGGTTTGTGGTGTACATTAGCCCCCCACCCCAGCCACCCTGAAGAGAATGAGAACTCATTCTCAAGTCTTTCATATTTCCAAAGTTTAGCCCCAGGTGAGAGAGCTTCTTGGAAAGGTCCTGGATAAGCTCAGGGAAAGCATGTCTGACCACCCAGCAAACAGGCTGCCTCTACGCCCATCATAGAGATGATTCAAGGAGCTCATAGCAGCTTGGGGGCTTCCAATACCTCTTGAAGGCCGCTGACTTGGGCTATAGATCCTGAGGGAACAGACCAGCTCCTTTGGACTTCGGCCTCATCCCTGCTGTATCACGCTCTCCTCAAGGCTGCTCACTACCTCTTGTTTGGTCCGTTCTCCTAACTACTTTGTGTAGTAGCTGGGGCCTGAACTGACTGCCACTGAGGCTCAACTTGAAGGCTGCCTGCCCTGGAATCCTAAGGTCTGAGGCCTTCCTACACAGTATCTGCCAGCCCTACTCTGAGGAGGGTTAACGTAAAGGCCTCGAGTGACCAGTTTAGGGGATTGTGATATATCATTGAACTGTAAGGACCCTTAGCTAGTCTCCTGAGGGACAAATGAAGGGATCAACATGCCATCTGGCCTCTGGGCACCCTGGTTGAGGGGGTCCCAGAAGAGGGGGGGGTTGGTAGGACAACTCTTGTTCTAGGAGTCTGGAAATGGTAAATATGTGGTCTTAGGATATGCAGATTGAAGGGTAGAAGAGTAGTTGTAATACTCAATGCACATACGGAAACTTGATGAGAGGGGTGGAAATGAGTGGGAGAGAATGATTGGAAGGGGTGACTGAAGATGCATTGTACACCTAAAGGGACATGTTAAATTGAAATGTTTTTGCAGTTATTTGAAGATGAAAAGCTATAAAATAGGTGTTCATTTTAACTTCACAGGTAGATATATTTTAGGAATATGGGAGATTGAATTCAGTGCCTTACATTTGCCAGGTAAATGCTCTACACCACCGGTACGAGATGCAATTTCCTTTCCCTGCCAGCCACTTTCCAGGGAGTCTCACCGACTCCAGCGGCTGGGACTTGTGTGCTAGTACTGGACTTGAATTCAGGGTCTCTTAGCTGTTCACTCAAGGCCTGAGCTACAGATCACTGTCCAGTTCAGCAAGCAAACACTTTTGCGAGAAAAGACACGAATCCAGCCTTGACCAGTGACATCCCTGCTAAACAAAAGTACACAGAGGGGTGATTTTTAAATCTCTTTATTTTAAAAATGCTTTTTTTGTTTTTTTAAAAAAACTTCTCCAATACATAATTTTTTCTCCCGCCACTCACCCTTCTTTCTTGCTGCTTCACTCCTGTGGCGGGCCATCTGCCTGCAAGACCCAAGGGAAGAAAGAAATCTTTTCCCCAGAGTGAGAGGGGTGGAGGGCAATGAAGGAAGGTGGTTGCTGGTCAGAAGAAGTTCATTTGCACAAAAATATAAACTGTGGAGGATGAGACCAGCACATACACGTATGGATTGATCTACAATCCATATTAAAAAAAATAGACCCAAATTGTCATTTTGCATTTGTCATATTATACAAAATATATACTTTTAAACACATATCCACCTGCACACTCAAACATACAGATACACACACACGCAAGGTGCTAGTGGCCCCTCGGATGCTTTTTCGCAAGGATGAGGGTGTCAGTAGGCAAAGATAACATGGTAGGTGACTTGGTGACCATTGTCCCAGGCGTACAGGAGGCGGTCTTTGGGGTTGTAGTCTACCTGAGTTGTGTAGGAGTATTCATTCTCAAACAGCAGCCTGGGGACAATCTGTGTGTTGGTGTGGGTGTCAAAGGCATAGGAGATGTTGGCATTGCGCTGGTTGTAGCTGTCCACGGCATACAGCACCCCACAGATGACAAAGCAGTTGCCATAGAAATTCCGTCGCAGCCCTGTGCGCCAAGTGGTCTCTTTCTGTGTGCTCAGGTCCACAGCATTGAGCTTGCTAAGGACGATGACCTCCTGGCTGAAACCCTCCTCGTCCAGGGCTGGATAGATGAGCCACAAGCCATTCTCATCCACAGCAAAGTCCACATCGGAGTGGCCCTGCCACCGCCAGGGCGTGGCCTCTTCATAGGCCACGTCATGGAGCATCGCCCAGGCTGCCACATAGCGCTGCTTCAGGTCATACTTGATGATGTTTCGGGTGAACGCTCGGCTGTAGTAAAAGGCGCCATTGTACACTACGTGGCCTGTGCCGATCCAGCTGTATGGGAGCTTGTAGGAATTGCTCCAGCGACCTGTGTGGGGCAGGGAAAGAAGGCAGGAGGCTCAGGGCAGTGTGGTAGAGGAGCCTGCAGCCTCTGAGAAGGGGTGAGTAATCTAGCAGGGATCTGCACAAATGGTTTTGTGCCATGGCTCTGCTGCTTTCTAGTGTTCTACAAATTAAGCACTCTGTGCCTCAGTGTCTTCATCTATCACACACAACATGGCAGTTTCCATTGGCTCACTGCATGTTTCCTAAGCCTATAGTGCCCACAGGGCTGGGTTTATCAAGTGCTGGGAAGAAGGGCCAGAGCTGAGAGCCAAAAGAAAACACTAGGGGGTGTGGAAAGGGGACTTACATCTTTTGACAGAAAGGAGCTTTCCTGTATCTTATTTACCCCCACCCTAAAGACACCTGGCCTTGATCAAACCAGAAGCAGGGGCCCTCGTAGAGGGCAGGAAAGCAGCTTTCTGAGCTAGACCCATAGCCACGTACCTTGTTTGAAGTTCTCCAGGTTCCGGAACTCCACTAGGGTGTTGCCATAGTAATAGTTGGTTACGTAAATCCGCTCGTCCGTGGCCAGGGGATCCTTCATCCAGGCGCCTTCATTTCTCCCATACGTGTTCTGGGTGGTGGGCCCTGTGATTGTGGACAGGGTGTCTTTGCACCTCCCTGGTGGAAAAGGGGTCCACAGAGGTTAGGATGATGATTCCCCCAAATTTTGAGCTTTTTCTTGTCTTTCCATCTGAACTCTTGGCCACTTTTAACAGCTCTACAGAACCTGACCCCAGATGGCTTTCTGATACCTGTTGTGAATTCTTTTGTGTACCCTGCATGCTACTCCTACAAAAACATCAACTGACCCCAGGGTGCCTATTAGGCTGCCATGCTTTGCTCCTGTTATTCCTCTCTAGGAGCTAAGACCCAGAGTCCTTTCCTGGTGTCATACCCTCTGCCGGGAAGCCATTCTATTCCCATTCCATCTTATGCCCACAGAAGTATGAATGTACCGTACAACATGTCAACTTCTAAAGATTTTTTTTTTTTTGGCAATACTGGGGCTTGAACTTGGGACCTCAGTCTTGCTTGGAAGGTACTCTACCACTTTAGCCCTGCACCAGCCCCTCATTTTAAGTATTTTCAGCTAGGCTCTTATTTTGTCTTTATGCTGGGGCAGGTAAGCCTGTTATCCTATTGATGCCTCTCACACAGAGGGATTTATAGACATGAACCACCACACCCAGTCTTAGAACATGTCTTGCTTTTCACAACGCTTGTGCATCTTTCTTATTCCTTCATGCCTACTCCAACCAGAGCACAAGTACCAAAGGCTGTGGCTTTTCCTTTTTCATGTTCTCAGAACACATGCCAACATGTGTATACAGCCTGGTCCCAGCATGCCTCAGGCGCCAGATGGTTTTGGCTGTGTTGCAGCAGCATGAGAAAGTATGAGCCAAGGAGAGGACTGGGTTGGGCAGAATGATGCTGAAGTCATTTGTGACCCCTAAGGGCACGCGCTCTTCCTGTCTTCACACTAGTGGACTGTGGAAGTGAAAGGAGAATCGCTATATCCTGCCTTCTCTGCTTCCTAAGACCAGCTGAGTGCCTGTTCTACCTGCCGTCAAGACTAACTGTCCACATGAAAATGCTTCCAGATACTCATTTGGCGGGGGGTCTGCAGTTTGAGGTCTGGGCTCCTCGATTCACAAACTGTTCCAACCGCTTACATTGGTTCTGTTCAAAAATGGTCATGGGTTCAAGACGTAATGTACCCATTACCTGATGGTGTAATGGATACATTACCTGTAACTGTAAGCCCCTTCTACATTATCCTGACAATAAAATACAATTTTCAAAAAAAAAATGGTCATGGAAGGAACCTTATGCCCTCAGCTGGCAGAAGGAACAGGGTAGCTATGTTCTTAGCCCTGGCTCTGGGGCAAGCAGGGGTGGAAATAGTATGAACATGGTTTCCTAGGCAGGCTCCACAATTTGGTGCCATTGGCAAGGTTGAGGCAGCTCAATGGAGGTTTATTGGGTTCTACTGTCATCTGGAGATGGAGTCTCTCCGTCAAACAGAAGAACCTACTCCCCCGAGCTGCATTCCCCCACAGCTGAGCTCATCTGTGTGAGATAATAAAGTGGCAATTCCTGCTGAGCCTGGCAGCAGAGTCTGATGGAAAAACGTCTCATTCCTTGGCATGAAGCAGGGCCTGGCTGCCAGTGGAGAAGCCATACTTCTCAACATGGAGGAGAGCCCTAAGTGCCAGCCAAATCCAAAGCTCTGCAGATGACTGTGTGAAACATGGTGTTTCTGTCCACATATGGTGGCTACATCACTCACCTGTCTAGATGGATGAACTAAAAAAGCGGGGGTTATCTGAGTTCTGATGGTCTGGGTACCTGGAAGAGACTCAAACCCCACGTTCTGCCAATGGAGCCCAAGGCTCTCAATGGCAGGAAGCTGAGATGTTTGGACTTGAAGCCAATGGGCTTTGGCTTGTCCTGACACTGCCAACAAAGTCTGTTGTCTCCATATTATCAGTGGGGCAAGTCTAATACCTGTCCTGTCAGCTTCAAGAGGGATTGGAGAATTTGATATCCCAGTTCCTAGAACCTATTAAGGTGACCCTCTAGGGCAAAAGGGACTTCATAGATGTGAATAAACCAAGAATCTTAAGATTATCCTGGAGTATCTAGGACAAGTATCCTCATACTGGGGAAATATGGGCTAATTGACTACAGGAAAAGGAAGAGGCAGTGTGAGAATTGAGGCAAAGATTGGAGTGTGGTAGCCACAAGCCAAGGACTGCTGGCAGTCACCAGAAACTGGATAAAGGGAGGGATGGAATCTTCCTTGGAGTCTCTGGCAAGTTCCAGGCTTCTGACACCATGACTGATTTAGCCTTATAAAACTGAGACTGTTGACCTCCAGAACTGTTAAGAGAATAAACCTCTTATTTTGTCAATTGTGGGGCTTGAACTCTGGGCCTGGGTGCTGTCCTTGAGTTCTTCAGCTCAAGGCTACTGCCCTACCTCTGGGCCTACGCGTTGTCCCTGCACTTTTCTGCTCAAGGTTACTGCCTTACCCCTGGAGCCATAGCACCACTTCCTGTTTCTAGTGGTTTAATTGGAGATAAGTCTGAAGGTCTTTAGTGCCTGGGCTGGCTTTGAACTGCTATCCTCAGATCTCGGCCTCCTGAGTAGGTAGAATTACAGGTGTGAGCCACCGTACCCAGTTTAAACTATTTTTAGACATTAGATCTATGGCAACTTGAAGACATAGCAAACACAGATGAAGTCAACTTATGTGGTTAGGGAAGATGTTTCTGTTTTTGTAGAAAGGAGTCCCAGCTTGCAGTCCTATTTCCACATGCCTTAAGGCAGAGCAAATACTATAGAGGGGGTGGAGGAGCTCAGGCTGGAAGGACGGCACTAATGTGTGTCATTTCAGAGAAACTTGAGGTTGAAATCAAGAAGGAGGCTAGCAAACTCTGAGGCTCAGACATGTTGCCAAATAAGCCTGGACCATCTGGGGTGGTTCAGAAACTCCCACTCTTGATAACCAACTGTCTTTCTTGGAGAGAAGACACTGCATGCTGACTCTTCAGGGTGAATGTGATAGGGGGCAGGTCAAAGGCCCTGCAGAGAGGAGAGTGCTGTCTGCAACCCACTCTAGTTATGAATAGGGTTGCAAAGGACTGAACACCCTCAGGGGAGTTAGTCCTGCAACATGGTGACCAATCCTGAAAAGAAAGGATTCTTAGTATAATAACTGTTGCGATGTCACATTCTAAAAGAGTGTCACATTCTAAAAGAGTGTATCAGCAATTGGGAACTTCCCCTGCCTTCTGTGAGCTCGCCTGACAGACCTCCCTGCAGTGTCCAGCCTCCTGTCTACATGGAATCAACCCATACCCCTGACACTGTTCCTCGGGGATGCTCTCCAGCCTTCCTGCTCTACTCAAAATGCCTTGTACATCCTTATCAACCACCATTCTACCTCAGGAGTTGTCGCTGCCTCAGTGGGTTTCCATGACTCACTCTTCCGGTTCCTGTCTCTCATTGGCCTACCTTTTTCAGCTCTGGGATGTCCCTTTTTCAGATGATTCCTACAGCTCAGTATTATTTCTTTTTCCCCTGGCCCTTAACTGATTACTCGTAGTCTAGGTGTCATTTCTGAGCATTAGTTATTAGTTATCAGTTATCCAATGGCCTACAGGATAGTTCCCACTGGGTGTCCTGCTCCAAGTTGATGACTTAAAGACTTATTTGCTCCAGATCACAGCCTGCTCCACTTGAATTTCTTATTCTAGACCAAGGCAAGACATGTCATACACTAGTCAAGCCACTTGAAGTGGTCAAGGGTTGCATTTATTCTCCCTCCCCCTCTCTCTCCTCCCTCCCTCTCTCCTCCCTCCATCTCCTTCCCTCCCTCTCCAGGCTTCTTTGCCTCCCTGGCTCAGTTTCAGATCTCACTGTCTCTGGCCTGGCTTGCTCTAGTGACACCAGTTTGTCTCATTGGCTCACTTCTGGCTTATTCTGACCTGTCTACTGAGAAGTCCTGAGATGTTTCTGTAACTGCATCAGCTTAAATCCTAGTAACCCATCTGTAACCACCACCATGTGAAGCTGGAAATCCCCCTCCTTCCTGCGGGGGGGGGGTGGTTCAAGTGGGGTGGCTTAAGCCTTGCACTATGTGGTGGAGACATTCTTTGCAGATTCAAATATGAGATGAGCTCTTGCTGGCATTGATGTTAGCTGATGATACATTTTGTCCCTTACCAGCCTTGCCCCAAAGTGGCTTCTAAAATGCATCAAGGAATTGTCATTGATTAAAGTCTAGGAACCTGCAAAGCCATAGCCACATGGCACCAGCACCCCCAGACTTCTCAGCCTGGGAGTGGGGCAAGGGCTCCCTCCCCCAGCATCCCTCCCTAAGCCCAGTACCACCACCGCCCGTCTTTCCTTATACTCCAGCTAGGACATTCCCACTGGCTCATTGCATAGTCAAATCATCCTCCTTGTGTTTGAAATCCTTCTGTGAATTTAAAACTCCTCTGATCATAACAATCATTTTAGGATCAGAAAATCAAGCTTGGAAACCTGGGATAAGATGTTCCTTTTAAAAGCAGCCCTGTCTAAAACCACATCTTAAGCAGCTCAATCATAACTACCATCAAAAGGCTAGCCAGGCCTCCCAGCGGCAAGCCAGTGGTCTGGTTTAGTTTCTGCCAAATGTTTCTTATTGAGGTGATGGCTGTGGCGTGTCGGCACACTGTCTTTCTTGGCCAGGCCCAGGCGAGCCAGGGTGTCTGTAGGGAAGGTTCCAGTGTGGAAAGCCCTGCACAGCTAGAAGGAAGAACTGGTAGCTAATTGATTTGAAATGAGTCCCCAGAATGTGCAAAACTTCCCAAAGCTTGAACAGCCAAACTTTTTTTCTGAGAAAACCCCATATCCAAACCTCAGTATGCAAAGGGACTACACATCTGTGTTTGCATCCAGGTTTTTCCTGAGTAGATGAAAGAAGTCCAGCTGTTCTGAAACTCTGCAGGTTATGCTTGTGTTTTTTTTTCTTTGGTAGTACTGGTCTTTGAACTCAAAATGTCACACTTGCTAAGCAAGCACTCTATCACTTGAATCGTGCTCTAGTCCTTTTTGCTTTTTTGTTCTTGAGATGCTCTCACATTAACTTTGTGTTAGCTTCAGATGACAATCCTATTTCTGCCTCTCAAGTAGCTGGGATTATAAGTGTGTACCACCAAGCCCAGCCTCTACAGGCCCAAAAGCAGCCATACGTTCTCTGCCTAATGGTTCTTTTAGTTGCAAAAAATTATCACACAAGATAATATGGTAGGGGCCAGGAGTTTGGCCTAGTGGTTGAGTGCTTGCCTAGCATGCACGAAGACCCGGGTTCGATTCCTTGGTACCACATACCTAGAAAAAAGCCAGAAGTGGTGCTGAGGCTCAAGTGGTAGAGCTCTAGCCTTGAGAAAGTCCAAGGACAGTGCTCAGGCCCTGAGCTCAAGCCCAGAACTAGCAAAAAAAAAAAAAAAATGGTAAATGGCTGCCAGGACTTAGGTGACAAGCTGAGGGCAGAGGTATGGTGCTAGAACACACACAACACCGATTAGGAAGGGAAGGGCTGAGTTTAGGGACTCAGGTTTCAAGACTTCCAGAGTTAGGGCGGAAGCAGAAGCCTTTGCTCAGCCACCCAGACAGGACTACTGCCTTACCAAGGCTTGTACCCACCATAAAAGGGAAATTAAGGAAGGAAAAACACATTTTCCTCCAGAGTGACTGGATTCTGCCCTGGGATCCATCCCTCCTATCTGTTTAGCTGGCACTACTCTGCCCTTATTCTGGATTGTTTGCCCAGTAAGTACCTTTGCTATATTACATTCTGTAAACTTCTGCTGAAGATGATAGACTAGGAAGGAAGTGATCCTTGGCACAATTCTAACTTTGATCCAGACCAAGAGCAAGGCAGAGGTTTAGCGAAGGTCCAGCAAAAACTGGTAGTGCCAGGAACCAGGCTGTACCTGGCCACATGGCTTGGCAGGTGCTCTTCCTATCACCTTGGTGCTCACAGGATAAGGATGGGGAACAAGCTACATCCTCGGTCAAAGCAAGTATATTTTTCAACAAATATTTTGATTGCTGTTTAGGCCAGGCACTGCTGGCTCATGCCTGTAATACTGGCTATGCAGGAGGCCAAGATCTGAGGATCACTGATCAAAGCTAGCCTAGGCAGTAAAGCCCATGAGACTATTATCTCCAAGTAACTGGCAAAATGGGCATAAGGAGGGGTGGAGTTAAGATGGTAGGTGCCAACTTTGAGCAAAAAGCTAAGCAAGAGCTCCTGAGTTCAAGTGTGCGTGCACATGCATATACACAACAGCTGTTTAGTAGTATTTAGTCATTTTTGAGTGGTGACTTAATAAATGGTTGGCTCAGGTTTTTTTGTGTGTAGTTCTTCATAAACTATCACCAACTCCCTCCCATTACAGTTCTCAGTGACCTGTTACCAAGCATTCAGGTTTAGAAAGAAGCTGCATTCTTCTTGCTTTTGGAACTTGGTCCTTTAGACTTACAAGTCTAAAGTCTCTCTCTAGAGAGCAAGCTCCTCATCACTCCTTAAAATCTAGATCAAAATGATCCTGCCTTTAACACTCCCCATCCTCCTCACCAGCCAGCCTAGTGATAATCTCGTTTCTGCTTTTCCATCCCTCTGTTACAGAATCTGTCATATGATGTCACAAAGAGTCCATCCAGTATTGGGCTCATGGGATTTTATCCCCCAGGGCCCATAGTACAGGTTACTTTCCTGTTCCCCACTCTGCTCTTATGCTAAGACTTTTCTCCATAGTAAGAGTCCTTTTGTTGCTTCATGGCCTGATTGTGGGGCCTACTCAGTAAAGGTTCATAAAGCTGACTTATGAAGGGGAGATCTTGTTCCATGCATTCACAGATTTTAGAAAAAAAGTCCTAATTCTATCATCCGTACATGGTGGCTCACACCTGGAATTCTAGTTATGTGGAAGGCAGAGGTTAGAAAGGATCAGAGCCAAAGGTTAAGCAAGATCCTATTCCAATGAAACGACTGCTTGGTGCCTATAATCCTAGTTACTGAGAGGTAGAGGTTGGAGGATCAAGGGTGGAGGCCAGCCTTAAAAGGGGGTCGGTATATGGTACAAGTGTATATGGTACATTTGCCGGCAAGGGCAAGGCCTTGAGTTCAGATTCCAGAACCAATAATAAGCAAACCCTACCAGATGTCAAAAAATAATTTGCTAATCTTCATAATCACTATATAATTTGTCTTTTTATCACTGTGTGTGTGTGTGTGTGTGTGTGTGTGCGTGCGTGTGCGCGCACGCACGCGCGCATGTGCGTGCGCGCGCGTGTCTGTATGATAGGAGGGATTAAACTCAGAGCCCCACACATGCTGAATAAGTGCCTTACCACTAAGCTACTTCTTGCAGTCTTCCCCCTCCCCCCCCACTTGCCTTTATGAAGAGCTTTGAGCCAGGAACCAGTGCCTCCTGCATGTAATCCTAGTTATTCAGGAAACTGAGATCAGAGGGTAGCAGTTCAAAGCCAGCCTGGGCAGGAAAGTCTGAGACTCTTAAGTAGAATTGTGGCTCAAATTGTAGAGCACTAACCTTAAGCAAAAAAGCTCAAACAGTGCCCAGGCCGAGTTCAAGCCCCATGACTACCACTACCAACAATAAGCTTTGGGCCATCTGTCTCTTCTCCTTCAATCTATTCCCTGGCTCTACCTTTTTCCCTGGGCTGCCCAGGCCCAGAGACCAAGTAGGATGAACTTACCTATGACATTCCGGATGTCATCTTCCTCTTCAGGGCTCAGGGTGCCACCAGTAGGGATGGTTCCCTGTCTAGTAGTTGCATCTGTCCCCAGTGGGTCTCTCCTAACTGTGATGGAAGGGAGGGGAGCCATGTGTATAGCTTCCACAAAGGTGTCTTCAGGAGCCATTGTGGGGGCTGCTGCAGCTGGGGTTTGCAGGGTGGCTGGAACCTGGGTAGAAGGTGCCTCTGCCATGGCATCTGGAACCATGGAGTTGGTGTGCAGTGTGGTTGTGAGTTGTCCTGCTGAGGCAGGAAGGTCGGGCACTGAGGTGGAGGCTTGTGGCAGTACTGAGGAGTCGGTGGTCACCACATTCCCAGGACGGGTGACGGCTGGCTTCCGGGTGGCACTGGTTAGCAGATCATCCTGTCTCAGGAGTTGATCTTCAATAAGCAAATCCACTCCATTGTCACCACTGAAAACCTCATCTGTGGAACAAATGCTAGATGGTTTGTGCTGTGGGGAGAGGAGCAACCGGCCAAGAGCAGGTGGCAGGTGAGTGTGTATAAGGCTTCTCTCTGCAACATGACAGCCATGTTTGGGGATAGAGACTGGCTGGGATTTTAGAGGGCGATGAGGAGCACAGGTGACATGCATTTCTCTCAGAACATACTGCTGTTACTGTGCATCTCAGCCCCAGGGGTCACTGTAGGAGAGGAACCCTGATGGCTAGAAGGAGGTGAGACATCCCATTTAGTTTACTCAACACATTTGTGTGATAATGCTGAGCTGGACAAATGAGTCCAGAAGAAGGTACAGACATGAGCCATACAGCACTGAAAAAGGATTCAGGAGAAATAGCAGTACAAAGACCAAGTCTGGCAAACACCTGTAGAGGCTGAAGAGCAGTGAAGTAAGTGGCTGGCGTGGAGAAGCCAAGGAAGGGAAGGGGAGGGGAAAAGGCGAGGTCAGAGAAGGACCCAAAGCTGGATCTTGAGTAGCCTAGAGCTGGTCTGGACTTCTGTTTTTCTTATAACTGAAATGGAAGAGGCTGAAGGATCTTAAGCAAAGATAAAACATGGGAAGGGAAATAGTTCCTGAAGATACAAAGGGTCCTGACCATAGAGAGTGGGAGGAGAATGCAGCCATCAAGTTTTATGCATATTCTATAAAGCTAAGAAAATTGAAGGGGTAAATTATGGATGAGTGAGAAGGATGAAAGCGGTGGCCTGATCAGGATGCGCTGTGTATATCTTGTATGCATAAACCATTTTATTGAATGGCAGCTCCTTTGGACTTCACATGCTTATCTTTTAGTTGTACAACTTATCAGTTATCTTGTTTATCAAAAACTCCAGGAAGGAAATGAATATGCAGGCCACAGGGAGAAAATATGTGCCTCTCTCAATTTGTATCCAGAATAAAGAAATGACAAATGAACTAATCAATGACCAAAATGCAGTTAAAATAGGTAAAATGATTAGGCCAGCTTCTGGCTGAAGACCAAGCTAGATGGAGGGAAAAGCAGAGATAAGGAGACAAAAAGCTGGTGTGTGGACTGGGTTAGGGAAGGTACTAACTTGGGGAAAGCCCCAGGGTGGGGGGTGGTGCTCTGGGTAAGGAAAGACGGGAGGAAGATGGGAGGAATATAAACGCAGGAAGAAGAGGTGATATGGAAACCAAGATATTGGGTTTCTATTTCCCATGAAAAAGGATGAAAGATGGAGATCAAAAAAGGAGGAGAGGTGCTGGAGACGCAAAAAGCCAAGGGGTGACAGAGCCTACTGTGTCTCTGTAGATGAGGAAATAGGACTGACATGCTCAGAGGACTGGACAAAAGGCCCCTGAAGTCCCAGCTCTGTCATGCTTTGGCCATGTGCTTTTTACAAGTCCAGAGAAAGCAAGCGACTTTCTCAAGGCAGCTCAGCAGGGGTAAGACAAAGCACAGGAATGTTAGTTAACCTATAACTGCAAGGTGGGCTGTAGCATTAATGAGATGGATAGGATAGGATAGGATAGGTGGCTCCCAGAAAGTTCATCTCTGCATGGTCCCAATAGCAATCCCTTCCTGCCCTTCCTCTGGGTAGCCTGACCAACCCCAACTCACGTGGCTCTTCCACATCATTCTCCTCCTCGGAGACCTTGGCTTTGTAGTAGGTGATGCCCCGGATGACGGTGGGCTTGAAGGCTGGCCGACCCCTCAGGTGGACCTGCCTCTGTAAGGGCCGCTGTGGCTTCACCACCTCAGGTGGGGCCAGAGGCCCAGTCTGCAGGAGCTTGATGGAGTTGACCTGCTGGGACACGGTTTCTTCCCGAAGAAAGCGCTCTTCATACTGCTCCAGAAAGGACACAGGGGAAGGCAGGTCACTGATCAGAAAGCTTAGTATGGCATGGGTGATATTTCCTCTGAGCCATCCTGTTCCACATGCTTTACAAGTAGTATGAGTATGCCAACTGATGAGCCTCAGTCTTGTAAGACCCATGATTATCAGCAAGACCAGGGTGGGGGGAAGAATGCTGGACTGGACCATGAAGCAGGAGGACTGGGATGCACCAGCTCAAGATGAAGCCTGGCTGCTGGTCAAACTTGCGAAACTTTCCTCTAAGACCCCTGGATCTCCCCAGCTGCAGATTCTCTACACAAAACCATGTATCTGTCCTTTAGAGCTCTTTAAAATTCAGTTGACCCAGCTCAGCGGTCATTTTCATTCTCCCCCAATCCCAACGCCAGGTACTCCAGTCAGGTAGTTGGCTTAAGGACCTCTTGGCTCCCCGAACAGCTAGGTCTTGCCCATCTGAAAGCCAACACCCAACCTCACATCTAGCTACTTATTGGAACCTACCCATTGCTAGAGCTCCAGTTGGAATCTCAGGACCCCAGGCAAATATGCCCAGACCTTATCGATTTTTCTGCCCAGTCGTCACTCCTCTGTGGCACAAACTTCTGATTATCCCTTGCCTTTCCTCTTTACTAACAGTCAACTGTTTCATGAGTGTGATCATTGGATGGTGGGGAATAGCTAGAAGTTGGTAGGAACTTTTGGAAACTTCTCCAAAATAGGGTTGATTAAGCTGGGAGACATTTTTGCTCTCTTCCCTTCTCTGCCTTGAAATGTGAACAATATGGCAGGAGTTGAGCAGCTATCTGGTAACTATGAGGGGGTTTGGGGAATGAGGTCACTGAGTATGCCACCTAAGCTATCAGCCTCCTTTCATACCATGAGGACATTAATGGGCTCCTTCAAATCCTGCAGTTCAAGGCTTTGATGAAATCCACTCAAAGGGATGGGTGTGGAGCTCTGTAATCCTAGCTAATCAGGATTGCCATTTGAGGTCACCGTGGCCATAAAGTTAGCAAGACTCCATTTCAATAAACTTGAATGTGATGGTGTGCCGGTCACATCAGCTACATAGGAGGCATAGGTAGAACTGAAGTCTGAGGCCAGCCCTCGGCAAAGTTAGCACAAGAACCCATCTGAGATGAAGCAAAAATGGATTGGACTTGTGGCTTAAGCAACTGTGTGTCCTTGAGTTTAAACCCTAGTAATGCAGGCAGAGTGAGAGAAGAGGAAGAGAAAAGGGAGACAGGAGAGGGAGAAAAAGGATAGAACAAGAAAAGGGTAGAGGATGGTGAGTCTACCCTGCTAGGGGAATGCTTGTGGAAAGACTTCTGTTCTGGATGCCCAGTGCCAAGGAAAGAGCAGAGCCTCATCGTGGGTGGTGGTATCAAGGCCAGCTTCACTTTGCACACAGGAAGCCAAGCTTCTTGCTTTGACCTTTCAAATCTAGCTTGGAGAAAATCCAATTCTTTCCCACCACCCTCCCACATCTGTACTTGTTTCTCTGTGACTGAGGTTGTCTAGATGATGTAGGAACAGCCGTATTGGTCACATGTGCAGCATATGTAAGAACTAGCAGGAGTGTCTCTCTACTTCGTGCAAGGTGGGGGACACCTTCCCACCTGCCTCCCTTAGCTGGGACCTAAGGACTGCCCAAGAAGAAAGGGGCACCATGCTGACTGTGCCCCGGGCAACCCCTACTTGGCTACCTGCCTTCCCACGTGCCTTGTCTTACACAGGAGGTGACCGCTGCCACGTGGTTACTGATGGTGGTGTTTTGCTGAGCATCCATCAGGACCACACACCATTCTATGACTTTCAACCCTAATACTGTCCACATGATAACAGAGGCTCAGGCATTTTTGCTAAAAGTGAACCAGTTCAGTGGATGACAGGGGTCACCTAGAAAGTCCCACACCCATCCAATGGACCCAAATCTGCCTTCCGAGCCATGCTGTCCCTCACAGCAAGCCACATTTTCCTAACCAGTGACCACATCCTCAGGACTACAGTGTGGCTCTGACCAGCAGACATGCAGACAAAGGAGAGCCCTCATTTCCTGGTGGGAAAAGTTGTCTGGGAGGCTTCAAGACCTCCACCACAGCCCCTGACTCAGAAATGGAGGGTACCTAATTGCTGGACCCTGGTTTCCCTCTGCATTGCAAAAGCAGGTTGTCATTTCTTCGTGGCAAACCCCAGGATCTGCCTTTCATTCCCGACTCACAGAAGGGCGGGGTCTGCACTTCCTTGTTCCAACCAAGGATTTGGAGCAAGACCATGGATAGCCTCTGCCAGAGAACATATAATTTCCTTGGCTTCTCTGGCGACAGGCTACACGAGGTGGCAGCTGCCCCCACCAAGCTTTGATTTCCTCTCCCTGTCCATCCAAGAGTCTGTTGCATGACTTCAACTCCTGGCGTGGATTGTTCCCACTCTCATCCTACCCTCTCCACTCCTAAGCCAGCCCTCAAACCCCCTGCCAACCCTCCAGGCAAAGCCCATGTTAAAGAGCTGCCTCCTACAAATCACCACTTATCCATTCCAAGAAACCCCTGACATCATTTGCAAGAACCCTGAAAATAAACAAGTCCTCTACCCCTTTTCAATGAGCGTGGGGCTCATCTCCAGAGGAATGCCAAGGGAGGGAGGAAGAATCCATCTTCCTGGCCTCCTTCTCTTCTTCCTTTCTACCCTGCTAGTCTGGTTGGGCAGATTGTGCTAACTCCAGCAGTGTCTGGAATAAGGGTGCAGGGAGTGGTAAGGACTTTGCTGAGCAAGTAGAAAAAGCATTTGGTGTGTTTGATTTGGTTTGTTGTTTGCCCTCAGGAAATCTGAGCTGGGCTCTGAACATCCCACAGAATGTGTCATGGAGACAACAGATCGATTCTCCAGCTTACCCAGACTGGGAGCCAGGACGGCCTTCTGGCTGAGGATGTCCCTTGGGCCCCAGGTAGGATAAGCAGGTGTTCTTCCTCCCCCATCCCTTTCTAGTCAGTTTTCTAGCTCTAGAAGAGCACTTTGTACCAAAAACAATTTAACCAGGCAACCAAGAGCCAGAATGAGTCTTTCATCTTTGGGGGGGAGATGGAGGAAGAGGTACAGAGGTTTGAACTCAAGGCCTTGCACTTGCTAAACAGTCACTCTACTACTGAGCGATACTTTCAACCCTTTCCTTTGTACTTTTTTTTTTGGCCAGTCCTGGGCTTGAGCTCAGGGTCTGAGCACTGTCCTTGAACTTTCTCAAGGCTAGAGCTCTACCACTTGAGCCTCAGCACCATTTCCGGTTTTTTTCTATGTGGTACCGAGGAATCGAACTCTGGTCTTCGTGCATGCTAGGCAAGCACTCTACCACTAGGCCAAACTCCCAGCCTGTACTGGTTATTTTTGAGATGGTGCTTCATTTTTTGACAAGACTCATGACTGAACCACAATCCTATCGTACACTTCTCATCAAAGCGGGGATGACAAGCATACAAAACTATGCCAAAGTGATGGGCTGAGGAAGGAGGTTTTGGAAAGTTTTTGCCCAGGTTGGCCTCAAAGTGCTATTCTGCTGATCTCAGCCTCTTGAATAGCTAGGATTATGGGCCTGAGCCACTGCACCCATCTAATCTTGCCTCTTTTTGGTTCATGATCTTAGGTATTTTGTTACACTAACAGAAAGATGAATTGTGTACTTCCAGGCCTTTAATACATCACAGCACACAAAAGGAACACCTCTCAGTCTGTAATTGGCCTAAGCCTGCTCAACCCAGAACCCACATACACAGTGACTGCCTGAGGATGAAGGGATCCTTCGATGAAGCTCTCCAGATAGCAGTGTGCCATGGCTCTGATCATTGGTAACCACTGAAAGGGAGCAAGGCCTCTCTGAAATGCTGTTATCCCTCAGTTTCCCTGTTGTGAAATTATTAATATTGATACCAGAGTCGGTGCATGGTGGCACATGCATGTCACTATGCCCACCTTACTCACTGAGGTCCAGGGCTAGCCTGCAACTGCAATCCTCCAGACATAGCTGGAATTACAGACAACTATAATCTGAGCTACTTGGGAATTAGCTCAGACTTTAGTCCGAGGCCTGTCTAGGTAAATGAGACAATGTGAAAGATAACTAAAAGCATGAGGGGAATGCTTAGTAAGGGGAAGGCCATGAGTTCAAACTCCAGTATGATGCTATCGGGACAGCAGTAGTGAACCTGGATATCCTCACAGTTCAATGCAAGGGCTGCTCCTAAAGGCAGAACAGGATATCGTGGATAAAGAATGGGGATGGAACTTGATTGACCCAGTCCTGCCTTCACCCCTTCCAGAACCCCTCTGGGCTTCAATGTTGAGAAAAGGGGCCAACTCTGCCTGTCACCCCCTAGGAAACTATTACACAGATGAAGTAAGCTCATGACGGGAAGCTCTATGCCCATGAAATGCTGGCATTGTACTTCATGGGCTGAGGAGCCTCTCTCCCCAGAGCTGGGTCCGTACCTCTTGGTGGGCATAGGCTGCGGCTGCGTCCCTCTGAAGGGCTGAGCGGAGGCCCTGCCTGCTGTCTAGGGGGTTCTCGGAGCAGTTCTCTTTGTCTCGCTTATTCATCTCCATCCGAATTTCTTCCATGTCTTCTTTGATTTGCTCATTTTCCTTGGTGAGGTTTTTAGAAACTTCCTAAGAAAAGAGATTTGAACAGAGGCTTCATGGAGACATCTCTTGGGCATGAGCCACAAAGACAAGGTAAAATATTAGGCAATAAACCATTGAGGCACAAGAGTGCCTTCCCGGACCTGTGCTGGGAACTAATATCAGGCCTCTAGGCAGTATTTTCAGGGACGCCCATTCCAGGCTAGCCAACTTACTATAGCTCTCCTAATGAGATATGGCTGTGCTCAGGAGCCCTGGCTCGCTCGTCTGTCATTGTGTACAGACTTGTTCTAAATCACTAGATGAGTACATTATCCCAAAGTCCAGTTACTTGCCCAAGTCCATCACTCACTCCGTGATTCTAAGCAGTTTTAGAACGGGTGACCAAGATTTGCTCTTCTGCTTCTCTTAAGTGTTTTGAAGGAAAGTTTAATGATGGTAAAAGTGCTAGAGAAATGTTGGGTTTCCTCCACCAGTCCTCACTGCTTCAGGTGGGGCAGGGAGATGGGTTATATGGCATCACACAGGCGCTTGTTAGAAATGCAGATTCTCAGCCCCAACCCTGGCCCTGCTAGGCTAGAGTCTGTAATTCAACAAGAATCCCTGATGCACTGGAAAAGGGGCAGAAATGTGAGCAAAATTTTATGAGAGCCAAGGTCTTCCTGGGCCTGAGAGAACTTCCTGTCTTGGGGTTCAACCTTTCTAAGACCTGGAAGCACCTGTGGAGTGGTTTACATTCTAAGATGGCAACACCCAGTTGGTCTAGAGACTCCAGGTAGTAACCACACTAACACATGCAGTGCTGGCTCTGAGGGGACTACAAGCAGTTTAGTGAACAAGACCAGTGAGAATCCTGCTCTAGTGAAGATCACTCTGAGCAACAGACAAATCAAACTACCAACAAGCCAGGTGCCAAGGGTCACACTTGGAATCCTAGCTACTCAGGAGGTTGAGATCTGAGGATCGAGATTTGAAGCCAGTTCATCTAGGAAAGTCCAGGAGACTCATCTCTCCAATTAACCACCAAAAAGCCAGAAGTGGCACTGTGGCTCAAGTGGTAGAGAATCAGTCGAGCCTGGGTGCTCTCTCAGGCTTTCTGGCTCAAGGCTGAGTTCAAACCCTCATACTAGCACAAAAGAGGTGTGTGTGCATGTGTGCGTGCGTGCATGCGCGCGTGTGTGTACCTGTTTGTATATTAGGGTTTTTTTTTTCAATATTAAGTCAGCAACTTGATGTACACACACAGACATCCTCAGAAAGGCCTATCACTCTGAGGGGCTGAGATGTGTCTATACCTGTTGTGTAGCTGATAACTCCAGGAGGCCAGGATGATTGGGGATTGTAAGAAAGGAGGCCTCCCCATTCCGAAATGCCTTGAAACAGTCCACATGAGCCTGAAGGTGTCCCTAGGAGACTAGAGCAGCCCATAGCAGGCAGGGTTTGCCTTCTAGACTCCAGGGGGTCCCTGCTTATTGATTTACAATCCCCAGTCCCCTTTCTGCTTTCAGCAAGGAGCTATTATTCAGGACTTCTACTGGAAGGGTTTGAGGTGAGCCTGGCTCTGAGAACCTAGAGGAACAGAATAGTTTATTCTGCTCTTGGGAATGGCAAAGTCCTCCAGCTGCCTGAATAAACATCAGGCTTATGGTGGCATCACCTCATGGGCCTGCTGAAGCCAGCTGCTGTCCCTAGGGTGGCAGCAGCTGCCCCTCCTAGGCCACTTCCATTCAACCACCTCCAACCTCCTGACTGAGCACCCCCATTCTCTTTGGGGTTGTGCCTGCCTCACACCAAGAGCCTTTTGTGGGGGGCACTCAGAAGGTGCGGGGGATGCCGCCCATGCAGAATGTTCAAGATTTTGCCCTGGCAGCAGGGTGAGCTGGATGACCTCATGCCTCAGGCTCTTCCCTGTGGTACAGCTACAACTATGACATTTACAGTGTGTACAGCTTGGCTTGTGGGCAGCGCTGGCAATGTGGTGGAGGCAGCGGGAAGGGTTCCTATCTGGCAAGAGTCACCACACCACACAATCCCTGCCAAGGACCTTGGTGCTGTAAAGATGAGGCTGGGAAGGAGAGCAGAGTAGATAGCTAGACATCTGGGGAAGAAGACTGGATGCAATTAAAGATCTGGGAACTTGCTCTAAGCTGAACCAAGGAACTGAAAGGTGTTCACAGAATGAGTGGCACATATTGGAGGAACATTAAAGCTGGGCAGAGCGGCAGCTGAGGGCAAGCCCATGCTGCCTGCTGTGGACAGGTGTCAGTGCGGACTACAGCCAGATGCACAGGTACCAAAGGGAGAAGCAGGGGCAGGGTCTCCTTGGGCAAAGGTCTCTGGCCCAGGTAGAACCAGGATATTGGTGAAGAAGGTAATCAGCACAGTTGGGTCAGTGCACAGCTTTAACAGCCAGATGTACAGGCTGGTGGGATGGGTCCAGGGAAGAGGGCATCCCGGAGTGTATGAGCTCAACACTGACCATGCGCAGCTCTGGGACAAATATGTATATGCCCAGGCGAGATGCCTGCTTTAAGCCAAAGCTGTTTTCACCATGATACGGGGTGGCAATTCTCTGGTCTTATTCTAGGTTCTGGTTAGGGAAATAAGGGATAGGACAGGTAGAAGAAGATGCTAGCTCTAGAGTCGGTCTAGCTAAGTGATCCTGTAAGGCAAGTGATGAAACTTTCCCAAGAAACTTCTCTAGGAAAAAGGGAAAATGGCACCTACTGCACCCAGGCTTGCTATGGAGAATAGGGAGAATGGGCAAGGAACTGCCTATAGCCTAGTGTGAGAGAGGGCTGGGATGTGTAGGTGAGGCTGGAGCAGTATGGACCATATGGCTACAGAAGTAGACAGGGGTATGAAGGGAAAGGAGAGCTAAGGTTGGTGTGCCTGGGGCAGGGAGGGGAAAAAGGAATACAAGGCTGGGCTAGGCCACAGGTAGGCCAAGCCCTGTTTGTCAAGTCACATAGCACACCCATGCTACCACACCCAGAGAGGCCGCTCAGCTCCACTCTAGACGGCTGAGTGTGCACCAGACTCAGGTGCAGCCAGCAAGCTTAGGGCAGAGGGGATATGGTGCCTCTGGAGGAAGGTGAGTAAGCATAGGGATGAGCTGGGGCTGTGGGAGGGGGGGCTCCTAGTTCCCATTGGCTCCCCCTGCCCTCACTGAGTTGTCAAAGACAAAACTATGAGCAGATGGCTAGCCCAGCTGCCAGCTGTCCCTCAGCCCCTGGTGAGAGAGCTGGAGGGACAGAGCAGCTGGAAACGGGCATCATTCCTGATGGCAAGACAGGCAGGCTGCAATCCTTCTAACCACAGCTGGTGAGAACAGACATGCCTGGGGGTCAGCAAGCTGCCAGCTGCCACATTAAATCCTCCACCCACCCAAACAGCTGTGAGCATCTGCTCCAGGCCAGGTGCTGCAGGCTGGGGCTGAGAGGCAGGTGGTGGTAGTGGGTGGCAAAGAGGACTCCAAAGGTCTAGAGCCTGGAAGGAGAATCAAGCATGTGTAAAAGTAAGACATCCCTGGCCTCTAACTTCTGTTTGGGATATCCTCACCCCAACTAAAACCTATCCACATGCTTCTTCACAGCCTGACAGCTAGAAACTGTTCCTAAGGCAGCGGATAGAAGGCTGACTTATACCTGTAACCAACAAGAACAAGCTTATGCTCCACCACAGTGGCAAATTAGATTTGAAATCTATATAACCCCAGGAGAGGTACTATATTGGCTTAAATGCATATTAAATTAAGTAATTAAGTAATATTAAAACTGAATTAAGTAATGTAAAAACTGAAATACATCTTAGAAACATTCTGACCCTCTGCCTTCCACAGAAGATGCTGCAGGCAGACGGTGAGAGCAGTGGCCCCCCTATGAGGCTGTACTTGGGGAAGGAGGAAAATGACTCACAGTTAACCCTTCCACAGAAGCAGAGGTGATGAGAATGAGCAAGCACTTGAATGCTGGTGGGAGTAGAAGGGGGTACTTGGAAAGAGATCAGCTCCCTCAACTCACTGCCAGGCTTGCACAGTTAGTGAAAAGATATATGTCCTAGGGCCAAGGATTTTTTTTAATCTTCCCCTTAAGGCCCCCAAACAAAACCTACCAGAGCTTTAGTCTGTGGGGAGACCCTCAGCAGTGCCCATGTAAGCATGTTCTAGGGAGAGGGCCGGTTCTCGTTTGGATTTTAAATCAACCCTAGAGGAAATATTATGTGGAGACAAGGCTTTCAGTTGGCATATGAAGTTTCCTGTACTCATTTGTGCTCTGCAGACTTCATCAGGTAAGAACACGAGTCACATGTGGGAAGGCGTGGGGCTACAGCACAAAGCTTACCACACAAGCTTGTAGTTGTGTATTAATTTAAAAAGCAGGGCTGGGAGTTTGGCCTAGTGGTTAAAGTGCTTGCCTAGCATGCACGAAGACCTGGGTTCGATTCCTCGGTACCACATACCTAGAAAAAAAGACCAGAAGTGGTGCTGAGGCTCAAGTGGTAGAGCTCTAGCCTTGAGAAGGTCCAAGGTTATTGCTGAGGCCCTGAGCTCAAGCCCAGAACTGGCCAAAAAAAAAAAAAAAAAAGCATGGACTAGCCAAGTGCTGGTAGCTCAAGCCTGTAATCCTACTTACTCAGAAGCTGAGATGTGAGGACTGGTTTGAAGCCAGCCCAGACAGACAAATTGGAGAGACTCTTCAATTAACCAGCAAGATGCCAGAACTCAAGTGGTAGAGTGCCAGCCGTGAGCACAAAAAGCTAAAAGAGCACAAGGCTATGAGTTCAAGCCCTAGTACCAACCCACAGACACAAAAGAAAGCATAGGATATGTGGCCACATGTATACAAAGGCAGGTGAGTCCAAACATTTATAAATAGTAACAGGAACCCTGCACCTAAATGTGCATCAAATGTTTCACAATTACGATGTACAGGAATTATTTAACCCAAGAAGAGACCTGATGTTAAAGGTGATAATTTTAATGAACACCCCTCTTTTTTTCTCTTTACTTTGGTGATAAGTCTGCTCCTGGGAACAGTAGGTAGTGCTGAGGTCACAGCCCAGGCTTAGGCAGCCTACAAGTCTTAGACTCTGGATGTACTTGCTGCTCAGGGTGAAAGTCTTTGAATTGAATCTGTCATACTTGTGCATCATGGTTCATTACATGTGGAAACAACAATACAGGTAATATTGAAAGCATAAAGTTAAGTAGTAGATGCTAAGACAAACACATGATTCTATAGGATTCTATATCAAAAACATTGTTCAGAAATAGGATTGTTGGGCGGGGGTGGGGGGACGGAAATGGGGACTAAGACATTAGAAAGACGGTGCATTACTTCACTTACATTGATACCCTATCTGGCAAATATAATGTAACCCTTCTATTAATTACAATAAAAATAAATGCAAAAAATAAGTAAGATTGTTATACTGGAGAAACCCATTTTCAGGACTTGTTTTTTCCCATCCTGGGGATTGAACTCAGGGAATGGGCACTGTCCTTGGAACTTTTTGCTCAAGGCTAGCACTCTGCCACTTGAGCCACAGTGCCACTTCTGGCTTTTTCTGTGTACTTGGTTCCAGGGAATGGAACCCAGGGCTTTGGCTTAGTGGTAGAGTGCTCACCTAGCACGCACAAACTCCCAGACTGAAACCCATTTTTAGATTATAAGACTATAAGGAAAAATAAGGAAGATGAGTGACATAAAAGTTGGGATTGCCAGGTAATGTAATCCTTTCTAATTTAGAAGGTGAAGATCCTGGTTCTAAGCCAGGATTAAGTTCTAACTCCTTTTCCATGAAGAGCTAGATGTGGTAGTGTGGCTCTGTTATCCTAAAAAGCCTGACATAGGGTCTTACTTCCTGGCAGGGGCCTAGAAGAGATTTGCATATCTTAAAAATAATCAGCAGAAAAAGCAGCATGGAGGTAAGGCTCTAGGGTTTGAGCTACTGCTTAGTATGTGAAGAACCAGGGTTCTCAAACCCTGTATGCTCAGGAAATAACAAGAGTGGGGCACTGGTGGGCGGTATCTCACACCTGTAATCCTAGCTACTCAGGAAGCCGAGATCTGTGGATTACAGTTCAAAGCCAGCCTGGGCACAAAAAAAATCCATAGACACTTATTTCCATTTAACCACCAGAAAACCAAAAGTGGCACTGTGGCTCAAAGTGATAGTGAACTAGCCTTGAGCAAAAGAGTTCAGGGATGGTGGGCATCAGTGGCTGGCACCTGTAGTCCCAGCTACTCAGGAGACTGAGATCTGAGGATCATGCTTTTGAAGCCAGCCCAGGCAGGGAAGCCTATGAGACGCTCATCTCCAATAAACTACTCAAAAAAAAAAGCCAAAAATGGTGGTGCTGTGGCTCAAGTGATAGTACTAGCCTTGTGCAAAAGAAGCTCAGGGACAGAGCCAGGCTCTGATCAAGTTCAAGCCCCATGACCAACAAATAAGATAGTGGTTCCTCTCAAGCAGAGGGTGTGAGAGGATTGTTCTGCTTCTCAAGCTGGATGGTGGCTTCATAAGTAATCACTATATAATTCGTCAAGTAAATCACTGTATAATTCGTCAAGCTAAACATTTGTGCATTTCTGTGCATGGTTTGGTTTTTTTTGCCATTTTAAACAAAAGCTTAACCAAATTTATTCCACTAGGCAGAACTCCCAGAGCAGATTTTTATCAAGAGCAAGTCTCTGAAGAAAAAAAGAGAAATGGAATTTGAATGGTTCAATCTGAAAATGAAGTTTCCATTCCTATACCCTCACTATTTGCCCGAGCTGGATGTATATGTGTGTCCATGTCTCCTACCAGGCACCAATCTGACTTTGGGTTAAACACCCCTGTAATTTGGCCCCTTTGGTCTTGTCTGACCCTCAAGGGACTCCTGTTAGGACTCAGAGTATTCAAGGAGCGAAGCAGAATTCCACTTCCATTCCCCCTGCAGAGCCAGGCTGGAGAGGGAGTGTGTTTTCCATTTACCCAACATCCTGCCCTTTCAATTACTGCACACTCCAGACAGCCAGCACGAGCCAAGAGATGACCTCAATCTGAGATACAGTGTTCCCCTCTATGGGCCCAGGTGCCTGGGTCATCTGAAGATGCTTCTGGCATAGCAAGGATCCTCTTTGCTTTGGACTGTCTGGTCCAAGGGACCAGGGAAAACTCCCATGGAGTAAAACCTTCAGTCATTCCTAGTCCAATTTAATGGGACATGTGGGGCACAGCTACAGTTCTGCCTAGAATTTTCTTGGATGAACTATTGTTTAAGTTCTGGTTAGGAAAAACCGATGCTTACAGAGCAGATGACGAGGATTTGAAGAAACTTATGGGGATGGTTAGAAAGAACCCTGGACCAGGAACCAGAAGGCCTGAGCTCCAGTGCTGTAGTTTACCATGGTCTCAGGAACGTCAGTGCATTTCCTTAGGTCTCACAAAATGTATATGTAAAGCTTAAAAAAAAAACTAGACAATGCTATACAGGCAAAGGGATTATTAAAAGATAGTTTTTGCAACTAAATACGCTACACATTTGAAAAGAGAAACTTGTTGGCAAAATCCCATTAGATTCACCACAGTTTCCACTATTGACCAGCAGGCTCGGCTGCTAGAGGGGCCAGAAATAGGCTGTAGTCCTTGAGTAAAGGCTGGTCCACTGGTCTCTGAGGCATTGTGACCTTGGCCTCCAAGTACTAAGCTGTCTCCCAAGCTATGCTCTCTAGATGGAATGAAAACTTTGTGGCTATCAAGGTCAGCTGAGAACAGAAGAGGTGGCCATCACTCTTGTGCCTAAAGAAATGTAATTCTTAAAGGCTATCACACATTTGCACAATTCTGAAGGCCTTTGAAAACAGAGGTGCTTTTTGGTACTAGATTTGGGTTGAGACAGGTTCAGATCTTTTAGATTGGTTGACAAAGAAACCTATCTACAGAGCTCAGGCCCAGGGCCCTGATACCTCATATTTGGCCAATGAAACTAATTGTGAACCTACTGACTCTCTCACAGGAAATGGCCATATTCAGAAAATATATCATAGCACTAGAAAGTCTAAATATAAAAGTGGGTGGAGAAGCTGGAGTTTACTTGCTGGACTTGATATTTCCCCAGTCCTGGGGTTTGAACTCAGGGCCTAGACACTGTCCTTGAACTTTCTCAAGGCTAGTGCTCTCCCACTTGAGCCACAACACCACTTCTGGCTTTTGTCTGTGTATGTGGTACCAAGGAATCAAAACCAGGGCTTCATGCATGCTAGGCAAGCACTCGACCACAATCCTAGCAAATATCAAGGTTTTTATGCCTACAACTAAAAAAATTATCACATCACTTTACACACCACAAGATGAAAACCATGGTACTATACCGTGCATCTCTCCAGACCCAATCAGAATAATGTGACATGCCTGTCTATGAAAATTACAATATTTGTCCATTCTGCCTGGACCTGAGAAGTCTGGATATACAGTTGGGAATATTATCTAAAATGGTCTTACTGTTTTCTAAAATGGATAAGATACACACACACACATGCAAGAGCATGCTCTAAAATAAAGAAAAACCAAACCAGAACAAGAAACTAGCAAATTAGCAAATGAACAACCAGAGCTGAAGGGGTAAACATTATTGCTTGCTTAGCATGAAATATTCAGTGTCCTGGGTTCCATTTCCAATACCACAAAAAGAGAAAGCAAGGAGAGCAAGGGAGGAAAATGAGGAGGGAGGGAAGAAATTAACCACATACCCAGGAGTGAGAGGATCCCACCCTAAAACTAGAAGTAAGAAACTTACTGCATTTGTACATATACAATGCACTTAACTCTAAGTTTCCTGGAAATCGAGCTAAATGTGGTAACAAGATCTTTTTTTTTTTTTTTCTCCTGGTTGTGGGGTTTGAACTCTGGGTACTGTCCACAAACTCTTAGCTCAAGGCTAAAGCTGTACCATTTTGAGCCACAGCGCCACTTATAGTTTCTGGTGGTTAATTGGTGATCAGAGTCTCATGGACTTTCAAGCCCAGGCAGGCTTTGAAACATGATCTCAGATCTCAGCCTCCTGTGTAGCTAGGATTACAGACATGAGTCACCTGCACCTGGTCACAAAATTCTTACAGATGAAAATAAGATTTTTAAAATTTTATTATCAGGATAATGTTGGTTACAGTTATATTTGTCAGGTAATAGGTGCATTACTTCTCATACATTGATACCTCTTCTCATGTTTTTGTCCCCATTTCCCTCCCTCCACCCTCTCCCAATCATCTTGTTTTCCCTCTTTCCCTTTCCTAGAAAATAAGATTTTTGTTTTTAGTTCACTCATCATGACTAGCAATTGCCATCATTTTGGATGAAAAATTTATGTCCAATCCCCCCCACACACATAGGATGAATTAAGTATTTAGGGCCTTCTAAAAATATATATTGAGAAGTTTGATATTGGAGCTTGGCCAAGAGAAAGTGAGGGAGCCCAGAATTTCCCTTACCTCTTCCAGTTTATCCACACGCCCCACAAGCTTGGTGGTGACTGAATGTAGTTTCAGGAGATCCAGACCATAAAAAGCTCCTTCCAGCATGTCTATGATTGTAGAGAGCTAAGAGACGAGGACAAGGGATTAGTCCAGGGCTGGGGCTAATAGAACATCAGGAAAGAAGAGTTTCACATCTGCATGTTGGAGACTGAACAGGAAAGCCACTATCCAGGAATTACATGGCCTTCAAAAACATAGGCAAGGATTTACCCAACCATCCAGAAACAAGGACATACTAAATCCACTAGCACAACAATGTTCATTGCAGCACTATTCACCATAGCAAAGATATGGAACCAACCTAGATGTCCCTCAGTTGATGAGTGGATCAACAAGTTGTGGTATTTGTACACAATGGAATTCTATGCTGCTGTCAGAAAGAATGACATTGCCCCATTTGTTAGGACCTCCAGGATATTGAAACAAAAGCCATATAATGAATGATTGTTGTCCTTAATGTACTATGTTGTCTCTCATCTCCTTTGCTGTCCCTTGGTTATCTCATATTGGTATAGTATCTCACTTTGTTATCTGATATATTGAATTTATTTGTATTTGGATATTTGAAATTTGATAGGGAAGGGGAAAACCAAGATGAGGGGGGGGAGGGAAATGGGTACCAAGACATGTGAAAGGATATCAATGTATGTGAATTAATGCACCTTCTATCTGGCAAATATCATGTAACCCTTTTACTAATTACAATAAAAAAAAAAAGAAAAAAAAAAACATAGGCAAGGGCCGGGAGTTTGGCCTAGTGGTTAAAGTGCTTGCCTAGCATGCATGAGGACCAGGTTCAATTCCTTGGTACCACATACATAGAAAAAAGCCGGAAGTATGCTGAGGCTCAAGTGGTAGAGCTCTAGCCTTGAGAAAGTCCAAGGACAGTGCCCAGGCCCTGAGCTCAAGCCCAGGATTGGCAAAAACAAAAAAACAAAAAACAAAAACAAAAAAAAAACAAACATAGGCAAATCCAGTGATGTGTATATTCTACCTTTTGGAATTAAAGGAAAATCAGTGAAGAAAATGAAAGAATACAGAGTAAACATGAAGTCTAGATAACACCACAAATTCTTTGTGCTTCCATTATAAAGGAATAAAGAGGAAAACCAGTCCTCTGCCTCTTCAAGATACTTGCAGAGTTCCTGACTTGAATGGGATCTATAAAAACTCAGCAGAGTGGCTACAAATGTAATACCCTGAGGATGTGCTTCTGAACATTTTTGATCTCTCTGGCTACTCAAAGGTCCTGGAAGCCATTAAACAAGTCTTGTCTTCACACAAATAGCTAAACTGAATCTGGAGTACCAGAGACTTCATGTTTGAGGTGGTACCTAGCCTTCTCAGTAGTCTCCTATACTGTCTCCCTGACAGTACAGAGCCACTAAGGAAGGTGGCCAAAATTCTGGCAATAATCAGGGCATAGAGACTGCAGGCAAATGGACAGATGAGAGATGTTGAAATGGAGCCTCCCTGTCCAAGACGAGTGCCTGGGTTTGTCTGCTGGGTCTCCATCTGCAATTTTTGTTCACTACTGTCCCTCAGCCTTCCTTCCAGATGAAGAATTCGATGCAGAATGCTCATGATTAAGAGCTGCTTTCCACACCAGGGGAAAACAGCTGGATAGTAGTGAAGAGCCACAGCTGCTTAGTATGTGCTGTGAAGATTTCCTGACTCTGAATCAAAATTATGCCTGATGTGGTTCCAGAAGTCCCACAGAGACCAATCCTAGAATGGAGTGATTATGGTACTTGGTCCAGAAAGTAGAACTGCAGCTCTGAGCAATACAGCCTGAACCCTCGGACATTCATGTGCTGGTAACACTGCTCTGCTTAAAGAGATCCTCATTAACTAAGGGCTAATGGTTCACATTTGTAATTCTAGCTACTCAGGAGGCAGAGATCTGAAGGTGGTTTGAAGTCAACTTGACAGGAAAAACTCCATGAAACTTCAGCTCCAAAATAAGGTCTGGAGCCATGGCTCAGTGCCAGCTGAGCAAACATAGGCCCTGAATTTAAACCCCGATACAAAGCAATACCAAGCCACAGGTACAGCAGGAACACTTTACATAGCCAGTCATTCATTCATGCAGTCATGTTTCCTGGACTGTCAAGTACAGTTGTCTGATCTCAGTGTCTTTGAATGAAATATGGGAATAATATCTACTTAGAGGGGCTGTGAGAATCACTGAAATGACAGGTGAAATAGGAGCAGGATCACACAATAGTGACTTGAATACAAGTCTATCAGACTCTCAAACCAAGTTTATTCTACCACACCACACTGACTAAAGGCTTCATCTGACCTGCCCTTTTCATTTACAAACACTGGGGCTTCCCAGGTATGGCCTGAGCCCTTCATCCCATGGACCACTGAGACAGATATCAAGCTTTCTTTCCCTGCATTACCCCAACACTAAGGGGCTCAGTGTTCTCTCCATCTTTCACTCCTTCAACATAATGCTGGGTTAACAGTAAATTGTGACAGCATTTTTCCTGGAGAATGCTAAGTTCTTCTGGCCAGCTGGGCCTGGCAAATGCTCCCAGGCCCGGCCTCCTGGCTCTACAAGGAGGGACAGGCACGCTCTGCTCTCATAACTTCCTCAGACTAGAACTGAAAATGATGAGTCGGTCAGAACATCAGTCTCAGATCCATACACAAGATTCCAGAGACCAGGCCTGGCCTCCTTCAGAGGCCTTCCATCCCCAGATATGGCCCCACAGGAGCTCAGGGATCCCCCAAATACCTTCTGACTCATGGTACTGCCCCACATCTGCTCTTACCTTCAGGTCCTTGCTGTCTGCCTCCCGCAGTTTCTGGAGTCTGAAGTCCCCCTCACAGGGATTGAGGGCCGATGGGGGCGCGACACAGGCACACTTGCAGGATGAGCCTGAGGTGATGGTTTCCACAGTGTAGAAGTCTTCCTTCTTGGAGGCACCCTCATTGATTCTCTGGCAGGCATCTCGGCCTAGGGGTCTCACTACACACTTGCATTGACAGTCTGAGCCCTCTGATACGGCTTTCACTTTGTCATAGTCTCCCAGCAACTAGACACACAGAGAAAATGAGTTGGGGGGGAGTATACAAGTCTCAGTCACACTCCTTTAAGGAGCCTGTCTATTCACTCTGTCAAATGTCCTGCCCTAGCCAGAGACCTCAGACAGCTCGGAACCATGGAGGGAGTAGGTCATCACAAGGCAATTTGCTGACTGGGACATTTCTTGAAGGCACTCAGAGTTCAGCTTTCTTCATTTGTCTTGGAAAGCTGTGTATTTCTCAGGGGGCCTTAGACTCATCTGTTCTTTTTCCCCCTTAAATGATAAAAAGCTATCATTCTTTCAGTAGCCTTTGCCCTCACTTAGAATCTGAGATTTGAAAGGGAGGAGTTGAAGCAGGGATTGGAAAGCCAGTCCTCAATTGTGAGGGCTAATGGTTTCTCTTTTCTTTCATGAATTCCACCTTCCTTTTACGCTTTCTGAGTGCCACTGAGAGAATTGGGGGGAATGCATAGAGGTGGTGATGGCCCAACCGAGAACTTGCTCCCAAAGGGCCCACTGTGTAGGAGGCAGATAAATGACAATCACACAGTACAGTGACAAATGCCCCAGAGGAGCAAAGCTTCCTGTGCAGTGAATATTATCAGTGGTCTCAGCTAAGAAGTAGCCAGGACTTCTTGGAGGAAATGACAGTTGCTTTGAGCCTTGAAGGATGGATTAGATTTGGAGAAAGGAAGTTGGGCATAGATAAATCCAGACGGTGGGAGTTTGCTCAGCCTAAGGGCTCCTTTAACTCCTAGAACAGCTTCTGAACCCAAACCCAGCACCAGTGGGCCAGAATCACTGCTTTCATGTAGCTGAACATTTCCTTCTGGGCATTTGGTTTTCTAGTGTGGGGAGGCTGGCAAGAAGAATAGCTCAGGATTTCTGTAGCTCCTACCCTAGGCACTTCAGGATGGGGAAGGGGATCCCCCACATCCTTGCCAGTTCCTTTCCAACAGACCCTAAATCCCCAATGCCAGCGTTCCCTTCAGACAGGCATGAACTGTTTGAGATGCTGTCTAGGAGGAGGAACACATATGTTTTCCTTGCTGAGTTCCAGTTTCTTCTAGTACTAACATTTGCTTTAGAGCCATTGCCAGATGCAGAATGGACCAGTGGAGGAAGGGGTCACAACTCAGGGTGACTCAAGGAGCTGGTCTCTCTCTATAAAGTTATGGCTGTTTACTTTCTGAAACTCTGCCTAGATTCCTACACAGTTCCTGAACCTCTTGAAATGGAAAGAACCCACCCTTGCTTGGTTCTCTGGGAGAGAACCACCACCCTCTCTCAGAGGGGTGGGTTCTTTCCATTTCAAGAGGCTCAGGTTTCAGGAAAGCTTTTGTGGATGCTATTCTGGAGCCCCAATGAGAGGGAGTTTGTGCATTTTTAAATTTGGGGGTTAGGAGTAGGTTCTGGGTGAGTATAGAGGCTAATTTAGCATAATTACTCAATGAAGAGTAAAAAGACTAATATCAGATAAATCCCAAAGTAGAGCTGGTGGCCATCTCTACAGAAAGGTGGTAAGACCCAGTGTGAGGACCTTGCAGTGGTGTAGGCGATGTACTTGGGGTCTCTGACATCTCTAAGGACCAGGGTGATACCCACTGCACATCACACCACTCTGGAAAACAACACTGGGAGTTGGCTTCCACTTGGAGTTGGGCTGAAGCCTTTTTAAAGCTGGGTTCTTCTGGCCCACCTCCAACACTGTGGTCCTAGTGTTGATGGAAAATCAGTGTGTCTTCGTGATTGTCAGATTTGTCAATGGGCATGCTTCGCCTGTCATCATCTGCCACTTGCCCCCCACTGGGAGCACACTGACCTGTGGATCAGTATTTCTACTCTACCTCCCCAAACACCAGGTTTGGGCATGAATCCCTCTACGATTCTGGGGGACTCTTGCAAGTTGTAGTTCTATCTTCACCTAATTCTGCCTGGAGGTGGTGGGGGGAAGGGGTCTCATCCTACATTGCAAAACTTCTCCCTTGGGTAATGCCATCTGCCTCTTGCCCAACATATTCTCCTGTTTACACATTCCAGTTCTGACAAACAGCAGTATGGGCAAGTGGTATGGGCAAGCGGTTAGTGAAGCCTTAAACCAAAGCATAGTTTTCTGCTTTTCAGGGAGTGTGCGGGATCTTCTTTCTCCTGATGGGATAACCTTGAAAGACCCATGTTTTGAGAGAAGACCCATTCCATTCCCTGGAGAATTACTCTGATAAAAGAAAAGCAAATGTCCTTCCCTTTGATGGAAAGGGCAACAACTACCCTCTCCACCAAAACAGCTTTCATCCAGGATCAGCCTCTGGCTCTTGTCACATCCCCTCCCCCACCACCCAGGGAAAAAAAGGGAGGGCAGGAGACGTGTAGCCCTACCTGAGATAAAACGTTCTCCTGGTTGTCCGCCTCGTTTTGCAGAGTCTCATCCTCCGTGGGTGCCACCGTCTGCACATCGGGGGGCTCGCTCGTCCCTGTGGAGGGAGTGCTGAACCCCCAAACCCGGACCACAACCAGAGTGAAGCAGAGAACTAGCGGCAGAGGTTTGGCCATGAGGGATGCGACAACAGGGACCTCAGCCCTTCGGGAGACTGGCTTGGGTGTGCGTGGAGCGGGGTGGGGGAGGATCTTGGCCAAGACTGTGGCTTGAAGGTGACGGTCTGGAGCCTCAGTGCCCCGTAAGTCTGGGCGCAGTCGGAGGGTGCGCCCCGGAGTCCTTGGGCATCTCCTTCCAGACACCAGCTGCCCAGTCCCGCGCGGAGTTGGCGATCCGGTTCGCCGAGCGCGTGTCCCGTGGGAGTGGGCTCAGGTGCAGAGCGGGGGTCCCGCGCACCGCACCGGGCGGGCGCACGCGGGGAGCCTCGGGGCGCACGGGGACCGGGCGCCCAGCGGACAGCGGCAGCAGCGACTGCCGGCGGAGGGCGAGCGCGGCTGGGCCAGGGCGCCGCCAGCGCCGGCGCGGAGGGAGGGCGGGGCCTCTATTGTGCCGAGGCCGCAGAGATGGAGCCAGTGACTGCGAGGAGAAGGAGGGGAGAGGAGGGAAGAGGAGGAGGAGGAAGAGAGGGAAGAGGGAGGAGGGAGAAGGATTCGGGCGGAGGGGCGCCCGGCCGACCCCGCCCCATCCCGTCCCTCTCGGGCTCAGCGGCAGCGGGCGGGGCCAGGCACTGGGGAAGGCGCTCGGGTCCCTCAACTGATCGCCAGGGAGAAGAAAGTGGAGAAGGCATCCTCACAGGGTCCCTGAGGAGCGAGTTTCCTGTAGGTCCCTGCGCTCCCGCTGAGCCCAAACCAAACCCGATTGTTGGAGAGAAGAGAGAAGGCTTCTGTCGATGGCTTTCCGGGACTTGACTCTGGAGCGATCTGGGGCAGCTTTGAACTTAGCGCCAATGCTGGCCTGCCCGGCTAAGAACCCAGCAATACCTCCACCCAGAGGAGACCTAACTCGATGGCAGTGTGTCCCGAGGGGAGGAGGGGTATAAGTGACCCTCTGCTGGTCCCCGGGAAGAAAGCCACCTCTGAGAACCTGCTGTCGCCCAGGGGAAGACCTCTTGAGATCTCAGATGAGCTCCAGGGTACGATTATGGTATTAGGTCCTTTTCATCAGTGTCCCTTTCAGAAGCCAATCTGAATTTGAAGACTATTGTGCCTTCCAACTGTTGTCCTGACAAAGCTAGTTCACTTCGAAGAAGTAAAAGACATTCATCCTTAAATTCAAGCACCCTGTCCTTAGGATAAGGATTTTGTAAAATCTAAGTAATAAACCAGCGAGGCTTCAGCTTATATGCCTGAGAGTTGGCAAGGGCATAAGAGTAGTTATTGTGCTGGAGACCAAAAGCAAGACTCCTAACATACTAGGCAAGTACTCTACCATTGAGTCATACCCCCAGCTCCCTATAACAACAATCATTATTTTAGCAGATTTTTAAAGAAGCATTTTCTTTTGAACTCAGTTTTGAAGTTCACTTAAGAAGCATTGATCAAGACTAATATGCTTATAAGTTAGCATGTTGAGCTGAAACTTCTTTGAACTACTTAAATCCAGTTGAATTAAAATGTTAAATGTTGGCAACAGTCTAGGTGACTAGACCTTTTTCTAGGGTAATGGGATCATCTATATCTTAAGGAGAAGGGCTGGGGAGAAGAGGTTCTTTGAGCAAGCGGTCAAATGGTAAGGCAGGGAAAAAAAAGAACCTATCTAGGGCTATTGGAAGCCTTCTAGTTGTAAGCTCAGTGAGGATTTCCTAGAAGAGTGACAATGAAGACCAGTGGGATAGTGAGGTTTTCACAAGGTAGTGGCTAAGTTAATGGTTGTAGGCAAGAGACAGGCTATTCCTGGCAGAGACAGCAGCTCTACTGTACAGACTCAGATCTCAGAGCCAAGGCATTGGTAGCTTACATCTGTCATTCCAATTGAGGTTCAAAGCCAGTCTAGGCAGAAAAATCTGAAAAACTCAAGTTCAACAAAAAGTGGGAAGTGGCAGTGTGGCTCAAGTAGTAAAGCACGAGGCCCAGTATTGGTGTATATACTAACTACATTGCAATGTCGCTTCTCAGGAAATCCCTCTGTAGCTTCACTACCAGGGCAACTCCTCTGTCACATGCTCCTATGGCATCATCACCCCTCACAGAATCCCTGTATTCATCCTCTTTTATGGGATGTATTAGCAGTGCTTTTTCCCACTGGTCTAAGCTCTGAGTTCCTAGCCAGGACTTTGTGTTGTTTTGTTTATTATATCCTTACTTTCACAAGGACCTGGAATAAAATGGATACTAAATGAGCATTGGTTGAATGAATAATAATTAAAATCAGATGTATTCCCAAGCACCTTCATAAGCAGCATAATTTCTATCCGCCAGGATACATTTATCTGCAAGTATCAGAATCCAACTAGCAATGGCTTAAATGCACATTTTCTACCTCCTCCCCAAAAGTCTAGAACATGGGTCTCTGCTGACATTACTGAGATGATCAATAGCCAAGTTCTTTGCACTTTTCACTCTAGTATTGTTAGGGTCCTGGCATTTTTTTTTTTCCCAGTCCTGGGCTTGAGCTCAGGGCCTGAGCACTGTCCTTGGACTTTCTCAAGGCTAGAGCTCTACCACTTGAGCCTCAGCACCACTTCCGGCTTTTTTCTATATGTGGTACCGAGGAATTGAACCCCGGTCTTCATGCATGCTAGGCAAGCACTTTAACCACTAGGCCAAACTCCCCACTTTCCGAGTCTTCTTTAAGCATAGGGGTCACAGTCAGGTAGGATTCAGTTTTCAACAATGAAATAATTCAAATGCTTATAATCCCAATACCAAAGAGGCTTTGGAATAAAGATCACAAGTTTGAAGCTAGCCTGGGCCATAGAGTGAGACCTTGTCTCAAGGTCTGAGGAAATTGATATCTGAGGATCTCCCCCTTGTAATCTGTAATTAGGTTTTATGGTGCCTGGAGCTATAGCAGCTACCTGTAAGCATAATTTCTTCTGTTACTGAACTGAAGCTTATCTCCTTTGGAAGCCAACTTCTTTTTAATTGTAATTAATAGAAGTGTTACATTATATTCACCAGATAGCAGGTGCATTACTTCACAAACATTGATACTCCTCCCCATGTTTTTGTCCCCATTTCTCTTCCCCCACTCCCTGGAAGCCAATTTTTAAGGTCTTTTTAGGTTGGTTGTGGGGCTTGAACTTAGGCCTTAGTGCTGTCCCTAAGCCTTTGTGCTCAAAGCAAGCACTCTTCCACATAAGCCACAGACCACTTCCAGCTTTTTGAGTAGTTTGAGTATTAGAGTCTCAAAGGCACTTTCCTACCCAAGCTTGGCTTCAAACTGCAGATTATCAGATCTCAGCCTCCTCAGTAGCTAGGATTACAGGCATGAAAAATCTTTTAATGTTAAATCCTACACTTTTAATGTTAAATCCTACACACACACACACTCTCACACTCTTGAGACCTTTCTGATAAGAGGACTTTTCACTTAAAGACACTTCTAAATCTATTTCTCAAGCTATGTCTACATTCTTTAGTTTTCATCTCTATTTGGTTCACCTGAATCTCAGACCATGCAATCTTTCAGACGCCCCATTCTTCTGGTTGTTTTCTCTCTAGAAAGGATCCAGGTGGAATAGATATTAGAGTGTGCATTGAAACCATTTCTTCCTCTTCTGGCACTACTCTTTTCGTAATACAGCACAAGTTGCCTTAATTTTCTTGGCAGCCACACTGCACTGTGATTCACTTTGATTTATTTTTTTAATGTAGTTTTTTATATGCTGGTTTCCTCTCTCCTGTGCTTTTCAATCATGTTCTTTTCTTAACCCAGTTGCAGACTTTTGAATTTTTACCCACTGAATATACTGTGGCGATTTGGCCCCTTTCCCCCCATCCTATTGAAATCTTATTTTTACTTTTGTTCTACTTTTGGGAAACTTCCAAATTCATTAAACATAGTTTATATCTTTATACAAATCATTAAAGTTCACTGTGTTGGGGTAAGATTTAAAGTTCTATACCACCATAGGAAAGTCTCCTAGTTTTTATTTGTGTGTGTGTGTGTGTGTGTGTGTGTGTGTGTGTGTGTGTGTGTTTGTATGAACATGTGTACTGGGCTTGCTTGAGCTCAGGGCCTGAGCACTGTCCTTGGACTTTCTCAAGGCTAGAGCTCTACCACTTGCACCTCAGCACCACTTTCAGCTTTTTTCTATGTTTGTGGTACTGAAGAATCGAACCTGGGTCTTCATGCATGCTAGGCAAGCACTCTACCACTAGGCTAAATTTCCGGCCTGTACTGGGCTTTGAACTCAAAGCCTCATTCTGAAAAAACAACAAAAACAAAAAAACAAAAACGCCAGGAACCAGTGGCTCACATCTGTAATCTTAGCTACTTAGGAGGCTGAGATCTGAGAATCACAGCAGAAAAGTGCTGTGAGACTCTTACCTCCAATTAAATACGCAGAAACTAGAAGTGGCCCTGTGGCTCAAGTGATAGAGCACTTGTCTTGAACACAGAGAGGCTCAGCACAGCATCCAGGCCTTGAGTTCAGGCCCCACAACTGACAAAAACAAACCTTGAGTTGCACAACGGAGTTGGCATTTAACTAGGCAGTTATAATGCATTTTGCTTGGCGTTTTCATTCAAAGATGGTGCTCTTAACACTTGAGCCACACCTTTACTTCTGGCTTTTTTTTTGCTGGTTAATAGGACATAAACTCAGATGGAAATGGCACTGTAGCTCAAGTGGTAGAGCACTAGCCTTGAGCTGAAAAGCTCAGGGACAGTGCCCAGGCCCAGAGTTCAAGCCCCATGATCAAAAAAATAAAAAATAAAGACAAACCCCTCAGATCTATCTGTTCAGTCTGATTATGAACCTCAATCCTCATATCTTGGCCTCCTAAGTAGCTAGGATTACAGACATGAGCTACTGGTACCCAGCTTCTCCTAAGGTTTGTGGGCCACTCCATTACTGATCCTTGTTGCCATGTAACTAGACCAACATACCAGGTGTTGGTGCGCAGACCACATGGCTTCATGTCCCCATGCATTTCTCAAGGGACTTCGGTCACTGAGTGCTCACCTGTTCTAGGCATCAAAATCCTTTAGAGAGAAGGATGCTGATGGCTTACTCCTATAACTCTAGCTTTTTAGGAGGTTGAGATTCTGAGAATTGAAGTTTGAAGCAAATCCAGACATGAAAGTTTGTGGGACTTTTCAATTCAATGAGAAAAAAAAAACCCTAAAAAGCAAAATAACAGTAGAGCTGTAGGTCAAGAGGTAGAGTGCTAGCCTTGAGGGAAATAGCTCAGGGACAGTGCTCAGACACTGAGTTCAAGCCCTAGTACTATCGCAGAAGAAAACAACCAATAGATGGCATCATACCCTTTTGCAAGTGAAGAAGCAGGTTTGTGAAAACTAGATTGCGAGAAAGAAGCTACCAGGCTAGGAGTTTGTGCGTGCTAGGCAAGCACCCTATCATTAGTCCAAAGATCGGGGAAGTGGCACTGTGGCTCAAGTGATAAGGTCTGAGCACTGTCCTTGGGCTTTCTGAAGGCTAGCACTCTTGAGTTCAAGCCCCAAGACTAGCAAAAAAAAAAAAAATTAAAAAATTAAAAAGCCACCACCATTTAAAAGGCCAAATTGTGAGTCTTTGTTGGAGAACCAGAGGACTACCGGACTCATGTCTCATTGTGCCAGCTGCATTTGAAGCTGCTGATCTAAGTTTATATAGGCCCAAACCACACAAGGTGTGAGGAATTAAACCTACCAAAAGTAAGCAAAGCAAACCAGGTGAAGACATTTAAACCTAATACAAGTGTTAAATAAAAGCAAACCATCTAGGGAAGCAGGGGAAATCAAAGGCCAATTATCTAGGGGAAGCATAGGCCAGAGTCCTTACTTCAAGTTCAGAGCTCGATATACTGTGAAAAATGTTCGGTAGGGCCCCAGAAAGCCCCCAGTGCACCACTTTGGCTACTGGAGATCCAGGACTCTCACTAATTACAGCCAGACATTAGGCTAGTGGATGCTGGAGGTTCTGTGGCTACATCATCCCTCCCTAAGGAAGCTTCTTGGGGGAAAAAGGCATTTAGTTGGGCACAGTAGCACTTGCCTGAGAACCTTGCTACTTGGGAGACTGGTGTGGTAAGAATCATGGCTTCAGGACACCCCAGATTCTATCTCAACAAAAGAAATTGGGCAAGGTGGCATATACGTGTCACCTCAGCTATGATAGGAAGTATCCAACAGGAGTGAGAAGTATCCAACTGGAGTATCTTTGGTTCAGGCAAACAATAAGATACTCTCAAAAGAATTGGTGCAGAGAAAATTCTAGAAGAGTAAGCTAGTGGTAGAGCCCCTGCTTAAGCGAGCATGAATTCCTGAGTTAAATACATAAGTTAAAAAAACAAAACATCTGTACTGAAGTTTTCTCAGGAACTTTGACACCTGGCTCTGCTCTGAAATGTCTCGTGGTGTGTAAGGCTTCATTTGCCAGGTGGGGTTACAGTGGCTAGAAATGACCTGCCACCTTCGTGTGTAATTTAGAAAGTGCACCTGCCCTACAGCAGCAGAATCAAAGAGCAGAAGGAACTCCCCTGAGTAACATCATTCTGCCATCTCCCTTCCCCAGCTGGCTAGAGCACGGGAGCCATGCCAGGGAACTGCCACAGAAGGCTGGATAGGGAAGAGGGAAAGCATGGCTGAAAATGAGGTCTTTTTTCCCCTGTTCACATTGCTGCTTTCTGGGCTTCTTATTTTGCCTTTGATCATCTGCGTCTTCCCCCCTTTAGCTTAACTGGGTCATGGAACATACATTGTGAACCAGGCGCTCTGGTGAGTGCTAGGAAGAAAACCATACCACATTCACTTTTAGGAGCTCTGGTGTAAAGAGTCTGAACGTGTGATTGTGGGAAGAGCTACAGAACAGCACCCCACCTCCACCTTCGCACTTGAGATGTTAGAGTGAGGGAGAAAAAGGTTTTTTCCTTCTCTGAAATTCCCAAATTTTCCCAGTCCTAAGGGACACTCTTTACTATGCCAACTAGAATCATTTCTTTCTCCTAAATCAAACTTTAATGTTTAAGCCAATGAATGTAAAATCAACATGCTTATCAAGTACATATTCCAAAAGACATGAGTTGTTTTTTTTTTTTTGGTTTTGTTTTTAGGTTTCTGCATTCTGAGTCAATATGTTGCTTGCTTTTCTATCTTCTCGAACTTTCTGTGGATTCCAAAGGGCATAATTTCTACCTCCTGGAGTGGCTTCCATGTGTTCAGATGCTTATTATCTTTAACATCCTTCCTCCCCACCCCTCTTCTATTGAGATGCACTGTCCTATATCTTCCCACCCCTTTCTGTGGCTCAGATTTCAGGGAGAGCCAAGATCCAGCTTCTGCTTTGTGAATATTCTCTTGGGAGACTCTGAGGCCCATTTCAGAGCCCAGTCTCTGAAGCTTCTTTGTTCACATGACCCCCAGCTGGGGTCTGCAGCAAAGTGTGGGTGTCCCCACAGCCTGACTTCATCAACATTGAGAGACAGTTATTTTTTTTTTGACAGTAGGCTTGATTAACTTTATTATTTTTGTATGAAATCTTATGTTGTGGCCACAGCTGGAGCTTGGGTCCTCTGTACGGAGACTCTGGTGTGGGTTTTCACAAGATGGTCAGTGAATTCCTGGTAAGGAGACTTGGTGAAGACTGTCTCTTTCCAGAGGTCAGGTGTCAGGTAGCTGTAGGTCTTAGAGATGGCATCAAAGGTGGCCTTGGCGAAGTTGCCCAAGGTGGCGGTACAGCCCCTGGCTGAGGTGTAGCAGTCATCGATACCAGCCATCATCAACAGCTTCTTGGGGACTGGAGCTGAAACAATCCCCATACCCCTGGGGGCAGGGATAAGACGCACGAGCACAGAGCCACAGCGGCCTGTCACCTTGCATGGGACAGTGTGAGGCGTGCCAATTTTGTTCCCCCAGTAGCCTCTTCGCACGGGGACAATGGAGAGCTTGGCCAGGATGATGGCCCCTCGGATGGCAGTGGCAACCTCCTTGGAGCACTTCACGCCCAGGCCGACATGGCCGTTGTAGTCGCCAATGGCCACAAATGCCTTGAACCTGGTGCGCTGGCCAGCACGGGTCTGCTTCTGCACGGGCATGATTTTCAACACCTCGTCCTTGAGAGACGCCCCCAGGAAGAAGTCGATTATCTCAGACTCCTTGATGGGAAGGGAGAACAGATAGATCTCCTCCAAAGACTTGATCTTCATGTCCTTAACCAGGCGGCCCAGCTTGGTGACGGGGATCCACTCCTTGTCTTCGGCCTTGCCTCCGCGAGCCCCGCGGCCCCCCCCCACCCCCCAGGCCGCTACCGAAGCCTCCTCGGAAGCGGCCTCCCAAGCCTGGGCCGCCGGGGCCTCCCGCTGCACCGGCGTCATCCGCCATTTGGTGTCTTCCCGGAGAAGAGAAAGAAGCGAGAGACAGTTATTATGGTTGGTGCTGGTCAAGGGGGCACCAGTTTCCTTGGGGATGGATGCTCTAGGTTCAGGGAAAGAAGAAAATTGACTTTTTATATGGGAGGTGGGAGAAATGGAAGGCAGATAGGAAGCATTTGAGACTTAACTTCTCTCAATCCTTTCTGGAACCAGGGTGGTAATAGCTTTACACTTGAGCCCACAGAACCACTTCCAGCTTTTTTCTGTGTATGTGGTACTGAGGCACACCTAGAGTGCTAGGCAAGCACTCTACCACTAGGCCAAACTCCCATCCCCTGGATCCTAGTTTTCTTATCTGAAAAAACTTAAAAAGAAAAGGCAAGGTTCCACTATGGATTCTAGGCTGATCTTAAACTGACAATCTTCTTACTTCAGTCTCTTAAGTGCTGGGATTACAGACATTTACCACCATACCCAGCCTGGAAATGTAATCATTCTTGACTGTTCCTTCCATCTGAGGGTTGTACTTCAGGTAGATAAATTGGTTTGTTCCAGGAATGAAAACAGTAACTTTCTAAAGCTTGAACAGTTTCTCAGTGATCTCAGTACGTGGGCTGTGGAGCTGGCTGCCAGATCCTGACTTTTGTTGGCTGAGCAGCCAGTCACATCTACTGGCCACAGCTGCCCAGGAAGATATTGCCTGGCCTCCAGGGCTGGGGGACCTCTCTGGGAGGAGAGAGACCAGTCTGGTGACCAGGTAGTGACCAGTGCAAGCTGGCACAGGCATCTCTGGCCTGACATTAAATCCTGAGTGAAAGCCCAAGAGACACCTCGATCCAGACAGGAGGAAAGCCAGCCATGTGCTCTGAAAGCCAACGTTCCCATCCAAGTAGTGGACACGCCTAAAATAGCAGCCGCATGATTGAGACAGGGCAGCACGAGCCAGAAGTTCCAGCTCCTGACATTTCCTTCTTTCCCTGCCTCTAAAACATTACTTGTTTTTTCTAAAACACAATTTGAACAAACTATCTTGGGAGGCACCCTCAGTCCTAATCTTTTTTTTTTTTTTTTTTTGGTTGATCATGGAGCTTGAACTCTGGGCGTGAGCATTGTCCGTGAGGTCTTCAGCTCAAGTCTATTGCTCTACCAATTGAGCCACAGTGCCACTTCTGGTTTTCTGGTGGTTTAATTGAAAAGAGCCTCGTGGCTTTGAAGGGAGATCCTCAGATCTCAGCCTCCTGAGTAGCTAAGATTGCAGGTGTGAGCCACCAGTGCCTGGCAGTCCTACTCTTAATCTCACTGAATTCACTTTGCTTTGCTCTTGCTCTCGCTTTGTGTGTATGCTCATATTGAAATAGTGGGGCTTAGAACTTGGGGCCTCTCTTTCTCACTTAGCTTTTTGCTTCAGGCTAGAGCTTTACCATTTGAACCACATATCTACTTCTGTCTTTGTGCTGGCTAGTTAGAGATATTTCTCAGATGGGTCTGCCTAGGCTGGATTTGAGCCTTGATTCTCAGATCTCAACCTCCTGAATAGACAGAATTTACAGCGGAGCCACTGGTGCCTGGCCTACCCTGCTTTTTCTTACTCTTATTTCTTGCAAGGTAAAAGACCCTGTAGAGAAATATAGGTTGTCCTTACAGCTTGAAGTGGGACTCTATAGGTGAGTGGAATAGCCTGGGCTTGAAGAAGCTTTGGGTACCTCCCATGGCCCAGTACAAGGGTCTCATTTCATCTTTACGAGAATCCAGCAGTGTAAGTCATCTCAGGTGGCAAGAATACAAAACTGGGAATCAGGAAATGAACTTAAAAAATCAAGACTATTCAAGCCAGGTGTGGTGATCCTGTCTCAAAAAATAGCAATAAAAGCAGCCCCAACGAATATTTCTAGCCACTTCATTCAGAATAGTCCAAACTGGAAACAAAAATGACTAAAAACTGGAACACTGGTACATGTGATGGCTGCAATAAGAGCCAAAAATATTGTTCTAAGCCAAATATCCGGACAAATAACATATACAGGTGGATGCTTTATATGTATGAAGAACAGAACTTTTGCAACTGGTCTATGGGACTAGGAATGGCAATAGTGCACCTGCTTACAAATGTTGATATTGACTGGGAAGGAAGAGAGGGAAAGTTTCTGGAGCTGTTGGAACGTTTCGTTTCCTGCTACAGGTGGTGTTTACATGAGCATGCATATGATTAGGAATTTTTGTTTTCTGGGTTTTGTTTGCAGGAAATCACAATGAACTGCATGCAACTCCCTGTCCCTATTCACTAAGAGCAAAAAAGGAAATAGATTTTTTCCCCCTGCCATCGCACCTGTGAGGTGCAGGAGTGTCGTCTGTCTTTTGGCCTGCAGCTGTGCTTGAGGACAGCCTGCATTTGGGAGGAAAATGTCATGACAGTCTATGCCTGTGACCCTAGTAACTGGGAATCCTTAAATAGGCAGATTACTATCCAGGTGAATGCTGGGGCAGGAAGCTGGGGCAGGAAGCAAGACTAGTGGAAAGTAAGACTGAGGCATGGTTAGCTGTAGAGTGACTAGCAAACACAGGCCGTGAGTTCAAATCCTGGCACCTCAAAAGACAAGGCTTTTTTGTTATTATTACTGTTTGCAGTATTGGGCACTTGTTAAGGCACCATGTAAGCTAGGGTAACAGATAATCATTTTCTGAGAGAGGGGCTTTGCATTTTTCATTTTGTAAAATAAGGATGACAAAGTTGAGAGCGCTTAAGGAATTTGTTCTACAGGTAAGGTTTCATTGCAACCATCTCATAACTTTTTCCTAGTTTTATTGTAGTTCCTATTACCCCTCTTTCACAATCTTTCTTTGTGGTAAAGTGAATTACTCTAGTAGTGCGTTTGATTCCTCATTTTTATCTATTACAGATTTTTATGGTGGTTCCTATGGGGTTTTTGGGTTTTTTTACCTTTTCAGTTCTTGAGTTTGAACTCAGGGCTTCATGTTTGCTAAGCAGGTTCTCTACCACTTCAGGCAAGTTCTCCCATCCATTTTTTTTTTTTTTTTTTTTTTTTTTTTTTTTGCTAGTCCTGGGCTTGAGCTCAGGGCCTGAGTACTGTCCTTGGACTTTCTCAAGGCTAGAGCTCTACCACTTGAGCCTCAGCACCGCTTCTGGTTTTTTTGTATGTATGTGGTACCAAGGAATTGAATCCAAGTCTTTGTGCATGCTAGGCAAGCACTTTAACCACTAGGCCAAACTCCCAGCCCCCTCCCATCCACTTTTTGATTTATTTTTTCCTGATAATCTCATGTTTGTTTCCCAGGCAAGCTTGGACTTCAGACTTCTTACCTGTCCCTTACAAATAGCTGTGATAATAGATGTATACCACCCTACCTGGCTTGTTGGTTGAGATAGAGATTTCAATGACTGGATGGCCTCCAATTGCAATCCTTCCGATCTTCTGAGTAGTTGAAATTACTTATACCACATGAGACATGTGCCATGATGCACAGCCTCAGAAAACCCCTTCTGATTATTCAAAGCTATTTTGAAATGTTAGCAACATAACACAATCCCGAAGACAAAAGAAACTAAAGGCTAGGCATAGTGACACTCGGGAGGCAGAGATTGGAGAAATGACAATTTAAGGTCATCTCAGACAAAAAGTTAGTGAGACCTCATCCATCCAGGAGCACTCATCTGTCCTCTCAATTCACAGGAGGGATAGGTAGGTTTACAGTCCAAGGCTAGACCAAAAAAAACATGTGAGACCCTATCTGAAAAAAATAAAAGCAAGAAAGGGATTGGGGAATGGCTTTTTAAGTGTTCTAATGTCTACCTAGCAAATACAGAGACCTGAGTGCAAACCTCAGTCCCCTCAAAAAAAAAAAAAAAAAAAAAAAGAAACCTGAAGAAAATACACTAATAAAAACACATCCCATTTCTCTCCAGATTTTGATGTGAAATGGAGCATCTTTCTATATGGCCCATCTTTCAAGCTAGCTTTGGCACCAGCTCTACCCAAACTTAAGTTTATTACATCTTAGCTTGAAATATTGGGTTTGTAAACGCTGACGTTCACTCTTGAGCCTTGACTTGTCTCTCTAGGATTCCTTACCTAAGTTCTCTAACCACTTCATGCACAGTGGCCTGCCTAATAGAAGAAAGTACCCACTGCAGAGGCAGTAAGCATTGAGGTGCCCCACTGTGGGGGTTCTGGCATCTGGTTCTGCCACTACCATACCAGCTCTGTATAGTGACCAAGCTCTCTGGGAGGTCAGAGGCTTTTGTTTTGTATCTCTGCCAAGAGAATTGGTTAAACCGAGATTTCCAGGGTAGTCTGACACTAAATTCTTAGCTGAAATTAAGCAGTTTGATTTTTTAAAAAAAAATCTTTTGTATATTCTGGAACACAAGCTTGAATGCAACTTTCCACAGAAAATCATTGTTTTGAATATTATTTAAAGGCCTTCATTTGTTACAGGAGATGTCCAGCATTTCATGTCCCAGATAGGTGACATCTGTGGGTTTTGTGGCACATTCCTCAACTGTATCCTGTATTTCCTTAATTTATAATTGCATGGCCATACTGTGCCACCTGTGGCTGGAAGGCTGTGGGGAGAGGAGGAGAAACAGCAGGGTCTGCTAGTATAGTTAGAAGCAGTGCATTAGTGCATCCTTCTTGGGGGAAGGCTCCTGGCTCCTCATTAGAGAAGCCCCGTGGGTAGTTTTTTGCAACAGCACTGGGATGTGAGTGCTTCTCTAATTTGTAAGCCTTACTGAGAGACAGTGGCGCCCTTCATTCGTATGTGAGAAAGTAGGAACACCTAAAGTGTAAGCAATTAGACCCATGCTGTTACCCAGTATGCTGTCTGTTTAGAGGCAGCATTTGTAAACATTGAACCAGGTTCAGTTAGAACTGTGGAAAAGAAGGCCTTCGGCTGGTACTCTACATTACAGCAGTCCTACTTCCCAGGGGCACTGCAGAATCTTTCAGATGCCACATGTTTACTTTTAGGATTTTTTTTTGTGTATGTGCCAGTTGTGGGGCTTGAGCTCAGGGCCTGAGCCCTGTCCTTTGGCTTTATCAAAGCTAGAGCTCTACCACTTGAGCCCAGCACCACTTCCAGCTTTTTTTCTATTATGTTGTATTGAGGAATCGAACCCTGGCCTTCGTGCTTGTTAGGCAAGCAATACCATTAGGCCAAAACTCCCAGCCCCATTTTTAAAAATAGGGTTTTCTTTATAAAATATGTTAGTGGGTTTTGTGTACTTTTCTATTTCGTGGATATTGCTTAGAATGAGACTAAATTTAAAAGGGAATTGGTTTAAGGTCTACATAAAGAAAAGTCACTGCAGAATAGCTTGGATGCATGCCTGTAAGCCCACCACCTGGAGGTTGAGACAGGAGGGTTTTGAGTTGCAGGCTAGTCTAGACTGTAGTGTGATTTTTTAAAAAATGGAAAGAAGGGTAAAGAAGGAAAGGAGAGAAGGGGAAAAGGGTGAAAAAGAAAGAGAAGGGATGGGGAGAAGAGAAAGAGTAGGCACTGGTGGCTCATGCCTATAATTCTAGCTACTCAGGAATCTGAAACTTGGAGGATCGAGGCTCAAAGCCATCCCAGGCAGAAAGTTCTTGAGCTCCATATCCAAAATAACTACAAAAAGCTGAGCTAGAAGTGTGGTTCAAGTGGTAGAGAGCCAGCCAGTTGAGCAAGGATGTGAAACCCTGAATTTGATCCCTGGTACCCTGCAATAATAATGTGTCCTGACTTTCGGGTATGGGGTGCCCTTGGAATGGAAAGAGAAACTGTGTCTGTAGAACACCTAACAGATGAAGGCCCAGCACATCCCACTTCTGATACCCCATCATTTTCTCCCTGTCTCCTGAGCATTCAAAGCTTTGATGTGGGGCTTCTAGTAACATTCTCCTTGAATGAGTAACAGGGCATAAGTTGCAAAGTGGTTGGTTGCAAATGTGTTAGGTCAGCACTGAGAGGTTGCATGCTTGTAGTTTGTCTATTTGAATGTCCTTTGCTAGGACACACCCTCTGTTTTCACAACCCTCACTTTTGCACATATCATCTTTGGTCACTATCTTAAGATATGAATGTGTAAACCCATGCTTCCCCCACATTCAAACCCTTAAGAGGGCCAGGGGCCTGGTTCTTTGAGCTCCATGCTCTGAAGTCCTAGGACTAGAGTTTCAGGCAGCCATCAGACACGCTGCCCTAGGAGATTCTCCAGCCCTGCAGGAGAAAAGTCGGGACAGAGCTAACTTTGTACAATTCTTTGGTAGCTCAGTGGCTGCTTTGCAATTTTCAGACTGGGAGTATAGTGACACCTGGTGTTTGGTGTCATTTTCAATGCCAGCAACCTCCGTTCTCTCTTGTCCCCAAACTGTCTTTTCTTTCCACAATGCTCCATTTGCATGAAGCAGGCAGGAACTCATGATTCCTTCCCTGTCTTCCTTGTTAAAAACTATCAGTGTGCATGCCAGGTCTGGGGATTGAACTGAGGGCCTGGGTACTCTCCTTTAGCTTTTCACTCGAGGCTGGTGTTCTACCACTTGAATCACACCCTAGCTTTGTGTGTGTGTGTGTGTGGGGGGGGGTAATGGGGCTTGAATTTGGCTTGTGCTATCCCTGAGCCACGTTCCACTTCCCATTTTCTAGAGGTTAATTGAAGATAAGAGTCTCAGGTCCTTTTGTGCCTGGGCTGGCTTTGAACCTTGATCCTCAGATCTCAGCCTTCTGAGTAGCTAGGATTACAGGCGAGAGCCATCGCCCCCAGCTTCCTGCTTTGCTTTGAACCACAATCTTCAGAGCTGTCTCCTGAATAGCTAGGATTTCATTCATTTCTGCATGAAGACCTGCATCAACCATGAAGACCTGCATAACCATCACATGCCGCCCTTTGCACTGCATATGGACTTCCTAATCTTTATAAAATTTGATCAAAGTCGACGCTTTCCTTGATCCTGTACTAGCCTAGGATATTTAGTTATAGCCACAGAAAGCAGAACAAGAATGTCCTCGCCTATACATTGCTGCCCAATGAAGAAAGCACACTCCCCCATCTCTTACCTGACAGGGCTGCTTAGCTCCCCATGATTTGTTCCAGAAGTTGGTCATTTTCACTGTCTCTGTTCTGCAGCCTTGCTCTATGCGTTCTTCAATTTTCTGTCTAGAAAACCAACCTCTTCTGCCTAGCTCATTAAGACATTTCATGTAATTAAGTGGATTCTAGACTTAAAGCCAGTTAAGATCTTCGAAATAAATTGATGTGATCAATGGAAAAGTATAAATATGAAGATGGAACATGAAAATAAGGAATCTGTTATTTCACTAACGTCTCAATAGCACATTAGAAATGGAAGAAAAATATTAGTGAACTTGAACACAGCAACAGAAACTATGTAAAATGAATGTCAGAGGAAGAAAAAATATCTAGGAAAAAAATTCCCAACAAATTGTGTCATGCAGTGACAGGAAGGAGAAACAGCAGCAAGGGGCTGAATTAATGTGCAGTCAGAGCCACGGGCTCGGGGAAGAATAGCTCAAAGTATAGTCACTGAAGAGAATCATATTGATTTACCATAAACCAAGTGATCTAGAAGCAAAATGAACTAAGAGAAAACACATACACACAGAAAGAATGGCTGGTTAGCAGGGTTTGTAGTCTTAGCTACACTGGAGATTGAGATCTGAGGTTCCAGGTTTGAATCCAGCCTAAGCAGGAAAGTCCATGGCAGTCTTTTGGGGTGTGTGTGTGTGCACGTGCTGGTCTGGGAGCTTCTACTTTGAGCCTAGATGTAGTCCCAGAACTACTTTAGCACAGGCTACCACTTGAGCCACAGTACCACTTCTGGCCTTTTCTATGATTAACTGGAGGTAAGTCTCATGAACTTTCTTGGCCTGGGCTGGCTTTGAACCAAGATCTTCAGATCTCAGCCTCTTGAGTAGCTAGGATTACAGGCATGAACCATGATGCTCTTACATCCAATTACCAAAATGCCAGAACTGGAGCAGTGGTTCTGTGGTAGAACAATAGAGTCACAGCATTCTCCCTTAGCTTTCTGGCTCGAGGCTGAGTTCAAGCCCTATTATTAGCACACATGTGCAAACATGTGAGAACACATATGGTGATTTTAAAGTGTTGAGAGAAAAAAAAGCCTAAAACAACTTAGATTCTATATTGGCAAAAATATTCAAGGATAAAGACATCAAGATACTTTTAGATAGCAAAGGCTGAGAAAAAAAAATGTCACTCACAAACCCGCATTAAAATAAATGCCAAAGGAAGTTCTTTAGGCTGAAGAAAAATAGTGGCAGATGGAAAGGCAGATAAAAAGGAATTAAGAACTCAAGAAATGGTAAATATAACCCCAACATGAGAAATGGTAAATATGTGAAAATATGAGAATTTTGCTTATTCAAAAATATCCCTAATTTAAGGCAAAAATTTGAAAATCTACAGTGTGTGCTGGGGCTTGTATTTCACTGTGACTTGTCCTCTGAGAGTGCTGTGTTGAAGGCTTGATTCCCCAGTGTAGACATGAAGAGTGATGGGACCTTTTAAGAGGTAGAGCCTAGCATGAGATTCTTGGGTTATTGGGGACTATCCTTGGAAAGAATTAAGGTAGTTCTGTGACACCTTGAGTTCTGAGAAGAAATTTGTTACTAAAAAGCAAGGGGGGCAAGGTTGCTGGGTACTTGGTGCTCATGCCTGTGATCCTAGCTACTTAGGAGGCTGAGATCTGAAGATTAAAGTTCAAAGCCAGTCTGGGCAGGAAAGTCTGTAAGACTCCTATCTCCTGTTGACCACCAAAAAACCAGAAGTAGCACTGTGGCAATCCTGAGATCTCATTCTCCGGAGTAGCTAGTAGGATTACAGGGAGCCACCAGCACCTGGCCAGATAAGGACACTTATATTTTAGGTTTAGTTTCTTATTTTTGTCCATTTGTATGTTGTAATTCATTCCAAACTTGAGAGATAATTTGCAATGTGAAAATCAGCTTGTGTTTCTTCTTTTGATTATGACTAAACATGAAGGTTGTAGGAGGGAGCCACAGAATGTTAGAACCATGCTAACATGATTGCCACCTTACCATTTAATGCATGTGTTAGATGAAGAAATTGAGGTCCAGAAAGGTAAAGCCACCTGTTTATGATTAGATAGCTATTGTCCAAGCAGCAAAGCTGGGATTCTAACACAGGTTTTCCAGTTCCTGAATTTGTAGTTCCTAGCTCCTTATGTAGCCACATCAGAGACTGGATGAAGTACTTTACTTTTAGGATTCCCTTTCAGCTTAGTCTATTATTTTATTCATATATATATATATATACATATATCCTGTTGTAATCTATTTTATCATTCCTGCATAACCTAGTATTTGGAATATTTCATGCTGTTCTACCTAAGTAGATAGTTTAAATTAAAAATATACGTTGCTGATGGTTCATGCCTAGGATCATGCCCATACTCCTAGCTACTCAGAAGGCTAACCAGAGATTTGAATTTAAAGCCAACCTAGGCAGAAAACCTGAGAAACTAGCATAAAGTTGGAAGTGGAAGCATGGCTCAAGTGGTAGAATGCCAGCTCTGAACAGACAAAAAAGCTGAACAAGAACTCAAGTCCTGGAGTTCAAGCCCAAGCACTGGTATGTACACACACACACACACACACGTATATATACCAGCTTAAGTAGAATCATACTTCTTTTGAATAAAAACATATGGAATCCATACACGTGTATAGCAGTGTCCTCTAGGATCAGTACTTATCCTTCACCAGAAGAAACTATGATTTTCCTGTCAGCTGAGGTTATTCCTATGACTCTCTATCTCTCCCTACAATAACAGCTCTAAATTAAACCTTCTCAATACACAAATTGCTTAAAAAATAAAACAAAATGTACACTGCCAAAAACTGAAATATATATGTTCAGTTCCTGAAAATGTTATCAGAAAAGAGAATCTTGCTCCCAATGATGAAGCAAAAGCTTTCTATGTTTCCCACCATCAAGCAAGACGACTTTTGTCTACAGAGAGCTGGTCTTGAAGAGTAACTGGATCTTGCCACATTGTACTTTTTGTACTCTCCACTGAGAAGCTGATCCTGGGTGGCTTGGTGTGGGATGTGATGAATCATTCCTTCTAAACCTGCCAGAGCAGGTGGTCTTTGAGATTGTGCAGAACATAATATTTGCATGTCAACTGTCTCTCAAAACTTTGTCTAGTCATTCTAAAATTCTGTTTGGGCATAGATGACTGGACCAAAGTGTGCTCACTTCCAAGATAGTTCTTGCTGTAAAATATCCATCCAACCACAGAACCCCTGGCTCCACTTTGAGGGCATATGAAAAGGAACATGTGACTGGTCCCCATAGAAGATCCTAAGCAGAGGGAAGCATTTCATCTCTGGCTTGAGATGGTTAGGTTAAGTTCCAGGTACATGGGCCTACCTGGCTCTCTGGAAGGCATCTGGCTGTAAAAAAAAAAAAAAAAAAAAAAAAGATTCAATGGAAGTGACAAGGGTTTTAGAGGAGGGAAGAGCAACAAGACAAAAAGGTATGGCTCCTGAGTCACCATTTGTGTGTGTGTGTGTGTGTGTGTGTGTGTGTGTGTGTGTATACACCAGGCCTGGGGCTTGAACTCAGGCCTGGGTGCTGTCCCTAAACTGTTTTTGCTCAAGGTAGCACTCTACCACAGCTCCATTTCTCTTTTGGGTGGTAAATTGGAGATGAATCTCATGGGCTTTCCTGCCTAGGATGGCTTCAAACTGCAATCCTTACATCTCAGCCCCTCCTGAGGAGCTAGAATTAAAGGTGTGAGCCACTAACTACTAATCATCATTTTATTTTAAAAATCTACTGTTTAGAGTGAGGACTCAATATTTACATACCCAATGCTATGGACATGGTATTGGAAATATAAACATAACTACATAGACATAAAAACCTATGACTATAGACATAATGTTTTATTTCATAAATTAATATGTATCTATGATATACAAACCCTTAGCCTAATTTTGATTATGTTCTAAAAACTAAGTGCCAGTGATTGTATATAGAGATTCCCTTCTTGAACACTTGTTTGTTGAACATGTCATTTGAAATATGTAAAAATCAATGTTAATAAATTCTTTAATAAAAAAATCTACTGTTTATTATTTTGGGGGGGACAGGATCTTAGCTGTGTTGCCCAGACTGGTCTTGAACTCATTATGTAGTCCGTGATGACCTCCAACTCGTAATCTGTATGCTTTTTCCTCCTACATACAGAAATTATTGAGGCTCATCTTGGCCTTGAGCCACTAAGTTAAAGGAGCACTGTTTGACCACAAACATCTCTAGATTTGTATGAGTAAAAATAAACTGTGCTAAGCTACTGAAATTTGCAGTCATCACAACAGCAAGAATTACTATAACGAATACAACTGTCTTTCTTTGAGAAAGAAAAGGGGACAGAAAAAGGGGTTTAGGATAGGACCACTCCATGGGTCACAGAGAAGCAACACATAGATAGAAACTTAAGTGCTTAGAATTCCAAAATTCACAAATAGCATTAGCATCTGCATTTTTTTTCCAGCCTAAAAATACAGTCCTAGCCAAGAACTATCAAGTTGCTCTAGGCCACATTGCAGTAGGTTTAGCGACCAATGAGACAGACCCTTTTTTTTTTTTTTTTTTTTTTGCCAGACCTGGGCTTGAGCTCAGGGCCTGAGCACTGTCCTTGGACTTTCTCAAGGCTAGAGCTCTACCACTTGAGCCTCAGCACCACTTCCGGCTTTTTTCTACGTGTGTGGTACCAAGGAATTGAACCCGGGTCTTCATGCATGCTAGGCAAGCACTTTAACCACTAGGCCACAGTCCTGGCCCCGACACAGACCCTTTTGTCTCCTGTGACAGCAAACTGCCTTCCAAACAGCGATCAAAAAGTATTTGTTGGGCTGGGAGTTTGGCCTAGTGGTAGAGTGCTTGCCTAGCATGCACGAAGACCAGGGTTTGATTCCTCAGTACCACATACATAGAAAAAAAAGCCGGAAATGATGCTGAGGCTCAAGTGGTAGAGCGCTAGCCTTGAGAAAGTCCAAGGACAGTGCTCAGGCCCTGAGATCGAGTCAAGGACTGGCAAAAAAAAAAAAGTATTTGTCAAATTGGATAATTTGAGCATCAGATTAAAAAAAAAATTTCCACTACAAGGTAAGTTCCCAAAATAGGGTTATGGGAACATAAAACAGAATGATTAATTTTGCTCTTAAGTGGTATATATTAATCCTTAGTAGAAAAAGATTATAGTGTCCGGATGTCAGCCCCAGGTTTCTGCTCTTACAAATGAAGCCCTTGAGTCTCACCACCTGTAATTGCTGCTCTAGCATCTTCCTAGGCCGCCTTAGCTCTTCCACGTTGGTCTATTTCATACAGATCATGCTGTGCTGATCCCCTTTTCTCCTTCCACCCAAGGAGCCCCAAAGCTTCCTCACTCTGTTCTAGAGCTCTGGGGGCAATGTTCTTCCCCATTTTTCTAATAAGCTCTGTCCCCTACTGCTCATTCAGGTTTCTGTGCTAAGGTTTTAGTCTTTCCCAGTCCTCCAGTAAGCGCACATCACTGTGGACCGCCTGTTGCTATGTGAGGATACCTGTTTGTCAGTCTGAAACCCCATCATCCCTTTTACTCTCACATCTTAAGTTTGGGCTTTGAAGAGGGTGTCTATGGACCAGGCATTTGGTCTGACGCTATAGGTGTCTTGATTCTCATAGTAGTCCAGACTCTGGCTCTGGTATATGTTTTTGCTACTGTTAATGCCCATTTGTGTTTCAAACATGTTCAAGTATATCAAAATATGTTTCCTTTAAGAAAAGGAATCTGAAGTATTCTGTAAAATTTGGGTGGGTTCATCACCCAGCCTGCTGATTTCATGCATGAATTCTTCACTACTCTGTTTGGCCCCATGAGGGCGCAAGAGATTGTTTTGCCTTGTACAGACTAGTACTGAAATCAGCAGCAGAAGGAACCCAGAGCCTGCGCTTGCTGCTGTGGGATGGGTGACAAGCCAGGGTTTGACCAGCCCAGGAAGCCCTGTCTTAGCAGATCCCTGAAGATTTAGGCAGAGTCTGTGGATATTTAGCCAGGTGAGTGGGTAATCCCAGGACCCAGAAGCCTGCGTTCTAATTTGAACTCTTATGAGTTACCTAGGTGGCCTTCCAATATCTCATCTCTTCTGGGCTTCAGTTTTCTTATATGAAATCATGGAAGGATCTGACCCAAAAGGCATCTATCAGACTGAGTGCTTTGAATTGCTCTATATAGCACAACGGTTTAGATTCCTTCCCGAAGTGTTTGAAAGTGTCCACATCCTGGGTACTGACCCCAATATGGCCTGAAATCAGTTATGGTAAGGCGGCATGGGAGGCTCAGGAGATAAAATGGGAAGTGGAATCTCACAAGATCTCCCTTAATAGTGCTAAGAAAAGGATCACCAACTGGGCGCTGGGGCCTGGTGCCTGCAATCCTAGCTACTCAATACATTAAGAGCTGCAGGTTAGGATTAAAAGCCACCCAGGACAGAAAAGTCTGTGACTCTGATCTCTACTTAACCATCAAAATGTCAGAAGTGGAGGTGATATTCAAGTGATAAAAACCAGTGTTGAGTGGAAAAGCCAAATGCAATTACAACACATACACTAAAGAAAAAATTAAGTAGGTAGCATCGCTCTTGAGCAAATGAGTGAGTATAAATGAAGAGCAAGGTCTGAGTTGGCAGGTCCTGGCTGTGAGGATGATAAGGGAATCTTGATACAGCCATAGCTTTTGGGTGAGGACATCTCTAGCTGCTAAGCAGGGAGAATGTGGGGGACAGAGCAGTGAGGTCTAGATTACTACAGAGATGTCTGGGGAAGAAAACTTCCCAGAAGCCATAGGGGTGGTGGGTGCCCTGGGAGCCTTCTAGAGAACATTGCCCTCCTGAGTTACAGAGCTCATCACTCCCCTCGCCTTTCCCCCAAGACAAAGTTCCCTAATGTCTTGGCTTAGTAGACTTTTCTCTTTCCTGAAAGTCCCTCCCATTAAAGGAGTGGCTGGTGGATAAGGTTACAATGGAGTGAAGCAAGTCCAGGGCTAAAAGAAGGAAGGCCCCAGAGGCATGGGATAGGCATGCAGGGCTGGCCTTCCTGACTGGAGCTTGGAAAACCCCCTAGCCTCCAGGAGCCTCAGGCGCCTGGTCTGCACAGTGAGGACTATACCACACTTCCCTCAGAAGGCTCTCCTGAGCATGAGATGATACCATATAAACAAAGTCTTTATAAGCTAGCATGTGGCATAAAAATAAGGTATTATGAAAGAATGGAGCAGTGTAGATCAGGGCACCAGAGTTATTCTCATTTGGTGTTTTAGAGGTTGCTGAAATGTTGCATAAATTCAGGCCATCGACCAGGCTAGGCAAATTCTCCTCCATTAGTGCCACACACATCTAGAAAGCACCCCTCCTTTTTATACTAGTACCAGGGTTTGAATTTGGGGGCTTCGTTTTCCCTTTCTCTCTCCCCATCCTCTTTTTCTTCTTTCCCTTCCCTTTCTTGTAACTAAAGGTTGAACTCAGGGTGCCTGCCTGATAAGTACCAAGGCCCTCTCACTTGAGCCCCTTTGACTTTATTCGTTGGGTTGCAGTCTTGAGTTTCTTCCTGGGCTGGCTGAACTTGTGATTCCCCTATTTATATTTTCCACATAGCTCAAATGACAGCTATGTACCACCCACTTATTAGTTGAGTTAGAGTTTCAACCTTTTCATGAGAGCTGGCCTTCAGCCTTAATCCTCCCAACCTCTGCCTCCCAAGTAGCTGGAATAGGAAAGAATCACTGAGTCAAATCTTCTCTTAACTATTTCTTCTATTACCTGGGGCTTGACCTTAGGGCCTGGGCAGTATCCCTGAGCTTCTTTTGCTCAAGGTTAGCACTTTACTACTTGAGCCATAGCCCCATTTCTGCCTCTTCTGTTTCTGTGGTACTGAGGAATTGAACCTAGGGCTTCATGCATGTTAGGTAAGCACTCTACCACTAAGCCACATTCCCAGGCCTTCTCTTAACCATTCTTAAGAGCACAGTGCAATGGTTGTAATGTTGCATAACCATGTCCAGGACATTGTCATAATACAAAACAGAAACCCTGAACGTTAATCTTTAACTCCCCATTCACCTTGCTTCTCAGTCCTAGCTAACCACATCCCATTTTGTTTGAGTGGGTGAGGGGAGGAGTGGAACAGTACTGGGATTTGTATTGGAGGCCTGTGCTGGTAAGACAAAAGCTCTACCATTTGAGCTACAACCTTAGCCCCACTATTATACTTTTTAATCTTTATGAAATTACTTACTGTAGAAAAATGAAGAAAGTTCAAACAAGTACTGACTAGGAAAAATAAGAAATACCTTTATTTTTATAAATTAGTACTAAACTCAGGGCTTGGGTGCTGTTCCTGAACTCTTCTGCTCAAGGCTAGCACTGTAGCCATTTGAGTTGCAGCTCTACTTCAAATTAACTGCTCCAAAAATGGGAGACGAGTTTCACAGGGACTTTTCTGCTCCCTCTGACTTTGAACCACACTTCTCAGAGTGCCTAGTTTATCTTGTCATGATGATCTCCAGTCCCATCCACTTTTCTGCAACCAACATAACTTCATCTTTTACGGTGGAATACTGTATACATCATATTTTCTTTCATTATTGATTGTTGGGTACCTAATCTGGTTCCGCATTTTGGCTATTGTAAATATCACTGCTGTAAACACAGGTGTGCAGACATCTCTTGCATATTTATTTACATTCTTTTGCATATCTGTCAAAGAGTGATATAACAGAATTTAGAAAAATATACTACGCATCTTTGTGTGATGGTATATTTGACTTAACATAATTTCTCAAGTTTTGTCCATGTTGTCACTTGTGTCAGTTTCCTTCCTTTTTAAGGTTGATTTCATTAGATGAATATAGTACATTGTGTTTATTCAGTCATCTTTTGAGAGAAATTTGAGTCTCCACTTTTTGGCTACAATATATGATGTTACTTAAAACACTTTTAGAAATAAAAAAATTCCAAGCTGGGCACTGGTGGTTCACATTTGTAATCCTAGCTATTCAGGAGCCTGAGATCTGAGGATTATAGTTCAAAGCTAGCGAAAGCAGGAAATTCTGAAACTTTCATCTACAGTTAACCACCAAACACCAGAGATGTACAATTAACCACAAAACACCAGAAGTGGAGTGGTGGCTCAAGTGGTAGAGCACTAGCCTTGAGCAAAAATGCTAAGGGACAATGCCAGGCCTTGAGTTCAAGCTACACACACACACAACTATTCCAAACATTTACAGAAGCAGGTTTTCAAAAAAAAAACCCTTATGTACAACTAATGATTAACTCATAGCCTAATATCTAATATCTCTATCTACTCACCCCATGTTATTAGAGCATATTTCCACATATCACAGATGCCAATATTTCATTTTAGTTGAGAAAACCAGGGCATGAAATGCTAATTATGAAGGTCACAGAGGTCATAGTAATGGGCTAGAGTTCAAGCTCATGGAACCCATACCTAGCTTTTGCTGCTGGTGCCCATGTACATGCAGATGTGCTCATGTTTGCACACACATACATGAAGTCAATGGTGGGGAAAATGGTGTTTTGGAAACATTTGCATCTAGTGTGTCACTACATCTCTTCGAGAACTTGAATTCCATGTGGTCTTTGGAATAGGTTGGTGTGAGTTTGAAATGTAGGGCTTTTGTTAAGTTGTTAATCAAGTCAGCAATTCCTGGCCTCCAGAGCTGTGGTGAGGACTAAATAGAACAAGGTTGGTGAAAGCTCTGAGAAGCTTCTAGCTTGTGGCACATCAGGATGTGTGCTTTTCCTTTCTTCCCTGGGGCCAGACATGTCTTCCCTCAAAGCATGCACTAAAACAGAGAGCCTCAAGGGCTCTCTCCATTCCTTTTGGCCATACCTTGGGGATCCATCTGAATACTGATAGATGAAAGAATTCCCATGCACCTCTATTTCTTTTTTACTGTTCAGTAGGTAGCCAAGAGCAGTTGAATAAATGGTCAGATGCCCCACACCACAATGGTACAAGAGCTAGTGTGATGCCTGGCAAGCACAACTCCCTGAGTTCAAACCTTTGTGCCATTACCCTCCTGCACACACATAGATACAATGTGTGTGCTCATTGAATGCAGAGGAATGAAAGAATATCTATCCCTCCAAACACCTGGTACCTGGAAGAGTTTTTATTTATTTTTTTACCTATTCTTTGTGTTCATATGGAGACAAGTTTCATGTGATTCTTAAATGATAAAATCAAAGCTTCCATGGGGATAACCATAAAAACTGCCTTAGGATCCCTGAAACCCCATTTGAGGCCATGTTAGCTAGAATCCAATATCCATAATGTGACATTTGTGTTTAATATTCCAGCTGGTCCCCAGAAGAACTTGAATGTCATAACACAGTGCTGCTGTATTAAATAGCTGATTAGCCAGAACTTTATTGCTCATCAGCAGATAGTTAATGCTAACAGGAACCCTATCATTACATGCGAAGCTTAAACCCCTTTTTGAAGGAAAGGTTATAATGTCTTAGAAAATAGGCCTTAAGGCGGGGAGCACAGCCTAGTGGTAGAGTGCTCACATAGCATGTTGAAGCCTGGGGGCCCTGAGTTCAAGCCCCAGGACGAGAGAGAGAGAGAGAGAGGAGGGGGGAGGGGGAGAGAGGGAGACAGAGAATAGGCTTTAAAATCCTTTTAAATCACTGTGAAACAAACAATTTGGAAGCATTAAGAACACTTCTTATGCAATCATCACTACTGTCCTTTCAACCTTTTTCATCATCCTCAACAGAAAACTCTGCATCATTAGATTACCTCCCGCAGGCCCTTGGTAACCTCTCCTCTACTTTGTCTCTATTTAAATAAGGAACATCTAGTAGACTAATCAAGTATTTGCCTTTCTACACTTAGTTTATTTCGAGCTTCATCCATGTAGCATGGGTTAAGACATCCTGTGTGTGTGTATGTGCGCGCGCAGTGCTGGGGTTTGAACTCATATTCTTGCTTGTTTTTTCATTTTTGTTTTCTTGTTTTTGGTTTTTACTCAAAGGCTAGCATTCTACAACTGAGTCACAGCTCCACTTCCAGTTTTTGCTGGTTAATTGGTGATAATACTCTTAGGGATTTGTGTGCCCAGGGTTGAATTGTAATACTCAGATCTCAGCCTCCTGAGTAGCTAGGATTAAAGCACCCTAAGATATCCTGACATTTTCTTTTCTTTCCTTTTTTTTTTTTTTTGCCAGTCCTGGGGCTTGAACTCAGGGCCTGAGCACTGTCCTTGGACTTTCTCAAGGCTAGAGCTCTCCCACTTGAGCCTCAGTGCCACTTCTGGCTTTTTTTTTTTCTGTGTATGTGGTACTGAGGAATAGAACCTGGGTCTTCAGGTATGCTAGGCAAGCACTCTACCACTAGGCTAAACTCCCGGCCCAGATATCCTGCCTTTTTAAGGTTGAACTCTACCACATAGATATATCACTTTTTGTTCATTCATTTGTCCACTAATGACAATTGAATTGACTTTTGGGGGAGCTATTGTGAAAAATGCTGTGTACACAGGTACGCAGATGTTTGTATAAAAACGGTGTGTAAGTTTTATTCCCATTGGCAAACTATCTTTGTGGCAACTTTCATGGTCAGAATGTTTGACAAAATTATTCCATTTTACCACTGTGCTTGAGAAAGAGTCTTCCTGGACCACTGTGGTGCATACCAGACAATGATGTGGGGAAGGGGTGCATTTCCTTCTCTGGAATGGACTCAGGGGAGGCAGGGCACTGTACTGCAGTAGCCTAGCATGTAAGCATGGACAGTCAGATTTTCATTTAAAGATTCCACCCTACCCCCATCACCACCCTTACTCTGCTTTTCCAAAAAGGTATGAAAAGGAGGGACATTTGTTCTGAATTAAACTTGGCTTCAGTTAAAGTGTTATCATGTACAGGGAGCTCAAATTACAGAGGGCCCCTCTGGCCAGTGAATGGTAGAGCACTGGTGCTCAGAGAGGTGGAAAATTCTGAGGCCCCTCCAGCACGATTATAAGAAAAATGCTGCAAGTGGTATGGAGAGGGGCCAGCTGGTGATGCCAAGGGATTTATAAAAGGTTTCAAGACCTTGTAAGGAATGAGGCAGTGGCTAATCATGGAAACTGGGATCTGGATAAGGCCTGAACATTTCATTTGCTAGTGATCCTGAAATGCTTGTAACTTTTAAACAACATACTGTGCCACTCCTTTTGTGGCGAGTTCAAAAGACATTAGTATGGTGAGCAGACCTGTTATGCTAATCAAAGTTTGGGGTGACTGAGCTGAGCTCTCAGAACACATAAAGCCTTAAGTAGGAAACTTGGAAACTGGAAAGGAGAATTATAGCCCAAACACACCTGGTTGCACTGACTATCTGTGTGTTTTATTTTCCAGCTTGCTTTTAAATTTATCATTACTATTAATGCAGTGCTGGGGATGAAACCCAGGGTCTTATGTTAGGCGTAGGCACTCCCACTGAGCTACGCCTCCTAGCCCCTACCTTTTCGTTTTTAAATTATTTTAAAAATAATACTTGGGGCCATGTGCATGCTAGGTAGGCATTCTACCACTTTTTGTTTTGGTGGTGGTAGTAGTGGAATTCAGCATTTAGCCCTTACTAAGCAAACATGCTATCTATTTGAGCCACTCCCCATGCCCTTTGGGTTTTAGTTATTTTGCAGTGAGTTTCTGGGGCTAGCCTAGACTGTGATCCTCCTATTTATGATTTCTGGTTAACTTTGCCCAGGCTTGCCTTGAACTACAATCTTTCAGATCTCCTCTTCTTAAGTAGCTGGGATTACTGGTGTGTCATGAGTCATGAGTCATTGTGCCTGGATTTTTTTTGTACATTAGTTGGAATATGGAATAGTTTATTATTTTTGTGATCCTGGACTCTCACATATGCTAAATTTGTGTTACACCCCTTAGCTGTACCTCTAACCCCCACTTTTTAAAGCAGTTATAAATATGCCTAAAAGCTTGCTCCTCCAAAGAAAGATCTAATGTAAGATATTATATGCAATGTTTATCTGAATCTCAAGGGTATGCATAGTCTTTCAACAATCCTTGTGTCATGTTAAGAATTTGGATTTTCCCAATAAGAATGGTTACTATTAAGAATAGAGCAACGAATGCAAACTAGTGTAACCACTGTGGCAGGCAATCTGGAGATTCCTAAAATAAATAAATAAATAAATAAATAAACATAGAACCCCCTGTGATCTAGCAATACCACTTACAGACATTTATTGAACAGACAAGCCCCAACTTTCTAAAATTAATGACTAGACTTCATCTGTATTTTAAACAGATAATTAAGGAAAACAGTTCCACATTTAAGAATAGAGATCTAAGGGCAGGAAACATGGCTTAGCAGTACATTGCTTGCCTAGATGAATGAAGCCTCAGTACCACATACACAGAAAAAGCCAGATGAATGAAGCCTCAGTACCACATACACAGAAAAAGCCAGAGGTGCTGTGGCTCAAGTGGTAGAGTGCTAGCCTTGAGAAAGCCCAAGGACAGTGCCCAGGCCCTGAGTTCAAGTCCCAGGATGAGCAAAAAAGAATAGAGATCTAAGTTTGCAGTGCTAAAAGTAAAGGTATTAAAAATCAATTTTCAGCCATATAATGAGTGATTGTTGTCCTTAATGTAGTATGTTATCTCTCATCTCTTTCGCTGTCCTTTGGTTATCTCATAGTTACAGTATTTCACCTTGGTATCTGATATATTGTATATATACTTATTTGGTTATTTGAAACAGGATAGGGAAGGGGGGAAAACAAGAGGGGTGGGGTGGGGGGAGGGAAATGGGGACCAAGGGTATCAATGTTTGTGAAGAAATGCACCTTCTATCTGGTGAATATAATGTAACCCTTCTATTAATTGCAATAGAAATATATGGCAAAAAATCAATTTTCAATAGAAGGGCTAAGGTCTCCTGCAAGAATATCTTTTGGGGGTGGGGTGCTAGAGGCATGACTCAAGTGGTACAGTATTTGCTTTGGAAGTACCACATGCAAGGTCCTGAGTTCAAACCCCAGGACTGCCAATAATTTTTTTTTTCTAGGCTTTGGTACATACCTAAAGTCCAAGTCTAGGAGTTCAAGATCAGACTGGAAACATCATGAGACCTTATTTTAATTAAAAAGTTTATTCAGTGTGTTTTAGTGCTTTTCAATAACCAAAGAACCACATGTATAATACTCATTATACTCAATACCTGATGGAAAGGACCAAAGCTGGAGTAGAGGAGAACAAGTCATGAAGGATGTGTAGTAAGGGATGAGGGGTATTCTGGGACATATGATACTCCTGTATAAGGTGTCTCTTTTTGTTTTCATGGTTCCTCATTTGTAGAAACGGGCACAAGAATTGTCTGCCAACTCTCTGTATCACCTTACAGCATGGAAAACCCAATTAAGCCCTTTAATGCCACATTTCTTTTCCCAATTTGGCATTGTGCAGAAAATCCAAAGCTTTGGGTATTCTACTCCTGAGTAATATCCATGCCTAACATTTTTCAAACTTTTAAAGTAAAAAGGTCAGGAAGCATGTTATTTATTTATTTATTTATTTATTCTGCTTCTTGTTTTGAGAGGGGGAGGCAGAGATAGTGGTGGTGAATTAGCACCCTAGGGTAGGTACAGCCTAGCTCAGAAACTAGAGAATAGTCAGCTCCTCCTAGGTGTTGAAGGTCTCCCGTGGCTAGGGCTGTCTCCAGTCTTATCAGCAACTACTCCCAGAAGAACCTCCCTCCTTTTAGAGACCTTATCTCTTCTGGGTCTCCTAAGGACTTTTGGTAGATGAATGTTTCTAAATACCCTGTCTACATATCTGCCCTCCTGTTGGCTTTTCTTTTTCTTCCTTCTAATCAAAATCCCTTTTCAAGACCAAGTCAAACCAGACCTCCTGTAGGAAGCCTTCCCTGACTGTACAGACCTAGCTTACTTTCTCTTTCTACTTGAAACTACTTAGAGAAGATGGCTGCTCATCTAGATGCTTTGAGCACATGTTCTCCTCACTGAAAAGTGTCTGTCACTAATGGTGTGTGTGTCTCTTGTGTTCCCTGCTCCCCAGGAAAACTATTCCAGTAGGAATACTTGCTCAAAAGCCTCTGGCTAAAAAGATTTGACTAGAACCTATTAAATCAATAGATACTTGTTTACTTGGAAATATTACGCAAGATCAAGAATCAACCTTTTTAAGGAGAGCATATGAATCATACAAAGGTATTTCATTATGATATTTCCATACACCCATATAATATGCTTTGATCAAATTCACCCCCTCACTCCATTTGTTACCCTTTTAAAACAACTTTACAGGTTTTATTTTATTTTAAGGGGAAAAAAAGCAAGAGATGATTGCAAATCAATATGAGAAAGGGAACAGGAACCCTGCCTGGAACCTAACTATTAATTCAGAAATTTTAGTTTCTCCTTTCCCTAGATCTTCAAATTCCTCACCATTGATCAGAGAGAAAGAAATCTTTTAGTTAGCATGAAGACCCTCAAACTCTGAGACTTGATTTTCTTACCTTAGTCTCCTGAAAAGTCCTGGAACTACAGAGCCAAGCTACCATGCCCAATAACAACTGTAGTGTGACAGTATTTATTTGTTGCCTTTCTGGTCAGAGAATGGAAGGGGAAAGCCACACAGAAGGAAGGTCCAGCCAGTTCCTGCTTGCCTTCACTCTAATTTTGTTGGCAAAGAGCTTTTCTCTTTGGAAAGTCCATTTGAAAGAGTATTTGCTTTATAAAAACAGAATATGCGTATTTGCTTTATAAAAACAGAATATGCGTATTTGCTTTATAAAAACAGAATATGCGTATTTGTGCAGAAAGTTACTTTACAAACATAAATGACAGTAGAGATGCGACTTACTCTTGGTTTAGTGGGTGCTGTCGGCCTTTGGTTCAAGGAAAAAGGAAGCAACGTGTGCCACCTTTTAGAGAAATCTTCCTTATGGGGGATCTATCCCAAAATTGTGCTCTATTGCTCTTAGGAAAAGATCATAATGAACCAAACTTGGATTAGAAAGGGGTTGTCATACAGAATGCTATTTATACCCCTACAGAAATCATTTATTTTCTGTGTTGGAACATTTTCTTTTTCCATTTTCTTATTTTTTGCCAGTCCTGGGGGTTGAACGCTGGGCCTAGGTGCTGTTCCTGAGCTCTTCAGCTCAAGGCTAGTACTCTATCACTTGAGCCATAGCACCACTTCCAGCTTTTTCTGTGTATGTGGTACCAAGGAATCAAACTCAGGTCTTTGTGCATGCTAGGCAAGCACTAACACTAGGCCAAACTTCCAGCCATGTATTAGAATTTTTTAAGTGGGGTTAATGATTTCCAACCCTATATTCTACACACACTATCTGGTACAAATGGTGCCATGGATCAGCCATGGCATAGACCTATAATTTTCACTACTCAGGAAGCTGAGGTAAGGAGAATAGCTTGAATCTAGGAGCTCAAGACTAAGAATAAGCTAACCTCTTTAAAAAGACAAAACAAGTCTGGTGCTGATGATCATGTCAATAATCCTAGCTACTCAGGAGGCCGAGATCTGAGGATCATGGTTTCAAGGCAGCCCAGGCAGAAAAGTCTTGAGCGGGAGGAGGGGAACCTGGTAGTGGTGCTGTGGCTCAAGTAGTAGGGCACTAGCTTTGAGCACAAAGATGCTCAGGAACAGTTCCCAAGCTCTGTGATCAAGCCCCAGGCCTCTCCCCCGCACCAGCCCCCCTTCCCCCCAAAAAGCTTGTTTGAGACAGTCTCACTGTGGGTCTGATTCTGTAGCCCAGGGTTGGCCTAAAATTCATGATCCTCCTTTCTCTGCTTCCCAAGAGCCAGGATTACATTGTGAGCCTCCACTCCCAGAGTTAATTTTAGCCTTCTGATGCAAGGTATTATCAAATGGGGAAAAAAATTTCCAATATGTCCTTAACACTTAATATTTGGTTTCTATGAAGATGTTATGAGTTCTATCCCTGCGTGTACCTGAGTAGTATTGAACAAGCTGACATTCTTTGTTAGCTGTACTCATACAGCATTCTGAAGACATAATGCTTTATGACCGTTATACATTCATTCTCTCAGCTCAGTGTTTTTTTCATTTGTGAAAGACAGATATGTCAGTAGATATCGAATATGATCAAGGGAGACGAGGAACATGTGGTACTTGTGATGGTAAAGTAGGAATTTCTAAGCAAAGAAAGCTGATTTTTCAATTCCGAATGTGTTCCAGGTAAAGTTTGCAGTCAAATCTCAACCTATCATTGTGTGCTGGAAGGTTACTGAGGTAAAAGCTCTAGTCTGTAGTTAAACTCAGACACTAGGTAGATTAGTAGCTCTGATTCTTTGTGTTTATAATGAAGGACATAGATTATATGATTTTTTTTTTCCTTTTTGTGCTGGTCTTGGGGCTGGAACTTAGGTCCTGGGTGCTGTCTTAGCTTTTTTGCTCAAAGCTAGCACTCGGCCATTTGATCCACAGTTCTACTGTGTGTGTGTGTGTGTGTGTGTGTGTGTGTGTGTGTGTGTGTGTATGTGTAGTTGATTGGAGATATGTCTTTTGGACTTTCCTTCCTAGGCTGCCTTCAAACTGCCTTCCTCAGAGCTCAGCTTCCTAAATGGCTAGGATTTACTTTTTTTAGTATATTAATGTTTAAAACACAGACGAGATGGAGATGTAGCTTGTTGGTAGTGTGCTTGCTAGGTATGCATCAGGGCATGTGTTTGATCCCCAGGATTTGGGAAAAGTTATAGAAGGGGCCAGGAGTAGTACAATTCCAGCACTTAGGAGGCTGAGGGAGGAGAGTCTTCAGTTCAAGGTCAGTCTGAGCTATTCGGCAAATAATGAAACGGATCATAGGCATTTCATTTTCAGTAAGAATTTTTCTATACCCACCTGGGTTTCACTTGTTGGCAAAGGATTGATTTGGATCCAAATCCTCTTTCCTTTGTACCTGTGATCTTATATAAGTTACACAAATCCCTGTTTTTGCTTCTTTGTAAAATGGGGTTGACAAAGGGTATATATGAGTATTAAATGAGATAACATATGTAAGCTTCAAGAACAATACATGTCACAGACAACTGATAAATATTAAGCCATTTTTTCATTTGATTCTATAAGTGACTGAATATCTACTATGTAGTAATCAATCCTGAAATACCTATGGGACTTCTTTCAGTTTGAGTCATATCTAGAAACAACATAGAGAAGACTTAGGAAATTCTGGTTGCTCATCAGTCCAGTGAGACTCAAGTTAATCAAAGGGCATTAGCATCCTAAGAAGGAAGATGAAGTTCGAGTAAAATAGTTAAAATCTCATCTTTAAATTATTACTGTGCAGGTTTTATAGAGTCCATTTCCAATGCATATTAAAACCTGTGACATTCAAAGAGTCAAACATGCCTGATTAGACGTTTCTGTCCTGTATTTATAAAAAGGTTAGTGGTGCATTTCCTCTCTGCAAATTATTTTTGGTTCTTACTAATATTTTGGAATTAATCGCATGCATTATGCTCTGTCGATTTTACCATACTCAAGTCTTCCATTTGCTTTTAAGTTTAGGGGGATATTCCAGAAGATGCTACTACCATATCAGTTAATTCTAACAAATAGGGATAGCAGAATGCAGGAAAGGTCCTTTAGCTCCATAGAACAAGAAATAAATTTACACATAGGTATTTTTTTGCTATAATTATGTCATGGATGGTGCAGGAATATTTCCAACAGGATGCTTCCTGATGATTTCAAGGTTGATCTATACAAAAGCAATGAGCAATGTTTTGGTCTGAGTGTGGCCTTGGGTATCCACAAATTAAAAGTAGGTTAGCAGGTGGCTCTGATGGTTTGCTGCTGCAGTCATAGCTACTTATGAGGCTGAGATCCAGATTGAGTTTTAAGACTATTTCAGGCAGAAAAGTATTTGAGAACTCCATCTCAAAATCACTAGCAAAAAGCAGTACTGGAGGCATGGTTCAAGAGGTAGAATGTGCCAGGCTAGCAAGGTGGAGGTCTAGAGTTCAACCCCTAGTACAGGAAACAAACAAACAAAAAAACAGTATGAAGTGATAAACTGAATAGAGCTGACTGTGTGGTCTATATGATCTCAGTGCTGATGGGTATTGACAACGGTTTGATTGGCTTCTTTCAAAAAGCCGTGTCATGGGCCGGGAGTTTGGCCTAGTGGTAGAGTGCTTGCCTAGCATGCACGAAGACCCGGGTTCGATTCCTCGGTACCACATACATAGAAAAAAAAGCCGGAAATGGTGCTGAGGCTCAAGTGGTAGAGCTCTAAGAGCCTTGAAAAAGTCCAAGGACAGTGCTTAGGCCTTGAGCTCAAGCCCAGGACTGGCAGAAAAAAAAAAAAAAAAAAGCCGTGTCAACTGCAACTATTAGTATCTGTCAAAACACCTTGGGTAGAGATATCTATTTGGTCACCAAGTCCTATGGCACCTGTACTTTTGCTGTTAAGAAGTTGAACACAAGCCAGACCACTGCTGGTGGCTTATGCCTGTAATCCTAACTACTCAGGAGGCTGAGATGGGAAGATCATGATTTGAAGCCAGCCTGAACAGAAAAGTCCCTTTGAGATTCTTATTACCAATTGAGCCACAGCACTACTTCTGGGTTTTTGAGCAGTCAAGTGGTAGGGCCTGGGCAATGTCCCTGAGTCTCTTTAGGCTAAAGGCTAGCAATCTGAGTTCAAGTCCCACAACTGGCAAAAAAAGAGTTGAACACAGTGGTTGGAGGCATGGCTCAGGTGGTAGAGCACCAGCCAATAAATGGAAGCATCAAATACTGAGTTTGAGTCCCAGTCTCAGACACACAAAAAGTTGAATACATACATTCTATTGTTTGAGTTTGCTGATCTCTTCCAAGGTGGATATATTCAGGCAACTTTTCTGAACTTTTAGTGTAAAGGAAAGTGAACAGGCTTCTTAACAGTTGGCAAGCATTTACCAGTTGAAGATAAGTTGGAAGCAGTTTTTGTCTTTACGCAGTTACTCAAAGTATTGTATGCTCTTAAACTTTTCTTATTCTTGGTATTCCGCTGCCAGCCTATTCTATCTCTACAAGGCTGAAATATATAAGCTCTGCAAAAGGTACCTTACCAGCGCCCTGGACCCTGACCCCTGTCCAAAGAAAAGAGGGACTAAGACAGCTTGACAGACCTTACCCCCCACCCCTCCCAGCTTGGACAAAAGTTTGGTTCGCGGGCAGGAGAAAAGGAGATTCTCAGAAATAACCCCAATCGGGCCTCGTTTATCTAGAAGAGCACTTGGGATTTCCTACTAAAACACAAAAGCTGACCAATAAATACATTGTCTCACCATCACACAAAAAACAAAAACAAATAAGGAAACCACCTAAGGCGAGTTTGCTACTATTAACTATACCAGGCTCTGGATCTGCCTGGTCCCGGGCGGGCAGGGTTCCCGCGGTCTGGCATCGAGCTCACCCGCTGGGCGGGGTGCAACGCTCAGGACTTTCACCTGCTGGGCCGTGCGCGGGGGCGGACCCGGCGGTGGGCGTGGCCTCGACGGTGGGCGTGACCTCTACGCCCAGCAGGAGGAGCCCGCTCGGCCCCGCCCCGCAGGAGGAGCCGCGGGCTGGCGGCTGATCCGGCGTCTCCGTGACAGGCGCCCAGCTCCACCGCCGCCACAGCCGCCGCCGCCACCGCCTCCCCCGCCTCGGCCGATTCCGCCGCCTCCTTTTCTTCCTCATCCCGGGCCGTCCGCCACTGCTCTGGGATCGGCACTGCGCCCAGTCCCGCTCTGGGCCGCGCGTCCACCGCTCCCTGCTCCGGGTCGGGGCGCCGCGGGCTCCCGCCGCCACCACCACCACCACCTCCCCGGCTGCTCTCCTTCCTCGCGGGCTGGAATCGCGCGGCCACTGAGGCGCGGGTCGCCCGCGTCGCCCGCATCCGCGCCACCCGCTGCCGCTCGGCCCTCAGCGCCGCTCCGGGTTCCGGCTGCGGCTGCCCGGCGAGTCCGCGCGGCCGGGGCGCAGCCCACCCCTCAGCCCCCGCCCCCGGCCCCCCGCCAGCGCCGGCCCGCCCCAGCCGGCCCGCCCGCCTCTCCCCTCCCCGGGGTCTCGCCAGTCCTTTCCTGCGGTCGCGGCCGCCGCCGCCTCGGCCGCCTCTGGAGGAGCGACTCCACCGGGGGTCACCATGCCCAGCAAAACCAAGTACAACCTAGTGGACGATGGGCACGACCTGCGGATCCCTTTGCACAACGAGGACGCCTTCCAGCACGGCATCTGCTTTGAGGCCAAGGTGAGGGCGGTCGCGGGAGGGTCCGGCCAGGGAGGGGGCATGCCCGGGTGAGAGGGGTGCTCGGCCGTCCTGGACGCCGAGGTCGGGGCCGATTCAGAAGAGGGGGGGGGGTTGGGGGGGCGCTTTCCTCTTAGAATGCCTGCCCTTGCCGATGCACACTTCCACAGGCTTCTGCACAGAACTACTAAAGAGCAAATGAAAAGTTTGAGCCGTGACGCTTCACCCCTCTTCCCACCTGCAGACTCCGCCATCCTTGCCCGCCTGCGCGCTGGATTGAGTTACTTCCCGGAGCCCTCCCTAGGAGAAGCCAGTGAGCCCAGAGCCAGCAGCCTGGACACCTGGCTCTTTAGAATGGTTCTAAAGAATGGGTTTTAAGGAAGCTCTGGTGTTATTTACCTGCTGATCTCCTGTGGGAGAGGTGCTTTCAGGGAGGACTCTTAAAAAAGGAGAATGCTTGCATCCTAATTGAGGAAAAGAATACAGTTTTTATTATTTTTAAAATCCCAGGTCACTGGTCCAGGTGTTAAAGTTACTTCCGAAACGTCTGATTTGCCACGACTCCTTTGCATGTGCCAGTCACTAACGTGGGGGTGGTGTGAAAGCTGCCTATTTGCTGGGTTTGTTGCGCAATGTCAAGTTTCAGCATCTGCCGCTGAAGAATTTATCTGGGATAACTAGAATTCTTAGCGCGTGGGCCAAAGCCCTACGTTCCATCCTTAGATGAGGTGCCGGCCCTCCTCCAAGGTCAGGATTGTGCGAGGTGGTGCGCTTCCCAGAACCTAGTGCAGAGTTCTAGTTTCTGAAATTGCTGTGGAGAATCTCACTGCCCAGTAAGGAGGAAATGGTGCTCTTCCGTGGGGGGAAAGCCTCTGCCTTTGCTTCAAGCTGCTTGACACCGTGGGTAATTTCAATATCCCAAGGGTAGCCATCCACATAGGTGGGGCATCATGGTTTTGGAAACACAGGACTCTTCTGATGTGGAGGCATTTTTACTTTGTTTCTCCCCCCCTCCCTTTTTTGTGACTGTAAGTGTAGGCGTTAGCATCTCATGCAAGGATTATTATTCCATCAGCTGTCTATTTCCTTCCATTCACAAAACATTTTTCTAAACAAAACATCTTTTGAGTGTTTGATGTGGCCTTAATGTGGTCAGTTAGACTGATTGCGTTCTTGTGGAGATGTATAAGTTAGTGAATCTTAATCTCTCCCCCATCCTCAAATAACTTTTCCTCAACCATATTTACTAGAAGCTGGCTTTGAAATGCAGACTGAATTGCTTGGTGTGCACTAAACATGCAGCCCAGATCTCTCATTTTATTTAGTCTTCTCTCAGAATAGACCTGGATGAGATTATTATTATTATTTTTAAATAACACCAGGGCTGGGGCTTGAATCTAGGGCCTGAGTGCTGTCCCTTAGTCTTTTTCTCTCAAGGCTGCCAGTCTGCTACTTGAACCATGCCTCTATTTCTGGCCTTTTGCTGCCTGGGGTGGCTTTGGACACAGTCTTCACGTCTTAGCCCCCTGAATATCTAAAATTACAGGCATGAGGCTCTGTCAGCTAAGTTTGGGTTCTTTTTTGTGTGTGTGTTGGTCATGGGGCTTGAACTCTGGGCCTGGGTGCTGTCCCTGAGCTCTTCACCTGAAGGCTAGCACTCTTCCACTTGAGCCACAGCACCTCTTCTGGTTTTCTGGTGGTCAGTTGGAGATAGTCTCATGGACTTTTGTGCCTGGGCTGGCTTTGAACTGTGATCCTCAGATCTCAGCCTCCTGAGTAGCTAGGATTACAGGTGTGAGCCACTGGCACCCAGCTTTTAATCATGGTCAACATTTAATTTTCTTGGACATACTTAGAAATTGGCTTTGTTTTGTTTGGTTCATCACTCCTGTTTTTGTAAGAATGTGGGTAAAAAGGGAGATCAGAGTTCAAATACCTCGTGTCAAGTCTTTTTATTCTGTTCTCACTGTGCTCAGCATTGGGTCTCTGGTATCAAAACCAGATAGAGTATTAAGAAGTCCAACTCTTGACATGTTCCAATTCTAATTTTGCACTTGACATGTTCCAATTCTAATTTTGCAACATCTACCCAGAGCTTAGGAATGTATACCTTTATTTTTGTGGCAGTCCTGGGGCTTGAAGTCAGAGCCTGAGCACAGTCCCCCAGCCTTTTTGCTCAATGCTAGTGCTGTATCACTGGAGCCACAGTTTCACTTCTGTTTTTTTGTTGTTTAATTGGAGATTTGGAGATAAGATTCTCACAGATTTTCCTGCCTCGGCTGGCTTAAATTTTTTTTTTTTTTTTTTATGATGGGCACGATGGTTCAGGCCTGTAATCCTAGCTACTCAGGAGGCTGATCTGAGGATTGAGGTTCAAAGCTAGCCTGGCCACTAAAGTCCATGAGACTCTTAAACCTCCAGTTAACCTCTAGAAAATGGGAAGTGGTGCAGTGACTCCAGGGGTAGGGCAGTAGCCTTGAGCAGAAGAGCTCAGGGACAACCCCCAGGCCCAGAATTCAAGCCCCACGACCCACCAAAATATATGTATATATAAATATATATGGATATATGGATATCCATATATATATATATATTTATCCAGTACTGGCTTGAACTCAGGACCTGGGCACTGTCCTTGAGCCTTCTCAAGGCAACTGCTCTACCACTTGAGCCACAGCACCACTTCTGGCTTTTTCGTGTACGTGGTACCGAGGAATCAAACCTAGGGCTTTGTACATGCTAGGCAAGCACTCTACCACTAGGCCACACTCCCATCTCTGGGCTAGCTTTTAACAGTAATCCTCAATTCTCTGTCTCCTGAGTAGATAGGATTATTCAGTTTTGAGCCACTGGTGCCTGGCTCTAGGAATGTATATCTTTAATGAACATTCTAGGTGATTTGATGTAGGTGATTGCAATCAGATTTTGAGAATTAACTGGACTAAAGGCTTGTCTCCTGTTTACTAGATCTTCTTCTCCCAGTACCAGACTTGTAGTTGCTTTTCTAAGCAAGTGTCTGAGTGCAGTAGTTCCTATAGTAACTCCTTGGATTCATAGGCAGTGGTGACTAATCAGAAGAGGAGGAGCTAGTCAGAGGAGCTAATCTGTGCTGTGTTCCCAATGCAGACCTGAGACATGGGGGACCAGCTGCTCTGGTTTGAGAAGAGTAAGTTAGAGAAGAAAGGACAAAGGCACACAGCAATTACTTATGTAGAGCTTCCTTAGAAAAAGTCTGACTTTGAGGACTAGGTCCTAGCTTTCTCTAAATGATATGGAACACAGCCTTCAAACATATCAGCCAAGACTAGAGTAGAGGTGGAAATAAGAGCATTTCTGTCCCATGTGTATCCTATAAGTGTCTTCTGTGGCTGGATCCCATAGAGCAGTGTTGTGGGGCTGCACCATCACTGGGATTTCAGGGTTAAATCCACACTGCACTCTTCCTTTGTTTTGGAAAAGCATAGGCTGTAAAATGCAATTGTATTGACTTCTTAGGAACCCTTGGAAAAACACTTTCCCTTTTCAAGGGCTGGCAGTTTTTCAGCATCAGCATGGAGTGATTCTTTGGGTGCATGTCTCTTCTCAGAGTTCTCTAGAGACTGATGTAGGGTTAAGGTTGAAAGGCATCTCTGTGGCAGAAGTTCTGTGTTAAGAATGTGCATATAGTAATGAAGCAGAACCTGGGGGTTTTCATGTGCCATACCTTTCTTCTCACTACTTCTCTATCAGCAAAGTCTCCATATGTCTGTTTTGTAAACCAGGATATAGGCTTAGTTGCCTGCCTCTGTGCTCACAGCTATGTGGGACAAAACTAGTACTTAAACCCAAAAATGTGCCTTCAGACTTCTAAATCTAGACTTTTTTTTTGCCAGTCCTGGGGCTTGAACTCAGGGTCCGAGTACTGTCCTTGGGTTTTCTCAAGGCTAGAGCTCTACCACTTGAGCCACAGCACCACTTCCAGGTTTTTCTATGTATGTAGTACCAAGGAGTTGAACTCAGGTCTTTGTGCAGGGTAGGCAAGCACTCTATCACTAGGCCAAACTCCTGGCCCCTAAATTTAGATGTTTTTATGAGTTATCACTCTGTGCTTGGTGGTGATTTGACTCAGGCTCAGTGGGAAATACTTGGGATGCTAATCTTTGTTATAGTGAATTATTCAAAGTTTTAATGCCAAGCAGTTTCTAGATTTCCTTTTGATCCTAGAGCTGCTTGTTTCACAGGGGTGAGGAACAACTAACCTGTGAAATCATTTGGTACATAACAGGACAGACATGTATGCTTCTTGTCTTGTTGGCAACCTGTAGCCATTTACCTCTATTGATAACTTTATATGGCTTGTGAATGATGTCATCTATACATACACAAACGTACATCTACTATATATGGTATATAATATGAACGGCCATGGAAGAAAGATTTCCTACCCCTGTGTGTAAGGGATACCTGCTCTTCATATTCAGTGAAGATACCTGGCTCACTGACCAGTGCTGCTGGGTGACAAATCTCACATGACTTGAACACCTGTGGGCTCTTAGAATCTCATCTCTTGATTTCCTGGTATTCCTTCCTGGTGGCCAATACCATCAAATGCTATCTGTACTTTCTTGGTGAAAAAGAGACTTGCAATGACAATGGTGCAAAGGATAAGAATATTATTGTAGCTATGTCTTTCCATGGATGGTTATTGTTTTGCATGGGGCTTTCACAGAGACTGCTTTTGTAGAAATAGGCACATTAGTGTTATATCCATTTTTTTAGGTGAGAAATTGGGACCTAGCTTATCCAGAGTCACTGATCTGTCAGATATGCGCCATGTATTGTTCTAGTTGACTTAGACTATGACTGGCCCATGGCTCTTTTGCTTTCTCTTTAAGTAGTTACCTCTATTCTGATGAAGTTGTTTCCTCTATTTCTAGCATGCCATCACATTGTCTAGATTACTTACTGATAATCCATATGTATGGCTCAGACTGTAAAAACTGGAAAGCACCTTCGCTTATCCATCATAACTTTATTTTATGGATAAGGAAATTGAGGTTTACAGGCAAAGTCATTGACCCAAGGTCATATAGCTACATCATAACAGAATCAGTACTAACCTCTGTATTCTTAGCTTCCATTTGGTTTGTTATGGTGATAAGTAATTGAAACCATCTCAAAATTCAGTGGCTTCAAATGAATGCTTCATTTGTTCTTGGAATGTGGGGTCAGGAGTTCTGGCAGAGTTTGGATGGGTTGTTCTTATGTCTTGGCTAGAAGGTTCTAGAAGGCTTCACTCATACATCTGGTGCCTTAGTGATCTTCCACCTGGTGCTTGTCTCCACTGCCTAGTTTAGATTTCCTCACAGCATAGTGGCCTTTTGTTTGGCTTTCCAAAGGGGTTTTGCAAACAGGAAGGAGAAAGCCCTTATGGCTTAGCCTTTCAGTCATTCAGGGCCACTCTGTAGGAAGAGAAATAGGCTCCAATTCTTGATGAGGGACTGGCAAGATCACACTGAGAAGTTATATATGGCATGAGGAGTACTGAAGCTATTTTGGATCAAATAGTTTTATCATAAAAATTTCTTCTCTGCATATATCATCTCCAATAGAATGTTTTTGGAGGACCTTGTGTTGTACATGTATCTGTAGCTTCCCTGCACCCCCAGTATCAGGCACATGCATAGTTGTGAAGTAGAAGGATTTACCAATTGTAGAGCATGTAGGAGCAGTAAAGATATCATATTAATAATCTTGATGTAAATGGAACTGAATTCTCTGGCTATATTTCCCTTCTTATTACATGACTTGTTGATTTTGTGTGTGTGTGTGTGTGTGTGTGTGTGTGTGTGTGTGTGTGTGTGTGTGTGTAGATATTCCAGTAACTCACACAGCAAGTTCAGTGTTTTGCCTGAACATAGGGCTTCATGTTTTTAGGTAGAGGCTTTACGACTGTTTTCTATCCCCAGCCCCTTTTGGTGCCTGTACTCTATCCTGAGGGCTTGGGGGTAAAGGTACATCCACTCACCATAAGTAAGGTATCCCTGACTCACTTGAGCTTCAGGACCTGGTAATGATTTCTCAGAACCCAGCCTACTCTATTAAGTATAAGCAGGAAGCTAGTATGTATATGTGTTTTTAATTTAATTATTTTTTTGGTTGGTTGTAGGGCTTGAACTCTGGCCCTGGGTGCTGTCCCTGAGCTCTTCAACTCAAGGCTAGCACTCTACCACTTGAGCCACAGTGCCATGTATTGTTTTCTGGTGGTTATATTGGAGATAAGAATCTCACAGACTTTGGTGCCCAGCTGGCTTTGAATCTTGATTCTCAGCTCTCAGCCTGCTGTGTAGCTAGGATTACACACGTGAGCCACCTGTGCTTGGCTTGTATGTGTTTTTAAAAATGTAGTACTGGGGTTTGAACTGGGCCTTGAGCCCACTAGGCAGGCATTCTACTATTTGAACCATGTCCTTAGTTCTTTATTAAATTTTTTTTTTTTTTTGGTGGATCATGGGGCTCAAACTTGGCCTGGGCACTGTCCCTGAGCTCTTCAGCTCAAGGCTACCGCCCTATCCTTGAGCCAAGCCCCACTTCCCATTTCCTAGAAGTTAATTGGAGATAAGAGTCTCAGGTCTTATTGTGCCAGGGCTGGCTTTGAACCTTGATCCTCAGATCTCAGCTTCCTGGGTAGCTAGGATTATAGGTGTGAGCCACCACACCTGGCTTTTTTTTTTTTTTTTGAGGCAGTTTTGCTATATAGCACAGCTAACCTGGAACTTCATATCCTTCTATCTCAGCCTTCCTAGTGCTTGGGTTACAGTTGTAGACCACCATGTGTAGCTCTGTGCTAATTATGTTTAACTGTTTATGGAATTGCTAGATGGTTTTCTAATGTGACTATTACTTTTCCCAATCCATGCTTATTTTTTATTTTTTATTTTATTGGCTCTTGGATCTGTAATTCTAGAGTCCAGATCTTCATTTCTAGCTTTCTGCTCACTGACTGCTTTGTGTGCTGCTGATCTATCCCATCACTCAACAGTCTGACTTCATCCTTCTTTTAACCACCCTCACCCTTTCTTGGTGTACTGGTTAGTTTTGCATAGTTGTTTGTATCACAAGTTGAAGGACGAAAGGTTTGTTTTGATTCAAGGATTCAGAAGGATCAGTGCGCGCTTGCTTGGTGCCATGTGTTTAGGCAGAACATAATGGCAGGAATATGGAATGGAGGTGCTACTTCACTTTATGCTGGACAGAAAGCAGAAAGAGATAGGAATATGAATGGGTCAGGGCTAGGCCCTACTTCCTGAAGAGTCTAGAACCTTCCTAAACAACATTCAGGGACCAAGCTTCTAACAGACAAGTTGTGGGGAATATTTTATATCAAAACCTAATGCTTGGGTACCAGGCCTGGAAATTTGGAGCAGTGCTTAATTTTATTGACTTACATTGACAACTCATGGAACCATCTGTCAGGTTTTTTTTTTTTTTTTGGCCAGTCATGGGCTTGAGCTCAGGGCCTGAGCACTGTCCTTGGACTTTCTCAAGGTTAGAGCTGTGCCACTTGAGCCTCAGCACCACTTCTGGCTTTTTTCTATGTATGTGGTACCGAGGAATCGAACCCGGGTCTTCGTGTGTGCTAGGCAAGCACTCTACCACTAGGCCAAACTCCCGGCCCCATCTGTCAGTTTTTGAAGGTTTCTGGTGCTCTCCTTTTTCTCTAGTCTTCCTTATCTCATAAACTTTTACCATATTTTTGTTGAAATATAGTTGTTAGCCTCCCATGTAAAACCAGAAAAAGATGCTAAGCTTATACTTGAGCCATAATTCATTAAAAATTTTTTTTTGTTGGGATAATGTATAGAGGGGTTACAGTTACATTCATCAGGTAATAGGTACATTACTTCTCATGCATTGACACCCCTTCTCATGTTTTTGTCCCCATTTCCCTCCCTCTACCTCCTCCTAATCATCTTGTTTTCCCCTCTTCCTTTCCTATTTCAAATAAACAAATAAACGTATATACAGTATGCCAGGCAATAAAGTCAGATACAGTAACAATATGAGATTAACCATAAGGGCAAGAAAAGAGAAGAGAAATAACATAGTACATTAAGAACAGCAATCACACAAAATAAAGCTCGTTTCCATATCCTAGAGTTCCTTTTATTTATTCTCATCCTATATGACCTTATGTACCTAGGTTTTGAGCTATTGTAATCCTCTGCTAGGGAAGTCCTAGGTGTCTATTAATTATTACAAATGAGAGAAACCATTGAGCCTATGTTCCTTTGGGTCTGGCTTACTTCACTTAATATGATTTTTTTCCAAGTCTTTCCATTTCCTTATGAATGGGGGTGATGTCATTCTTTCTGATGGCAGCATAGAATTCCATAGTGTGTAAGTATCACGTCTTTTTTAAAAATATTTATTGTCGTTAAGAGAGGTTACAGTTATATTCACCAGATAGAAGGTACATTACTTCTCACACATTGATACCCCTTCTCATGTTTTTGTCCCCATTTCCCTCCCCTCCCCATCCCCTCATCTTGTTTTCCCCCCTTCCTTTTTCTATCTCAATTAAACAAATAGCCATAAAGTACCACATCTTCTTGATCCAATCATCTACTGAGGGGCATCTGGTTTGGTTCCATATCTTTGCTATGGTAAATAATTTGAGCCATAAGTCTTTGCATAATTTTGAAGACTGATGTTTATGTGGGTGTGTGTGTACTCATGTGCATGTGCATACATGCACAAGTGTGAACTTAAGGTCTCACTTTCCTGCTTGGCTTTTTCATTCTAGTCTGGTTCTCTTATCAGTGGAGCCACACCTCCAGTTCTTGCTTTTGGCTGGTTGATGGGAAAGAAGGTTTTCATGGACTTTTCTTCCTAGGCTGGCTTTGAACTGAGATTCTCAGATTTCAACTTCATGAGTAGCTAGGATGATAGCTATGAGTTACTGGCAGCTAGTTAGGCTCTCTGGTTTTAAAAAAAAGTTCCTCTTACCTTGTACTTTAACCCATCTGGGTTACATGCCATTCTCTTCACACTCCATATGATTTCCTACCCAGTCCAGATGTTACTCAGTGAAGTTATTACCATCCCCTCTAAACTGGAGTAACCCAACCCTGCTTTGTGTTAGGGATGCTTGCCCTGTGCAGTTCTCATCTCCATGTGTTCGTTGTCTGGATTGGTGTCACCTCTCCTTGCATTTCTGAATGCAATGCCTTGTACACAGAAAATATATTTCAGATACATAATTTTTTTTTGTGGTCATGGGGATGGAGGCCAGGACCTCCATCCAGTGGTAATCATTATGCCACCAAACTATATCCTTAGGCCTTTCATTTTTCATGCTTTTCTGAATTTTGTTGGAGGTGAGTGCTGGGGTTTGGCTTTTGTGCTTTGTGCTTGCTAGACTAGTGCTCTACCACTTGAATCATAAATCTAGACTATAATTCCTAAAGCACTACCTATAAAGGCAACTAGAGTCCTTTTCACTCTCTCAATGGTGGGAGATGCCTTCATTGGTCCCTGACCATTTGTCTTGCTTTAGTTTTGGAGTTTGTAGTCTCCAGTGATATAAAGTTCCCCTGCCTGATATCTGGTATCTTTCTATCCCACCTCACAGAGTACCACTTCCTCTATGCTGAATAAGCGTTTTTCCTGAAGTAAATAAAAGTCCAGTGATAGATGTGGGATGGAATTAGAACTTTAGAGCATAGGACTAGTTTCAAGAAACAATAATTGTCACTTATTCTGTTTTCAACCTGTTATATTCTCAATTATGAGTTGATATTTTCCCCCTTCATTGTTTTGTATAATTTGCTATTTATATGTATATCTATACCTCCTCCCCACTTCTGGTACTGGGGATTGGATCCAGGGCCTTCTGCATGTTAAGCATTCTACCACTTGAGCTATACCCTTGGCCTAATAATTTTTAGGACAAGAATTTGGTTGGTAGCACTGAGGAGCCATGTTGTGTTTAGAATCGAATTCTGGTTCTGTGCCTTCTTGCTGTTTGACCTTGAATGAGTTACTTAATACTTGTGTTTCAGATGAGCATTCTATAGGAGATGAGCATTGTAGGGCCAATGAAGGGATAAAATTAGTTATCTATCGAAATGGTCTAGTGCCTGGTTGCTATTTTTTGTTATGTCTTAAAAATTGCAGTTTGTTTGACAAATGGGATTGCATAAAAAGTTTCTACATGCAAAGAACATACCTACTAAACTAGAAAGATAGCCAACAGACTAGGAGAAAATCTTTATCAATAATACATCTGACAAAGGCCTCATATCTAAAATATACAAGAGACTGAACAAACTAACCCCCCCCCGCCCTGAACTAATAAACCAGTTACTAAGTGGACAAAAGAACTTAAGAGAGACTTCTCAGTAGAAGAATGGCAAGTAGGTACATGAGGGTATGCTTAACATCCCTGGCCAAAAAGGAAATGCAAATCAAAACCTTTGAGATTCTATCTCACCTGAGTTAGAATGGCCAATGTGGAGAAACGGCAACAGGTCCCTGGGGAAAAAGGAACCCTATTGCACTGTTGGCGGGAATGTAAACTAGTACAACCACTCTGGAGAGTCCTCAAAAAACTAACAATTCCCTATGACCCAGCCATACCATCTTGGGCATCTACTCAATCATTACAAGTCAGGACATGATAAAGACACTTGCATATCCATGTTCAATGCAGTACTATTTATGATAGCCACATTATGGAAACAACCCAGATTCCCTACAACAGATGAATGGATTAATAAAATGTGGCGTATGTACATGATGGAATTTTACTCATCCATTAGAAAGAATAATATGTTGTTTTTAGGGAAATAGATGAGTCTGAAACAAATCATGCTAAGTGAGGTAAGCCAAGCTCATAGACAAATGGAACATGTTTTCTGCATGGAAGATCTAAAATATTATTGGTCATGATAACCTACATAGGACTCGAGCCTTTCACACACAGACTAAATGAAGTTACTGTTAAGGAAGGTACACAATGGTGTAACTTCTCTGATCATTTAAATACTATTTTTTGAACTCCAGGAAATGGGGAAAATTACTGTTTTTGTTTTATCCATGCATGGTTTTAATCTATAGATTAGGCATTCACTGTTTTTCTTGTAATAAATGAATCCTTCTGGGAGTGGCATCTCTAATTCCAGCCCTAAGACTTGATGAGGTGGGAGGATTGAGAGTTTGAGGCCAGCCTGGGCTACAAAGGAAGAATCTGTCTCAAAAAAGAAAAAGAAGAAAAAACAAAACAAAACCCGAGTCTTGGAAATGCATTATCTTCATTATCCATGCCTGCTTAAAGAATCTAACTGAGGCATTTACTCTGATTCCTAAAGTTGCAAATCAGACAGTATGACTACTTTGTGGCCTTAAAATAGCTGTCAGCCTTCTTGGAAAGGAATTAAAAGGGGTTAACTAGGTTCTGGTGTATACCCCAATCACATTGGTTCCAGCCTTTTAATCCTCATTAGGACTTAAAAAAAAATCACAGAATCTTAAGTATGGTATGTGGTCTGCCTTCACTTGTCTTTGAATTTCTTGAATAAATATTTCTTTAAGCAGAGGTAATCTAAGCAGAAGGAACTATGCATCATGGGATTAATTAATACCTTCTGATGCTTACATTTCCCTTTTGAGTTTTCAGGTTCAGAATCATGTTTACTTTTCAACATCAGAGCAGCTAGCTTTGCAGGCATTTTCAGCAAGTTCAGTGTTCATAGTGCTTAGTGTTCTACTCATGGGCCTGGTGTAACTCAATTGCTTTTCAGCAGTGAGACCATGAGAACTGAGGGCTGTGGTTACGTTCTATTTATTCTCGAATCCACAGTGCTTTCAAGGTGAACTTGTTTAAATGACTGCCATGACTGTTGGAAGAGACTGGGAATCCCTCCCTCAGGAATCCCTTTCTCCATATTGGGAATAAGCTGTTCAAGAAGGTAGCACTTGCCAAGCCATAACCCCCTGTATTCAGATCATTCTGAACTCTGTTAGCCTGTGTGTGTTGGGGGGAGGAACATATTAGGAAGAAAGGCTCTTTGCATGATTTCAGATTCCTTACAGTTTCCCAGTTATGTGCCGTTCTTGCAGATTTGTCACATGTTCCCTGTTCTGCCCCCCTTTGCTGGTTTTCTCTATGTATTTGTCTTCTTATCCAGACTCCAAGCTGGTCAAAAGCCTGCATACCTGTCTTGTGTTATTATAATGATCATTGTCATTTAAAAGTGACTTACTATGCTCCAGGCACTATGCCAAGCCTTTACTATGAAACATACCCAATAGCCACATGAGCTAAGGTCTTTCCATTATACAAATACTGCAAATGGGGAAGCAGAGTAATTGCTCAGATCCATATTTAGTACTGGAAAGACCCTAGAGTCATACCTAGGTAGTATGGCTCAGCTTGTCCACTCTTAATTCTTGTGCTATATGTCTTTCAATATGCCAAGAACTAATATTTATTAGTATTCACTATGCCATATGCCTTGTTCTAAGCATTTTACATGTGTTAGCTAATTTAATTCTGACAAGGGTACCATGAACTGATATGATTGCTCTAAGTTTTCAGATGAGGATTCTGAGGTACACATGTCTTCCTAGGTTGGATTGACTGGGCAAGTGGTTAAAGGTAGTGATCTTTCATGGAGATATATTTGTGGCCCTGGGGTTGGTTTATTGCTTTGTTAATGGGCAATAGGCCACCTGAGAAGACCTTCCCAGTGGATTAGATTGAGAAATGAGACATTAGTGAGTAATGGAGAGTTTTGAGAGGCCCTTACTTCCTGATTGTTCTGCTGGGCTCTTGCCTTTTCACTTCCTGTTTAATAGGACGGAAAAAATAGGTGTGTTAGAAGGAAAGAAAACCCATTATTGAGATTCACTTCTCTGCTTAGGGGCTCCGGGAAGTCTAAATGCTGAAAAATTTCTAGCATAGGAAATAGTACCTGTGGTTTGGAAATCTCAGTGCCATAGCATAAAATGGAAAGTGGGAAAGCACCTTGGTTGTGCCTTTCCTATTTGGAGTATAATTTTTTCTTCTGTTCTGCCGTCTTTGTATGGAAGAGGCTTTCATGTTGAAGCCTCCTTTCCCTCTTCCCCTCTTGGTCCCTTGAGGAAGATTAATATGTCCCAGTGGATGCAGGGACTGATAACACACTATCTCTTTAATATTTCCTGTAAGTACACATATTCTATACTGTAACTACATTTTCAAACAGGTTCTTTCATGTGTAATATATGTCCTTTGTTTATTTGGTAGCCAAGGTTAAACACACATTCTTCACACACATACATAATTCGGTGGAAACTTTGCTTCCTTCCTCAAGGTCACTTAAATGTAATTCCCATGAAGGGTTTTGGTTTCCACAAATGAAGGGACTTTTTTATAAGTGTCTTTGGTGCTTTGGCCTATATCAGCAAGTCCTACACCAGCATCACCTAGAAGGTAATAAAAATATGAAGGCCTCCAGCCTAGGCTTGGAAGTGGCACAGGACCCTGGTTTTGTGTCTTTATCAAGTTTTCCATGTGATTCTGATAAATGCCTCAGATTGAGAGACATGGTATTACACTAGTTGCCATGTGTAGCTTCTCTTTGGAATCTCTGGGGTTTTTAGTTTTATTTATTAAAGGCAGATAGGACATTGTGTCTCTCAAAGGCCCATGTGTTAAAGGCTTGATCACCAGCCTTTGGCACTATTGGGAAATGATAGGACCTTTAGAAGGTGGGGCCTAGTAGAAGGAAGTTTGGTAAAAGGGATATTGGGATCTTGGCTCTTGCCTCTTTCTCTCTGCTTCCTGGCTGCCGCAGGTTTCCTCTACTGCATGTTCCTGGCATGATATACGTGACTGCAGACTGAACCTCTGAGCCAAAATAAACTTTTCCATTTTTCTTTGTCACAGTGTCAGAAAGCTAACACCTGAGTAACTCACACTAATCTTGATTTAATTAGTTCGGGGTGTAGCCTGGGATGTGACCTTTTTATCTTCCTTTTTTTTTCTGAGACTATATATTTTTTTTGTTTCAAGCGTATTCACAATCACTTATTGAAACACTTTTATGAGGGCTGTTTTAAAACCCTTGCCAGGTATTTCTGATCATCTGTCATCTTGATATCAGCATGTCTTGGTGGTCCTTACTTGTGCTGAGATTTCCCTGGTCTTGGAATGATGAGTGTTTTCTGATTGGGACCTGGGCATTTGGAATATCATACTATGAGTTTGTATATTATTTGAATCTGTTCTAGCAAGGTTCCTGTGTCAGGGTGCCATTGGGGGAGAAGAGAGATCTGCCTCACTATAGTCAGCTAGGAAGTTAGGGCCTCCTTCAGCCCTCAGCAGAGCCACCTGGATGGAGGGGGTTATAGGGTCTCATTTCTCCTCCCTATCTCACTACAACTGACATTGTGGTTTCATTAATATGGTGTGATGGTTCTAATCCTCCACAAGGCCCCTCCCCTTTCATCCCAACAAGAAGGGGAGAAGGTCTTGTTTTTGCAGGGTGGGATGGATATCTAGCTTTGCATTTGGCCTTCTCTGACACCTCCAGGAAAGAAATGAGTTGGCGCAGAAAGAGAAGGCACAAGGCTAGTTTCTCTGGGATCAATGAAGTAGAGACTTGTATTTTTCCCTACATTTAGTAGAGCTACTATTGACTAAAGTTGTCTACATGGTTTTCGTGCAGAGATAACATGCTTTGTTGGGACTTTGTGAAGATCTACACTTGTTGGTTTTCTGTTTCTTGGCTTCTCTAGCTTGAACAAGGTGAGACCAAAAGAATACCCAGGGGATGCACTGCCATATTCTTAGGCTGCCGAGGTCTCTACTGGCCTTTTCTTCTTTTAGTCTACTTACACTCAGCATGCCTAGTGTCTGGATCCTTTGCTTGTGTATAGCAGGAAGAATAGGAAACATATGTATCTATTGCATGTTCCAGAAAGGGTGTGTTAAAAGCTCAGCGATTAGAATTGTGTGACTTTAATTTAATCAAATCAGGCAGCAGCATTTGAGAACCAGGGTGAAGGCACTGAACAGGCAGTTTGTGTTGAAGGAAAGATCATAAAGACCTGGGTCCCCCCAGGTGGTGGTTCTTAGTCATTGTGTATCCCTCATGAAGGCTTACTTCACTTTCTTCCTCAACATTTCTTGCATTTTTAAAGGTTTTCTTTTCCCTTGTAGACTTGTGTCAGTCTGACTTGTATTCTTTCAATACATGTTCCTTAATGCCAGTGTAGAAATAAATCTGATCCTGTATGACATTTATTATGGATCTACTGTGCTTTGTGTTGAAGGTTGTAGAGATGAACCATGGTTACTTAGAAGATACTGACATATGGAAAGATGGACACCTGGCATTAGTTGCTATTTTGGGGTATAGATATATATTAGCCATTTTACTGGGTGTTTTATAAACTTTGATTTACTTCTTTCAACTAATTTGCATGATGTATTTCCTCCTTTTATACTTGTGGCGGTGGTGCTGGTGGTGGCTGCTGTTGCTGCTTCTCCTCCCTCCTCCCCTCTTCCACCTCCCTTCCTCATTCCTCTCTTTCTCCCTCCCCCATCCTTGTTTCCTTTAAGTCAAGCAGTCAAAGGCCACTGATAGCCAGTTTGGAGACAAAATCTGACCAATATTTTAGTGTTGAAATGAGCCCTGTTTTTCATTCATCAAGATGTCTCTCTGTCCTCTACCCCCATAAAGCTTTCCTCTGTAGATTATATTCATTATATTCCTGTTGTACTGCTGTATATAGTTGGCCTATTTATTCTCTACTAGATCCTGGGTAGTCTTTGAAGGGAATTGCTAATAGCTTAGTCTGTGGAGTTTTTGAAAGACTATTGAAGTTTAAAAATATAAGGGTGTGGAGAGGTGACTGGAAGATCAAGAGTAGACCTGGACAGACTGCTTAGGAAGCCCATTCCACAGTTCAGTCAAGATGGTGGTTGCTAGAACTAGGGCTCTGTTCCTTTCTGGAGTTGACAAGAAGCATAAGGCCTTCTATTTTGAGACTGGGGAAGAAAAGGAGAGAATGAATGACTTAACAAGTAAGTGAGGAGTAGAAGTGTAGCCTTGTGATGTGAATGAGAGAGTCTAGGGTCAGGGCCTTGTGGCTTCACTTAACTGTTTCTCTGAAATGGATGCTGTACCACCTGAGTTACACTTTCAGTTCTGGAAATGTTTCTGGTAGTGTAACTGGTAAATTGGAGATATACCTCTTGGATTTGTCTGACAGGGGTTGTCTTTACACCATCATCATCAGATCTCAACTTTCTTAATAACTAGTACTACTGGTGTTCAGCTTTCAAGGGGTGGGGAGACAGATATAAGAAAACCATGTACAGGAGGAATAAAGGAGTGAGAACTGTGACTTAATCTGTTGAAGATGGAAAAATGTATATTGATAGTGGTAACATTCACAGTCATGTATTAGGAGAAGGGAACGAAAAGATTGATAAAAGTTAGGACATGAGTCATTGCAGTACTGTTTACTGTAGCTAAGGTATAGAATCAGCCCAAATGCCTTTCAGTGGATGAACAGATCAAGAAAATGTAGTATACACACAATGGAATTTTCCTCATCCTCAAGAAAGAATGATAGTGTGCCATTTGTAAAAGAAATGGAAAGACTTGGAGAAAGTTAAGTGAAGTAAATCAGGTCCAGAGAGACAAAGGATGTATATTTTTCCTTATAAGTTTATAAGCTAAATCTAGTGTCCACCGATAAGGAAACACATTGGGTGGTATGCAAGTGTATACAAATATATTAACTGAAATATGATAGTCAAGGGAGAACTCAAATACTGTCACTTCTTAGAAAGGCAGAAGTGTAAGTTCAGCAGAATAAACACCAGGAAAGGGCACTTAAAAAGGGTCAAGAGGAAAAAGGTAGATGAATGGAGAGAGAATGCAGTCAAGAATTTGATGTGTAACCTTACAACGGGAAAGGCTGAGGAGGGGAAGGATGGTTGAGGAAGGGTGACACTGATCAAGATGCATTTGTATTCATAAGCTGCTTTGTTAAATGGCAACTTTTTTGTATAACTGCTTAAAGGTAACAAACTCAGGTGTGATGACCTGATGCAGCATAACGATGGTGGTGGTAGAAATAAGGGATGGATATGAGAGGAAAGACAAAGGTAGATACCTGAATATATAATGTGTCTGAAAGCCAGGATGTATTTGGGAAGGACAGTCAGAAGTAGAAAAGATACAGGCTTAAATAGTCTTGACTTGCAAGGAACATACATGTTGTTGGGGGCGGAGTAATGCCATGTCTAATAACTGAGACCTGTAGTAGGGGTAAACACGTGGACCTCTTTGTCCTGCCCACCCGTTGTGCTGATAGGCTAGGGCACCAAAAAAAGGAGGAGGGATTTGGGGAATAGAGAGATTTTCCTGCCTTGATGAAGCTGCGTGGCATCTCTGTTTGTGCTCCTGGGAAGGAAGGCTGAGTGCGGGAGGACAGTGGGCCCTCTCCTCTCGCGGCTTGTCCTGGTGGGGGCGTGTTTTTCCCCATCCCTCCTACTAGTTGAGAGGGACTGGGGACAAAAGACCCCGACACATGTGAGTTATTACAGCTTAAATGAGAAATCTTAAGTACTATTACTTTGAAGGAAGCACTACTATAGGAGCAATTTTAGCCCAGAAAGGTAGTTTAACCTGATTTCTTTATTGTGTCCTAAGTTCCTCATTGTGAGCTAGGCCTATAGCTACACTGTTGTTCTAATATCCTTGGTTAGTTCTGTCTTTTTTTTTTTTTTTTGCCAGTCCTGGGCTTGAGCTCAGGGCCTGAGCACTATCCTTGGACTTTCTCAAGGCTAGAGCTCTACCACTTGAGCCTCAGCTCCACTTCCGGCTTTTTTCTATGTATGTGGTACCGAGGAATCGAACCTGGGTCTTCGTGCGTGCTAGGCAAGCACTCTACCACTAGGCCAAACTCCCAGCCCTAGTTCTGTCTTTTTAGACTAGTGCTATTACCTTATACTGTCTCACAGTTCAGCAGTTCAGCAAGCATATCATTATGGTAGTGATATTTAGCTATCTCAATCTGTTTAGGTAAAATGATAAGAATGAAACTTTGAGCCTCTCTGGGTCAAGAGGGCTGAATGTGATGCTAGTAAAGGCTGTAGAAGAGTAAATTCTATGTAGATCACAATCTCAGCTAGCTAGATTAGAACATCTCTTTGCTCCCAATCTGTTCTTGCAAGTAGAAATTGATTAAATAAGAAAACTTCAGGGGTCAAGTCCAATCTGGATTTCTGAGAATACCAAGATTGTTTGAAATATTAGACAGCAACTTCCTTTGTGTCTATAAGCTTTGTATCTTTAGTTTGCTGCTACTGGGGCCTGAACTCTTGGTCATCTTTTTCCAGCTGGTGGTTTTATCCATTGAGCCACATTTCTAGTCCAGTTTGTGTATGTTTGTCTCCAACTAGCCAGCAAAACACACACACACACACACACACACACACACACACACACACACACACACACACACAAAGTGCATGGATTTTACTGCCTCAGCTGACTCTAACTCTTGATCCTCAGATCTCAGCCTCTTGACTAGTTAGGATTATAGGCATGAGTCACTTGTGACTAGGCTTTTTATTATAGCAATATAGCAATTATTTTAGTTTCTGTACTTCAGCCTAAGCCACATTTGAATTACTTTTGAATTTCCAGTTCATGGTACAGTGTCTGATACATTACAGATGTGCCCTTGATGTTGAATGAACCAAAGAATGAAAGAAATTGATTACTGCATTGTTTCCCTTCTTGCCATGTAGAACAGGATTCCCAATACAGTTCTTATACAGTGTAGTAATTACTATTCTTACACAGTATAGTAATTACTATTTCTGGCCCAGTTGTCATTGGAGACATGTTGGTAATTTTAAAAAAAAGTTTTCTGAGAGAATGTGGTACTTAATGGCTCTCCTTACAAAGGCATTCCCTTGGTAAGATGGTAAAGATTTAAGACTTGAACCTCATTTTTCTTCCACTAAAGGTGAGCTTCTTTGTGGTCTAAAGCCAGCTTTGAAGTTATAAACTTAAGATGATGAATATATTGATTACAGGCTCATGAAGCTTAGCTTATCAAATGCCAGCTTCCCCCCTTTTCCAATTGTATGTCTGATCTTCCTTGAATTGCTCTCCCAACACTTGGTTGATAGGCTTAGAGTTCCTTGTAAACTTGACTTGCATAGAACATAGAAGTGTTAGACTTCATGTTTTCTTTTTTTAAAAATACATTTGTTATTTTAATTAGTTTTACTTGACATTCAGCAAAGCATCTTTATCAGTATATGTTTTATAGAGTTGGTATTATAGCAGCTGCTTTGTAATGTAGTGTTGGCTAGAATTCACCAAGGCTCTGGTTTGTTTGTGAGGCCAGCATCCTTTGAGCCTTTGCATGGCAATACCTCTAATGATTTTTTTTTTTTGCCAGTCCTGGGCTTGGGCTCAGGGCTTGAGCACTGTCCTTGGACTTTCTCAAGGCTAGTACTCTACCACTTGAGCCTCAGCACCACTTCCAGCTTTTTGCTATGTATGTGGGGTACCGAGGAATCGAACCCGGGTCTTCATGCATGCTAGGCAAGCACTTTACCACTAGGCCAAACTCCCGGCCCCCTCTAATGATTTTTTTTTTTGCCAGTCCTGGGCTTGAGCTCAGGGCCTGAGCACTATCCTTGGACTTTCTCAAGGCTAGAGCTCTACCACTTGAGCCTCAGCACCATTTCCAACTTTTTTTCTATGTATGTGGTACCGAGGAATCAAACCCAGGTCTTCGTGCATGCTAGGCAAGCACTCTACCACTAGGCCAAACTCCTGGCCCCTCTAATGATTTTTTACTTCCTTTTTTCCCCCAGTAATAACTTGAAATTATTTTCCACTAAAAATAGATGTCTGAAGCAGAGGCTTAAGGCTACTGACTCACCTCTTCTAAAGGAGAAGCCTTGGTGCACTGGAAATGCCATGTGGGTGGGACTCAGCTAACCTTCCCCTCAACATTCCTGTTTACTTTTTTCTCAATAGTAATCTGCTTACTCTATCTTAGCTCTTCATCAGGATGTGGCTCCCATGTAAGTACACAGAAACAATACATTCACCACTTGCCTTATGATCTCAAATATTTACAACTTTTGCTGCTTTGTGAAAAGAAATCCTTTAAAATTTAAGTCATCAGTTTTTTTTTTCCCATTGCAGACAAAAGAGAAGAATTTTGCAAAGTAGCAAAACTCTATAGGGTCATATTCAGCATAAAGGCAAAGGAGAACAAACATGAGTGACTTAACTTAAACTGTGAGAAATTCAAGCAAGAGGCCTATGTGTGTTTGGCAGCCCCAGGGGCTTCATAGAGAACAGGGTTTGGCTGAAAAGGCTGGCATTTGTTGCCTACTGTTCAAGGGCTTGCCCTTACACAAAAATTCAGTTTCTAAAGCCACAATTGTAACAGAATTTGCAGCCTATCTGGGCCTTATTACTAAGTCTGGAACTTTGAGTATGGATACTGTAGTTCCCTGGAGGGTGGACTGACGTCCTACTGGCATTATCATTTTTTAAAAGTTCTGGATGATTACAGTATGGAGGCAGATAACTGCAGTTGTGCACACAGAATAGGGGCATTTATGGGCAGACCTTGGTTGTTTAGGTTGTCAAACCTGATTTATTAGTCCAGAATGCCTTTTTATGGATTTACAATGGGCTACATAATTGAATGAGTTACTAGATGAGATTGTGTCTACAAAAGCAGTTTTTATCTCTCTGCATGTAAGAGGCTGATGCTAAGCAGTCTTTATTAGGATGTGCTAACTGGCTAGAGAGATGGGATATTCACGCATGCCTTGATGTTTCCCCATTGGAATATGTCTACTACAGTACCATTGTTTTCTTTTGTAACTGAGTCATCTTGCTGTGTGGCTCAGGCTGATCTCAAATTTAAGATCTTTTAGCTTCAGCCTCCAAAGTGCTATAATTACAGGTTTGTGCCACCACGACTGAATCCAATAATCATCTTGTGTTGGATGGGTGTGTGCCTAGGGAGGAGTGGTACTGTGTGTGTGTGTTGGGGATCAAACCCATAGCTATACATATCTTTTCAGTCTGATAACTGAAATGTCATCTGGAATGGGAGATTTTTCTGTCTACCTCTTCCTGTTGCTCTCTTGCATGGCTCCTCCCTCATATGCCTATAATTGTTGCCTCAGATCACTCAATTTTCCAGGAAGACGACACTTGTAGCATAATACAGTGTTATCAAAGTATCATCATAATACAGTGTTATCAAAGTATCATCTGGCCACTGGGGTGCTGTTTTTTTTTTTCCTAGATAGGCCATTATTTCTGGATTCTTTTTTCATGAAAACTACATAGGAAGAGAAGTGAGAGAATGCATTGGTAGAAATAAGCGTATGAGTTTATACTAACTAGAAACTACATTGTTTTACATTTTGTTTGTTCTTCAACATCAAGAATTTTGGTTTTCAAGTACATAGAAAATAAAGGTTGAGTTATGGCTCATGTGGGAAAGCATATACCTAACAAGCACAAGGCTGTGAGTTTTTAAAAAAAGAGGCATACAGAAAGTGATAGAATCAGACATCCTATAATATTCATTTGCTCTATCTCACAATGCGTAATCAACATTATCTGAGGAGAAAACTAATACCTGCACCTGTTTCAATGCTGAAAACAGAACATATAGTTAGCACATGCAGGAAAATGTTTGAGCTGTCATTTAAAGAAAAGCTGAATGGGATAGAGGCATGATTCAGAGATAAGGGCATCTGCCTACCAAGTGTGAAGCCCTGAGTTTAATCACATACACACAAAGCTGGTTGTATATATGCTATAGTTTGGATCAGGAATGTTTCCCAAAGGCTCACGTATTATTTCCTTATTCCCCAGAGTGGTGCTCATAGAGGTGGTAGAAATTTTGAGGGAGGGCCTAATGGGAGGCCTTGGTTTATTGATAAAATGTATTCAAAGAAGATTGGGGGACTATGATCTCTTCCCTGCTCTTTTTAGCATCTTGACTATAGAGGAGCAATTTTGGTCTGCCACAGGCCTTTTGCCATTATGTTCTACTTCCTGGTAGGCCCCAAAGCAGAGTTGCTAACTGACCATGAACTCCTACCTCAGAATCCATGCAAAATTATTCAAAACATGCAAAATGATGAGCTACAACAATGAACTTATAAAAAGAAAAGCTTGATCTCAGGGAGTTTCCTAGAGTAACAAAAAGCTAACTGATACACTATATGTTAGTCTTCCTTAATGATACAATGTTATCAGTATGGAGGGCTGAATAATGAGCCCTTCAGAAGGTGTGCAGGATTTCAGCTCTGAAACCTTGAATATTACTTTTATTTGGCCAAGACTGCATAATATACATTAGGGACTTGCCACCCGGATTTTCTGGGTGGGTTTTAAATGAATCACGGTTGCATTTACAGAAAGGAGGTAGAGGGAGCGTATGCACAGGATGAAGTGAAACCATGAGGACAGAGGTTGGGAGGATGCAGTCTTCAGCCATGGGAAGGGGTTGGGGACAGTTTCTCCCTCTGGAACCTCTTGAGGTAGTTTGTCTTCCTACCACCTGATTTCAATTCTGAAAGAATAAAATTTGAATGTTTTAAGCCACCAACTTTGTTCTAATTTGCTATAGTAGTTACAGCTAATTAATGGAAACCTATGGTTATTACACATCTAAATAAGTCCCCCTTTTAATTGCCATTTAGCTTAGTTCTGCAGTAATGACCTATTCAGTACTACGAAAACTTATGTTCATGTTTGTGGTCATTTTAGCCATTCAAAGTCTCTCTAGTAGACATAGGAAGAGTGTATGGGCATAAAACTCTCACTTTGCATGTTGGAAAGTGTTTATGCTCGTTGTATGTGAAAGGTCAAAATGATTCTCTTTCTTGGCTTCTGTCACTTCATTTCTGAACTTTTCTAATTTGTTATTTTATGCTTGCATATTATATATATATATATATATGTATATACATACATATATTGCCAGTCCTGGGCTTGAGCTCAAGGCCTTAGCATTGTCCTTGGCCTTTCTCAAGGCTAGAGCTCTACCACTTGAGCCTCAGCACTTTCTGGCTTTTTTTCTATATATGTGGTACTGAGGAATTGAACCTGAGTCTTCATGCATGCTAAGCAAGCACTCTACCACTAGGCCAAACTCCTGGTACCTGCTTGCATATTTTAAAACATTTATAGGTTATTTTGAAGTAAGCTATATTTTTATCTGTTTTCTTTTGAGCATGCTCTCATTGCCATGTATCTGTAGGGATCTTATTCTGCCTCTCTCTTTTATAGAAATTTGTGTAATTATTTTTCTATTAAATATTTTTCCTTTGCTGCTGCTGAGTTTTGAACTCAGGATCTTGCGCTCTTTGCATAGCTTTTTTTTTGTTTTTCTCAAGATTGTTACTCTACCACGTGAGCCACAGCTCCAGTTCTGGCTTTATGCTGATTAGTTGGAGATAAGAATATCAGGATTTTTTTTCTGTCTGAGCTGGCTTTGAACCATGATCCACAGATCTCAGCCCTCTGAATAGCTAGGATTAAAGGTGTGAGCCACTGGCTCACGTCCATATAAACTCATTTCTCTGAAGTTGAAGGAATTTTGCTTTGTAGCTTTTCTAGCTTCCTAGAGTTCCTTTCAAGTAGTTTTCACATAGATTAAAAGCTGCAGCGGTACTGTGTATGTACATTTTCCTCCCTCACCCATGCCTATACCCAGTTGGCCTGTTCCCCTTTGATTTATGTCACATAGACACCTGTGTCATGCTGGCTACCAGTGATTTGTTCTGATTTGCTTGTCTTGTATATGGGGGCTTGTGGGAATGCATTGTCACCAAACTTAGATGTGGTTTCACAGACCAAATAAATATACTATACTTCTTGCCATCTTCTCCAATACTGAAATTTCATTTGTTATTTTTACAATATGGTAAGTTATTTAAGTGCGATTTGAAGTTTACACTGTGAGTTGCCTGGAAGTAAATACTTAAGAACATAAGTGATCAGTGAATTCTGATCAATGAATTCTGCTTCCGTGTATGTACATTACAACCATATCCTGGTGGAAGAGCTAGGGGAAAGAAGATGCCCCCTTCTCACACCTTGAACACAGAGGACAATTTGTACTCCCTCCCTCACTCCAGGAATATAGACTTGCTGGGTTCTAGCTGTAAACTCTAGTTATCTGTCATGCTGGGAGTGGACATGGAACAATCAGGATGGACTTCGCTGGAGCTCTGAGAGATGGTCTCCAGAGAAGATGGGAAGAATAAACTAGCGGGTCCCAGAGAGCTAGTCTTGGGAGAGACCTCAGAGTCCCCACTAGGGCCTAGGTTCTAACTCCATTATTTTATTGAAGAGATCACTGAAATACACAGAAATGGGGACTCATTCAAGACTGTGTGATCCAGCAAGGGTTTGGTGGCACTGCAGCCAGTCCAGAGCTCTTCTATGCCTTGCTCCAGACTCCAAACTTTCAGCCTTTTTGCTGAATAGTGAGTAAATAGGCCATTGTAAAGTAAAGAGGGCTTTTGCAGAGTAAATTGAAGGGTATTCACACTTGAGTTGTAACACTGAACTTCTTCAAATAAAAGAGTTTTCTTAAAATAGAGGCAGGCATAATTTGATGTTTGCATGGAATGATTATGGGGTAGAAGGCGGGGTTTTATCAGCAGTATCATAGATCTCCTATGGCAGAAGCAACAGCAGAACTTGGGGGCCAGCCTAGCTGTCTCCGTCCCATGGAACTTTTCAACCTAGTAAGTAGGTGGTAAATCTGGTTTGCTCTCCATTTCCAAGAGAGAAGTATTTCTCACTGAGTAATAATAGTTCATGACATATGGCTTAATGAGTTCATATTTATGCATCTCAATTTCCATTCGGTCTAAATGCTTGTATTGCTTTAGTAAAAAAGTTACATAATTTCTGCTCAATATAGATGAAAGAATCTGTTTGGAAAGATTGGAATGACACATGAAAAGATGATACAAATAACCCACCATACTTTCTTAATGAAGTAGAGGAGTATTTGAATTCTATTTCCTATTTGAATTATATCCCCTATTCTATATGCACTTCCACAAGCCTCAGTGGGCTTCGATATGGTGTCAGTGCCTTTGGAGGAGAGAAACCTGGGAAAAGCCATACTGGCCATGAAAGAAAATGGCACCCTGAAGAGGCCTGTGTTTACCTGCTGCTTCTGTTCTTTGCTTTCTACATTCTGGACCAGTTTACTTTTTTTCCTGTAGTTTTCCCAAACACTTTAAATAGTGATCACCAGTTCCTTTATTTGAAATAGTTACTATTTCCACTTGCAGTCAGGGGAATTAAATCCTATCTAGTAAATGTCCTAACTTCCTTTAGCTTGAACCCTGGTAAGTGTCTGCTGCCTCTCAGAGCTATCTCTGAGCGAAGGATAAGTGTGTGTGGGGGGTGTTAAAATAGGACCTTTGTACAATTACTACACATTAATGAAAGGAAAGGACTTTGATTTAAAAAAAAAAAGGATCATGGATGGGAGTTTGATTCATGCAATTGGTACTGAGTACTGGGTAAGCCAGGTAAGCCAGGCATAGTCTCAGTGCTAGAGCTGGAACTTTGGCTGAGACATTGTTGTCTGCAAGGATCATGTGCTATAGATATGAAGTCATACAACATTGCACTCATGGTGGACCTTTCAGGCTTATTTTACTGTCAGTATTTTCAATGGTGAGGGTGTTGGGTAGATGAGCATTTAGCATTTTTTCTTCTCCCCAGACTGCATACAAAATAGTAAAGATACTGTGGACATGGAAAACAGGAAGCAGAACAAAGCAATTCCTGTAATGTAGGACTTGGGTTTCTGATGATGGTGACCAAGAAGATAAACTGTAAGATTGCTTGCAATCCAATTACTCTGATTTGCTGAGAACACAATAGGGGTAAAGTGCTCCACTATAACCTTTCTAGAATCTCAAAGGCATCAATGGCACATGTATAAGAGACTCATACAAATAGCAAGTGTAGGTCAGACTATGAGCTGAGTGGTCTTCATGACATCATAAACAAAAGTTCTTTGTGACAACACTGGGGTTTGAATTTAGATGAGATTGTGAGAGTTCTGTACTACTTGAGCCATACCCCTTGTCCTTTTTTTCTTTATTTTTGCTTAGGATGGCCTTATACCTTTATCCTTCTGTGCCTTTCTCATAGTTGGGATTATGGATGTGAACCACTATGTTCAGGTTTTTGTTATTGTTGTTGTTGAGATGGGTTTTCTCACTACTTAATTTTTGCCAGAGCTGGCCTCAAACCTCATAGTTCCTGTTTTGCTTCTTGAGTAACTAGGGTTGTAGGTATACACCACTAAGCCAGGACAGGGGTTGTTATCTCTGATCTTTCTTCCTCATGTTCCTAATTCTATTTACTAATCTCCCAGCACAGCAGATGGACTGGTGGGAAACATAATATTTGCTTGTTTTTTAGACCCTGGCCCCATTTAAATGTTGGTGGTATGTGCCAACTCAGACGTCGTAAACTCATGCTTGATTTATTCTTACCCTAGAACCCACAAAACCCATAAAACAGAATTGGAGAACCAGCCCCTAATCATTCTTGTTCAGACTAACCATAAACACAGTCTCATTGATGGATGGATGGTTTAATAAAATCTGCTGAACCTACTCCGAAGGCAGGCATACTCCATGCCTGCCTGCACCAAGCAGGAAGCAGACACATGACAGACTCTTGGATAGTTAGAGGCTATCTACTTTCTTTTGAGCATACTGGTTGAAGTTTGACAGTGTATTTAAAACCACACAGCAAAGCTGGGTGCTGGTGGCTCATCCCTGTAATCCTAGCTACTCAGGAGGCTGAGATCTGAAGATCTCAATTTGAACCCAGCCAAGGCAGAAAAGTCTGTGGGCCTTTTATCTCCAATTAACCACCAGAAAACCAGAAGTGGAGCTGTGATTCAAAGTGGTAGAGTTCTAGCCTTGAACAAAAGAGCTCAGGAACAGCACCTGAGCCCTGAGGTTAAGCCCCACAACTGACTGAAAAAACAAACAGAAAAAGCACCACACAGCTAGTTTAGGGTTGAACAGAGAGTATACAAACCTTGACTTCGATCTTAGTGGTCCCTTCCAAGCTGTGGTCTAGATGTCCAAGTGTGATAGGTTAGTAGACCAGGTTTCTTATCTATTTCATCTTTAAATCCAGCTCTTGGATGCTAGGTGTTCTCTTCAATGCTTGTAGGAAATCGATCCCATTATAAACATTCATGCCATAAGTACTTCATTGTGTAGTTCTGCAGGAGTCTTATACATTTGTATCATATATTCTTTTTTTTATGTTTTTTTATTGTAATTAGTAAAAGGGTTACATGATATTTGCCAGATAGAAGGTGCATTAATTCACATACATTGATACCCTTTCACATGTCTTGGTACCCGTTATCATATATTCTTGTATCATACATTCTTACTAGTTGCAAGACAGGGAGCTAGTCACACCAGCTTTAGTTTGTCTTTATTGTCCTCTTCCTCATCTCTGTCTTACTCCCTCCTCTCTTCTTCTCCCCTCCTTTCCATTTTTCTTCCTCATCCTCTTCCTCCTCTTTAGAATGAACCTAGAGGATCACACATGCTAGGGATGTTCTTAGTAGATTATAGGCATAAGCTACCAGTGCCTGGCTAACTGCAGTTTTTTAATTGATAGGATGGAAGATTAATTGGTATTCCTAGAAAGAATATTGTGAGGATTAAACAATACATATGGACTGTAAAGCCCAATAAAATTATTTATTGAAATTGTCTTTGAGTGTAATATAGATGCTCTCTGATTAGCTAATGTTGGCCTTCTCTCTTCTGCCATCTATTTTCCTGTTCATTCTGTTTAATCCTTACTGATGATAATAAATTAATATTCTTAATTGTTCTTATATCTTAGGATTATCTTTCATTTATTTCAATTTTCTACTATTAGCATTCAAAGGGATCATTAGCTAATGTTTTAGACTACACCATTAATCAAGAATCTCCTATTACAGACTTTGCGGTAGAGATGAAATTGTAACAGGGCCTCCAGCTCTCATTCCAGCTTTTTCTCTTAAAGCTGATCCTTTGCCATTTGAGCCATACCTGCACTTCTCACTTTTTCTGTTTAACTGGAAATAAAAGTCTTGAGGTTGGCTAGGCACAGTGGCTCACTCCTGTAATCCTAGCTACTCAGGAGGCTGAGATCTAGGGATCATGGTTCAAAGCCATCCTGGGCAAGGAAATTCATGAGACTCCAGTTAACCACTAGAAAACCAAAAGTGGCACTTTGGCTCAAGGGGTAGGGTGGTAGCCTTGAGCTGAAGAGCTCAGGGACAGCACCCAGGCCCAGAGTTCAAGCCCCATGACTGACCAATATATATAAAGTCCTGAGATGGTTTCTGCCAGGACTGGCTTGTACCTGTGACTCCAGATCTCAGTCCCCTGAGTAGCTAGGATTATAGGTGTGAGCCATCAATGCCTGGCTAGCATCTTGAGGGGCAACTTCTACCTTGATAGTTCCAGTAATGGCAAAATCCTCACCTGATGTTAGGATATTTGATGTAGAGGTGGTTGTAACTGCTAGAAGACTCTTCCCTTATAATGAGCCAGTGTTTTCCAGTGAGACTGTACCAGTTAAACCATAGTCAGGCCTCCTGATATGAATTTAATTATTTTAAAATTAGGAAATATTGCTGGACATGGTGGTACATGCCTATAGTCCCAGTTCTGAGGAGGCTGAGACAGGAGGATTGCAAATTTGAGGTCAGCTGGGACTGTCCTTCCAAAAAAAAGAGAAAGAAACAAAACTGATACAAAATCAGCAAACCAAACAAAACTAAATAGAAAGTATTTTAGACAAATGGTAATAGAGCTAAAGATCATATAAGTGTGTACCAGTTATATAAAAGAAATATGCATAATTTAAGTTCTGTAGATGCTGTTTCTTGTTCTTATGCTTTTCCTTTAAAAGTAACAATTGTCTTGAATTTATTCTTCCCTTATATTTACTCTTTTTGAAAAGTTCTGTTTGTATTCATGCACATTGTACAGTATTGTCACTTTATAAAATTTTATTTAAGAGTTTGATACTGAACTTATTTTTCCATGTTTTGACTTTTGTTTTCTCACTTTAATAGTATATGAAGCCGGGTGCTGGTGGCTCACATCTATAATCCTAGCTACTTAGGAGGCTGAGATCTGAGGATTATGGCTCAAAGCCAGGCCATAAAAGTCCAGTTAACCACCAAAGTTCAAGCCCCATGACCAACCAAAAAAAAAAGTATATTATTTGAGGTCTAGTCAGGTAGCTTTAGTTCATTCACTTTCTCTGTTAAGGAATGTTCCATTGAGTGGATATACTGCAATTTATCTGTGTCTAATATGGATACTATGTTGCTTCTGACCTTTTGCAATTAATAGACTCTGGTGAACATTTTTGTGCCAGTCTCTGTCCTATCCTCCAGCATCTTGTGTTTATTACCTTATGTACGCTGGGCATTGAATGAACACATCCTCCACTTCTCTTTGTGATGTCATTGGATGATGTAAATTAGTTACATTTGTATTTGTGTTGCTTTGGTCCACACCCACACCAATACTTGGTTTTGTTATTCTTAATAGTTCATATCTAGCACATTGGGAGACAAGTTCTTAAAATACTTTATTTTCTCCATTACCAGTTAGTGAAGGCATCAGTTCTTAGGGCTTATTAGTTGTTAATTTTTTTCCTCATGTAAATTGCTTGTTTCTTGTCACTTTTTCAGTAGTCTTTTATCTTGTCACTTTTTCAGTAGTCTTTTATCTTTCCTTGAACTGCAAAGTTCTTACTTAAATTTTTTATGCACCTTTTGTTGGATTGATTTTTTTGGATGCCTTACAATTTTGATGTCTACAATGGTACCTTTAAAAAACTTACATTTTTCTTAAACTTGAGGGCTGGCATTTGCTTGCATTTTATGGCTCATCACCACTAGGCTGCCTGAAATATTTCTTATCTCCTTTGTTCTAGATGTCTGTTAGCTCATGCTTAAACTGTTCAGCAATAAACCTTTGAACTTAAGACTAGAAACATGATTTATCACAAATAGCTCACAATCATATGAAAAGATGCTATGCTTGGCTTGGAGCAAAGAAAATTATACAAAGATAGCACTCCTAACTTCCAGAATGGCAAAATTCCCAAGTTTTACCATATAGTCTGTTGGCAAGGCCATGGGAGGGATGCAAAACAGTATAATATTTAGCTCTGAGGGAAATGCACCACATCTAGTGCAGTCATGTATATTTATTCTTCCATCTTGCAATCCTATTTCCTGGAAAATATCCCAAAGATTTACTAGCAAAAAAAATAGTTTTAAAAAGTGTGTACTATGCAAGTTATTGCGTTACTATTTGTATAATGAAAGGCAAAACACGACTCAAATGTTCCCTGCTAGAGAACTAGTGAGAGTAAACTCTGATGCCTTCGGTGAAGTTAGAAAAAGGATTCAGGGCTGGAGTGGAGCTCAGTGGTAGAATGCTTAACCAGCATACCCTAGCTCCTCAGTTCTACCCTGGCACTGGCTGGGCGTGAGCAAGTTAGGAATCCTCTTGTGATCGAAGAAGCTCCAGGATATACTAGGTGAAAGAGTAGGATACCAGATACTGTTATTTGAGGAAGAATGTATGCCTATGTTATGTTTATTTCTATTTTTGTCAGTTGTGGGGCTTGAATTCTGGGTCTGGGCGTTGTCCCTGAGGGCTTCAGATCAAGGCTATTGCTCTGCCACTTGAGCCACAGCATCACTTTTCATTTTCTGGTGATTAATTGGAGATAAGAGTCTTTAATTGGAGATAACAGACTTTTGTGCCAGGGCTGGCTTTGAACCAGCCCTCAGATCTCAGGCTCCTGAGTAGCTAGGATTACAGGTGTGAACCACCAGCATCCAGCTATGTTTATTTTTTTATATTTGTTTTTGAAAAAAGAAACCACAAAATAATAATTCAGTAAGTCTATCTTTAAGAGAAAAGAGATACTAGATTAGAGGGAAAAATAGGACATTTTTCTCTAAATATACCTCATATTGTTGTTTGGGTCTTGGAAACATGTGGGTATGTGTGTGCACATGTGCATATGTACATGTATGCCAGTCCTGGTGCTGGAACTCAGGACCTGGATGTTGTCCTTGAACTGCCTTGCTTGACCACTTGAGCCATAGCTTCACTTCCAACCTTTTGGTGATTAATGGGAGATAAGAGTCTCCCAGACTTTCCTTCCTGGGCTGACTTTGAACTGTGATCCTTAGATCTAAGCTAAGGCACTTGGTTTAAAACGTAATTTTAACCCCCCTCCCCCCATATAGTTACAGTGAGATAGGTGGCATGGCTCATTGAGAGAAACTAAGAACTTCAATGCACCAATTTGGTTGTACATCTCTGGATCATATACATGCTGTGTTGCATTGTGTTGTGCTTTACTTAAAACAAGGGTCTCACTATATAGCCCATGTTGGTCTCAAACTCACAATACTGCTGCCTCTGACCACCAAGTGCTAGAATGAGCTTTTTACTGTCACCTGGCCCATTAGGGGGAAAGCTGTGGATATCCATTGCCCTTCCCTCTCTGTCTTGTTTAGCAAGTCCAATTGTGCATACTGTTTCCCTTTGTGATGAGGGGTGCTTGTATTCTTTGTTGAGACATTAGTGTGCTGTTCAGAGAGTTTGCACTCTGAATTATATATAAATCATTGTCTCATAGGGCACATGTTCACCAGCTAGCCAAATAACTCAGAACATGCCTGAGGAAATGAGCATAGCCTCTAGGACTCAAGGAATATTGAACTGTGGACCAGGGAGGCTTTTTAAAATATTGATAGCACTCATAAATTTAGTGCTTTGACATTTAGAAAGTGTTTCACATAAATGCACGGTCTCATGTTCCTTCTCTTCATACCTGCTTGCAGCACGGTATGGGTTGTCATGTCTCTGAGACTACAATCATGTTTTTCTGAGTCCAGACTTCTTGCTTCCTCCTCTTAGCAGAAATTAAATAGTAGCATATAGTAGTCCTAGATGATGCCAGCAGACCCTGGTATAGGCCTTTATCGCTATTGTTATTGTCTAATGAGTAACTATTCATGTCAATTTAGGACTTGATGTGCATCAGGCATATTTGGAAACTTGATCCTTACTTAGTATTTAAAGACGATAAAGTGTAATTGTCATAAAAATTCTATGATATACACATTGAAATTGTATTAGCTAGCTAGGTGTGGCAGTGTGCATCTATAATCCAGTACTGATGAAGCTGAGGCAGGAAGAATGTGACTTTCAAGCCAGCTTGCACTTTATAGTGAGGTCTTACCTTTAAAAGAAGGTTGTAGAAGTGATGCTGTAGCCTAAGTGGTAGAGTGCTAGCCTTGAGCAAAAGGAGCTTAGAGCAAAAGGAGTGTCCAGGCCCAGAGTTGAAGATCTAGAACCAGCAAAAATAAGTAGATAAATGATATATTAGTTTTGTAATTTTGGATAGAGTTAAATAATCAAATACTTTCCCCCCAAGATTATAGCTCTCAGGATTTGAACCCAGAAGTATCTGATGCCAAGGCCTCAGCTACTCACTGATATTCCTCAATAAACATTTATTGAACATTATCAGATCCTATTTTTGAACTGAGGATATAAGTGAAGATGAGACAGATACTCCTTTATCCTTAAACAACTTGGAAGCAATGAAACAGACAATGAACGGTATAGTTTTAGACAATGATGAGTAGTTTGAGGGAACTAAAATTGGGTAACATGACATTCCTCCCCTCTACTCCCTCCACTTGTGACACGGTAAGGATCATTAGCTTTGTCCACACAGAGGAGCTCATTGACCTGAGACAGAACTAATTTGGAGAAATAAACTACCTCCTACTTCAAGACTATGGGCACTCTAGTCTGAAATAAGTAGGATAGGTGTAAGTAGTAGAGACCAGCTTGATGACAGGTGCGAAGACAATTTTAGGGTCATAAGTGACATTAAGTGGAAGTAATATTAACAGTGTGACTTGGTTGCCCAAAAGCTACCACAGTCAAAGTTACTCCTGATGGATGAGGTATGGAAAAAGTTGATGTTTTCAAATAGAAAAAACAGGGATACTTCTGGCTGAAAAAAGAAAAATAGGTATATTGAGCTACCACTGGGTTTCCTCAAACAGTCATGGATAAATTGCACCGCCTGTGTCAGGAAGGTGGCAGAGATGAGTTGAGCCTGGTTGGAATGAAGGAAGCATTGGATTAGCTGATCTCAGTGGGCTTCTATTTTGTATGTCTGGTAGCTTCATTGCTAAGGCAGCAATTCATGATCAGTAGACAGGGTAGTAGTCACAATTGATGCAAGATGACTCAAATTAAGTTCTTTCATTCAGCCTGGTGTCTCATCATGCCATGACTCTTCCACTTGCCCTACAGCTTAAGGGTCCCTTGTGACTGAGTTTCCTATTATTTTTAGTGTCTCCTTTATTTAATGCAGCTTTAGATTTTTTTTCTAGCTAACTGGCACCATCTGTCTAGAGCTATCTCCTTGTCATCAGGCTTTCTAATGGCTAGGAACTAGTCATAGTCTTAAGAGTTGCTGTACATTAAAACTTTTACTTTGTCAAGGCCCAGCAAAAGCCCTGGAAGAGAAGGCTGGAGTAGTCATCTTGTTAGAAAAATCATAGCTTTTATTGAGAGGTGCACGTGAGTCATCTCCAGGTTCTAATCCTTCAGTTATCAGGGATTTGATGGGCTAAATCTTTCAATCCCATTGTGCTCCATTTAGTTTATTTCCAAACAAGTTGGAGAGATTATACCAATGGCTCCCTGGAGTGAAGGCCTGTTCCAATCCCATATCACTCAGGAGTGTTCTTCGTCTGTGCATTTTACTATCAGGAACAAAAATTAGACTTTTAGGTAGGGTCTAATTTTAGAGCTTGCCATCTAAGACATTCCTAAGACATGGCTGCACACTTAAAAGATGGGTATCTAAGGATTATTGAATAATCTTGTTAGTAGTTACTTGTCAGCTGTCATTACTGGAAAAACAAATATGTATGGGTGTGTGTTCTCTCACTTAAGCACTTAGATTAAGTCACCTGCCCTAAGAACTTTCTCAGATATAGGCATGTATATATCATATTGTAGCATTAAGAGCACATCAAAGATATAATAATAGCAGCCCTGTTTCATTTATATCTTTTGTAACAACTCCATAGGATGAAGTGCTATATTGTAAAAGGATATAGGATTTTGGAGAAATCCTTTATGAAAGTCCTAAAGGTTCTGTGCTTCTTCACACAATGCCAGCGTCAGTGCCTGGTCTTTATGGGACGCCAGGCCACATCTCTGTATTGCAAGTGGCTATAGTACTAGAAGATAGGGGTCACTGAAGGAGGCAAGTTGTAGGGATCAGAGATGATGATTCCTGTTAGTAGGGGACATATTTACATCTCTTCTCATGTTGCTTTGGGGAGGGGCTCTTGAGGCTGACAGCAAGCCTGTGTTGGTTGATCGTGATTCTCACAGTGAGCACATTTGCTTCTGTAGGAGGACTGGTAATAGTCCAGGAGAGACTTGGTTGGCAGGACATCCATGCATCAATCCTGCGGAAGTGTGTCTATTTGCTCAATGGAGTCCTGGCAGTGCCACAGCATTATGTGGTATGGCATGGGGCTCAGGCGGTTAGGGAAGATGTCTCTTCGTACCTCTACCCTTTGCTTCTTAACAGGCAGGACAGCTACAGGACGGTATATTCCTCTAGTTCCTTTTGAACATTTTCCCAGGTGAGGGAAATTTTAGCTTAAATAATTCTCAAGATAGTGTCATAACAAAATTTAAAAGCTTGCACAACTTTTTTTTATTTTTTAAATTTTTTTGCCAGTCCTGGGCTTGACCTCAGAGCCTGAGCACTGTCCTTGGACTTTCTCAAGGCTAGAGCTCTACCACTTGAGCCTCAGTACCACTTCCGGCTTTTTTCTATGTATGTGGTACCAAGGATTTGAACCAGGGTCTTTATGCATGCTAGGCAAGCACTTTAACCACTGGGCCAAACTCCCGGCTCTGCTTGCATAACTTTTAAAGGAATGTGTAACAGAGACTGTTTCAAGTGATGGGGTGGTACATCTGGTTTCCTTTAGGCATCTGTAATCCTAGTGTAAGGTCACAATATGTTCACACATAGGCAGACACTTAGAATGGACAGAGCTGACATTGTAGGAGGCCATGCTGTTCCTAACAAGACAAGGTCATTCTGCTTAACTGGTATATCAGTCAGGATCAGTCCAAGACATGGGCCACTAGGAGACTTGCAAAAGGAGACATATTGCTAGAAATGGGCTCTGGGATGGTGGGAGCTGTTAGATGAGTCCCAAATCCAGAGGACTTTATTTGGGAACAATCTTGCATAGACACAGACTGCTATCCTTAGGTGAAGATCTTTCAAGGAAGCCTCTGCTCTTCACTGCACTAGGCTTATCCAGACCATTCTGGATAATCTCTTCCTTAACATCAACTGATTTCGTCTACAGAAACCTTCAATGGACCAACTTAAAAACTGCCTTCACAAAGTCGACAAAGAATATCATATCCTGTCTGAAAGTTAATCTGGGGAATTGGGTACATCATCTCCTTTGGTTACTCAAATCCTCCTTCAACAGCTCTCTTTGTGGAGTCCCACTATCTCTCACCCAGTGCATCATGTTCTGTCATAGCTTTGCCCAGTGCATCCTTATGTTTTCTTTTGCCAATCCGTGACCTCTTCCTATGAGGGAGAGTTTGAAGTGTGCTTTCAGTTTGGTCTGATGCCTTTTTAAAAAAATTTTAATTTTTTGCTAGTCTGTGTTTGTGCTGCATTACCTAGAATGAACTTCTCAGCAAACAGTGACTGATTCTCATGGCAACCCCATTTCCCACCTCCCAAATTCTTGGCATAGATTAGGAAAGAAGAAAAAATTCATTTTATTTCATCTGTTTTGTTTCACATAACAGGTATTATCAACTGGTACCTATGAGCTTCATAGGTACCTAGGAACTGAGGTTATAATAATGAACAGTCAGTCATAGTCCCAGCTCTTGTGGTACTTTACAAGTTGGCATGGTGCTGGAGGTATAGGAAGAGGAAAAGGAAGGAGACAAGATAAAGACAAGATGGTGTTATGTATATTGGAAGAGATAAAGTATCTACTGTGACTCTAAATTTCTTGGCTAATTTTTGAGTTCAAATAATGATTTCCTGACTATATGAGAACAAGCACCTTTACCTCTCTGAGACTCAGGCAAGAATCTCCAAGATACCTGGATTCTGGGCTGCCTGTACTGGGAGCCATTGTATATGTGTTTGAAGTTGTGTAGAGAAGATGATGAATTGAATAGAAATATCATTTGGGATGATTAGAGCTTTACATCTCACAGTGTGGCTTGTGGACCAGCAGCAAACATTATTAGAGGGCTGTTTAAAAAAAGGTAGATTCCTGGGCCCCATCACAGACCACAGAATCATTGTGTATTTTACCAAGGTCTTCAAGCGATTTGTATGTGTATACAGAAGCCTGAGGGAACACTGCACTGAGAGGGAGAATACAGTTTGGAGGCTGGTGGAGTAACTCGGGTACAAAGCATTTGTCTTAGGTAGTAAATGAGAAAAGGGACAAAGTTTTTATCCTGGGTGGCTTATTCTCTGAAGAATTGACTTATAAGAGGAACAAACTTATTACCAGGATCACAAACATCAAATTCTAATGGCAATGCAATTTTTAAATTGTGAAGCTTTGCACTGCTGTGTGTACAGGACATTTCTCCCTGAGTCCTAAGTCACATAGGCGAGATGAAAGGTTATTTAGATATTCCAATGCATTTGAATTGGCCTTAATCAAAAGGCTTTTCAAGCTGCTATTGCTGACTCTGCTATCCTCCCTCACCTCGGGAATGTTTCCTTTAAGCTGTGGGTTTATGAACTAGACAACTTTAAAAGGTAGGGATAGGAGGGAAAAAATAGGAGAAAGTGAGGGAAGGGGTGACACTGTTCAAAAGGAAATGTACTTATTACCTGACTTAGGTAATTGTAACCCCACTGTACATCACCTTTACAATAACAATAAAATTATATATGTGTATATATATAATATAAAGGTCTGAGTTTAGCCTTCTAAGAGCGTGGGCTTTGCTGTCTTCCTGTATCACTTGCAGAAGCTAGGAGAGGGCTCACTTTTGTGTACAAGCCACAATATTTTCATCTTCCTTTGTGATTGTGACTCCTTAGGAGTCATCTTTGGGATGACTGTTTCTTCATGCCCTGTAGGAGACGCCTTGGTCTCTTGTAACGACTGCCCTCATTGCTGGCAGCTCCTAAGGAGTTTGTTTGGAAAGCTAATCCCATGCACAGGATAGGGATTCTTGCATACTCCATCCGCCTCAGAATGCCCTTTCCTCTTTCAGTGTCTTGTTTTGTCTTTCTTGGGACACGTTGAACTCTGGATATTTATTTCATTCAGTGCTTCCTTGTTACTCCCAACTATAGCTCAGAAAGATCTGAGCTAGTAGTTTAATATGATAGATACTTAGTAATATGTCACCTTGGAATCCCTTCTAGTTAGGGACAACTGTGGATGCTGTGAAGTTTAATATTGTGTTCCGGAACTGCCCAACAGGGCATGCAGAAGATGGGTACAGTTTATGACTAAGGTGTGTGTATGTGTGTGTGTGTTTTACAGATGTTGTATAGGATATGTGGAGAGCTTTAATTGCCTGTCTCAATTCCCAGTAGCCTTCTTAGTAAGTCTCAGAGGTCTTTTCCTTCAATTTTCTTTGATGTTCTGACAAAAATCTGTGGTCTCTTTTGAGGAGTTAGCATATATTTAATTAGCTTTGGAATTAGAGGCAGCCTTTGTTGCATCACAGAATCTCTTAAATTACTTCAGCTCCTCTATCTATCTGTCTGTCTATCTATCTATCTATCTATCTATCTATCTATCTATCTATCTATCTGTCATCTGTCTATCTCATAGCACCAGGGAATAAGACTGTAGTTAAAAGTGTCCCTGTGGACAGCACTAATCCATTTTCTAGGGCATAATCTAATAATAAGAAAAAGCTGGCTTCGGTGTCCTGGGGACAGGAGCTCATTTCATGCATTTTATTCTGTTTGCATTGTCCATCTCTCCCGATAGTGCATTTTCCATAGATTGATTCTACTTTATCAGATTAATGGCAGCTGAAGCAACTAGATTTGTGTGTGGATTTACTTGTGCTATTTAATGGATTGCAGCCATTGTCTGACACTTTATTGTTGACTTCTCGGTAACTCCCCCCCACCCCTGTATTTTGGTTTTGTTTTGTTTTTGTCTTTAAACTGATGAGTCCTTGCTAGATAATTTGCCATTGGTTTTTTCCTTTCTCTTGACAGGGCACATGAACGCAGGTAGCTGTTATCTTCTTTATGTTCCTAACCTTTCCTTTCAAACAGAGAGGTCAAGGGACAAATAATGGCCCTGGCAGAGAGACCCCAATGACTTCCAGGGATCTTTATGTTCCACAGCTGTCACTGATGGGCTCCGTTTCAGTTGCCTTTTAGATATGCCATTGAACCCATTGATAATTGAATACATTATTATGGTCCTTGAAATCCAAAGGGGGCTGGCTAGTACCCTGAGTATGCCTTGCCAGGCTGAAGCAAGGATCCACCTAGAAGCAGTTATTGAGGCTGCATCCTTCCAGGTCTTCCTGGAAGGCTTTGTGCAGGAAAAGCTGCGTGTATGCACACATGTGATCATGGGTGTCAGGACACTGTCTCCTGGGAGCCTTGAAGACCCTTCCTGACCACTGGCCAATGTCTGGCAGTGTCCTGTCCTGACAGTGGACAAGTCTACACATCTGTCCTTTGTCTCCACTTTCTTACTCCACATCAGTGAGCAGTTGTACTCCTCAGCACCAGGAAGAGTGCATTGTCTGTCTTAACAATGTTGTTATGAGAAGATGCTGATGAGAGATTGTGAGATGTTTCAGCAGTACCAACTTCTTAGCAAGGACATGGCCTTGTTGATATTATAGTTGGCTCTTTCTTTTAAAAAAAAATACACTGTTCATCATTGTGTATGATTAACCAGTGTTTGTGGATCCCTTATACATCCCACCATTTTGTAGAATAGATATTCAACTTGTTTTTAAAATTTGCTTTTTTGCTGAACATATCACTTGTGCCTGGGGCTGTGAAAGAGCTTGGAGGTGAGTTATATATCTCCTTCTGGAGATGATGGGCCCTGTGAACATCTAATGAAAGTTTTAATTTCTCTTCACAGAAAACGCCTAAACAGAGAGTTTAGCATATTTTATGGTCCCAGGGGTCGTAGGGGTCCTATGATAAAAGTTTGTGAGGATTGCCAGGATACCAGGATCTGAGCCACTTGTAGTGATACTATGACAATTGATATCATCTGATTTGTGGAAGATGGGACTCCGTAGGGTTTTTTCCTTTTTAAGAATGATTGGGAAGGTAAACCACTTTACCGTCATAACTACAGAGAGGCTGCTGTGAGGCTTCAGGAACTATTCTAGTAGTCCATGATGTAGTGCAGAGAGGTCTGTGCAAACATTCCAGAGAGGTCTTTACTTCTGTAGTTAGCAAACATAGTCTGGGAGCTCTGACAGCCAATCCAAAACCTGATTAACGGGAAAGGATTTACTACAGGCATAAATGATGCAGGCAGTAAGGCTGGTATCTGTGTTTCCCTGAGGACTATATAAGGGTATCTCTGCTTTCAGCTTCTGTTTCAGTCAAGCTGAAATCTTTATTGGTTTTACACATTCTTCAGAAGCCACAAAAAACCTCCCACAAAACCAAAAAACAAACCCAAAACAAAATGAAAAACAAATGGTAAACTGTAAGCCAAGGACTTTACATGGTTGCTGTTTATTTTGTGTTTAAGAATGGCCAACACGGAGAGGGCTCAGTCAATTTAAAATAAGAAATAAAAAGTTATATGGTCTTTTTTTTTTCTTTATTAAAAATGGTATTAGGGGGGCCGGGAGTTTGGCCTAGTGGTTAAAGTGCTTGCCTAGCATGCATGAAGACCTGGGTTCAATTCCTTGGTACCACATACATAGAAAAAAGCCGGAAGTGGTGCTGAGGCTCAAGTGGTAGAGCTCTAGCCTTGAGAAAGTCCAAGGACAGTGCTCAGGCCCTGAGCGCAAGCTCAGGACTGGCAAAAAAAAAAAAAAATGGTATTAGGAAACAGTCCCATAATAGGGTAGCTCAAATTATAGAAGTTATCTCTAAGGGTAGCTTGTTAGGAAGCCACATATGAGTTTATTATTAAAGGGGTATTAGAAGAATAATAGTCTCTCTAATGTTTTATTCAGCCAGAGCTTTCTGTTGAATCTTTCTGTCCCTAGCTTGTCTTTGTGGGGTATGGAAGAGTAGCCATTATTTTCAGATAAGGGAAGTTACAGAGGCATTTGGAATTGCCTGGAATTGTCCTCTGAAGACTTGAAGAGGAAACATATTAGGGATCTTTGGCTCATTGTGAAGGAAACGGATGGTGAGGAGGAGGCAGCCAGGAGGGTAACAGTCGGTACACAGCCTAAGTGACAAATGTGAAGCAGTCCTGTGAGTAGTGGGATGTCTCAGTGCTGCTGCTGGGAGTGTAAATTGGACCAAACTTTCAAAGAAAGCAATTTGATTTTATGTCTATGCATGCACATATGTGTAGGGTGTATTCACCCGGGTGTATATGTGTATCAGTCAGAAATGCCAGCCTTTTATACCCTGTCATATAATTCTTCTGTGAGTCAATCCTAAAGAAATAGTCTAAGTACATAAAGTGTATGTATATGTTATTAATATTCATCACGGTTTTATAGAAGACCCTTGGTATCCATGGGTCTGAGGTTCCAGGGAGTCCATCATTGATGTTTAGGATTTGTAGAGTTCAATGCTGTACTACAGATGTTTGGTTTTGGTTCATTCTTTTTCTCCACATGCTGCTCAACTTCACCTGAAGTCACACCATGTAAGGTTTTTTTTTTTTTGCCAGTCCTGGGGCTTGAATTCAGGGCCTGAGCACTGTCCTTGGGCTTTTTTCCCCTCAAGGCTAGAGCTCTACCACTTGAGCCACAGCACCACTTCCAGCTTTTTTTTTTTTTTCCTATGTATGTGGTACCGGGAATCGAACCTGGGTCTTCATGCATGCTAGGTAAGCATTCTACCACTAAGGCCAAACTCCCTGCCCCAAGTTTTTTGTTTATATCACGTCAGTTCAGCACATTATGTGTCCTTTTTGGCTTAGGAGTATTGCCATGTATCATACCTTGCTTGGGGCATCACCTATTTGTGTTCATGCATCCTCTAGGACACTACTGAAGTCCTCATCTGCTATTCTAGTGCTCTGTGATCTGTCATCCCAATTTTCCTCTCATTTGGCTCATGGTCACACATGTTTAGTGTTATTGTATAACTATTCCTCTAGGTCACCTCCTATAACTAAAGCTGTTCCTTGTCATCTCACTTGATCTTTAAAAAAAAATTCCTCCATTATTGCCCACTAGTATCCAGTGCATACTCTCTATGTTGCTCAGACCCATCCTGTCACCACACAAGGTCATAGTATGTGGACCCACATCTATGCTGCAATGTTTTTCTGTCTGCATGCCCTCTTTGATTGCTTAGATCAAATTACACATCCTCTACACTGTGCCTGACCTCTGCTTCATTAGAAAATTGTGCCAACCTTTTGGAACCTGTAATGCATTCATGAGTGGTGAGTTCCTTGAGGTTGCTGATTGTTTTAGTAAACTGTTTTCTTGGTGAACCTGGTTTGGGGCCCATAGCAGACACTAGGTCCTGCAAAAAAAAGAATAAATCCCAATCTTTCAAATTCCTGAGAGCACTGCTGAGTTTTGCTGCAGCTCCTTTTGACCTAGGAAGGATTTGGAAAGCTTGTGATATAACTGAACACAATATCGTGCTTACTCAATTTGTGGTTTGATTTATGCATAAATTAACTTTTTCCATCTTAATTGTACCTTGAGAGCAGGAACATATTTAACTTTCACAGTAACAAATATACTTAATAAATTGCTTGAGATTAATAGAAGAAATATTTTAATAGTAAAGATGTTTTTTTGACCTTATATCTCTGTGCAAAATTTAATGCTGCAATATAGGGATAGTGACTGCTTCTACCGATTGGGATCATGAGCTAGAGGCATCATAGCTATTTCTGATAAATGGTTGTGAAAACAACATGCTTGAAAGAAGGTGGCAAAAGGCATAGAGAGTTAAATAACTAGGCTAAGGTCTCTAAACCTGCAAGTGACAGTATTTCATTTGAATTCATATCTTTCTGGATTTATTGATTATTAATACTCAGTGACAAATATGGGATTGAATTATTTCTCACAAAATCATTTGCTTGTACTTTCACCTAATAGTCTCATGTCATTCATCCTTGAAGAACTCCTATCAGTTGAAGTAGCATAGATATTGGGCAGCTCTGCAATGTCTATGTGCATTTTGTTGGAAGCCCACCTAAGAACAGAAGGAACAGACAAACATGTTAGATTGTTTCTACTGTAATTTGCATTAAGATAAGACATTGACCAAGGTAGCAAAAAATTTTATTTTTAAACCAGGCATGAGAAGGCATGCCGATAATCCTAGCACTGGGAGGTAGAGGCAGGAGGGTCGCGAATCTGAAGTCAGCCTGGACTACTTAGCGAATTTCAGATCAGCGTCTTCATACCTGTCTCTGGGGTCACCTTCTCTAGGCAGTTGCACATTGGTTATATAGAGTAAAAATTGTCCCTATAGTGTTGAGTGAATTTATTGGTAATCATCAAAATAACCTAAGACACATAACTGCTCAGGCTTCTCTCTAGATTTAACAGATTAAAATTGTCTGGATTGGAACAAATCAGTTCTGAGAGTCCACATAAGGCATCAAAAATTTAGTTATTGTCTGGATTGGGACAAATCAGTTCTGAGAGTCCATATAAGGCATCAAAAATTTAGTTCTTTGTCACCTTTTTATAGAAGAAAACAAAATTGAGACTCGGCTCTGAGAAGCCACATAAGGTATTAATAATTTAGTTCTTTGTCACCTTTTTATAGAAGGAAAGAAAATTGAGATTTAAGTGTTTTATCCACATCTCTAATTGTGAGACAAAGATGCTTCAACCTCCCTCCCTCCCTCCTTCCTTCCCTCCCTCTCTCCTTCCCTCCCTCCCATTTTATGCAACTATAGGAGTTTCCTGTTGAAACCTGTAGAGTGAGGTTGGTGGAATAGTGGAAAGTTTTTGTTTAAATTTTTTTTATATTTTTAATATTGTAAATATGATGTACAGAGATTGTATAGTTTCATAAGTTGGGCAGTGAGTACATTGCTTTTTGGACAATGTCACCCCTTCCTTCACTGTTTTCAAGACTTGGATACATTTTCTATTTGAGGCAATTTATTCATTTATTTATTTTTGGTCAGTTGTAGGGCTTGAACTCTGGGCCTGCCTCTGTTACTGAGCTCTTTAGCTTGAAGCTACCTACCACCCTACCCTTGAGCCACAACAACACTTCCAGGTTTCTAATGGTTAATTGGAGATAAGACTCTCACAGACTTTAGTGCCTGGGCTGGCTTTGAACTGAGATACTCAGATCTTAGCCTCCCAAGTAACTAGATTTACAGGCATGAGCCATTGTGCCCAGCTTGAGTCAATATTTGAATACTTAACTGTGTTCTGTACTCAGATATCTTGATTCTCAGTGCAGAAGAAATAGACTTGTAAGCACACAATTTTATTAAAAGCAGATGATTTTGCAAAAAGCAACAAGACCCAATGGTGAGTGCATGAAACACAGTGGGTAGTAAGGCTGTTGAGGTAGGTGGGTCAGAAATGGATCCCTTATTCCTCAGTTAGATTGGTAAACAGTCTGATCCAAAGTGCAGTGTCCTTGCAGAGACATTTCCTGAGGAGGTTGGAAGGTAGTCAAAGGTGATTTGATTTATCTGCTGTTCAAGCTCAGCAGAAATAGCCCTTTTTATAGGCTTCTTGGATCGTTTTGTGGGCGCCAGTGTTATCCGGTGTAATCTTATTTTTTTATTTATTTGCTATTAAGTTAGAAGTGGAAATGTTTTTAATCCTTGTAATTTTTGAAACTTTGGACAAGTTTTTAAATTTCTCTAGGTCTTAAACCTCTTGCCTGTGAAACAGAGGGAACAGAATTGTTTGCTTGTGTTATGGTGATATTATAGGATTAAATAAGCTAATGTGTGAAAAAACTTTGAAACAAACTATGCATGGATAAGCCATATGGCAGTAATGGGACATACACACTTCACAGATATCTGACCCTTAGCCCTGTAGGGAAAGTAGGTGGAAGCTCACTGAGAAAAATTAGAGGAAGTGTCAGAGTACAGTTCCTAAAAAGGTCAAGGTCATGGGACCCTTGACTGCCAAATACACGGTACACTATGCCCCATACAGTCTTCCTTCTCCTCAGAGTGATGGCAACCTCAGGGGTTTCAGGAAAGGGAAGCCTACTGAAGAAATTGCAAGTTGGTTCTGCTTCACCAGGGGAGGGAACCCAAGGGAAATCCAAGAAGGGAGATTTACATTAAGGAGAGATTGCAGTCTGGCTTGCCTCCCTAAAGTCATTTTCTATCACCTTAATCACACCAGAGGGGAAATGACTTTGATAGAGAGTCAAGAAAAATCATGGACTCTTCCTTGAGAATTGCCTTTCTATTAGAGTACCTGATGATGTGAGATCATGGAAATGGGATGATTATTATTTTTTGGGGGGGATGATTATAATAGCATTTAGTAGTTATTCAGCATAATCTCAGCTCATTAAGCAATGTGGAGAATAGTAGTAAACTTGTTCAGAAGCTCTGTTGTTGGAATAAAATATTCTCCTGATGACATAGCCAGGTGTGGCTTCTCTTGGGCTCTGTTTACCGGGATTGCTTTAGGTGTCATGATAGGCTAAGACCTGTTTCTGTAATCAGAACTCTTGTCCTGCAGAGACTTCCCCACTTTCGCTGAAAGTGTAACCATTTTCTCGTTTGCTCTGAGCAATGAGAGAAAGCTTTTGATTTTGTATTTCTCTGAAATGTCTGTGTCAGTAAGATCTTGTTTGATAGACTATTACAGTATCACATGTTGTCTGAGATCTCTGGGTCAATGGCATGTTTGGTTTTCTGAGCTCATTTTGTAGCAGCCACTTACTTAGTGTTCTCCAAGTATGTGTTTATTAGTCTACCAAGTTTACCTCTATTCTTGATGTTTGCCATTACAGTTTAATTCAAAATTTGTAACTTAAAAACAAGCCATTTTTTTCATTAGATGCCTTATAATGGCACTTTACTAACTCCCCATCCACAATCCTTTCAAGTCTTACTAAACATTTTTATCATCTTTAGCCTGCACTTATCTCTTACATATTTTATCTATTTTTGACAAGAACTGATTTGGATAGATTTCATATCTCTTTTGGTTATCATTGTGTCTGTAGAGACCATTTTTTTCTGAATATCTATAAATATAAGTAGGGTCAGGCGATTTTGCTGTTTCATTGTTGTAAAGCATGATATAAACTATACTTTTATATATGAACTAGATTTTTAGAAACATCTCTTTTGTCTGGCAGAAGCAGAAATTGTTCATGTTCATTCTATCTTCTTAAGTCATAGATTAATCTGTTCAATTTTAGCTTTTGGGTGATTCATACATTGTTAGCATTGTGCTGTGGCATTGTGGGGGGGGTCTTTAGTATTTTATTGGGCTATTTTTTAAAACACTACAAAGAAATATGTTGGAACTGGTATTTATTGCTTTAATCTTGCTGTCTGCTTTGAGAAGCTGCTAAGTAAATGTTTTCTTCAGCCTTTCCTTAATTGCAGTGTGGTTAATTCCTCTCAACTGCATGAAGCCAAGGTATTTATAGATTGTTGTTATTATTTTTGTGGTTGGTGGAAGTAATCGGCATTCACTGAGTGCCAAAAACATGCTTGGCACGAAGGAGAACATGAAATTAGATCCAGTTCCTGTCTTGTGAACTTGATGTGAAATGAGCTCAGTGGGAGAGAGGAAAGAGAATAAATTTTCACAAAATTGTCTCTTCTCAGAAGGAGAGAAAATGAATTTCAGTTCAAAAGGACAACTTAGGAATTCAGTTAAAAAGGATGACAGGTAACAGAGTCTAAAGTTAGTATTTATGCTTAATTATACACATCTGAGGAGTGACTCATAGAAATCTCAGGTATAAATGGCTAACTCAACTCAGAATGAAAATTATGGAGGTATAAGTGGAGGAAAGGAAGGAGAGTATAGAAACAGAGTAGACACAATTGGTAGAAGGTTAAAAGGACTCCCAAATTCATCTTCCTCCCTGAAGTTCATGTCCGATTAGTTTTCTAGCCTTGAATTTCTTCCCAGATATCCCTCATCTTGTCTTTCTTCCTCTAATTGACCATCCAGGGAACAGTGTGATCTCCACCCCAGCCTTCCCATCCCCCCAATCTATCTGGTTAAAGTTTATTGCTGAGAATCTCTAAATGGCTACCTATATCTTACAGTAGCAATATAAGATTCTCATGTCCTGCTTTTGTGCTTCATCTCAGTGGTTAGAGGCCTGGTAACCTCTTAACACACCAGTAGTCTATGCTGGCTTAACTCATCTATGTGCATGCAGTACTCCTGCCTACAATGTTGTTTCCTGTTTCTACCTGATAGTAACTGTTCATCCTTCAAGTTCAAAAATCACTCTTCTGAACACAACTGATCTGGACTCTAGTGAACTGGGTGTTTGTCCTGCTAGGCTCCTACTGGACTTTGTAGCTATCACCTCATTACAGCAGTGACTCTAACATATTGCCACTGTTGAATGGTGTGTCTGTTTTTTATGTGCACTGTTACTGCTTGGAAGACAGGTGTCAGGTATTTTATGTCCCCCATGGTAATGACATGTCAGGCTGCCAGCTTCTCAAGGACAGTGTGCATATTGACAATGTTCAAAGATTTCTAACTTTTTTATCCTGCAAGGGGAGAAGATGGGCTCTTGGAATCATGGGAAAATGAATTTATTTCTCACTCTGGAAGGTTTCCAGTCCTGGAGGACAGAACAGTTGGTACAAATGTCCTGGATTTGTAGATATGATTATGATGTGGGGACACCTGTTCTGTCTGCAAAGCTGGCATTTTCCTTGAACCCAGAGAAGTAGAAGCCTTCTGCTTCTCTCAAGGGAGCATCTAGGTCTATGTAGGGAGATGGCTTACCAAGGTTTGCTTTGTAATACAATTATTGTCACCATCTGGAGATTTGCCTTAAAGCATGAGAGTGTCCAGGACACTTCTGACCTCTGGAAACTCAGACAGGGTAACTAATTTCAAGCCCCAAAGATGCAGACCTACTTTTAGACTTCATCTTAAATGAACTATGGTATGTGTAGTAGACCACATTCCATTTGATTTGTCCATACTACTTAAGTTTGTTCAGGAAATGATATAAATGGACTCTTTGTTTTTAAGCTTTTCTTTCTGACACAGTCTCACTTATGTAGTCCAGGCTGGCCTCAAATTTGCAACCCTGCCCCAGCCTTGTGAATGCTGGGATTATGTCCCCATCACCATGTCTAGCTATGCAACCCTGAGCTTCTAAAATTTTTATTAAGATTATTTTAGGTTCATCTCCCTGCATGCAAGTAACTGCCTTTGAACAGATAGAAGTATTACCTCCTAGTCTTTTTTTTTTTGCCAGTCCGGGGCTTGAGCTCAGGGCCTGAGCACTGTCCTTGGACTTTCTCAAGGCTAGAGCTCTACCACTTGAGCCTCAGCACCACTTCTGGCTTTTTTTTTTCTATGTATGCGGTACCAAGGAATCGAACCCGGGTCTTCATGCATGCTAGGCAAGCACTTTAACCACTAGGCCAAACTCCCGACCCCTACCTCCTAGTCTTTTTAGGATGAGTATAGCCCTTCTTCTACACTTGTCCTGGTAGATTAGGAAGACAGATTATAATAGCTAATCTGATCAGGTTGATTATATCAATAAAGCTGCAATTGGGTTGGAATGCAGCCACACTGAGTCTCCTGTTGGGGAATCACATGACTCATGAGAAAAGCACCTTTGGACTTGCTCATGAAGATTCTGAGATCTGGCCAACCTGGTACTTGACCTCAAATTTCCAATTTACCCATAGTCCTCTTGGACCTGGAGCTGAGATTTGTAGTCTTTCTTCCTTTGCTGCTGCTGCTGCTGCTGCTGCTGCTGCTGCTGCTCCTCCTCCTCCTCTTTCTCTTCCTCTTCTTCCTCTCCTTCTCCTTCTCCTTTCCTTCTTCTTTCTTGTGGGTCATGGGGCTTGAACTCTGGGCCTGGGCACTGTCCCCAAGCTCTTCAGCTCAAGGCTACCTCCCTACCTCTGGTGCCACAGCCCCACGTCCCATTTTCTGGTGGTTAATTGGAGAGAAGAGTCTCAGGTTTTTTAATGCCTGGGCTGGCTTTGAACCTCGATCCTCAGATCTCAGCCTCCTGAGTAGCTAGGAATACAGGCGTGAGCCAGCATGCCCGGCTTCCTTTGCCTCTTTGATTTTGTCATTGATAGCATCTTGCCCAAGAAAATTAGAGGCAAAGCACAATTTGCTCTTGGCACAACTTCCTGTAGCAAGGCCACTTCCTGACATTTTTCCATCTATCTCTTTTCAGTCAATTTCAGTCTCTCAGACACATTAATAAACAGATACAAATTCTGGGTCACTCCAGTGACCTCTAATACCATTTGTTTGTTTTCTGCATTCTGTAGCACTATTGATTTGCTGTTTGCTTACAATTTAGCTTGTTTTGGGCTTGCATGTATCTCTGGAAGCTTTTCCGTGCATTGATCAGTGTTAATGGCACCCATCTCCCATGGTTTCTAGGAGTGCTGTATGGGATCAGCACAGTATACTTTTGCTAACCAGGATTTCTTGCTTTAAAGCCAAGGTGGCAGGGACTCTGAGGCACTTAGAACTAAATAAGTTTTAGAGTTCTGTTTTCCTTTTCTTCAGATGTCTGATAAGAAGGCCTTTATCTATCCTTTCTTTTTTTCTTTTTTCTTTTGTCAGTCATGGGGCTTGAACTCTGGGCCTGGGCGCTGTCCCTGAGCTCTTCATCTCACTGCTACAGGCCTACACCTTGAGCCACAGCCCCATTTCCTGTTTTCTTGTGGTTAATTGGAGATAGGAGCCTCATGTTCTTTATTGCCCAGGCTGGCTTTGAACAGAGAGCCTCAGATCTCAGCCTCTCCATTCCTTTTCTTTCTTTCTTTCTTTCTTTCTTTCTTTCTTTCTTTCTTTCTTTCTTTCTTTCTTTCTGTGTTTCTTTCTTTCTTTGTTTCTTTCTTTCTTTCTTAAATTTCTAAGCCTATTCTTCCTTATATTCATTGGCTTTACTTCTCAGTCTGTTTTACCAGCAATGCAAAACACTGCTCTCCCAGTAATGAAATATTCTGCCCTACCATGGTTGCTCAGGTCTAAACTTCAACTCAGGCTTACATGTACACATGCATACAGGATTGGGTGCTGCTGTGTGTCATAAACCTGGACTGGGTGTTTCTCTCACGATTGCTTGTGTGTGTGTGTGTATTTCCTTCCACAGAGAGAGAACACCCACCTTAACTGAAAGCAAGAAGGGAACTATGCTTGGCGTAGACTATCTACCTAAGCACATAGAAATCCCTAAGAGAGAAGAGATGTGTAAAGTGTAGGGCAGGGGTGCTGGTATGGTCTTTGTAGCCAATATCAGTTCTCACAATAAATGCTCACTGGGAATAGACTGGATTTAAAAACCAAAGGAGCTACCAATACACAGTATATAGACTTGGTAAGTAACTGGTTGATGCAAGAAATATGCAGTAGGTATTAAATAGTAGATTCAAATTTTAGCAGCTTAAAAAATGAATAATAAACCTTGGTTATCTCATATTGTTACAGTATCTTATCTTGTATATACGATTATTTGTTTATTTGAAATAGGAAAGGGAGAAAACAAGATGAGGAGAGTGGGTAGAGGGAGGGAAATGGGGACAAAAACATGAGAAGGGGTATCGATGTATGTGAAGTAATGCATCTTCTATCTGGGGACAAAAACATGAGAAGGGGTATCAATGTATGTGAAGTAATGCACCTTCTATCAGGCAAATATAACTGTAACCCTTCTATTAATTACAATAAAAAAGAACTTGAAAAAATTTTAGTGGCTTGAAACAATCACAATCTACTTAGTTGCTTGCATTTTCTGTGGGTTGGTTTTTAAGGAAGAGCTTGGCTGGTTCTTACTTGAGGTCTCAGAAGGCCACCATTACTTGACCCTTCTGGTGTGCCATGGGGCAGCGGTGATGATGAGGTTTGTGGCTATCTTTTGATTGGGTTTTGCAAATGTGGGCACAGTGGACCACTTGAGCCACACCACTACTTCTAGTTTTTAAGTGGTTAATTGAACATAAAAGTCTCATGGGCTAGCTTCCAACCATGATCCTCAGATCTCAGCCTCTTGAGTAGATAGGATTACAGCACCTGACTGTGTTCATTCCTTATTGTGTGTTTTTCTTTATATTTTCTTCCTACTTCTTCATCTTTGATACATACAATATTCTGTATTACTCCCCACCTCCACTCACCCAAGTACTAGGGTTTGAACTCAGAGCTTCATCCTTGCTCATCTTGCTTGCTTAGCTAATACTCTGTTACTTTAGTCTTTCCTTCAAGCCTTGCTTTTTGTTATTTTGGAGCTTCAGTCTCACAGACATTTCTGCCTGGGCTTGCCTTAAACTTTGATCCTTTGGAGCTCAGTCTCTAGAGGAGCCAGGATTATAGGTATGAGCCACTGGCACCAGACTTTCTCTGTATTTAGCAAAGAAAAGAAATTCCAGTGTGAGTCTACATGCTTTTCTGACATGGTCTCATTTAATTCCTGTAGCAACCCTCAGGTATTCTATTTCATAGGCAAGAAGCTGAGGTACAGAGAGTTGACCAACTGGCTCAAGTTCATAGAGCAGCTAAAAAGTCATAGAACTGGAATTGGAGCCATTGAACTTTTTCATTTGACTCTGTCATATACTTATTTTTAGAACACTGACTTTGAAGCCAGTAGACCTGGATCACTATCTCACTTCTGCTGTGTAACTAACCTGTTGACCTTAAGAAAACACTTGGTCATTGGCCATCAGTATCTTGCCTTGGAACAATGGGAGAAGCAGGACAGAAAGACCCTGGAATAACTTACCTTCCAATTCTGAGTTCTCTTCTTGTATCTTTCTTTCCTTGTGAGGAAGTCTGTCTTCCAAGTTCACCACTCTCTCCTTCTGCTGGTCACTTTTTGTGCTCTTTTTTCTTTGGTTGGATTACCAGCCAACAAATTTTCTTACTAGCTTTCAGTCCACCTTTTGGTAAGAGGAATTGTTGTGCTTTCCACTCAGGCTTCCTCTTTCCTTTAGGTTAGTTGGTGTTCCCTATCTGAAAAGTCGTTGCAAAACCATATACTGTTTCATGATCATTGTAGTAGTGATAAGGATTAATCCTCTGTTATGAAGATCTGTTGGGTACTAAGATGGATGTTGGATAATAAGATGTAATCCTTATTGGTAGAAATTGTGGACTTTCCCCAGAGCAGGCATAAGAACTAGATGGGATCTTTGTGGTTCTTGTTAAAAAAAAAAAAAGGAAAGCTTACTAGTGTTCACTAGTTCCTTTGCAAATGGGCCAGGCTTTGTATTACTAGGTACTAACACTAAAACAGAAAACAGCTATCTACCGGTACAGACTGCTCTGGGGAGACACAGTTAATCAAAGAATCAGGTAATCACTTGCAACTCTGACAATTGACTGAATATAAGAAGGTGAACTAACCTAAATGGGGAGCTGAAAGCTAAAAAATGGAAAAGAATGGTAACCCCCCACCCCCGAAACTGGAAAGCATATTTTGTATGCATGATCTGGTTTAGTCTTAATGGTGATAACATCCTTTTTTTTTTTTTTTTGCCAGTTCTAGGGCTTGACCTCAAGGCCTGAGTACTGTCCTTGGGCTTTCTCAAGGCTAGAGCCCTACCACTTGAGCCACAGCACCATTTCTGGCTTTTCTATATATATAGTACTGAGGAATTAAACCTGGGCATTTGTGCATGCTAAGCAAGAGCTCTACCATTAGGCCAACTTCCTGGCCTAAGATAATATTCTTACCTTACACCAGAAACCAATGGTCAGATTTCAGTCCAGATCTAATTCCAAAAGTCAGGTTTTTTGTTTGTTTGTTTTTTTTCTTCTGTTACATCTTCCTACCGCCTTCAAAAGTCTTTACTCCAAGCCTTTTAATTCTCTGCATAAGGTCATTACTTAGCCAGAATAGATGGAAACGTCCATGCTGAAACTCACAGGTAAAGTTAACAGACATCTGTGTTCTCAAGTACCCACTATACTAAGCTGTGACTCAGTGCTAGTAATTAACCTCTGAGGATATTTGGTTTCTGTGATACACAGTTCAGGTATGCCATCTGAATGGACTGAAAAAGAAAGGCCTTTGCTTCCTATATTGTCCTATCATGGATTATTTTGGCCAATTAAGTGGGTTTTGTATGGACTAGCAATGGGGAACCTTTTTTTTTCCTGCTAAAGGCCTCTGGATATTTATAACATTCATAAGCCATGCAAAATTATCAATAGACAAATGACAACACATATGTGTCTATCCTGTCATGTACCAAATTTTTTGAGGGTCATGGGCCTAGAAGGGCCTGCATGTTGGACATTCCCTACTCCTGCAAGGGAGGCTGAGAACTTAGAACACAGTACAGGGAAGCATTGGTAGGAGGAGAAAGACAGCTAGAAAATTGGTACTTAGTGAGGAGGAGGGGTGGATAAAATGGGACCAAACACAGCAAGCAGAGACAGACTGCATGAACTGGTTTTGTCCCTGCACCATTTTTCTCTTCAGAGATAAGTGCATAGTTTTCCAGCTTGGTGTGATTAAAAAGAAACTGGAGTCAGTTATATCTGTCTGCAGAGCAGAGTTTCCTATAGTGACTCCCCTCTGCTCCTGTGGTTCTTGAAAGGGCTTAGATGGCATTGTGGTAGTAAAGTGTATCTTATTACTAGTTTTTCAACTTGGTGTGATTAAAAAGAAACTGGAGTCAGTTATATCTGTTCTGCATGGCAGAGTTTCCTATACTGACACCCCTCTACCCTTGGGGTTCTTGAGAGTACTTGGATGGCATTGTGGTAGTAGCTGGGCTGACTCCTAGCAGAGGCCTTCTTAGACACCTCCATAGCTTCTCCCTCCTGCTTTCTTCTTTCTCCTCATTTACTTTGCTTCCTCATTGGATTGCTTTTTAGACTTTTTCCTCCTTTGCCTTTTCCTGCCTTAGAGCACTCATGGTGAAGCTTGGCAGAACCTAGCCCTTGACACATGGGAGTAATGAGTCCTGTCTATAATACTCTTTGAGTTCTAGAGATGAGAAGAGCTACAGAAGAGAGGGAGGAATATCTGTATGCATTTGTGGAGAAAGTGGAACAAATCTTCATGGGACCCCAGTTAGCTTGCATAAGAAAAAATTCTAACATTACTGATAGTATTTAAGCCTAGGTTGGTTAACACCTTGACTTGATTTATACAGATACTAACATTTAAAGTATGTATGTGGAAGGGAAGGGGTATTGGACAACACAATTAATTCCTTTTTTATGTTCGGAATCAATTTCAGGACCCTATATTATGTTAGGCAAGTGCTCTAACATTGAGGTACACCCTCAGCCTTTGGTGTTTTGAGACAGGGTCTCAAAGCTATATAGCTTCAACTTGGTATGTGGCTCAGGTTGGCTGTGAACTACGGCCTTCACCTCAGTTTGGGATTGCAAGTATGTATACTACCATACCTAGCAGCTTGACATTTGTTTAAATTCCATTCCAATCCTGAAATTCTATTCCTCTTTTCAATCTCACCATAACCTAACTTTTTTTTTTCCTTTTCCCTTCAGTCATAGTCTTTGAGTACGTGGACTGTTCATTAAGTTGGAAAACAGTTGATGTATTTAATCTTGGCATATCTTTAGAGTTAGCCAGGCAGTCCCAGAAAAGGCTATAGAACCTTCAGCAGGCTGTAGAAATAATCTTGTGTCTGTCTCATTTTACTGCGTAAGGGAGTAGGACCATGAAATGGGATTGTCATACTTCTACAGAATAGAAAAACTCATATTCTTTGGGAGAGGAAATGTATATCTACTGGAAGAGCTAAAATTCAGTAGTTATGGCTCATTTTTCTCTCTAGGAATTATTTATCTTGTGAACTCAAATATCCAGATGACAGCCAACAACACAAAGGCACAGAAAGAATATTTAACCAGCCAGAGCAGCAGGGGGTTCATAGCCCAGATTTGGAGAGCCCTTCAGAAGTTCATGTAAAACCTAACTGGGTTGCATATATATTTGCTAATTCACAGTAAACTGAAAGGGGCGAGGGTAGTTCCTGTGTGTAAGTAGTACACACGCACACATGTGTTTTTAACAGCTTTATAGAAATACAATTTGCATATTAAATCGACCCTTTTCAATGCATACAGTGAAGCATAGTCACATAATTGTACATCTATAACAACTGCAATTTGAGAATATTTTTGTACATTTGAAAGGAAATCTGCCAACCTAGAATGTACCTTGTTTCTATCAATTTGTCTATTCAGGACATTTCCTGTATAGGGATCCTACAGCATGTAGATTTTAGGGACTATATTCCTTTACTTAGTATGTTTCTGAGGGTTATCTGTGTTTTCTGTGGGTTGAATGTATCCTCTAAATGCTGGTTCTTATTTCCATGCAGTAGTTTTGAGAAGTGGTAGGGCTGATAATAGGAATTAATGTGGTCCTTGTGGGACTGGATCAGTTACCCTGAGAACTAGTGGCACTAAAGAGAGGCCATTCCTTATGTTTTAGTTCTTTTGCATGCTTTCTGCTTTCTGATATGAGTTGAGGCAACACAAAGCTCTGTCTGGCTCCATGCTCTTGAATTCGCAGGTCTCTATGACTATGAGCTCTTTTCTTGTTAAAACACTTAGCCTCCAGTCTTATATGATAGCAACAGAATCAGACTAAGACAATACTACAGTATGTAATCAATATTTCATTCTTTTTAGTTGCCAAATAATATTATATTTTTGGCTATACAGGGTTCTGAACCAAGGCCTTATGCTCGCAAGGTTGGCATAATTCAGCTTTCACACCTTCACCAAGCCAAGTAATATTTTATATTAATATGTTGTCCACCAACTGATAAATGGTTAAAGAAAATAGTAATAGAATTATGCCCTCAATTTTGTTTTGAATTATTCTAACACTATTTTTTTGTGTGGGTTCTTTAAGATTCTCTGTGTACAAGATCATGTTATCTATGAGTGGGACAAGCTTGCCTATTTTCTGGATGATTTTTATTAATTTTTCTGACTAGCACTTCTAGTTTAATGTTGACTAGGTGAGAGATGAATTATACACATAAAGCAGACATGTTAAATCGAAATTTTTCTGTACAACAATTAGAAGAAAATAATGAAAAAAAAGTGGTAAGAGTGAAACCTGCAATCCTAGCTATACTGAGGCTGACCTCTGAGGGTCTTGGTTTGAAGCCAGTCTGGGCGGAAAATCCATGAAATTCTTATCTCTAATTTAATACCACAAAGCCAGAAATGAAGATGTGGTTCAAGTAGTAGAGCACCAGCTTTGAGTAAAAAAGCTAAGGGACAGTGCCTGGGCACTGAGTTCAAGCTTTAGTACTAGTACACACACACACACACACACACACACACGTACACAAAGTGGTAAGTAGATATTCTTGTTTCATCTTTTTTTTTTTTTGTCTTTCCAGTCTTGGGGCTTGAACACAGGGCATAGGTGTGATGTCCTTGAGCTTTTTGCTCACCACTAGTGCTCTACCACTTTGAACCACAGTGCCTCTTCCAGTTTTTTGATGGTCAAGTGGAGATAAGTCTCATGAATTTTCCTGCCCACACTAGCTTTGAACCATGATCCTCAGTTCTTGCCCTCCTGAGTAGCTAAAATTACAGGCTTGAGTCACCAGTGTGTGGAGAAAGGGTTTCATCCTAAAAGTTAAAAAAAAAATGTTATTATAGCTGGGCATGGTGGCTTACACCTGCAATCCTAGCTACTCAGGAGGGTGAGATCTGAGGATCATGGTTCAAAGCCAACCTAGGCACTAAAGTCTGTGAGACTCTTATCTCACCAGAAGTGGCTCAAGTGATAGGGTGGTAGCCTTGAGCTGAAGAGCTCAGGGACAGCTCCCAGGCCCAGAGTTCAAGTCCCACAACTGACAAAAAAATTGTAATTATAGAAGGGCTGTACAAGGAGTTATAGCTATGTAAGTCAAATAATGAATACATTTCTTTTTTGAGTAATGTCCCTCCTCCCTCATTTTCCTTCAGTTTTTCTCTCCCATCCCCAAGTGTTTTGTCTTTTACCATCAAATGTGACATAAATATTTCATAGGTGCTTTTTATTAGGATTGAGGAAGTTGCCTTCTATTGCTGGTTGTTGAGTGTTTTCATCATGAAAGGATGAATTTTGTCAAATACACTTTCTTCATCCATTAAGATAAGCATATGATCTTTGTTATTTCTTCTACAAATTGGGTATATTGTATTGGCTGAGTTTTGCATGTTGAACCAACCTTTCATTCTTGGGATAAATTCTAGTTTGTCATTGTGTATAATTCTCTTATTTGTCTAGCTAGTACTTTCTTGAAGGTTTGGGGATGAGTTACTTTTAAAGGAGTATATACAACGTATAATTGTCATTTTTAACTGTAGGAAGTATTAGACAACTTTGAAACCAACTTTAAGAAGGTATATAGATCTGGAGTCATTTTTCATGGTGCCATCATTAATTTTTTATTTTATACATTTAAAGTATGTAATTGTTTCTCAGAATCCTAAGAAAACACATTGACTTCTGCCTGTATACTCTCAATTGTGATGCTCAGATCTCAGCCTCCTGAGTAACTAGGATTACAGGCATGAGCCACCACTCCCAGCTGCCTTTATTCTTTGTGAATAATAAGAGACCCCTGTCCAGTGTCACTCTGGGGCCATCTCATTCCTTAATTTCCTCCAGTGCTTTATTCTTCCAACAGTGACTATCTTTTCCTTGTGACATTGCACAATTTCATTCATGAACATCTTCCATTCTCAGTCTTTTGAATGAACCCCGTAAGAATTCCTTGCCTTTTCCTTGTAAGCCTTCATGCCTCTCTGTTTCAATTTTTTTTTTTTTTTTTTTACCTTCATAACCATTTGGATGTCTATGCACAGGCATCAGTTCAATTTGAGTTTGCTGCAGTGAGCCCGGTCTCCATGGGGTCTTAGCTCATGTTGATTCCATCATTCATTCCCTACTGGAGTAACAGTATGGCACTGCATACAAGGGGGCCCCACTTTGCTTCTGGTTCTGCCCCTCACAGCTAAGAATGGAAGTTCTTTCTCTGAGTCTCATTCTTCTCCCTCTGTGAAAATGAAGGGTTGGATCCAATGACATTTAAGGCTGGTTAACCTCTGCCAAGGATCTGACTTCCCTATGGATTTTATGGTGTTCCCTGTTTATATCTCCCTTTCTTGTTTTCCTGGTTGTGTTACAGGTGATTCAGTTGTTGCACAGCTTCAGCCATGTTTCTCCCCAGCATTTCATGAACTTTCACTCCTTGCCATTTTTACCCATGGGAGAAACAATCCGCTGGCCATGTAAGAATCACAGGTAGATAGGCAGTACTTGAACCAGGATCGAGTGCTATCTACCCAGGTTGCTGACCTGGCTTCTGTCTTACACCCCCCTGTGTGGCAGGAGCTACAAATTATCATCGTGTAGATGAGGCTTTATTCAGGAGCTAATAGTTGAAAGGCCAGAGCTGTTTTTTTTTTCTGTCTCACTGGTTTGTTTCTCTCTTCTTTGCCGCATCTGTCAGTTCATCATAATAAGGAGGAATAATCAGGCCAACCCACCTAAGCTTTGACTAATGGATACTAAAATAATTAAAAGACACTTCCCTGTGAGCACATGTGGATGGTTTGGTCCCAGCTCTTTAGAGAATTGCATGGCATTAGTATAAAGACAAGTCATCACAATGATTTTGCACCCAGCCCCTTACTGTTGAGGAGGAGCAGAAAGGACAGTGCTGTGATCCCTGGCACATTCATGGGCCCTGCTGAGCACTGGTGACACTACTAAAGGAAGGTACTGTTTGAATAGTGCTGTATTTCCTTTCTCAGCTAGGCTGGGGGAGAGGGAAAGAAATCTAAGTGCCTCATTTCTCTTAGACTGGAAATCAATGAAGATGTGGTGTGCAGCTGCACTTGAAGCATTTAGGAAGCTTTTCTTGTGTGTGTGTGTGTGTGTGTGTGTGTGTGTGTGTGTTTGTTTGTGTGTTTGTGTGAACAAGTGAGTGGGGGAGGAGCTTGAGTCCTGATTGCCATTGCTAGGACCTTGGAAAATATTTATGGATACCATACACTGTAGCACCTAGAGAGCACAAAGCAGGCCTCAGGGGTGGAAGTGGAACACTCCCAGACAACTTTTCATTTTTTCATCCCCTCCCCCAGGGGAGTTAGTGGAAGGGTCTGTAGTTTGCTGAGTTGTGTGCTTGTGTGTCCTGGAATCTGGGGCTGTTCCTGCTGCCGTTAATGCTACTTTGTTCCATGCTAAATGAAGCGAGAACTTTCACCCAGGTCACATTGGGAATCCTGCTCAACAGGACATTCAGCAGGCAGGGAAGGACTTCCTCTTTGGTGCGGGAACACAGGCCTGGAGGAGTGGGAGCTGGCTTCTCAAACTTAATGCTGCCATAGACTGACATGCCTTTGGTAAGGGCACTGAACTCCGGTGGGCTCTGGTTCTGCTTTGCAGACAGACTCAGTGCATGTTTGTCTTTCTCTGCTAAGCCAGATTTAAAAGCTAAGAATATGGAATCAGAGAACGAGGTCTCAGGCCTGTGGTGCTCCTAAATACTGAGGGAGACAGTAACTGTGTAAACTAAGCAGATGTCACTGTGAAGACCATGTTAGATGCTGGAACCAATATGGATGAGGTGATATATGAAAAAATGACTTGACATTTGCTCTGTATGTCCCTTATGAGAGCTTTTAAGTAATACAGCATTCATTTCTTTAATGAAGAGTAGCTTTAGATAGTTTTATCAGCAAGCAGTCATTAGCTCTGGCAGGATACCCTGCTGTGCAAAAAAGTTTCACTTTTGGTATTCTTTTTCTTTTAAATTGTTGGTAATGTATAAGGGATTTCAGTTACATTTGCAGGTAGTGGGTGCATTACTTCTCTCACATTGATAGCCCTTCTCATGTTTTTGTCCCCATTTCCCTTCCCCCACTCCCTCCCATGTTTGGTATTCTTTAATCCTTTCATAAATAACCCTAGATTCCTACAGTTGCTTTTGGATTTGAAATCCTCTGCCCCCATGATTCTGTGTGTCTGGAAGACATCAGGACAGAGGATAGGGAAGTCACTGGGCTGGGCATGTCACAGCTGGTGGTTTTGCAGTGCAAGTAGGCTGCCAGATTTCTATATGCTTGTGTGTGTACTGGAGACAGGACAGCATGGTCAGGAGATCAGAGGACATGAGCAGTGTACAGGACAGAAACCAGATCTGGCTTAGGAGCCCAAGGGAGTGTATTAAGAATGTGGCCATAGAATTGAGTACAGTTCAGAGAGGAGAGGAGAATCTATCTGTTCTGGAGATCTTTTTGAAGGATAGTTAGTGGGGTTTTAATAGACTCTTGATAGAAAATTTTACTATCTTTTGCTGAATAATGTGTTTTTGTTATGTAAGAAGTGAACTTGTTGCTCTTAACTCCTAAATATGCTCTCCTGAGGTTTACTCCTTAGGCTGTCAGAGTGAAGATTTTTTTTTGCCTGACCTGTGGCCACCTTGCTGCCTGTGTGGGATGAGCTGCCAGGAGGAGCCAGCTGTTAACTAGTGTATTTCCTCTTTTCTCAGAGGCTAGTACCTGCCAGCCCTTATCTGCTTGTAGTCTTTCCAGCATCTTCAAAGCTATTCCTATATCATTAATAGACTTTATTTTTTTAAAAGCAATTTTAGATTTATAGAAAAATTAGCTACTTCTGTCAGTGTGGCATGTGTGTTACAGTTGATTAGCAATGTTGATACATTGTTGTTAACTAACATTCCTCACTTATGATGTTTTCCTCTTTGTGATATACACTATATACAAAGTTTCTCAGCAACACCTTATTCAGAGTTTCTATTTATTTGTGGGAGTCTTAGACTAATACAAAGGAGTTCTGCTTTATCAGAAGCAGAATCATCTGGTATATTTCCTTGTTACTAGATATTAATTATAAAAGTCAAGACTTTAATAATACTTTCTTACTTGCTTCCGCATTCCCTTATACATCCTTAGCAGTCTCCCTTTCTTTTTTTTTTTTTTTTTTTTTGCCAGTTGTGGGCTTGAGCTCAGGGCCTGAACACTGTCCTTGGACTTTCTCAAGGCTAGAGCTCTACCACTTGAGCCTCAGCACCACTTCCGGCTTTTTTCTATGTATGTGGTACCAAGGAATCGAACCCGGGTCCTCGTGCATGCTAGGCAAGCACTTTAACCACTAGGCCAAACTCCCGGCCCCAGTCTCCATTTCTTATCCATCTTTCTTTTTACCTCCCACCCCCATGCACATCCCATGTATAAGACAAAGCTTATTTTTGTGTGATTGGCTTATTTTACTCAGTGTAATGATTTCTAGTTGTGTCAATTTTATTCCTTTTTAAAAGAATATAATTGAATAAAATATATGCAGCATTTTCTTTATCTTTTAGTGAGTACCTGGGCTGATTCTAAAAAGTTACTCTGAATACTGCTGCTATAACTATGAGTAGAGAGTATCTGTATATTAACCTTGATTCTGTGAGGATAGACTCCAGTACTATGGCAGGTCATATGCATGTTCTATTTTGAATATTTTGAGTTTCCATGCTGATTTCCATAATAGCTAGACTAGCTTACATTCCCACTGGTGGTGAGTAAAAATTCTCCTTCCCCCACCCCCAACCACCATCTTGATGATGCCATTCTGACTAATCACAATGTCAGTTTGATTTGCATTTCCTTGATGGTTAACAATGTTGAACACATTTTCACTGACATATTTTTACTTATTCATTTGCCATTTGTACTTCTTCATTTGGAAAGTGTCTGTTCAGTTTCACTGCCCACTTATTGGTTGGATCATTTGCTTTTATATTGTTTATTGTTTGGGTTCTTTATAATATTCTCGAATGGAAGAGGGATGAAAGGAAAGAGAAGCTTCCATTTGGGAAATGATTCTTCTAATTCCTGGGTACTGTACCAATCGAGCTTCATTGTTCTAGAAGGCCTGGGAAGCCACTATCCAGCAGTTAAGCTGAATGGTATTTCTCGGTGATTATCTACCTCCCTGCCTCCAATTGAGGCAGGGAAGGGGGTTTACCATATACCTGAAGGAACTGATAGAAATCTTATCTCTCAAGGTTGGCTGATCAGCTCAGGGATGGGGTTCAGGTCTGGGAGCCAACTTTTCAGTCTAGTTTGGGAGGCTACCAGCCTCAGTTAGATTTACTGTGCAAGCTTGACCACTGAAGGAAAGAGGTTGGAAGGACCACCATGTTAGTCAAGACAGAAGCTCAGGGATGGATGGATTCATTAGCTATGGAAATGGCAGTAGGTACCCAGATGCTTTTTATGTGGTGGATATATATATATATATATATGTATATATATATGTATATATATAAAATGTTTCAGTTCCCATGCCCCTGAATTTACCCTGAGGACTTGTCTTTGTGACTCTTCCTCTGTTTGTCAGACACTGTTTCTCTTTTTGATACATATCATTAATGAGGATATTTGGCTAGATGTAGAATATTTCAGGATGTAGGCTTGAATTCTACTTAGAATATCTTTTAAATCTTCTGGATGACACTTAGAAATAGTAAGGCTGGATAATTTGCCAGCCACAGATGCATTTTTAGTTAAGCAGATTCGTGGTTTTCTTCACATGATTGGGAAGGAAAGCAGAAGAGTGTGTGCTGTATGAGGTGGATATGTGGCATTCAAGGTACGCGAGCATTTGCACAGCAAGTGTGTTTGTGTGTGTTTGTGTGTGGTGTGTTTGCATATAGGATGATGATGCTAGATGTCCCACTATGAAATCCTTTACACACACAAGTCTGTCAGGAAACCTTGTCAGTTGCTAGAAAGCCACTTCTCTCCGTCTGTGTTGCCTCTGTCCCTCTTGTACCTGTTTCCCCACCACTTCAGCTTCTGTCTTCTCAGCACCTCTCCCTGAGGAAGGAGAGATGGGCTAGAAGGGGGTAGGCCAGAGGTAGAGGTAGAGGGTGTCCATGTTCAGATTCAGTGGTGGATCTCACTGGGCTGACAGGGATCAGTGTGGGAGGAGTACATAGTCCCCTCCTCCCCAACCTTCTCTGTAATGGGTGACCCTGGTCTGTCCCAAGGTCCTGGTGATCACATGTTAGCAGTGTGTTTTTGGGGGGGAACACAAGCCTCACTACTCATTACATGGAGTTCAGAACAGGGAGACATTAACTGTGCAACATCTGGAGGGGAAGCCAGGAAACTCATCCTGGGCTGGAGGACCTTTGCAGTTGGGTAATCGTTCATGGCTGTGTGGATCACTGCCATATTGATATTATCTAGCTTTAGCCTCAGCCTCAGCCACGCTTAGCAGAGAGAAGTGCCAGCCACAGACAAGTCTGACCACAGTATACAATCAGTCTTCATTGAGTTTAATGTATTGTGGGGTCCTTCATCAGTTTTCAGGGACTCCTCATGTGCTGTGGTAAGACTGTCTCCAAGACAAGTGGACACATTGCAGTATTTCTACTTCTTACCAGCTATCTTACTGGAAGTGTAGCAACATCCACTGCTGATCAGTTATAGGGAAATATATTTGCAATGTGGAGTTTGTGCAACCTCCTTACCGGGGCCAGCTAACTTTTGGGAAAACTTTCATTTCCCATAACCACAGGAAATACTTTTTCCCAGAGGACTATGTTGTTCTTATCTTCTGTTAAGGCAGTATGTGCTTGGGTAGCTGTTTGATGTTATTTGCACATAAATAGGAAAAGCAAATTCCATTGGGTCATGGACATTAAAATGGAATGGTGTATATAAAGAAGCCAATAGTGCAAAGGAAGTGGTTCATGGAAGCCCAGAGACCCAGCATTGTCTGTTGATAGGGGATCCATAACAAGCAATATGATAGACATGTCTTAGTTGGCATAGAAAGGTGCTCAAGTTGTATTTAAAGTTAGAAAACAAAGTTACAGAACAGTATAACTAATGTGAATTTTTTTATACAAAGCAAATACCACCGTGACTATGTGTATGTATCAGTGCTCAAAAGAGCTGTTCATTGAACAGTTGAGAGTAGGTATTCTACATTTTGCTTTGAATATTTATATGCTATGTGAATAGTTATTAGCAAGAAAGTACTTACATATTAAATAGGAACCCATGTGTAATTTGTTCTTTGTAAAAAAATTATTTTTATTTTGCTGGGCACCAGTGGCTCATGCCTATAATCCTAGCTACTCAGGAGACTGAGATGTGAGTATTGAGGTTTGCAGCTAGCTTGGGTAGGAAAGTCCACGAGACTAAAAAATTTCTAGTTATCCACTGAAAAGCCAGAAGTGGAGCTGTGGCTCAGTGTTAGAGCATTAAATCTGAACAAAAATGCCCAGGGACAGTGCCCAGGTTCTGAATTCAAACCCTAGGGTTTGAATGCATACACGCACAATTATTTTAAGTAGTTGTACAAAAGGTTTTCAATTAAACAAGGCAAATTATGAATATAATTCATCTTGATCAATTTCACCCCTTCTATCATGTAATTTGGTTTTTGAAGAGTGTGTGTGTGTGTGTGTGTGTGTACAAGCTTGAAAAAAGAAGCAGTAATTTCTGGTCAGTGTTTTCTTTTTTTTGTTTTGGTTAGAGACAAGTCCAGAATACCCATTTGGTTTTAAATTTCCTTGTATGTAAAATGGGCGATGAACCAAGTACCTCCAAAGGTCCTTCACCACTACTGTTACAAAATTGAGGACCTTCTCCCCTCCTCTCCTTCTCATTGTACCTTTGCTTCTTCCCTACAGTACGTAGGAAGCCTGGATGTGCCAAGACCCAACAGCAGGGTAGAGATTGTTGCTGCCATGCGCCGGATACGGGTGAGTATTCAAAACAGGTGTGTGTGTGTGTGTGTGTGTGTGTGTGTGTGTGTGTGTGTGTGTGAAGCTGGACTTCAAGCACATCTTAGCTACTGAATTCAAGAATTCTTGAGTCCAAGAAGATTTTAAAGTACAGTACTGAAGTACAGAATGATTGGCTGAACTCTTTGCAAGCCTGGGGTGTTGTTTGTGTATGTGGTCCAGGAAGCTATTTTGGATTGGATTGTTGGTCTTGATTATATGGCCAAGGTTAAAATGTATATGATGGTTGAGGGTAAGTAACAGTCTTCCTGTGGCCTGCAACTCCACAAACTGAGATGCTGGCTTGGCCAATTAGTGAAGGAGAATGGTGAAATACTACTTTTCATCCTAAGATTTTTAAGGGGGAAATCTTTTATATATATATATATATTTATTGTAATTAATAAAAGGGTTACATGATATTTGCCAGATAGAAGGTACATTAATTCACATACATTGATACCCTTTCACATGTCTTGGTACCCATTTCCCTCCCCCCACCCACCACCCACTCCCCATATTGGTTTTCCCCCCTTCCCTATCAAGTTTCAGATAACCAAATACAAATAAATTCAATATATCAGATAACAAAGTGAGATACTGTAACAATATGAGATACCCAAGGGACAGCAAAGGAGATGAGGGATAACATAGTATATTAAGGACAACAATCATTCGTTATATGGCTTTTGTTAAGGGGAAAATCTTTAGAAACCAACTAATTGACTGAAAACACTTAAGAAATAAGTAATTTGTGTGGTATAGAATATAAGATCTACCTGCAATTTAAAAAGTAAAGGTCAGATTTAAACACAGTTTTCTTGATTGGCAGCTTTAGCGTCTCTACATTAACATATAGTCTAGAAGAGTTGGGTACTGATCTGGGTATCAGATAAGATGGCTTCTGATCTGGTGTCAAATAAATTGATTTCTCACCACTATGAAGGAATTGGTGTACCATAGAAGACCTGTGCCTTTAAAGGTAAGCTTGGGACTGCTGAAGTAGATTTTAATTGGTTTTCAGAAAGAATTAATCTGAGAGGTTGGCTGGTTTCCAAATGAATCCTGGTTGGGGCTCATTGTGCCTTGTCCTAGAGAATAACCTATTCACGTACATGGAAAACACATAACTGATGCTGGGAAGAAATTAAGCAAGCTTTGCTGCTATTTTTGACTGGCTCATCAACCTACTCAAATAATCTTTTCAGTGACTTGATCTTTCAAATCTTTGACACTTTTGTATTCATTACATTGAATGTATTGACTAGAGCAATGCTATTTTTCAAGGACTGTGTAGCAAGTAGCTTCAAAGCACTTTATGTGAATAATTGCATTTAATGTTCACAACAAACTGTTTCATAGGGGATCAGGTTACCCTTACTTTCTGAATAATATAAAGCCTAGAGGGGTATAGTGAGGTGTTACAAAATTGTGGCCTGAATTTGTTTCATCCTATGGCATCCTTGAAGTATATAACCAGTTTCCTTGAAGTATATACCCTTTTGACCGTAAGCTTGGGATTGTGTTTCTCACCCTCTTCTCCCCTTCCTTTTCCTTCTAGCTCTGATAGAAGCACAGAGGCTGTGACTAGGGAATATTATGATGTTAGGATGGTTTGCTGCTGTGCTAAATAAGGATCTGGAGTTGGATCTGAATGTTATTAGGCTGCTTCCTTCATCTAAACAGATGATTCTGGGGTTTGAACTTATGTGTTAGTGCCCAGTCAGCTTGCTTGCTTGGCTGTCACTCTGCTACTTGAATCACTCCTCCAGCCCAGCTTTTTGCTTGGTCATTTTGGAGATAGACTCTCTTGAACTATTGTGCCTGTCCAGGCTTTGAACTGTGATTCTCTGAATCTCAGCTTCCTCAGTAGCTAGGATTATAGGCATGAGCCACCTGAGCCTGACTGAAGTCTCTTTCTATGTATGACTGAGGGACAGGAAATATATTGTTGTTAATATTACAATTATTATGAAAGTGCTATCTCTATGAATAGAAGCTACTGATGTTAAGTGCTACATTTGTCAGGTGCTTTTTAGGTACTTTAACATTGATATGTACAGCTTCTGAAGTCACATTTATAGATGGGGGACATGGAACCTTGGACACATTGGGTAATTCAGATCAGCTTGCTGTTGGGGTTCATATTCTGGCCTATGCTGTTCTTTGTAGCCTTGCTGAAGGCTCTTTATGATGCTCATGAGTTATAATCCCAGTTGGGGAACAACAACAAAGAAAAAATTTCTACGGCATAGCTCCTTCCTAGAAGAGAGTTGGTGGCAGAAACTCAATTTTGTAGAATGAGCAGAGGTACGGAAAAATATCACCTGAAGCAGGCCAGGCATGGATGGAGGATTTGGAGGCATTTGGGCCCCTGTCTCCTTTTCCCTTATCACCTGCCTGCTCTTGCAGTCCATTTGCTTCTTTCTGAAGCTCTCTTCCCGACAGCTACTTCCAGCACTTAATGAGCAGCTCATTAAATTAGAGGGAGAAATTAATTGGTCAGAAAGCTGTTTGGTCTGGCTGTCCAGTCTTTGTTTAGACTGGCCACCATTAATAGCAAGCACTCTGATTATGTGTCTTACCCCAAACCCCACAATTCTCTGCTAAGTCCAGGATGTTATTTTCTTCTTCTTCTTCTTTTTTTCTTTCCCTTTCAAAAGCTGTTTGGGCTATAATTACAGCTGTCAAGAACTAGGGCATGGGATTTCTGTGTGAAGGACTTTAACTGACATTGTCCTTTTATGTCGAATAGTGCCAGGCAGGTCATTGGACAGGACATTGTGGGTTTGGTTTGCTGGGTGCCTTTCTGGGCTTAGAAGCCACAACCTTCAGAACATGGCCAGAGCAGTGGATAGCCCAAGTAGTGGTGATAATGGCCATAAAGTTTTGCATGTGATGATATGTGTGTGCTTTGCCACATTTTTAAGATGTTTACCTTCTGGGTTTTTCTGAAGCATTCAGCTGCCATATGGCAGTAAAGAATACCTCTTTTTGCCAAAGAGGAAACACTCAGAATACTGAGGACTCTGCTAGAAGATGTCCATGTTCTTCCTTGGAGCTGGCATCTAAAGGCTCTTGAGCCATAGCACCACTCTCGCTTTTTTTTTTTTTCTGAATAGTTTATTGGCAATAAGAGTCTCATGGACTTGGGGCCTGGAGTTTGGCCTAGTGGTTAAAGTGCTTGCCTAGCATGCATGAAGACCGGGGTTCGATTCCTCGGTACCACATACATAGAAAAAAGCCGGAAGTGGTGCTGAGGCTCAAGTGGTAGAGCTCTAGCCTTGAGAAAGTCCAAGGACAGTGCTCAAGCCCTGAGCCCAAGCCCAGGACTGGCCAAAAAAAAAAAAAAAAAAAAAAAAAAAGAGTCTCATGGACTTTTCTAACCTGGCTGGCTTTGAACCACCATCATCAGATCTCCCCTCCTGTGTAGCTAGGATTATAGGCAGGAGCCACCAGCACCCTGCTTATATTTTTAATACTTTTTATATCTATTTTGGGCATCTTTTACTTTTTTCTCCCTTAATTTTATTTGTTTATTTACTTATTTATGCCAGTACTGGCCCTCAAACTCAGAGCCACGGACTTCTTCCTTAGTATTTAAAACAAGGATTGAGCCATTTGAGTCACACCTATACTTCTAGTTTTTGGGTGGAAATATGAGTCTCATGGACTTTTCTGCCTGAGCAGGCTTTGAACCTTTGTCTTCAGATCTCAGCCTCCCTAGTAGATAACTTTCAGGATTTTCAAAACATAATATTAGATTTAACTTTTTATTTTGGTGGTACTGAAATTTGAACTCAAGACCTCGTGCTGGTTAGGTACTCTACCATTGAGCCACTTTAAAAAAGTGTACAGTTCATATGATCATATAAAATGCTTATCGAAATGCACTCCAAGAAATGGAAGCAAGAGAGTTTTAAAAAATTTATACTGTCTGTGGTTCTTTTCTTCTTCTTTCCTTTCTCCTTTGGTTTATTCCCTTCTGTCATTGTTTATAATTTCTGTATACCTTTTGTCTTATATATAAAAGTTTATTTGATTTGAGGAGGGGAAGGGGAAGCACAGAAACAGTGGGTCAAAGGGTGAATCAATTCAGCACTGAAACCAACTAGACACTAAGTTGGAAATGAACTATACAACTTTGGGGGGAGGGGTAAAGCTTGGAGAGAAGACGGGGAGGGAGTAACACTGCTCAAGAGGAAATAGACTCATTACCTAACTCAGTAACGGTAGCCCCTCTGTACATCACCTTTACTATAACATTTCTAAGAAGTGTACAGTTCAGCCAGGTGCTAGCAGCTCACACCTGTAATCTTAGCTACTTAGGAGGCTGAGATCTGTGGACTGAGGATCAAAGCTAGCCTGGGCAGGACAATTCATGAGACCCTTACCTTGAATTAATCACCAAAACAAACAAACAAACAAAAAGAACAAAAACTGAAAATGGAGCTGCGGCTCAAATGGTAGAGTGCTAGCCTTGAGAGAAAACAAACCCAAACAACCAGAAAACAAAGCAAAACAAAAGCCTCAGAGACAGTGTGTAGGCCTTGAGAGTAGGCCCTAAGACCAGTGCATGCAGAGAAAAAGTGTACAATTCAGTACTGTTAAGTATATTCATACTGTTGTACTATAAGCCTCTAGAACTTTTTTCTCTTACAAACTAAAACTGTTTATGCTTTAAACATAATTCATTTTACCTTTGGTGGAGTTATCATTCAACACATCAGTTATTATTCTTCCTTTTTAAGGTTGGGTATATTCCACCTAGACCATATTTTCTTTATGAATTCATGCATTCATGGACATTTAAGTTGTTTCTATCCCTTGGCTATTGTAAATGGTGTTACGATTATATATTTACAAATAATATTTGAGATATGGTTTTACTTTTCTGATATATACCCAGAAATTGACTTATTTGATCATATGGCTTTCAAAAAATTATTTGGGCCGGAGTCAAACTGTGTTGGCCCATGTTGGTCTCAAACTTATGAAGCCAAGTGAATCCCATGCCTAAGCTTGCTGAGTTTCTGGAATTACAGGTACATACTGCAAAACCTGGCAGTTGTACTATTTTTGAGGAGCCTCTAAAAAGTTTTCATGATGGCTATCACTTTTTTTCTTTTTTACCAGTCCTGGGGCTTGAACTCAGGGCTTGAGCACTGTCCTTGGCTAGCACTCTACCACTTGAGCCACAGTGCCATTTCTGGCTTTTTCTGTGTATGTGGTTCTGGGTAATGGAACCCAGGGCTTTGTGCATGCTAGATAAGCACTCTGCCACTAGGCCAAAATCCTGGCCTTGATGGTAGCACTTTTATCTTTCCATCAACAATGTACAATAATATGTATGGGATACACCTCTTATTAGGGGAAGGACAAGAAACTAAGATTATATGTAATTTGAAGATCAAACTCAGTTTGAGAGAGGTAGGGAAGGTTTTCTGGAGATAATAAGAGCTGGAGACTGTGATCAGTAGATGTTACATAGCTAGCTGCCTCGAGATGGGGGTTGTCGTAGTTCAGGGTTCTGCTGTTCCTGAAGGAAGCAACCACTTTCTATCATAACTGACTTTGAACCGTTAGTACCTAATATGGTGCCTGAACAGCCCAGGGCCTTCACTTTCAAACATTAACACCAACCACTGCCATTTTTACTTTCTAGCGTCTTTAGCTCCCAATAAGGAGTAATGCCAGTTGGATTCTAGTCTTCTTGCTTAATGTCTGACCTTGGTGAGGCGGCCACTTGCCATTAGTCTCCATTTCCTCATAACAGAAAATGAATGATAGCTCTCCTTTCTCTCTGGTGCTATTGCTAAGTCTGGGATAATGTGTGAAAAAGTGCTTTATAAACCATGACGGGCTATTTATGCTCAATGCTATCGTTTTTATACTTTCCTTTGAATTTCAAAGTATTCCATGAAGTCAGATAAATACACTGAGAGATAGAAGCTGCCACATCTTGTTTGTTTTCATAGCCAGCATCTTCTTTAGGGTTTCAATGCACATCCCCATCCTGGGTGCATCCTTTCCTGTGTGGATTGTCTTATCCTCTCATGTACTGGACACAACACATCCTATTCCTTAGTGGCATGGGTGCACTTGTGCTTCCACCCAGTACCTGTCCTTAGTCTCCTGGGTGCCTCCTTAGGCTATGGGCCCTGAATATTTTTGGTCCCATTACAATCAGCTTCCAAAATGATCCAGTGTGGAAATCAGAGTTTCCTAATGAATACTGCATTGATTTCTCATCAATTTCTTCTCCCTATAACTACTGCCCAGTTGCCAACCTTTCCAGAAATTTCTCTTGAGGAAAATTAAAATATGGAAGAACATAAAAGCACTGGGTACTTCCCTTGGGAGGGCATGAATGAAATGCTCCTAGGAACACATGCTGGATGAGTTGGTGACTTGAGCTCTGTGCATGTGTTTTCTTCTCCAGCAGCAGTGTGACTCTATGTAGGGCCTTCTTGTGTTCAACTGAAAAAGCCATGTTTTATCCCCTTTGTGGGATCAGCTCTGGAGTCCCTCCATACCTTTTATAACATTCTCCCCGAGTGGCTGACCTCAATCAGCACTCTTTACTCCTCTCTTACCAATTGTTTCCCCCCTCCCTTTTTTTTGGTAAGTTCTGAGTTAATGGATCCATTGTTAAGAGTTGAAGTTGAACATACCTTCCCTGCATTGTGTTAATGTGGTCTTGTTGATTTCCTGTACTTCTATAACCGATCACCACAAACCTAGGGTTTAAACAACCTAGACATCTTATCTTGCAGCTCTTTGGGTCAGACTCTGAAATGGGGCTACAGTCAAGAGGTTGGCAAAGCTATTTTCCTGCTGGAGTCTCTGACAATCTGTACCTTTGCTGTTCCCGCTCCTGGAAGCTACCGGAATTCCTTGGCTTATATTTGTCTTCCATCTTCAAAGCCAGCAGTTATGTCAGTTTGGCCTCTGTTTTATGTCCTTGTGTCTCCTCTGATTCTCCTGTCTCTACTTTTCAATTACATAGGACCTTGTAGTTGCCTCCTCCCATCTCTCTTTTCTCCTAATAATTTACGGTAATTTCCCTCCAGGACCCTTAATTTGATCACACCTGCGAAGTCATTGTTATGTAAGGTAATGCATTTAGACGTTTCACAGATCTAGGCCATCAATCCTCTGATCACAGTGGTTAGAGGATCAGGCTCCTAACAGGCACGAGAGTCACAAGGTGCTTCATTGTAGGAATGAGGAAGAGCTGAGTTCAGTTCCTGTTTCTGCTGTTTCCTGGTCAGTGATTTTAAACAAAGTTCATAATCCATTAGACTTTGTTTAGTCATCAGTGAAATTGAGACAATATCATCTTGGCAGATGGATTTTACAGTTACACAAGAGTGCATACCAAATATTGACTGAAACACCTGGCACACAGACTGCACCATAACTAATAGATCCTGTACCTCTTTTCTAATTACTTTCTAAAGGGTAAGGGCAGTGGGGTCGGGAGACCATGCAGGTTGGCTGCCAGCAAGCATAAATATCTGATAAGTGTCAACTATTAGTAAAGACATAAATCTATTCACTTTGAGGCTAGTCTGTAGATTACTGTTTCTCAAAATGTGTTGCTCTTCTATCTATCTATCTATCTATCTATCTATCTATCTATCTATCTATCTACCTACCTACCTACCTACCTATCTACCTTCTTACATATTCTTAGAATCTGAGAATTGTCAGAATTTTCAAACATTGTGTCCTTACTTGATCCTAACATCAAATAAGTCTATCAGTTGTGGCCTGTTGGAGAGGCTATTTTATGCCTGAACACTCTCATTTGATTTTATTTTCCTCTGCCATGATTGTCTTCATGTTTATATGTGTGGGCATCATGTAGTTCTTTAATCATCATTGTGTCCTAAAGAAAATGAGCAGGAAAGTTCTTAATGTGTACGTAAGATGTTCCCAGAATGTGACTGTTCTTTACACAGTCATGAGTTAAGATTTTTCCAGTTGTTGGAATAGAGGGTGTATGGCAGAAAAGTGTGAGTCATCACATGGCAAGGATACTATAGATAGGGCTGATCCATAGCCACCCTTAGTATGGCTAATTAAGTTGCTTGTAGATGATGTATGTTCTGGCTACTTTCAGTTTCTCTTCTGGTTTTGGCTGGCATGTTTATCATTTTTTATTGCTGTGGCAAATACCTGAGAGAAACAACTCAAAGGAAGGACTTAAACTCAAAGTTGCAGAGGTTTCAGTCAGTTAGTTGCATTGCTTTTAGGCCCATTGCAAGGCAGAAACATGCAGAAAGGACAGAGAGGAGGAGAGCTATTCACTGTATGGCAACTGGGAGGTAGAGAGCCAGAAGGACCAGGGATGAGGCATATCCTTCAAAGATACACGAGTGACCTACTTCCAAGTAGGCCCTAGATCCTAATGGCCAGTCAGCTATGAATTCATCAATGGATTAACACCCTCATGAACCAATCCTCTGTCATTAGTACCACCAGCAGGGAAGCCAGCCTTCAACATAGTCTTTTTAGGGGATACTTCAGTTGGTGCTTGTGCCATCCTGGATGACAAATCTGAGCATCACTCCTGAGTATGCTTTATTGGTCTTAAAAAAACTCAGGGAAGGTAGCCATTGCATATGCCTTCTGAGATCTGGGATACAATTTCAGCTTAAAGGATGTGATTTTTCTGACATAAATACTTTATTTGAATTTATTGGTTGTATAATTTGGGTTGAATTTATGTAAGATCTATATTTAAGTAACTTATATTTACTTTATGTTTTACATATTTAAATAATGTTAACATAATTAGCCAATTTTTTGGTAACAACTTTATCGGGATATAATTCATATTCCACAGAATTTCAGCATTTAAAATAGACTTTTGTGCATATCCATTGCCACATAGTTATCACCATAATCAATTTCAGAGTATTTTCATTATCTCAGAAAAGAAATTCTGCTCCTGAAATGTGTGTGTGTGTGTGTGTGTGTGTGTGTGTGTGTGTGTGTGTGTATGTGCGTGCTAGATGTAGAACCCAGGGCTTCACACATGCTATGCAAGCTCTCTAGCACTGAGCTACCTCTGGACCTAGAATCTGTTATTTCTCTGTCACCCAAGGCCCCTAGCTTCAGGAAACTGCTAATGTACTTTCTGTATGGATTTGCCTATTTTGGACGTTTAATATTAATGGTCTCATATAATATGTGCTGGCTTCTTTCACCTAGTATAATGTTTTTAAGGGTCATCTGTGTTGTGGCATACTTTAGTATTTGTAGGTTTTTTTTATTACTGAGTAATATTCCATAGCATGGATAAACTATGCATTACTCATTCAAACATTGGGTGCTTGCCCCCACTTGTTTCGACATAGATCGATGGACTAGTTATAGCTGCTTCTTAGCTAAAAGGAGTAAATAATTTTGTTTTCAGGGACACAGGTAAGGAATGCTCATCAGTGTGAAATGATAGCAGATTTTTTTTTCCTCTTAATTTTTTCTCAACTCATTAAATATATGACTTTCATTTTTGAGCCACTATTGTTTTAGATACATCTGCCTGAAAAAAGTTCCTGTGCACACAAAGCCTTCATTCTGGTGGTTGGGAAGGGGTAAAAGAAGTAACCATAAATTCTCTGTAGAATGGTGAAGAAGGACATGAGACTATACATTGACAGGAGGTAGGTGGTGGGCTCTATTTTATTTATTTATTTATTTATTTATTTATTTATTTATTTATTGTAATTAATAAAAGGGTTACATGATATTTGCCAGATAGAAGGTGCATTAATTCACATATATTGATACCCTTTCACATGTCTTGGTCCCCATTACAAGGTGGGTTCTATTTTATATGGTCTATTGGGGAAGGCATCTGGGTTATGATATGTGAGTCTCTAGATATGTAACTGCAAAGAGGGAGTGGGCCATGTTTGAGGGAAGCGTGTTCCTGACAGAGGAACCATGAAGTGCAAAGGCCCTGGAGCAGGCTCAAGAAATAGCAGAAAGCCATTGCAAATGTAAGTGCACAGGCCTGAGACAGATGGGAGGTTATTTGCAGGAATTTATTTCCAGGGATTACAACTCAGGAGAATCTGATTCACTGAGTATCTACTGAATACCTGATTACACATAAGCACATTTATCTTTCCTTGAATTTGAACTAGACTAAAAAGTTGCTCAGTATGAGGAATTTGGCTCTTGCTCCTGAGGCGAGTGATTCAGGAATGTTTTAAACTGGGACAGAGCTGCTTAATAATGCAGAGTTTTCAAAGCCAAAAACTCACTTGCTTTGAAATATGGTGCTTGAGAACCATTTGTACTCAAGAATAATAAATTATGTCTCATTGGATATTGCCACGTTCAGTCCACAGTGGCTTGCACTGACTGCTTAGTGTTTGAAAACTCTTTCTTTTGTCTTTTTCTTTTTTCTTTTGAGGTTTACTCAGGCTAGTCTCAAACTCCTGAGCTCAAGAGATCCTCTTGCTGTAGGTTTCTCTACAGGAGTACATGACTTGTGACCCATTTTTGGGGGTCATTTTGATGCCAACAGTATTTGTCATAGGAGAAGGACAAATAGACTGCTTGATCTCAAAGAAATGGAAAGTCTTGGAAAAAATTATATTAAGTGAAGTAAGTCAGATCAAGAGAAACATAAGTTGCATGGCTTCCTTCATTTGTGTTAGACTGTGCCTGTTAGTCTACAAATAAACACACTGGGTGGTAAGCAAGGGGCTACAAATGAATTAGCTGAAGTACAAAAGACTCTCTGGAGAGCACATAGTATAATTCTTTAAAAAGACTAAGTCAAAGCCAAACAAAATAAGGGAAATGGGTACTTGCAAGAGGGGAGGGGAGGGCTAAGGGGAGAAGGGGAAAAGAGTGAAGGGGGAGGGGGAGAATATAGGCAAGAATTTATTGTGTATATCACAAAATTGAGAAATATAATGGAAGGGGTGGGTAAAGGGGGGTGTAGATGTTGAAGTGAAGACCTAGATCAAGATGCATTGTACATATAAATTGCTTTGTTAAATGGCAAAAAAAGCAATACATCATGTAAAATTAAGTGAAGGGTGTGGGAGTGTAAACTCGTTCAACTACTCTGGAAAGCAGTATGGCGATTCCTCAAAAGACTAAACATAGATCTCCCCTATGACCCAATAGTCCCACTCCTCAACATTTACAAATGTCCAGAAACAAGGGCATACTAAAGCTAAGCATAGTTGCTTAAATGATTTTTTTTTTTAACACCCATTGTGATCTGTGCCTCCAGTAACCCAATAAAACAGGAGCTTGCCACTGGTGGCTCATACCTATAATCCTAGCTACTCATGGGGCTGAGATCTAAGGATCATGGCTCAAAGCCAGCTTGGGCAAGAAACTTAGTGAGACTATCTCCAATAACACACACACACACACACACACACACACACACACACAGATGCATACACCAGAAATGGAGCTGTGGCTCATGTGGTAGAACACTAGCCATGAGCATAAAAGCCCAGATAGTGCCTAAGCTCAGAACTGGTACACAGCAAAAAACCAGGTGGAAAACCACTACCACCACCATAAAAAAAAGATAGAATTCCTGCTTTACAGGTGTCATAGAAGTGAAATGATTGGTTCACACTAATTTCATTGTTCTTGTCTGTACTAACCTAATACCAACTATAGTACTCATAGTTAGCTCCATGCAAGGCATTTTATACATATTACTCAATCCTCAAAGCAACTCCATGGCAGAGATACATTTTACATCATCTCCCTTTATAGATACGGATAGTGGCTAAATAGCTTGCTTGACTTCCCAGAGTTGGTAAGTGGGGAATCTAGGACTGACTTTGGAGCTTAACCATGGTACAGCTGTGGGGGAATAAAGATGAGAGACCAGCCTGCTTGTTCCTAGGTTGGCAATCTTAAAGAGCATGCTGACTGTCCACACTTTTCTAAATGTCCAGCCAGGCAGTGTCATATGTGTCCCTGATTGTGCCTTTCTTCAGTCTGGAAACACTGCCAGGCAGTGTACAGCACTAGATGTAAGAAAGGCCATTATTTAATTTTCATAAACTTTTGTTTTTAGAGCTTGAGACTAATATATCCTTTGTGACACCCACATTTGGATGTCTCAGAGGTACCTTACATTTAGTATGTCAAAAGCTGATGTTACTTCTGCATTGTTTCCTCTTTGCCTTGAACTCTCTTCCCTGCATTTTAAAAATGTTTCCTTATATCATTGAAAGACATTTTATCCCTCACTTTCTCCCTTCAAGAATGTAAGCCAGAAACCTTGGGTTTAGAATGTTCTTGCCCCTAGTTACACAGTTCTTGTCACACTATTGATTGCCTTTTGAGTATTTCTTAGATGTGTGTCTCCCATCCCATCCATCCAGATGGAGGCCCTGTCACTTTATTGCACAGAGGTCTGATTGCAGTGACCTCCAGACTGTTAACTGTATTTCAGACTCTCTTCCTTCCAACCCATCCTCTATATTGCTGCCTAGGGCATTCAGCTAAAAGTAGTTCTGTGGGTGATGTCTGTTAACATCATTGGTGGTGATGGTTCATCACCACTAGACTAGGGTCTGAGCTCTGATCAAGATGCAAGGAATCTGTAAGGCACCTTAGGCTAAAATCATAATCCGAGTCTTCCTTGTGCCTCCATATGCTTTGTTGGGGTCACTTCCATCCCTGTTCTTCCTTCTGCTTCAGGAGCACTTGCTTTCCCAGGTGGCCTAAATCTATCTTCTTAAGAGTTATCCCAATTTCTGCTTGTTCTCCATGAGATAGTTTAAGTTTTCACGTTTTCTAGAAGTTTTCCTACGCATCTGCAATGGAGCTTGCCTTGTTTTATGTTACAATTATACTCTATAGTGATTCCTATCTCTGCATTTACCACAATATATTTGATCCTCTCCTTGAGGGTGAGCATCTGAGAGCTTAGGGCAAATCACTCAACTATTAGGTCTTCTTTTGTAATACAGGGAAGATGTCACTCCTGTTAGAGTTGAATGCAATCATGATGTCAAGTCCTCATCCACCATACCTGGTCCAAAATAAGTGCCTGACACTTTCTATTTCCCTTGAATGTATGGATAGGGATAAATATTTCACTGTTATTCCCAGATACATTTATTGGAATATTAAATGAGATGCCAAGTGCATGCGTTGGTATGTCGTGACTGGAGCCAGAAAGCTACAAGAGTCAATAGTGTGGTCCCTTTTCAGAGTCCCTTACTTGGTGATGTTCCCTTTGGAGTGTTTGATGATCTTATCAAGTCTAGGCTGAAAACCTATGGAGCAGAGATGCCCCTTTCTAGGTATTTTCCACTCGGCCCCTTGTCACTAATTAATATAAACAATCATGGGGCAGCTATGGTTTTTCATCCTGATCACTGCAGTCTCCCACTTCCCTAAAGAGACATTTAACTGCATGGCTGTTGGCAGTGGAATGACAATTAGCTTCTCCACATTGCACTCATCACGGCTATCTCATCAGTGGGAATCACCCTTACTACTGTTACATTGCTCTGTCTTCTTAATTATTAAACACCCTGAGACGACTTCAGGGTCTCTGCCATTCATTGCCTCATCACTAAATGATCTTTGCCATTCCAGGATGCTATTCCAGGATTTAGTCACCCTTTCTTGTTCTGTCTTTCTTAATTATGTGAACTCCAGGCCTGGATGACAGCATAACTGGGTTTTAGGCCAGGGAATTCTTAGTTTGGTTTCAGGCTTCCCAAGGACATATGGACTGAGTGAGAGACTGACTCTATTGACTACCTATGGTTCCAAGGTGACTGTGACTGAAAAAAGAGCCTATGCCCACATTTCCCTTTCCTTTCCAGAAGCAGGCTGGTCCTTTCTATAACCCCCAGGCCTCTCTCTATTCATCCTCTTGTATTCTTGTCATCCCAGCCTCTGCTGCCTTATTTTGTCACTTGTATACCCGACTGGGATTTTGTTTATCCTGGTCTAGGAGGATCTGGGAGTATATTAGATAATACTTTATATTATTAGTTGCTAATATTTGACCTGGTGTGTCTTCCTGAAATTTTTTAGAGATACAATCTAAAAGCCATTTCATGGAGAACTCAGGAAAGAATGAGGGTGGTGGTGGTGGTGGTGACATTGTTATAGTTCAGAAATACCACAGATGACATATATCTAAAATGGTGTCAGGTGTTGTATAACTGGCAGTGTACTGAACATTTTGCCTGTGGTAATTCACTGAATCCATGCAATTCTTTTTACCAAGTGGTTCAGCAACTTCCCCAAGGTCACTCTGTTAGTAAGTGGCCAGAATGTAGGTTCCAGAACTTGGGATTCTTTTCAGTCACTATCCTGTATCACTAAGGCAGAGAGAAATCATCATTACATCACCACTTTTGGGATTCTCTGCTACTTGGACACTCTGTGTTACCTGACAAGTATAACCATGACCTCTCCCTCTGACTTCTCCCTTGGGCCTCTTCCGCTATGGAGTCAGCACAAGTCTGTGTTTGCTCTGTACTGTTGAAACTGGCCCTAGCCCTTCCATACTTCTCTGGAGTGCTGGTTGAGTCAGCCTGCTTAGGTACGAACTTCCGAACCAACCTGTTCCTGTTGGGTTTCAGCCAAGCTTTATAACATCAGCTGATTCATTTCTGGAAATAGCCACTGAACAGCATCAGTCTGCTTGGTGAGAGACGTGGCAGTAGGATCCCAGGCAGATGTTGCCTGCTCACTTGGAAGAGCAAAGGCATAGAAATCTGTGTACAAGTGGCACCATAGCCTTGGATGGAGGGGATGGTTTCATGCTTACAACTCTCCATCCATGTCCTTATCACCTTCTCTCTTTCCAACTTCCTCTTCTTTCCTCTGTGCATCAAAAAGTTAAGATGAAGTCCTGGTTGGTAAAGAAAAGAGGCTCAGAGCCCCATCCCAACCCTCCTCTCTATGAGTAGTAAGGATCAGCATCTCTACTGAACAAGAGGCCTAAGGAGTGAGACATTATGGGATTGAAGTGAAGTCTGTCTCAGTTCAGACTTAGGTTCTTAGGCCAGGACTAGGGTAGTTTTGGTGTGAGGCTTACACATCCAGAGTTGTCCCCTGTTTGAGTCAGGCTGGAGAAGTTTCTCAAGCATTTGGACTTGAAGATAGAAATAAAAATCTGTCTCCTCTGTCTAGGACTTTTGGAAGAGTTATGGAGTTCTAGTTGCCTACCAAGAAACCAGGGGCTTCTTGTAGACAAGAAGCCTCCAAATGACCTTTCTTTATTGAAATCTGGTTTGACTGTTGTTCTGGGCACCTGCCATCCTCTGTCTGATCCTATGCCTCCCCCACCACTCCCTGCAGTTTTCTTGTTTGCAAGCCATCTTTCTCCATACCTGATTAGATGTCTTTGTTGGCTTGCACATCTGGTCTTCATTTAGCAAAGATGACACTTAATTTAAGTAAGAGTTTGGCTGCCTTTGAACAACTGTACCCTGCTGAGGTAGACGTAGGGGGAGTCAGTAGCTAGACTGTTTGTCGAAAGTGATCATTCTGATATATGATTTTTCCTTAAAACCCCATTCCCAGATATCCCTGTATTTAATTACATGGTTGGGCACCCAGATCCTTGAAAAATCCAATGCCCTTATCTCCAAAGAAGAGGCTCTATAGTATGTTTGCAGGCCCATGATATGCACATAGTATATATACATCTTTCTTCCCAGGAGATAGTTGTGGTTAACACAGTTGAATGGCTGCTCCTACCACCTAGCATACCACTTTGAACCATTTCCTAAGGCATCCTATCTTTACTCTAAAACCTTCAGTGATTTCCCATTGCCTGAGAATAAAATGTAGTTTTCAGTGGTGGTCAAGGGTCTCCCTGATCTGACTTCACTATGCCTCTCAAAATTGTTTTTCTATTATTGCCCTATTAGTAACCCAGTTCTCTGGCCAAATTGGATTTCTTGCTAGTCTTCCAATGTGTTGTATTGTCCTGTTTGCTCTTTTGCCTCTTTGCTTGCTCTTTTCTCTGAACTTCTCCTTTCTCTTTGCGGCCTACAAATCCCTTCCAAGTTGAAAACTTTTGTTGTGAAATCATTTTTTATTTTTCTCAACTATGCCACATCTTCTTTAAACTGAGCCACTCGACATTTTTCTGCAGATATTTTATTGCTTTATATGATAATTTTCGTAATAATTATTTTTTAACTAAATGGGACTACCTGAAAATGGTGACCCTGTGTTGAGCACGTGTCTCAGGTACATACCCAGACCCAGAGCAGTAATAATTCATGTAGCCTGAGAGCTCTGTGTGCTAGCTCTATTCTAAGCTGTCTATATGTATTAAACTTGGTTTTCACAAAGCCCTTGAGGAAGATGCTATATTTTTTCCTGTTTTACTGATAAGGGACCAGGAATGTGAATTGAATAACTTACTAGAAGCCATCTCACCACCTACTAACTAGTAAAGCTAGGGGTTCCACCCAGACTATCTGCATGTGAATCCAGGCTCTCAACCACTTTGCTACGTGACCTCTTTCATTGTGTGTGTTCGCTCAGTTTATTGAGAAAAGTTGTACTGAACTCACGTAATGTAGCTGTGCAGGATTACATTCATTTGGAAACAAAAGGAAGAAAAGAAGGAAATTTAGTGGATAGGCAGCAGAAGACAGGAGAGCTGAGAGAAACCAAGATAACTGTACCTGATCCTAGCACACTTAGCGCCATCACCACAAATATTCCAAGTGTGATGACTTTTTTTTTTTTTAACCCAGTCCTGGGATTTGAGCTCGGGGCCTGAGCATTGTCCTTGGGTTTTCTCAAGGCCAGTGCTCTGCCGCTTAACCCACAGTACCATTTCTGGCTTCCCCCCACACCCCATGTATGTAGTATCAGGGAATCAAACTGGGTCTTTGTGCACAACTCCTGGCTGTTGGACTGATGTATTCTTGTCTAAACACAAGCTCATCCTTGATCAGAGGGGGCTCCTTTAATTATTTTTTCAAACAATTGTTTTTAAAACAGTTGTAAAGAATTATTGCAAGGATAGTACACGTGAGTTCTTGTATAGCCTACACCCAGTTTTTCTTATTAGTAACTCCTACTTTTATATCTGTCATAATTAATGAATTGATATTGATACATTATAATTAACTCTAAACTCTATAGATTTCTGTCCCAGGATCTCATCTAGGATGTTATATTACATTTAGTCATCCTGTATTCTTAGGCTTCTCTTGCCTGTGACAGTTTCTCATCTTCCCTTCCCCTCCCCTCCTCTTCCCTTCCCCTCCCCTCCTCTTCCCTCTCCTCCCCTCCTCTTCCCTCCCCTCCCCTCCTCTTCCCTCCCCTCCCCTCCTCTTCCCTCCCCTCCCCTCCTCTTCCCTCCCCTCCCCTCCCCTCCTCTCTCCTCCCCTCCCCTTCCCTCCCCTCCCCTCTTCTTTCCTTCCCCCTACTCTCCTCTCTTTTTTTCTGTTATGACCTTAGCAGTTTGAAGAATTTTTTGTCAAACACTTTGGAGAACATTCCTCACTTGGGATTTGTTGATGTTTTTCTTATGATTAGAGTGGAATGATTTGTTTGGGGAGGCAAAGAAGAGAGATCAGTGCTATTCTCATTGTATCATCTCAAGAGCACAGCTTGTTGATGTCACTTAGCTGTTGATGTTAACCTTCATAACCACAGAATTATAAAATTGTTTTTTTTTCTATTCTTCTCAAACTGTTCTCTTATGTATAGTATGAATTACAGAGTGGGAAGCTACGTCCCACCTCCTTAAGGGCAGAATATCTATATATGTTATTTGAAATTCTTCTTCATGGGAGATTTCCTTATTCTCCCCCATTTATTGTATTATTCAATCATTTATATAAATATGAATCTATGGGTATTTTATACTTTGTGTTTTTTTAAATTAGAAATGTTTTTTAATAATTGTATTTTAGTATTGGGTGATATATAGAGGAGAGAGTGGGTACATTACTTCTTGAACATTGGGAGAGAAACATGGGAAGGGGTATCAATTTCCCTCTCCTTCCCCCTCCCAATCATCTTGTTTTCCCCTTCCCTGTTTCAAGTGAACAGCCTTAAAAACATTATACCAGGTACCATAGTTTTGCATTTTAAATGCTCCTTTATTTTGTTGTTCAAATCTATTCTGGTCATTGAGGGCTCTTTGACAAAACCCTGTCATTATTGATGGTTTTGGATACCTTTCCACTTTCTGGAAACACACACAGCACTCTGGGACCATTTCTTCAGTGCCTCCATTCTTTTGCATATGCCTGAGTGCTAGGTGTGTACATTGTGATTGGGGTATCTTTGCTCCTAACCCCTCACAGTTGACAGAAGAACGAAGTGTGTGTGTGTGTGTGTGTGTGTGTGTGTGTGTGTTAGTTACCTTCTGAGTGTACTGATATCTGTATTTGTGTCCATATCTATCTGTATTAAGCTAAATATAAATATATTGGTACCTCTAATTCTGTCCAGTTACTACATATATCATTCTAGCTTTCTTTCCTTGTTTATCTGTAATATATCTCAACAACAGTGAGAAACTTGTCCCCCTGTCATTTATCATCATTCATCCACTTAATTAAGTGTTCAGTTGCAATTATACAGTGTAACAAAAACCAAAATTGTTAACTGGAAATTCCATTGGAAACAATTTTATGTTTCTGTCTCTGTTGAAAATGAAACCCAGAACCTTGTGCATTCTAGGCAGTGTCCAACCAGTGAGCTGTGGTTGTGAGCCCTTAGTGGTCTTTTTGTTACTGCTTTGCTGGTTCTTGGACTTGAAATCAGGGCCTGGGTACTATGCCTGAGGTTTTTACTTAAGGCTAGCACTTTACTATGTGAGCCATAGCTGTACTTGCAACTTTTTTTGGTGGTTAACTGGAAATAAGAGTCTCAAAGACTATCATGCTTTGGTTGGCTTTAAACCACAGTCCTCAGATCTCAGTAACTAGCATTGCAGGAGTGAGCCACCAGCAGCTGGCTAGCCCTTAATATTTTGAGACAAGATCTTACCACCTAACTGAGGCTGGCTTTAGCCAGCCTTAACTTCAAAAAGTGAAAGTTTACTATTACACCAAAAAGTTCTGTAGGCTTCTGAAAGATACTCAGTACCTCCTATTTACCTTAGTTTAGTTCACATTAATTTCACTGTCATAAATGGTCCACTGTACCTCACCTATTCATCCTTCCCCATTCCTGAACCCCAGGGGCTCAGATCTCTTTATTACCTCCATAGATTTTTATCTTTCCAGAATGCAATGTAATTAGAATAAGCAACTTTTTCTGACTGATTTCATGCACAGAAATATACATTTAAAATTCATGGTATCTTTTTGGTGGTATAATGGCTCATTCTTGTCACTGAATAATAGTCATAATGTAATATATTCATTATTATGATAGCATATAGTATTCATATAATATTGTGTAGTATGTAATATAATATAAATAATATACAAACAGTAATATTGATCTATTCACCTACTGAAAGGAACATTCATTCACCTATTGAATATTCATTCTTCCATTGGTATTACACATTGATTGCAACTGAACCTGCTTTGGTCTATCATTACCACTGGAGTCTGTAGTTTAAGATTCAATCTTGTTAAAAGTTGCTATTGTAAATGTGATGTACAGAGGGGTTACAGTTATGAAAATCAGGTAATGAGTATGTTTCGTTTCTAACAGTGTCACTCATTCCCTCCTTTTCTCCCAGTTTTTCCCTCCTGACCTTTCCTACCCCAAGTTATATAGTTCCTTTTCAACATAGTGTCTAGTGAGTTATCAGTGCTGCATTTGTTTACTCTTTTTCCCACTATTTTTTTGTTCCCCTTTACCCTCTCTCAGACAGATAAACATACATATAAGACAGAAGGTACAGAAAACAAAAACAGTAGCCAAGGAGAAAAAAAAATAACCCTAAACCTCTATTTCCATTTCTTGGAGTTGATTTTGATAAGTATTTTGTATGATCATATGCACGTGGCTACTGAGCCTTTGTGATTAAAGTTCACTCTTGGACATTACACCTGGAATGACATGCCTGCCATTGAATAACTATGCAATATATTCTCACTGCCTGAGAGTCCTCTCTGCTGCTTAGTCTTCCCTTGTTCTCGCCTCTCCTAAAAATGCTCAGCACTTTATCATCTCTATTTTTTAAATTTTTCCAGAATATTATCTAGTCAAAGTCATACAATCCATATGATCTTTAGCTCTTAGATTTGGCTTTTTTATTGTTACTAAATAATTGTACATAAAGGTTACAATCCTACAAGTCAGGTAGTGATATGTATTTAAGATTCCTTTGTGTGTGTTTTCCTGGCTTTGTAGCTCACTTCTTTTGAATGATGACTATTCTGTTGCTTGACACACCTCTGTGTACTTATCCATTCAGGGATTGAAGGATATGTTTGTTGCTTCCAAGGTTTGGCAATTGTGAATAAAAGCTTCTTGAAACATCTGTGTAAAGGGTTTTGTGTGGACGTGAAGTTTTCTTTTCACTTGGATAAAAATCAGAGGAGTATAAATGCTGACTGGTATTAAATAATAGATTTAGTTTTGCTTTATTTTACTTTCTTCTTGTTTTAGAGGTGATGAAACCAAGTTGAGTAATCTGACCTGATGGTCACAGTATATCAGTGTTGTTACTAACACAGTCCTACAGACTTGAGTTCTATAGAAGTTTAGTTTGAATTGCAGTTCTAGAGGTCAAAGGGGAAGGGGCCACATGTGGTCATAGCCTTCTTTTGGTAGAGTCCTGAAGTGGTCGAGAGAATGTATATGTGCTTGGTTTTTTCCGTCTCCTAAGCAGACATTCTTCCACTTAAGCCTTGCCCTGATCCTGTTCCTCCTTTTAGGAGCCACCAGAAGTTAGTTTTAGTTATTCTACTCCAATAATTTATCTCATTTATCTTCTAAAGGCCTCCATTTAAATATCACAGTCAGATTGACTTTCAGCCTCTGTATTTAGGTGTTTTGTGTGTGCGTGCATGAGTGTGTGTGTGAGTGTGTGTGTGTGTGTGTGTGTGCGAGAGAGAGAGAGATAAAGAGAGAGAAAGAGAGAGAAAGAAAGAGAAAGAGAGAGAGAGACTTCCTATGTAGCCCCCTTGTACTCATATTTCTCTTTCCTCAGTTTCCCAAGTGCTGGGATTATAGATATGTTTCATCACACTCAGATATCTTCCACCCACTTACTCCCTCCTATGCACATTAAATCTCAGCAAGAAGTCTTGGTGTCCTGAAACCATAACTGAGTCATATCACACAAGTAGCAAGTAGTCTAACTGGCCTTCACAGATAGACTTTGTGGTCTCATAACCTGTGCTCTTGTCATGTCACTTTAAGAAAATTCATTCTCATGGAGAGAAGGACCCGGAAGCTAACAGCTGTAGCAGGAAGTGAAGGGAGGTAGGAGGGAGTGAATGTTAAGAGTAGTTATCTCAGTGAGGAGATGGAAGAGAGATCACTTGGAGCCTCCTTGGAGAGGTCACAGCAGGCTTTATAGAGACTGTGACCCTCTAGTTCAGAAGAATGGATGATGGGAGCAAAAATCCAAGCAGGGGGTACTTCCAAGCTCTCCATAAAAGAGCACAGGGAAGGGTGGAGAGAGACAAACCTGGTATTGGACTTCTCAATCCATAAATATCATGCAGTTGGTGATTTGCCTACCAAGTAACCTTGCCTTCATCCTGTTGCTCGTGGGGACCTGTGGAGAAATCATTAACATAGAAGGACCATGGTGAGAGTTGAAGGTTGTGCTCTCCCTGGAGAGGATAGGTTGGAAGGAGAGCTAGACTGGATGCCATTTGATTAGTAATCGCAAGGATGCTGAGCTATGGCATGATCTAGAGCTATGCTGATCTAGAGCTATAGCAAAAGAGATGGAGAAGATGGGTTTGAGAGGCAAGGATTGGGACCATGTATCCAGGAAAGCAAGAGTGTTCATAGCAAGTATATGCACTTGTGAATGCTCACTTACAAAAACAGCCCAGCTGGTAAATGTACCTAGCTCTTGTGCATCATGCTCATCTATGATCCTCTGAATAATAGCTTTCATTATTTAAGACTTTTAGCAGGCTGGAATAAGAGCTGCTCCATTAGGCATCAGAAGAGTGAGTTGCCTTTCTGTGTGGGGGTCATGTGGGAGTTACCACAGGGGCCTCTAGTATCTGACCACTAGCAAGGGAGCAAAACCTTCTTCAAGTAGCTGTAGGAGTCAGAATTAGAGAAGGGCCATAAACTGTGGCAAGGACACCAGCCTGGGGGACATAGTGATTGCTGAGCCCCTGTGCAGAAGACTTAGCTCATCTGTGCCTTGACTGCTGGTCCATGGAAACTTGGAGATGACAAGTGTGTGTGTGTGTGTGTGTGTGTGTAATTAAATTGTGAAGTCTGGTCATTTGTTAATGCAGTGATAGAAAAGGAATGTAGTTCTTATTCAGTTAACCTCCCCTTAACATCAATGTCGATTCTTGTTCATCCTCAAGGTCTTTCAGCTAGTATTGTGTTGCTTGACCTGGAAATGCAGTGCAAATCCCACAAAAATATACTGCAAATTAAAATTGGAAATTTTGCAAAAGATAGAGATTACAGGCAGCCAATAAAGGAATTGTTTAGAGACCTGCTCAAACCTGTCCTCAGACAAATGAGAACCAGGCAGGGTTAAATCCAGTCTGAATTGGTAAGAAAAATAATATATTTGCTGACAAGAAACCATCTTCAAAAGAGGAGGATTTGAATATCTTTGAATATTAAGCGATACCTTTGAGAAAAGGGTGCCCTCACATAAATTTCTTGAAGATTATCCTCTGTGTAGTAGTATTGTCAAAGTCAGAGGTGAAATAAAAGTGTCATATTATGGTGTAGCTGTATTGGAAAAATTATGACAAAAATAACTTAATGAACTCAGTCCAGTCGATGACTTAATGCAAAATTCAATAACATCTAGATGTTTCATGTTTAAAATAGTATTTTCCATTTTGAATCACATATTTGCATAATTTTTCTTCATGTTTTAAAGATAAAGTCTGTCAGATCTTTATTTTTTTCTATATTTGCTGTACATTTGTTACTATTTTTAGGGACTTTTCTAATACCTGCTGTCCTTGGATTATAGTCACTAAAGATCTTCTGAATTAGGGTTAGATGCCTCCGAGTAGCCAGGAGTGGGGAAGGACTTGGGCGGAAGCCCGGAATACCCAGTTTATCTTGTTCATGGCCTTAAGAACCAGTATGTTAGATGAGTTCCATTCAGCATTCTCTTCTGAGCAGACAAAAAAAATAGTTGGCTGCCTGGAATGCTGTGAGTTGATTTATGTACCTATGACATCTTTTCTGGCACTGTCTGAGAAGTATTCTGCAGCATTCCTGGATAGAACTGAACAAAAGCTACCAGGCATAGTGGCACACACCTGTAATCCTAGCTATTTAGGAGATAGAGATTGGGAGGATTGTGGCTTTTGTTTTTATGAGGTCAGCCTGGGCAAAATGTTAGTGAGACTCCATCTGAACAAATGAGCCAGGCATGTTTGTAATTCTGCCTGTTCAGGAGATGGCATGTAGGAAAATTTAAAAATAACTCAAGCAAAAAAGGACTGGGTATGACTCAAGTGGTAAAATGCCTTCTTAGTAAACATGCATCCCAGAGTTCAAAAGTATTTCCAGAAAAACAAAACAAAACAAAAACAACAAAAAAACCCCAGAGACTAGGGATGTACCTCAATGTCAAAGTGGTACCTCAAAAAAATCCACATTCTGTTTGTGTTGGGCTTATATTTTCACACTGCTTTCATAACTATTATTCCAGTCCTCAGAACTGTGTAAAGATGGTTAAGAAGCTGTCTATTTTTCTTGTTTATTAGAGGGGAAGGTGAGTTCCTTGCTAGATTGGAAGGCAGGTACATGGGACCTTACTAGAGGCTCAGAAAATTATAAATTATTAGTCACAATGCTCAGTATTTGAGCCCTTCTTTTCATCTTTGCAGTTGAGCCGCATTTCCAACCCTCCAATTGGTATTTTTACATTGCTACCAAATGAGAAATAATGGCTTGGATGGGTTACTAGCACCTGGTAAGAGGAAAAGCTGAGATTTGAGCTCCACTTTACTTGATTCCAGCACTTTTATACTTTTGACCACCTCATGGGATTGTCTAACATAGTCCTTTCAGCTCTACTAATATTGTGTCCAGCAAAATTGGGATGGTCTTCACAGGATGCCTGTGGAAACCTGGTCTTCCAGTAGCTCCTAGGACTGAGAAGCTGGACTAAAGAATCCAGGCCATCTAACTACCTAGAGGTTGGACATCATGGTACATACCTGTAATTCCAGGATTCTGGGGCCTGAAGCAAGAGGATCTTGAGTTCCAGGCCGGCTTGGGTTTTATAGGGAGACTATATCTAAGACAGACAGTGTCTTTATTTTCTTTAGTTGATGTAACAAATTACTCTAAGCTTGGGGGCTTGACAAGTTTATTGTATGGTTGTATGTGTCAGAAGGCTGACATAGTCTCACTTGGTTAAAATCAAGGTGTTTGAGAGGATTTTTTTTTTTTTTTTTTGCCAGTCCTGGGCTTGGGCTCAGGGCCTGAGCACTGTCCTTGGACTTTCTCAAGGCTAGCACTCTACCACTTGAGCTTCAGCACCACTTCTGGCTTTTTTTCTATGTATGTGGTACCAAGGAATCGAACCCGGGTCTTCGCGCATGCTAGGCAAACACTCTACCACTAGGCCAAACTCCCGGCCCCTGATTTTTTTTTTTTAAATAATACAACTTATGGAAAATTTGCATCCTGGTGTTTTGCAACTTCAAGAAGCTGATAGCATTCCTGGCTCAAGGTTCCTTCTTGAATCTTCAAAGCCAGTGATACCATATCTCTCTCAACCTCCTTCCACAGATACTTCGTCAGTGTCCTCTTCTGCCTCCCTCTTCCCTAGGATCCCAGATTGACCTCAGACTTGCTATATAGCCCATGCAGGCTTGAACTCTAGATCCTCCCAAGGGCTAGAACTACAAGCACACATAACTATGCCCGGCCTCCCTTTTCTACTTTTAATGATTGTTATTTTACATTGGCCATTGGATAGTTGAGGATAATCTCCCTAGCTTATCTCTGGGCCCTTAATTAACACAGCCACTCTTTTAGCTGTGTGTTTATATTTACAATGAAAAAAATCAATCAGGATTAGGATGATATATACTTCTTTTGGAAGAGGGTAGAGAAGGGCACAATTCTGACCATCCTAGTGTCTATTTAGTGGCAAGAGTTGGCAGTCCATGTTAAATTTTATGGAAAATTAATTCTATGTTACTTCCCAGAATCTGTTGCTATCAACAGAGTACTTTTGTTTTTCGGTCTGTAATCTAATGTGTTGAAGAAATTACAGAGTCTTGAGCAGGATTCTCCGAATAGCCAGGGCTGGAACATAAGAAGGCTGATGAGGCAAAGCTGAGTCATATCTAGACTCTCAGTTTAACTTGCCATCCTGTGCTCTGGGATAGACTGGCTTCTATTTCTGTGTTTTTGGGATAAGCATTCTCACCTATGTCCCAGTACTGTGAGAGTCACTGAGAAGATTATAGTGCAATTTCTAGAGTAGGGTATATGTTATTTGCATATGTACATACAATATAAAAGTCACATATAATAATGAGGAATGTCCTGGGATTTGTGGTGGAAGAAATATAAAACCTTATGCATGCAAATTCTAGAAAGAATGTACATGTCCACCCTCTTTCCTCTAGGATCAGATTTTAATTCTGAAGGCTTGGCTGACATCTTCTGCCAGTCTTCCAGCAGAAGACTGTGAGAGGCTCTGCAGTTACTCCAGTCTTCACCAAGAGCAGGTCCCAGCAGGGCACAGACCCAAAAGCTGCAGCCAAAGAAGCAACTCTTTCTTCCCCCTTCATTCACACTTGGTTTTCTTAGCTTTTTGTTTACTTCAATATTTGTTGAAACTGTTAAAATAGCCCTGGCAATTATGGCATTAAGATGGGATGTTCCTGGTATGAGAGATCTGTGTTCAGGACCATTTGTTTACAACTCAGGAAATACGCAGTGAAGCAACCTACACATTGTCACCATGTTATAATCCATGTCTCTCCACTATATGAATTCACAACATGAAGATTGCCCCCAGAATTTGAGAAATAAACATTTTTCCTTTTCTTCTAGTAAACTGAGCAGACTAATTCAACTAATTCTTCTTCTTCTTTTTTTTTTTGTCAGTTGTAGGACTTGAACTTTGGAACTGTGCACTGTTCTTGAGTTCTTCAGCTCAAGGCTACCCCCCTCCCTACCCCTTGAGCCACAGTGCTACTTCCAGTTTTCTGATGGTTAATTCCAGATAAGAGTCTCACAGACTTTAGTGCCTGGGTTGGCTTTGACCCGAGATCCTCAGATCTCAGCTTCCTGAGTAACTAGGTTTGCAGGAGTAAGCCACTGTGTCTGGTTTAGAGCAGATTAATTCTTTCAGATTATAAGTTTTTGAAAATATGGAACCTTTTCTTGGCAGCACTTGAGTTCAATCAAGGGCCCCAGTCTTGCTAGGCAGATGTTCTACTATCTGGGCCATGCTTCCTTGGCTATTTTTGAAATAGTCTTGTTTTGTAATCAAGCTAGCCTGGGTTGTGATCTTGCTGCTTGCACTTTGCTGTATCTCTGGGGATGACACACATGTCATCATGCTCATCATGAGCTGCTTCTGTTGCTGTGGGTAACAGGTATGTACCACCACATATAGCCATTAAGTTGACAAGAAGTCTTGGCTTTACATTTCCATCTTCTGATCTCCACCTTTTAAGGAGCTAGGATTACAGTCTTGAGCTGCCATTTCTGGCAAATATGGAATACATTTTTAAATAAAAAATGAAATGTTCCCACCTAGAAAGTTTTATGTTTGTTCACTTAATATTTTATAAAGTCATTTGTGCCTTTAACTTTTTATATCATTTTCTTTCTTTGTTTGGAAAATTAGTTTATAGCATAATTTTAAATTGTTGGAAATAGTTCTACTCTATGAAGTAGCTATAGCATGACTCTTTTAATCAGGCCCTATGGTTTAACATCTAGCTTTTTTCTAGTTTCTCATAGCTGTACAACATTCCTCTATTGTTGGCCACTTTTAGTATTACTCCATTAGCATGCATTTCTAAATTGAATTGTACTTAATGATATGCAGAATTCTGAGAATCTGATACAAGTGCTATCAACCTCACCCCTATAACATGACTGCTGAGTGTGCTGGGTTCTCTATTGCCTTCTCTGATAGGTAAAATCATGTTATAGACTTGGAACACTAGCCTTGGTAGAATGAAAATAGTTGTTTGAAATGTAGGTCACTGTTGAGCGTTTGTGTTTGCTGTCACATCCAGAGCCATGACTACTTTCAGAATCATTGCCCGCTAAGCTAAAAGACAATTTTCCAGTTTTTGAGACATCATGTAAGGCGCTGGACAGAAGCCAGGCTGTATCAGCTACACTTATACAGCCAGATAGAGACTAGAAATAAATAAGGCATTTTGAGTTGTTCTGAAGGCACATAAGTATGGTGGTATAACCACTTCCTGATGTCATCTCTGATTTGCCATCCTTTCTGTGAGGAGGTTTCCTGGAAAAGAGAACCAGCAGTGGTCCAAAGTCACAACCAATTGAATCACCCATTGACTGTTTTCCTATCTGTCTAGTAGAGAAAGCACAAGGCTCTTGAAAATTGGGATTAGCTTTATCATTTAGGACCTTGATAAGAAGAATGTCTCGTCAAAGGGCATGTTGCAGTTATCACATAAAAGATGCTATTTTGTGTAAGTAAATAAGCCCTAATCATGTTGTAAAGTATATATGGCTTGCTGGAAAAGTGCTTAGTGTTTGGATCCACAAACTTTGGTTTCATGAGATGATCATTTTCATAGTGCTTGATTAGTACTCCATCATTAATGTCTCTTCTAAGACCTGGATCACTGCCTTTATTGAAATGGGATGTTTAGAGTGCAGCATAGCACTCATGCTCTTGGGCTCTACTGGTAATGCCTGTGTCACAGCATTATGCTCATAGGCTAATGATGGCCTAAGATCCAACTTCCATAATTAAGAACTCAATTTTTCTTTTGCATCATCAACATAAGAGAATAGTCAGTTAATTCTTTGGAAGAAGCCAAAGTGGTATTTGAATATAGGCTGCATATGTGGTAGTATTATGTGCTATCATTGAAGTGCAGTAAATTTTATTGAGTGATATCAATTTGATAACTATTTCCATTTTCAAATATTACATAATTGCCTGCTATTAAAAATACGATTTTCTGCTGGATGCAATGGCTTAAGTCTACTTGGGAGGCAGATGTTGGAGGATTGTGGAGTTGAGGCAGAAATTCTCAGATTCCTTCTCACTCAATGTCTACATGCCTTAATTAATACTTGCTACACCAACTACAAGAAACAAACTGTTGAAGAGTGGTGCTCACCTATCATCTTTAAAAACGTGGGGAGGGGGCTGGGAGTATGGCCTAATGGTAGCGAGCTTGTGTAGCATGCATGAAGCGCTAGATTGGATTCCTTGGTACCAACATAAATAGAAAAGGCTGAAAGTGATGTTGTAGAGTTTTAGCTTTGAAGAAAGCCCAAGGACAGTGCCAGGCCCTGAGTTCAAGCCAGGACTGGCAAAAAAAAAGGAAAGAAAGAAGGGAAGGAAGGAAGGGTGTCTATTATGCATGAGGCCCTGGCTTTAATCCCTAGTAGTACTAACCTCCCTTCAAAATAAAACAGTCCCTTTCAAAAAAAAGCAACAAATTCCAAGACTGATTTTTTTATGTATTGAACACCTACGCTATTAATACCTGCCCAGTAATTATCACTTGAAACTCCCATTATATAAATCCAAAATATCCTTCTGTAGGCAGTCTTTGTTTTAAACATGGAAAACATTTAAGGTGCTCTTTTACTTCTGCTAACAATTTATTATAGAAAAAAATGGCGTATTTTTGTTAGTAGTCTGCTAATTCTTAAGCAAGAAAGTTTGTATAATATAGAAACAAAATTAATGTGCTTTTGCATTTGGAACCAGATTTCTCATATGTAAAGAGCTGGACTGTGTCCATTGTTTCAACAAAGATGCATTTAATTGACAAATATTTGAATATTATTATCAGACAAAGTGTTACAGGCACTGAAAGAAAAGATACATAAAGATGATTGAGGATGTTGTCTTATGGAACTTAATGTCTTAAGTGGAGAAGAATTATAATTACTGTATAAGGTAGTGGTAAGTTCTGTAAAGGAAATGGGTGGGGTATGGCTACTTTGGAAGTATCTTGGAGTCTCTCTAAGGAGCTGTTAACTTAAGAGCTGGCTGGCCAAGAGCCAGCCTTGCCAAGATTTTTATGGCTGAGTAATATCAGGCACAGATGGGAATTCATAAATGAGTTTGGCCCATCTTAGCTACAGAAGTACAGTAAATGGTGACACAATGCTGCATGGAGGGACAGCTGGCCCAGGCCACAGAGGCCTTCTAGGCCAGGGCTAGAAAGCAACTTTTCAACCTATTATAATCCAGGCCTGTGAGTTTACACCAAAAGAGAGTTTATGACATTTTACTTTTCTATAGTTGGCAGTATAAAAATAGTGTGTGTGTGTGTGTGCGTACACACACACACACACACACACACACACACACATGCCATGTGCAAGTACTGGGGCTTGAACTCAGGGACTAGGTTCTATCCTTAAGTTTTTTTTTCATTCAAAGCTGGCACTCTACTACTTGAGCCATAGCTTCACTTTTGGCTTTTTGGTGGTTAAATAGAGATTAAAAGTCTCACAGATGTTCTTTCTGGGCTGGCTTTGAACTGCAGTACTCCGATCTTATCCCCCTGAGTAGCTAGGATTACAGATGTGAATCATCGGAACCTGGCGACATAATTTAATTTTTTACAGTGTCTGTCTGACCTATTCTCCAGTCTTTTCTGGCAAGTTCCTTGTAGATTCTGTTTCTTCTGTCTTCTTCATCTTAGCCCTTTGGATTTTTTGCTCTTCCATGTCAGGCTAAAACACTTCTAGTCTTATCACCTCTCTCTATTGCCTGATAGACTTGTTTTCCTTCTGTGAATACATCAAGTAGTCTGAGTACCTCAGTGACTGGCAACATTCCTGGGGGCTGAGGAGAGCAGTGGACGAGTGAAACATTAGATTTTTGAATGAAATATTAGATTTTTGAAAGCAGCATCTGTTTCCACAAGCAAAGGATCTTTACTGAGTCATTGCTGGAAGTCAGAGCTAATTCTCCTGCTAAGAATATTCCATAGATGCCAGCTGTCCTTATTCAACTTAAAAATATTTATTAGTTATTTGTTTAGTGCTAGGGTTTGAACTCAGGACCGTGTGTTTTACTAATGGAGTGATGCCTCTAAACCCTCCGTGTCAGTCAACATTGTTTAAAACAGTTCCTCCCTTGACCTAAATTTGATCTTAAAGAATTTCATTGTTACCCATCCCAGTGACAATTTACACACAGCAGCATCCTGGATGGAAAATCTCCTGGATTTCTTTTGAGACAAGTGGTGTTCTTCCTGCCCCTCTGTTCAAAATGGCTAACTTGCTTATTCCCTGGGTAGTATTTCTTTTCAACTTTTCTCTGAGTATTTTTTTTTTCTTGGTGGTCTTTCCTGCTTAAAGGTACTTCACTGTTGTCAAGGTTTGATTTTGGCTACCAGCTATCTTGTTCCTTCCTATTTCTCTACCATCATAGATTAGAGATTACCAGGTTTTAACCTACAGACTGCTGCCTCCAGGCTCAAGCCAGGAGGTGTAGTGGGAGAAAATTCCTAAGTTCTCTCAGGACAGCTAGGATGTATTTTTTCATTTACTCAGTTGCTTGAGGAATCTGGTTTTTGGACTAGCTGAGAAGATAAGGGATTCCAGAAATTCTTGGAGCTTTCACTCAGATAGTCTGTTAAATTTTCCTCCTCTATCTCCTCTACAGAAGAGGCTTGATACAGGAAATGAGTGATCTCAGATTGATCCTATAATTGACCTCTTTGGGTTTGTCATTTGTTCTCAATTCTTTGGATCAAGAAGATTTATTGGCCCATTACTTTTAATAATGATGATAATTATTGTCATTTCAATCATGCTATTTGTTTAGCCTAGGCTTTACCCTGATCACTTAGAAGTAGATGATTTAAGCGAAAGTGCTTTCCAGGATGTGGTTTGGGGCTCTACTAAGAAGTTTTGTTTTATTGCCACTCAGATTAGGGAGAAAATAACTATCCCCTTTAAGTTAGGGACTGTTTGAATGTTTTGTCAGTGATTACATCTTATAGCTAGGGTTGTCACTCATTGGTACAGTCTATGCTTAGCATGTGCAAGGCCTAGGCTTTAATTTGCAGCACAAAACAATAACAATCCTCTTTGGTCTGCCAATTTTATTCTGAATTGAGTGGTCTAGGTCAGAGGTTTTCAAAGTGTGACCCCCAGATCAGTATCACCAGGTTTACATAGGAACATGCTAGAAATGTAGTCTTACCAATAGCCAACCAAGTCAGAAATGTGGAGTCCAGAAATCTGTGTGTGACAAGTCCTCTAGGGGATTCAAATGTTTGTGTACTGGTTTATGCTATCTACCTGATGTCATTTCTTTCTAGGTCTTTTTTTTTTTTTTCTAGTTCACTGAACTCCGGGGCCTCATGCATGCTAGGCATACACTCTACCATTAGTTCACGCTCCCAGCCACTATATTTCTTTCTTTCTTTCTTTTTTTTTTGAATGTATATTACTTCCTATATATTTAGTTTCTACTGCAAGCTCTTCTTTTTTCTTTTTAAAAATATTGTAATTATTAGAAGGGTTACAGTTATATTCTCCAGATAGAAGGTGCATTACTTCATATACATTGATACCCCTTAAGTTTTTGTCCCCATTTCCCTCCCCCTACCCTTTCCCCTTATCTTGTTTGCCCCTCTTCCCTTTCCTATTTCATGTAAACAAATAAACATATATACAATATAACAAGGTAATACACTGTAACAATATGAAAATAACCAAGGGACAGCAAAAGAGATGAGAAATAACATGTTACATTAAGAACAACAATCACACATTATATAGCTCTTGTTTCCATATCCTGGAGATCCTTTCATTTAGCCTCATCCTATATGGCCTTTTGTATCTAGGTTTTGAGCTATTGTAATCCTCTGCTAGGAAAGTTTGTACTAATTATTACAAATGGGGAAACCATTGAGCCTATGTTCCTTTGGGTCTGGCTTACTTCACTTAGTATGATTTTTTCCAAGTCTTTCCATTTCCTTACAAATGGGATGATGTCGTTCTTTCTGAGAGCTGACAGAAAAGAATTCCATTGTGTATAAATACCACATCTTGTTGATCCAGTCATCTACTGAGGGGCATCTGGGTTGGTTCTATATCTTTGCTATGGTAAATAGTGCTGCAATGAACATTGTTGTGCTACTGGCTTTATAATGTCCTTGTTTGTGGATGATTAGGTAAATGCCAAGTAGTGGAATTGCTCCTACATTTCTTTTTGAACTATGTTGCCCACTCCCTCATTTTCTCCTGCTTCCCTGACTTTAAAGGGTGAAGCTCTTCGTTGTTGGTTCTGAAACTGTTGAAAAGATAAAGAAGGAATGTCCAGGGCTGGAAAGGGAGCTAAGTAAACAATCTGAGTGTAAAATGAAGAGAGTATTTAAGGACTTTGCTGATGAGGGCTAAGAATAGGGCACTGTGGCTCAGTGGTCTGCCTAGGATGCATGAGACCTTTGATTTGATACTAGGCATTGCAAAGAACCTCCCCCTAAACAAAACAAAACAAACCCCCAAATCCAAAAATTGCGCTGACAGATAATATTAACTTGTAATCTGTGCTTTCTTTTCTTCCTTACCATTTACTAATTTCTGAAGAGCAGCCAAAATACTGAAGTCGCTTGGCTTCCCATCTGTATTTGGTTTGGATGTCAGTTTCTTTTCCTGAAAATTCCCTAAGGATTTTCCTGGTTTCAGTGACAGCCAGGGAAAAGGGGAGCAGACTATCTTATTTCTCAGAATTAAAGTCAGAATTATACTATTTCTTCCCCATTTCTCTCCTAAAGCTTTGGCCATGTCTTCCTTACCCTTACTGCTGAATATTAGCTCGGTTTGGCTGCTGTGTTTCCCATCTCTAAGTGGATTTTTTTTTAATATACCTTTCTCCTTTTCTTTTCAATTAAGAGGTTACTCTTCTGTTGGAGCTATTGGCAAGGATTTGCCTGGGGAGCCACAGCAAAGCTGCCAGCTTACTGGAGTGTGACACAGCTGCCGAGGCCGCTGTCTCACAGGCTCTGCAGAGATCCAGGGCTGTCACTTCAACAAGTGTCAGATATACACTGTGCTTGCAGAGCTCCCCATGCATAGCCTTAAATAAAGATCCCACATATATCTTCCTGTTAACCAGCTCAGACTCCTCTTTTCATTTCCATCTGTTTTTCAAGCTTGATTCCAACTTCCCAATTACCATGGTCCTAGCTCTCCATATATTCCTGTTCTTTCCTCCTCCTTACTGATACAAAATAGGAACCAAATAGCCATTACTACTTTAATAGAGAATATAGTCTTCTCTCGCAGCTGTTAGGAGTTTGGTAGGATTGTGCTTTCCAGCCTGGGTTGCAGAGAGGCAGGCTAGGCCTTGGCTATGGGTTGTGGGGTTAGGTTGGGTGAGAGCCCTTCTCTTTGACTGGTGAGAATCCTTCCCATGTTAAATAATATGTCTGGGCCCCCCTTTTCTTGTTTTGAGTCATTTTCTCAAAGGGCACTGTGGTTTCTACTTCCCTGTTTTGTGTCTGTGGAAAAGTTCCCTGTAACCTTTCAAGGTTTGTGCTCTGTTCCAGAGGGACTCTTTGGAAATGAAAATGGTCCTTTTTTCTTAGTTGATCTCACAAGTGATGAAAAAGAACACATGAAAACTATTTCCAGAACTTGGCAAGGTTGTCAGTGTTCTGTGTACCTCTGGTCTGGGATTGTGGGTCTGAGACAGTGTCTCGCCAACAGCCCTTGGCTGTCCTTGGGGATTGGGGATAGAGAAATGCTTTGAGAAAATAGAATGGCATTTTTATCCTAGAAGAGGAGTTTGAAATTGGGTTGGCATAAATCAGTGAAAAAGTGAGCTTGCAGGAGCTGGAGTTTACTGTGGAGCTGTATCTGGAAAGCTGTTTGGATACCTGGTACAGTCCTACCTCACTGCTCCCTGGAGGCCTGTCTGGATTGGATTCCTGTGCTAGTGGTATAGGAAATCCTTGACCATAGAAGCTGCCACACAACCTCCTAGGTCTACGATTATTACAAAATTTGCTTCCTGTTCAGGACAGGGTGGCTCAAGCCTGTACTCCTAGTTACTAGTTACTCATGAGGCAGAGTCTATGGCTTAAGGCCAACTCAGGCCAAAAAAAATCTTAGATTGCTAATCTCAACCAGTATAAAAACTGGGTAATGATCCTGTGCATCTGTTGTCCCAGCTACATGAAAAACTGAAAATAGGATTTTGATACAGGCTTGCCTGTATAAAAAGTGAGAGCCTTCCTATCTAAAAAAATAACCAGTGCAGTGCGGGGAGTTTGGCCTAGTGGTAGAGTGCTTGCCTAGCATGCACGAAGACCCAGGTTCAATTCCTCGGTACCACATGTATAGAAAAAAGCCAGAAATGGTACTGTGGCTCAAGTAGTAGAGCTCTAGCCTTGAGAAAGCCCAAGGACAGTGCTCAGACTCTGACTTCAAGCTCCAGGACTGGCAAAAAAAAGTGCAAAAAGGGCTGTAGGTATGACTCAAGTAGCAGAGTGCCTGCCTGGCATGCACAGTGGCCTGAAGTCAGACCCCAGAATCTCCAACATTTAAATAAATTTATATATTTATATAAATCTAAGTGTATTTATACTTATATAAATATAATAAGTATATATTTATATTTATATAACTAGTGAAATGCGAGTATGAGAGGGGTCAAAGTAGAGTTCTCTGTGGATTCTGTGAAATGATATATAGAACATTTAATATGGTACCTAGTATATAGAAAATATTCAGTAAAGGGAATGGGTATATTAGGAATAGTGTATTGGCAATTACTTTCACATTTTTCTTTTTTATTGCAAAGGTAATATACAGAGGAGTTATAGTTATGTAAATCAGGTAATATGTACATCAGGTAATATGTACATTTCTTTTTGAACAGTGTCACCTCTCATTTTCTCCCAGTTTTTTCCCTCCTCACCCCCACAAGTTGTTCAGTTCGTTTTCTTTTTATTAATGATAGAAACAGTACAAATTTCAAACCAAGCTTCAGTTACCCTCTTGAAACACAGACACACAGAAAAAGTCCTTGTTTTCATATGGTTACATTGTTAATTCCATTATAGCATTTACAGTATCACTTCAGGGTTCGAACTGCCTTTGCTCTTGACACATTTGCTTGTGACATGACCAATTCTATGTCCTTACCTTCCACACCTGTTTCATTAACCTCTTCTTCACTCTCCTCTTGTACAGTTGGAGTCTGTGTTTTCTTGAAAGTTTGAGACAGCGTCACCCTGAACTTTGAAGATTATCTCAGCAAGCATAGTTAGCAGCTGCTGAGAAATTCAATCTTGGCTTCCCTAAAACCATGTAGGTATCTGAAGATGGGTTATTGTAGACATCGGGTTTTGTGATGACAAAGAGGATGTTCTTAGATTTCTGGATAGTGACCCTAGGGTAATCCCTATAACTTGTTGAAGACCCAGTTTGGACATAGCTTTTCGTGCCTTCTTTTCACTTTGACTTTGTTTTGCTTTACTGACTGGTTCTTCATCAATTTCTGCTGTTGCTGCCAATTGGGCTTGGTGTGTGGCTGCTTGTATGGAGTCTTGTTCCTCGAGCTCTGGTACTGATTCATCACTGTCAGATTCTGTTCCAGACCCTGTTTCAACCTGGGGCTGTGGCAACTCCTGCTCTTTAGCAGGGATGGTTTCTGTGGCTTCACTGGGCATTTGTGTGAAGGATGAAGAGCCAAGATGGTGGCGGAGCATATAGTTCATTTTCACCGTAGTATCTAGCCAGTATCACTGCTGCATTAAGTCACCTCTGTACCACCATTTCTGTGTTCTCCCCTACTCTCCCCCAAACAAATTTATATAGAAGGCAAAAAGTACAGAAGTTAAAAAAAAAAAACCAGTACTTTCTTGTTTAAGGAATTTCAGAACTGAAACGTGGAAAGGATAACATTTCTCAGGCTAGGACCTCACTTTTTCACTGTTCACATGTTCACATGTATAAAGAGGTGGAAATGAAAACTGTCAAACAGAAATTTGTTGTTTGCCGTGGGGTGGAAGGCAACATGCTTGATACTAACAAAGGAAGTAGGAGGGACTGACTAATAATGATATTGAAGGTTCCCATCTATTTAGGTGGGTTTTGTTTCTTCATTGGGATGGCTGATACCAAGCTGTTTGTGTGAATTAAACTCTAATAGTTTGACATTTATTGAGATGGGATCTGCAGGAGACAACTCTGCTGTCGGAGTTTCAGATGTACCATACAGCTAGTATGTGGTAGATGCTCTGTTACTGTTTGGGACAGATGACTGCAAGGAGAGAACATGTCCTTCAGGACCACAGACTGGCATAGGCTACACTGAAGCAGCAATGTGAGGGTTGGGCTGCAAGTAGAGTGTACCAGCCCTTATGGGAGAGTTGTTAGAAAGATGCCAGAGGAATGTCCTGTGACCACGTAAGCTATGGGAAACAAGCTGTAGTAGAGCAAAATGTGTTTGAAAAATATATATTATGAAGCCAGGCGCTGGTGGCTCATGCCTGTAATCCTAGCTATAGGAGGCTGACATCTGAGGATTGTAGTTCAAAGCCAGCCTGGGCACAAAAGTCTGAGATTCTTATTGCCAATTAATCACCAAAGAACTAGAAGTGGCATTGTGACTCAAGTGGTAGAGCTCAAGCTTTGAGCTGAAGAGCTCAGAGAGAATGCCCAGGTCCAGAATTCAAGCCCCATGACCATTCCCCTCCTCCCCAAAAAATACACATACACACATTATGGTTTTCTTTTTATAGTAAGCTCTTAAATAATTGTAAAGTTTTCATAAAGACAAAGGGAACAGACTGGGTGGCACTTAGCATGTGGTCAGTAACAATTTACTGACCCACTGAATCTATGATAGAGGAGGCTGGAGGTCCACCATGGCCTTTTCCTCTTCCTTTTTCTTACCCAGTTTTTCTGCTGGTACAGACAACAGCTTTTAATTTTCCATTTATGACAAGAGGAGAACTTGAATGAAGTAGTGGAGAAAGTCATTGGAGGTTTTCTTTTCCTTGTCCCTTTCTGTTCTAAGAAAGAACTCAGTCTCTAGGGCCACTAGTGCAAGTCTTCCCCGACCCCCTTTTCTGAACAAAATGCACTCTCTGGTGGCAGAGTCCATGTCATTGAATAATACTTAACAGCTAAAGCATTGTTTTGGGCGCCCTACCTCTTTGAGCCACAGCTCCACTTCCTGTTTTTGATGCTATATAGTATGTAATCTAGAAATAGTCTTGCTTTAATGAGAATTTTCTGGCCAATGTAAAGACCACACACAGACAAACCTGAAATATGATGTTTTGGGTAAATAGGAGGAAACAAAGGGTAGAAACTCTTTCAGGTTTGGGGGAAGGGATATATTTAACCTAGTAGGATGTCTCTGTCCCTTTTATGTCCCTGTGTGCAGTGGAGGGTGGCTGAGGGGAACACAGATCTGCCGAGGGAGGATTATGGAACACAGGCTTTTGATAGTGGGTCATACTGGCAGCTGTGGTTTCTAGTGTAGCTGCTTTTGACTTGGAAAATCTCAGATGTGAGACCCTGTGAAATGGAACAAATGAACCCCTAAAAATGTCCCCAAGAAGCAAATGAAGTCCCCATGAAGAACAGGTTTGAGACACAGACCAGCAGTTGGACCACTTAGAGTTCTCCTCACCCAGTCCTTTTCAGTTTTAGGAGAGAAGAAATGGGCTTGTTTGGACCCCTTAAGCTTAAACCTATAGTCTAGATTTCCTGAATTTCTCTCTTTGAGCTCTTTTCCACCACCATTTGCCAGTGGTCCCAAGTGTCACTTTGCTGAGTGAGGAAACAAAATACCTAGTCTGAAAACATATTCTTAGGTACAAAATAAGGACTCTTCTGGTCCCTACCCTGCCTCTGTGTGTATGAGGAAATGAGATGCCATCCCATCTCATCCTCAGTTTAAGTTGTATTCTCCCCTGGCTGTTCTTCAGGACTGGGCCAGGAAAATTTGGCAGCACTTGGATCACAAAGAGGGCAGATTTGTGCATCTCCCTGAGAATGCTGCAGTTCTCATCAGCTGCTGTTGCTGTGTGGTGGTGGTTGTCATTGTGCTTGTGGTGGTGGTGGGTATAGGAGGCATAATGGGCCCACTGGCTGGACTCTAGTGCAACCCCCTCCAGGTAAAATGTGAAGGCGAGGATGAGCAAAGGGTGTGGGAAGAGTGATACTCCTGCAGGGGATTTGAGAGGGAGCTGGGGAATGCTGGGTGAGAATGACATTTTAATTACACAGTGAGTTGTCAGGCCTATAATCTTCCCTGATGGCCTTCTTATTTTCCAGTCTCAGAGGCATCTGCATATGAATTAGAGGTGCTGAGGCTTTAAACTTTCTGATTAGTGTAAGGCTGTTGACAGTCTAACCTTTTGTGCTCTCATCCTGGATAAAGAAGAGAGAGCAGGAGGCAGGGTTACAGTAACTGACAGGCAAGAAAGTCTGATTCATATACATTTCCAGGGCTGCTTTCAAGAAATTTGAGACAAGAGTCAATCTCTAGAGACACTAAAGATGATGTGAGGTCCAGAGTTAGTCTTGCTGCCTTAGCTTTTTTTTTTTTTTTTTTTTTGCCAGTCCTGGGGCTTGAACTCAGGGCCTGGGCACTGTCCTTGGACACTTTTTGCTCAAGGCTAGTGCTTTGCTACTTGAGCCATAGAGTCACTTCCGGCTTTTTCTGTGTATGTGGCACCGAGGAATCGAACCCAGGGCTTCGTGCATAGTGGTCAAGCACACTACCACAAGGCCATAAACCTGGCCCTTTCCTGGCTTTTGAAGCCAGGAGGAAGGAGGCCCTCAAGGCCCAAAGGACACTGTAGTTTCCCTTTGTAGGCTTTCGGAATGGGTGTCCTATTTGGTGTCTATGAGCAGCAGATCTCCACATGATTGTGTTTCTCCCACTCAAGTGTAGCTCCTACTCTTTGGATTCATTTGTTAACCTAATATTTATCAAGCAGCTTCCCCATGTTGCAGTTTGCTGGCCCTGGGAAGTCAATAGCAGATCAGACACACTCATTGTCAGTCTTTAGATTGTACACTGGAGACTGCTGGAAACTGTCTGCTCAGAATTTCTCTGTTTAGGTGTGTTCTGTTTGGCCAGAGAGAGGGCAAGAGATCTGACAAAAGCATTCCGTGTTTGGAGCATTGTTTTCCCAGCTGGTCAATAAATAACTGAAGGGCAGAGTCAGGGTTACTCTTATGCATAATGTCCCATAAAACATAGCCACTCAGCTAACATGGATTGATCAGCAAAATAAGGTGAAAATATTCTCTACAATGTCTTCCAGTTGTCCTGCTGCCTCATTGTAGAAGGTTGTAGCTCCTGCCTCAAAGGGACTAATCAAGCCCTTTCCAGCATTATCTGAGACTTGAAGCAGGAGACTGGACAGAAGATTTTACTCTCTTGAGTCTTGCAAAGCTGTCCTTAAATGATAGTCCTTGACTGGTACTGTCCCATCATCCTATCTGCTAAGCTGCTCAGTTGTGACTACTTCCTCACACTTGTTTAATTTGTTAAACTTTTGTAAGGCCTCATAGGTGATGTGACCCCATTTTGCTGAGGGTTATCAGCATACTAATAGAGCTGGCTAATACCTGTTTCCTTATGCTTCCTACCATGTTTTTCCAAGCCCTTCTGACAAGTATAGAGGTATATGAAATTGTGAGCTTTGAGTAGTTCTTGGAGTTTACGTGAGGTATGTCTGGGAGGCTGGAACACCTGACAGTTTCTCTGATGATATAGGGCAGCAAAACATGGGTTGTGTTTGTGTGTGTGTATGTGTGTGTGTGTCCGTGTATGTCCGTCCCCTTGTAAATTTTCCCGCCTTTACATTGAGTTCTAACAAAACATGAACCATAATAGCCAGCCGCAGGTACTCCTATGCAGAGATGCAATTGAATAAATTGGTTTTAACATTTAGTATTTTGTGGCTAACACACATAATTCTGGGTTTGAGGACAACTGCAGTAGACTGGTTTAATTGTTTGATTTACCCACTTGACATTAGGAACTATGAATTCTGTAGCAAATGCAAATTAACCAATATGTAAATTACTGTTTTGGTTCTATGCTCTTGAGGGCAGTTGATGCCCATTTGCTTTGTGGAGGAGGCACTGGGTAGTGGTGGCAGCCAAGTGATGGTGGCTTTCCCTATGCAAATCTTAAAAAACCTATTCCACTTCCTGAGTTTTGGGCTTTGCATCTGTGTATTGGGAGAAAAAGTGACTGGCCATCTGACATTCCTTTCCCAGAACTGCTTCATCCAAAGTTGGGGTGTTTCCAGGGAAACTAACTACTGGTCATCTAAAGTGAAGGCTTATGTATGAGACTATCTGTGTGTGTACAGACACTCACCTGTGGATATGGGATGGATCTCACTCTTATGACCTTCCATAGATGCATAGCCTAGAGCTTGTCTTTTGAAACTTCTCCTCTAGTCCTAAATGAGGACCAGAAATAATCCGGACATAATCCATTTGCCTTCCCTCACAGCTGTCCTGACATGTAGAGAGAGGGCTCTCTGTTGCACCCTGGGTTGTCTATAACCGATCCTCCTTAGAACCATGAAAACAGATTGCACAAACTGTTTTGTGAGGCCCTGGGCCTAACACCAGAAAGCAGGGAGAATTTTGTCCAGAAAACCTTGAAATTTGGTGTCTCTGCTATAGTCCTTCTGTTACCCTTCCTCTGTGCTTTATAAAGTGCTGTCTTGGTTTAGAGTGACATTACCCATCCTGAGGATTTTTTTTTTTTTTTGCCAGCCCTGGGCTTGAACTCAAGGCCTGAGCACTGTCCTTGGAGTTTCTCAAGGCTAGAGCTCTACCACTTGACCAGCACCACTTCTGGCTTTTTTCTTTAAAAAAAATTTTTTTTTGATAGAAGGTACATTTCTTAGCAATCATTGCTACCCCTTCTCATGTTTTTGTTCCCATTTCCCTCCCTCATCCCCACCCCCACCCCCGGCTTTTTTCTTTTTTCTTTTTTTTATAATTTTTAATTGTGATTAATAGAAGGTTTACATTATATTCACCAGCTAGAAGGTGCCTAACTTCACAAACATTGATACCCTTTCTCATGACATGGTCCCCATTTCCCTTCCACCCTCCCCGCTGCTTATCTTGATTTCCCCCCTTCCCTATCCAATTTCAAATAACCAATTAAGCACATATAAAATATATCAGATAACAAGGTGAAATATTGTAACAAAATGAGATAACCAAGGGATGACAAAAGAGATGAGCAATAACATAGTACATTAAGGACAACAATCACTCATTATATGGCTTTTGTTTCCTTATCCTGGAGGTCCTTACATTTAGTGTCATACTATTTGGCCTAACGTCTTTAGATTTTGTTCTATTGTAAATCTCTGCTAGGAGAGCCCAAGGTTTCTACTGATTATGAAATATGAGGGAGACTATTAGGCCTATGTTCCTTTGAGTCTGGCTTAGTTCACTTAATATGATTTTTTCTAAGTCTTTCCATTTCCTTACAATTGGGGTGATGCTATTCTTTCTGACAGCAGCCTAGAATTCCATTGTGTATAAATACCACATCTTGTTGATCTACTCATCAACTGAGGGACATCTGGGTTGGTTCTATACCTTTGCTATGGTAAATAGTGCTACAATGAACATCGTTGTGCTAGTGGATTTAGTATTTCCTTGTTTCTGGACGATTGGGTAAATGCCAAATAGTGGAATTGCTGGGTCATAGGGGAGCTCTATGTTTAGTCTTTTGAGGAACTGCCATACTGCTTTCCATAGTGGTTGAATGAGTTTGCACTCCCACCAACAGTGTAGTAGTGATCCCTCCTGGCCACATCCCCTCCAGCATCTGTTGTTATTAGTTTTCCTGATCCTGGCCATTCTAACTGGAGTGAGGTGGAATCTTAGAGTTGTTTTGATTTGCATTTCTTTAAGACCAGAGATGTCAAGCATTTCTGCATGTGTTTATAGGCCATTTTTATTTCTTCTTCAGAGAAGACTCTCTTTAAGTCTTTGGCCCATCTTTTAATGGGTTGGTTGTTACTTTGGAAATTAGTTTTGGAGTGATTCAATTTTTTGAGCTGTTGATATATTTTAGATATGAAGCCTTTGTCCGTTGTATGGTTAGTGAAGATCTTCTCCCATTCTGTAGGCTTCCTAATTAATTTACTAGCTATGTCCTTTGCCATACAGAAGCTCTGCAGTTTAATGCAGTCCCACTTATCCAGCCTTTCTCTGATTTGTTGTGTTTCTTGGTCCTTATTAAGAAAGTTTCGACCTGTGCCAAGGAGGCCTAGTGTATCTCCTATTCCTTCTTGTAAAGTTTTCAGTGTGTCAGCTTTTACCTCAAGGTCTTTGATCCATTTGGAGTTAATTCTAGTGCAGGGTGACAAAGAAGGATCCAACTTTAGTTTTCTGCAGGTGCTTAACCAGTTCTGCCAGCACCACTTGTTGAAGAGGCTGTCTTTCTTCCATTCTACTTTTTTGGCTCCCTTATCAAAGATTAGGTGGCCATAGGTCTGTGTGTTAATATCTGGGTCCTCAGTTCTATTCCATTGGTCTTCAGGCCTGTTCTTGTGCCAGTACCAAGCTGTTTTGATTATTATAGCTCTGTAATAGAGTCTAAAATTTGGTATTGAAATTCCTCCTGCGCTGTTCTTTCTGCTAAGAAGTGTTTTTGCTATACACTCCCCCCCCCCCCCCCGGCTTTTTTCTATGTATGTGGTGCCAAGGAATTGGACCCTGATCTTCCTGTATGCTAGGCAATCACTCTACCACTAGGCCAAAATCCCAGCCCCTCCCCCGCCTTTTTAAAGATTTATTCATTTATTTTTTTGTTGGGGTAATGTTGGGGTTATAGTTACATTCATCAGGTAGTAGGTACATTACTTCTCACACATTGATACCCCTACATGTTTTTGTTCCCATATTCCTCCCATCACCCCCTCCCAATCATCTTGTTTCCTCCCCTTCCCTTTCCTATTTCAAATAAACAAATAAACATATACAATATACTAGGTAACAAAGTCAGATAAAATAACAATATGAGATTAACAAAAGGGCAAAAAAAGAGACAAGAAATAACAATACATTAAGAACAACAATCATACAAGATAAAGCTCTTGTTGCCATATCTTAGAGATCCTTTCATTTAGTACCTCTGAAGAATTCTTAAGAGGGGACTTGAGAAGATGACTTGTAGATAATCAGGGATTCTCCAAAGAGAGGGGAAATATCAATTGCTGTGATTGATTGTCTTTGTCCCTGGAACCTGATTCCTTCCTATTCTTAGATGGGATTAAAGTTTATCTGCTATAAAGGAGTCACTATATGGTAGTCTTTCTTAGAGGAGATAACAGTGCCTGTGCTTTGAATCAAGATATCTTCATGATGATTGAGCAGGAAGTCTGAATCATTTAGCCTGAATCCATCAGAGAAACTGCTCATTTCTGTGGTCTCAGGTCTGTTTTTGCTGACACAGAAAAGAATATTCCCTATGAAATTTTTAATTGGCTAAAGGAGATGGGTTTTAAAGTTTTAAGAGGTTGTTAAGTGGTCTATTTCTCCATCTCATGCTTGTATGCCCATCTGTTGTGTCATCCATCCAGGTGATACAGTGGAGTAAGTCCTGGACCAGAAAGGATTTAGTATGTAGAATTTTTTTTATCTGGGTCTATCACTGGTCAATGCTATAGTTTCTCTGTACAAAGCATAGCTGGGACCAGGGAGTAGAAATTTCCCTGGAAATTGCCTCCATAGTATCTATTTTTGAAGTAACTTTTAGGAAGTGAGATTCAATATTATGAAAAGGAATGAGGGAACCATGTCAGAGAAGATAATCAATGGGTGTACTGCCTTCTTAAAAAACTGGATATGTAGACTACCCCACAGATTATTCATTATGACTTAAGAACTTGACTTTGTGTCTACTTTCTGAATAACTTCTCTTTTTTAGAGAGAGCTGATAGCAGTCCTGGCAGTGGTAGTGGATCAATTGAGATACTAATCTATGTGGCAAAAGATGCTATTTCGTTGTATATATCCCAAGATGTAAAAATAGGCTCCACTTTACTTCAGGGAGTTTTCATATCCTACCTCACATAACCTTGAATTCTCTCTCTCTCTCTCTCTCTCTCTCTCTCTCTCTCTCTCTCTCTCTCTCTCTCTCTCAAAGCTTAATGTAGCACTTGTGAGGCTGAGGAAGTAGGATCATGAGTTCAAAGGTCTGCTTGGGCTGTATTATGACACCCTGTCTTAGAGTTAAAGAGCCTGGGGATATAGTTCAGTGACAGAGCCTAGCACAATTGAGATCTTGAGTTTAATCTCCAAAACTGCACACACACATACACACACACACACACACACACACACACACACACACACACACACACCCCTACACATACAGAAAAGCCAGATGTGATAGTGCATGCTACAAGTCCCAGGACTTGAGGTAGGCGGGGGGGAGGGGGGGGTGTTGTCCGGGGCAGGAAGATGGCAGATTCTAAGCCAGTGTAGGCTACATAGCTTCTTGCTCAAGATTAGCACCCAAGATCAGAGTTCAAGCCCCAGGACCCACACAGGGGAAAAAAGAAAGAAAAAGAAGAAAGAAAAAGAAATGCATGTTACAAAGCAAAAGTTACATATTGTAGTCATTGCCATCACAAGTCCTGGGAGCCTAGTTTAGATCTCTCTAGCAGCCTCATCTTGTTGTGCTCACGTCTGTTCCTCTGCAACTTAGCTAAAGTGGTCTTTCTACAGATACGAATTTTGTCTTTGATACTTGCTCTATTTCAAGTCTTCAGAGGCTGACCTATGTTCTCATTGCAATGAAAGCTCCTTCATATAGCCTTAAAGAATGTAAGTATGTAATCTGGCCTTGGACAATGTCTCTACCTGTGTTTCCACTTTCTTTATGCTGCTTTACCTTACAAATGGATTTCCACAATACTATTTTCTATCTTGTCTCCTGGTCTTTACATAAATTCTACTTCTCTTTAACCCTCCCAGCCCCAAAACTTTTAGGTCACTTATGGGTTTGTGTTTATATCACTCCTATTAGTTTTCATCCATCTTTTGATTGGGAGGCTTGAATATCAGGCTTTTGAGGGTGGAGAGAATAACACTGACTCATGTTTTTATTTCCTCTATATTGAGGTACTGAGTGAATATAAACGTAAGTCCAGCAACTGGCCAATGGATGTCAGAGTAACTTAGTTAATATGAGCATAGCTCACTGACGGATCTGGGAGGAAAGTGTTTTGTGTCCTTCCCCTTGGGTACCATTCTGTGTCTGTCTCAGACACATTCTGTATTAGTGTTTCTTGCCCTGTAGTGTGAAGTCCCAGCTTTTCATCAGTGCAGCTGCTTCCATCTGTTTGAGTGACTTACATAAGGGGGAGGAATAGAATGTATATATCAAGCACAGGCTTTCTGAATTCCTAGAAACTATTATGAATCTAAATCACTGAGCTGGTGTTGCTGCAATTATCTGATGACTAAATGTGCACATGTGTGGTTATGGATGCTTGTTTGGGATGTGAATGGATGGTGATTTGTTTATAGGGTAGGACTGGTTGAGAAGAAGCTATTAAATTTTATCTGAGAATTTTGCTGAACTGGAGAAGGTATCTATTCTCTCTATAACCTAATATTTAAAAGGTTGAATGACACAAGGCATCGAGACTGTTTCGTAGTATATCTTTTAGCACAAATAAGGTATGGCTAGAAGTCACATTGCTAATAAGTTGGTCATGGAGATGAAACATATCTATTGGTTAGCCTCATAATGAAGGAGAATGAAGAGGACAGAATGTTGGTTCTTCATGATTATTCCTATATTTACCAGGCAAATATTTTTTTAACTGTGTGTACCAGGCATGATTGAGCTTAAATACACAATACTTCATTTCTCCCAGGTGTGAGATCAACTTGAGCTTTATTTTAGGAGTGTTTAACAAGTGATCCTGCATTTGTAATAGATGATCAGGATGCTTAGTTAATGAGGAGTGGAACTTACTGTGGCATTTGAATGCAGGACCTACTTTAAAAATGATCTTGGCTCTTATTCCTCCCTCCTCCTCCTCCTCTTCCTCTTCCTCCTCCTCCTCCTCCTCCTCTTTTCTTTTTCTCCTCCTCCTTCTCTCCCCCACTTCATAAAGAGTGACTATAAAGTGGATGGGTACTAGGAAGGACACAACTTGGAAAGTAAGATGTTCTTATAAAAGAGGTTAAAAATTAAAGAGTTTTTCTTACACTTGTTTAAACACCACTGTTGTGTTCCCGTGTTCATTTTTGCATTAGAGTTAATGTCCCTGCTGTTTAAGTGAAGACAGGTCCTCTGTGAGGGAGCTGGGACTCAGCTGTTTACCTGTTGAGAGGCAAAGCTAGAGCAGAATGCCTTTTAGAGAAAGCTAGACCAATAACAGGCAGCAAGAACAGAGGAAAAGAAAACAAAGGGTTGGATATGGGGAGTATGGATGGGAAATAATGTTCAGCCAGCAGATGGAGTAGGATTAAGAAATCTGAAATTCACCAGGAGTTTGGCCTAGTGGTAGAGTACTTGCCAAGCATGCATGAAGATCTGGGTTCAATTCCTCGGTACCACATACATAGAAAAAAGCTAGAAGTGGTGGTAGAGCTCTAGCTTTGAGGAAGTCCAAGGACAGTGCTCAGCCCTGAGCTCAAGCCCAGAACTGACAAAAAAAAATCTGAAATTCACTGTAACCCTTCTAGTAATTACAATAAACAACAACAACAAAGAAATCTGAAATTCATGGAGCTTCCAGAAAGGGAGGTAAATGGAAACCTTTTAAGCCTATTTTCCATTTTTAAGAAAAGAAGCCATATTTCCTATTCTGCTTCCTTTTTTATAGATCTGGCTTTGGTAGGTTAGTCTGATTTATGAGGGGTAGAATGATTTGTTCATCTGACTCAGGAATTGGTGAGCTAGTTCTATACTCCTGTGTTTATGAAGGTTTATTGGAATCACAACCATTTGTCTGTGATTGCTTTTGTAGAACAAAGGCATAGATGAGTGGTTGTGATACAGAAAACAGGTCTTGTGTAGCCTAATAATTTTCTCTCTAGCCTTGTACAGATAACTTTGGGCAACCTCAGAATAGGTAAGCTTTGGAAAAGAAGGAAAATACTAGTTCTATAACTGTTGTTGTTATTATAGTGAACTTTCATTGACATACAAGTATACCTTGATATTGTCTGTACGTAAGTGGGAAAGGAAAGGAGAATGAAAATTGCCTACTGAAAGAGGCTGACCACAACATTTGAAACATGGCTTCACTACCAGGCAAGATAGTTACTGTATGGCCATAAGGCAATTTACCTTGCCTCTTTGAGTCTTAATTTTTGTGGCTGTATGATGGAGATAAGTTGACCAGGGTTGATAAGATAAGGTGACCTATCTCATTCTGTGATTGCTTGGATCCTAGGAAGTAAAGCCCCAAGAGCATCCTATAAATGGTAGGAAAACTGTATAAATAGAAGGAATTAAGCAGCACCCATTTGTGCTGTTTGCAGCTGCTGCAGATACATGCTTTGTAAAACTACCCTATTATTTAGAGACTGAGAAATATTTGGATGGTGGTAATGTGCTGCTCTGGGAACAGCAGTTGCCAGTGGGATTTTTATCACATAATTACAGAGTATATTAAATGTGCTATTGAAAAGAAGCTGTGTGTGCTTCTGCTTTGTTCTCTCATGGACCAGGCGCTCCTTGCCTTCTTCTAGAGCAGTCACCTTTCTCTGGTTCTTTTTTGTGGTGCTAGCTTCTAGCCAGCACACATTCTGGGAGGTTCTGGGCATAGTGACAATGCTAAAATAGCCTTAAAGACCCTTGCAGAACCACCATCTACCCTCTGTACACATCTGCTTTGGACATATGGGTGCATGTGTGTGGATATGCTGAGAGATGGGGCAGGATGGAAATGCAGGGAACCGTAGAAAAGATACCAGGTTAATCTAAGTCACAACACAGCTGTTCTAGCTGGTTCTTTGTTGACTCATGGGCTCATTTATTCATTCATTTAGTCAGTTTCCTCATTTAAGAAGTGTTAATACCAGGTACTTTGTATGGTTGTAGTTGAGGATTAAATGATACATTATAGATTAATTAGTAAGCAAGTATATGGCATGAAGCGAGTGATCATCAAATAGTTCTTATTTTTATTGTAATTTTCTGATTCATATTCACTACAACCCCTGATCCAGGCATTGTGGAATAGAGGTGGGATGTGAAAGTGTTCAGATTATCACCTTTTTTAGTTTCTGCCAGCAGGCTGTGAGGCAGGAAGACCAGAGGTAAATTTGCTTTGTGGATTTCTCTTCATGAGGCTTCTTAGCTCAGTCTGCTCACCTGCCAACCTATCTATCCAAATGTCACTTTCTTCCAAGATGAGGAGTGGGACTCATCTCTTTTGTTTTCTGACTAATGCTGACCTATAACATTCACTCTTTTCACGCTATCCTGAAACACTCACCCGGCTTAATTTAGGATCATGTTCCATCATGTATTTTTATAATGTCTTGCTTGAGGAGACATGTCTTATTTATCTTTAATTTCTGAGAGCTATAAAAGTTATCGGCACATACCTACACCTAATAAATTGAAATCAATGTATTTAACTCATTTTTTAGCCATGATTTATTAAACATGGGATTTTTTAACCTTGTCACTACATTTTTAGATTTTCAGACCCAATCAGTTTTCTTGGTGGGGGATGGTTTTGTACACTATAGGATGTTTAGTAGCATCCTGACTTTGGCTTGCTACTTGTCAATGGCCCCATTGCAGTGGTTGCGACCACTGCAAATTCGCCAAACATCTCTAGATGTTCTCTGGTGGTCACAGTCACCCTTGGTTGAGAATTGTTGATTCACTGTGTTCTAAACATTGTATCTGTTTTATCTTTTCAACTAGGTTATAAATGCCTTCAGAGCATTTTCTCTTCAATGCCTATGTGACCATAAAGAAAATAAATGTAATATTTATTTGGTTTGCTCAGTTCTTTTTGGACTAATTCACCTTCAGCTGAGGCTGGGAAAGAACCATATTTACTCTCTTTAATTAGCACATATTCAATAAATCCCTGCAATCTCTTGCTTGTCATTTTGCCTTTCTTGCTTGCTTTCAAACCTCAGTCCATTACTGTCAGCATGGCAACACTGCAAAGAAATGAGCAAATCTCAAATCTTTTGTTCAGATTTTCTCAGGGGGGAAAAAAATCCCAACAACCTGATTAACTTATTGGGTACATTTTCACCATTGGAATCTCATTTTGTGGCTGTCCATCTTTTGGGGGCCTCTACTTGCAATTTTTGCAAAAGATGATCATTAGTTTGCTTAGGAATGATTTCCCAAAGTATTTTCTGTGTTCCCCTAGGCTCCAAGAGTCTTAGGGACTCTGGTTTACCTATAAAGTTATCTCAGGGAGCATCCTTAAGTTAAAAATCTGGAAGTTGAATCTCTCCAAAATACAAAACATTTTGAATGCTGATGTAATGCCACAAGTGGGACATATTCATGCTTGATTGCATGTAATGGGTTGCAGTTAGAATGTGAATGCACTAACTTTGGTCTCGGTTTTTCTTGTGAAGAAAGAGTAGCAAATTAAATGATCTTCATGATCCTTTCTATGGCTGAAGATTCAATGACCTGAAAACATTATTCTCAAAAGACCCCTTCTTTTGAAATCATGGAAGAGAAAGTGTTGCAGAGTTGGTCTAGGCACCCTTCTCAACACTTGTGAGGACCAATCTCTTGCTAAGCCACCTTCAAATTCTGGTAAGTTCTCATGTAGATAAGAGCCCTATACCCTGAAAGCAGGAACAGGTGATAGGAAAACAGCTTCTGGTCCTACCTACAAGATTTTTCTAGCCATCAGAATTGTTAGAAAGTGAAAAGCATAGGAAGGAAAGAGTTCTCCATCCGTGGGGATATTTTAGCTGAAGTTGATGTGGGGTGAGTTAATTATAATAGGTAACATCAAGTCCTTTATGACCTTTGAATTAAAAAAATATATGGTTGGGCACAGGAGTTTGGCCTAGTGGTAGAGTGCTTGCCTAACATGCACAAAGACCCAGGTTCAATTCCTTGATACCACATACATAGAAAAAAGCCAGAAGTGGTGCTGTGTGTGTGTGTGTGTGTGTGTGTGTGTGTGTGTGTGTGTATATATATATATATATATATATGATTTATTTTCCTTATATCTTGAGCCCTAAAGAAGATGGAGGGAGAGAGGGAGAGGATACTGCTGTCTGGAGGTGAGTAGGGGATGGTTGTTAAAGTTCAACCTCCGAATGAGAGGAGATATCACTACAGCTACATTGATACTTCCTGTGTCCCTCTAGGAATGAGTGCTAGTGTGGGGCTTGAGCATCTCAGGGATTTTGTTTTACCTTCAGGACTCAAAGCAACTGTGAATGGTGATTAGTCTGAGGTATAGGGGCTCAGAGATGTAGTAAATAAGCTTTCTATCTATCTCCTTGTGTCTCTGAACCAGCTATCATGGGAGTTGACTGTAATTGGGAACCCAAATTAATTCATTTTCTGTAAGAATGGCTTTTTTTTTTTTTTGCCAGTCCTGGCCCTTGAACTGTCCTTGGGCATTCTCAAGGCTAGAGGTCTACCACTTGAGCCACAGCACCAGTTCTGGCTTTTTTTTTTCCCTATGTATGTGGTACAGAGGAATCGAACCCAAGTGTTTGTGCAAGCTAGGAAAGCACTCTACCACTAGGCCAAACTCCCAGCCCTCTGTAGGAATTCTTTTTTTACCCCCCTATATATTCTTTTTATTATTATTATTGTAATTAGTAGAAGCTCTGTAGGAATTCTTGTAGGCTCATGACTGTCTCATTCCTGAGCTTTATGAAGACAGCCTATTTCTATGATGTCTCTGGTTTCCATGAACATGTTTTTGTAGGACTCCAGAGTCTCTGCCTCACTGTGTAATTAACTGGATGTGATTATGCCACTTGTAATTACTTCTAGGTAATCATCTGTTTCAAGGCCACAGCAGTGGCTCCTTATGGCACCATGGCCCAGGAACTTCTAATAATGTGTCTGGTCATGGAATAGCAGGTCAATTTTGTCCAGTTAGTAATATGAGGATGGCATGACATTGTTGCATGATGCTGGCTTTCCTCTTTGATCCACTAATTTTTCACTTCTGCTGTTGTGGAAACCAGTGTGGCACCCAGTGTCTGAACTGGCTGTCATTAGCCCATGAGCTAGGTGGAATACAAACTGTTGGGATGTCAGTGTGCAGTGTTACTCAGGAGCCTGGGAAGCTCTTGCTGTCCCTCCATTTGGAAGAAGTTGGTTGATCTGCTACTATCCAACTCTTTACTCACCTCAGTTGTAATTCTGCTATTTTCATCCCTTCTCTCTACCAAGCTCATCTCTGGAAATTAGGTGAAAGGCATTTGAAATGGCAGGCAGTGGACTACTTGAGTCTGTTATTTTCTTAGCTTGGGAATCCATTGATTGAATGGCTTGAACAACAGAAATGTGTTTTCTTACAGTTCTAAAGGCTGGCAACCTCCTAGTGTTGATGGGAAGGTGTCTGGTGAGAGCTGTCTCCATATTTTGCAGATAGCTTGCTTTTTCCTGTGCCTTCACATGGCTTTTCCTAGGTGCATGCACATGGGGAAAGACATCTCTCTCCCCCTCTTCCTGTTCTTGTTTACTTTTTTTTTTAGTATACATTCACTATACAGAGGTGTTTCATTGCAACATCTCTACATATGTGTCCTGATCAATCTCACTCCTTCTATCATTCTCCCTTAGCCCAATCTTCCTTCTTAAAATACTATGTCATTCTATTTTCATACTTGCAAGCAAAGTACTATGGCCTCATTCTTTCCCATTCTTTCTTCCTATTCTTATAGAGCTACTAATCCTATTGGATTAACACTCCCCTCCCCTGACTTCACTTAACTAAAAATCCCTATCACCAATTACAATTACATTGCTGGCTAGATTTTTTTTTTTTTGCCAGTCCTGGGGCTTGAACTCAGGGACTGAGCCCTGTCCTTGGGCTTTCTCAAGGCTAGAGCTCTACTACTTGAGCTACAGCACCATTTCCAGCTTTTTTATATGGTACTGAGGAATCGAACCCACGTCCTCATGCATGCTAGGCAAGCACTCTACCACGAGGCCAAACTCCCAGCCCCTAGATCTTTAACATATAGATTTGGGAGGAACTTAGTTCACAATGCTTATTTATTATTGAACTTTTTCCATACTTGTAAGAAATAAATTGCTTTATGGACCCTAAAAAAACCCCTAGTGAAGCAATGAGTTGCCTGGTTATCATTTTCCTGTCAGAACTCTTCCTTTCCTTTTCTTCCCTTGCATCTTTCTTAACAGAGATATGGAGGGACCCACTTTCCTTCCTTTCCATATGGCTCCATTGTCCACAAATAGCTGACCATTTCCTGGTTAAAGCATGCTGACAAAGATCTAGGGTCTGCCGGTGTCCTACCATCAGGGGTATTGGCTAAATTAAGAGCCCCTGGCCTCCAGCTAACCTTGGGCCTTCAGGAGGGGCTTGTATTTTAGTTCTATTAACTTCCTTCCACTAAGTTCTACAAAAAAAACAAAGCAAGGACTCCAAAAGATCTGATTGTTGATATGAAGTTTGATTAGTGACAAAATTAGAAACATGAGCCTGGCTCCTCACCTCTACTTGATGTGATGGCTGGTGAGCTTCTGGGCAGATTTTAGGGGGAGATATTTTGCTTAGGTTGTTGGGTAAACTTTCCTCTTATTGTTTTATCTATTTTATATTTGAAGGGACAGGGAAAGGTAAGAAAGCAGGCTAATTGCTATCACAGCTGGTAGTCTTTGCTACAAGGCTAGAAGGATGGTTTATGTCATTCAGAGAACTAGCAGCTCCTTGACTGACATGCAGTCTAAGCAGGTCTGCTGTAGGTCCTACCTCCTGCACTTAATGGGTAATAATGGGTAATAACTTTACTTTTAATTCAGACACTTGGTACATATTTAATGCCTGGCTGAATGCTGGAATATGATGGTAAGTGAAATGGGATTGCCCATTGGGTAGGGGCGTGTGAAAAGAGCAATGCAGTTGGAATGGAAGATTGCTTATGGGAAGGCTATGGAGATTGTCTTATGTTCCCTTCCTTTTACTTCTATTCACATCCTAACCACCTAAAACATTGGCTGCTGCTGGCTATCTTTATAATTTTACCAAGGAGTAAAGGCCCTGGCACGCATAGACAGTGTCTGGTTCCACTCATATGGCAATACCAGTTACTGGCTGAACCTAGAAACTTTCCCTGGACAGTTTGTCATATAACTACACTGACCTCAGGTCTCAAGCTGTGCATTCTTTCCTAGTGTAAACATTTCTAACTGCTGAATAATATAGAGATAGAGCAGGGCAGGGCAGGGCACAGTGTCCAGGTGGAACTGGTCAAAGGCTTTTCTTGGTGATCGGAGTAAGGCTGTCTGCCTATCCCAACTTCGAGGAATCTAGATATAGTTAGGGAATTCAGCCTAGCCTAAAAATCTTGGCCTGTTTCCCTAGAAAGGAAATGAACTTGTGATCATGACCTCTTGCCTTATTCCATACATATTTAAATATCCCAGTAACTGGTCCATAGTTTGAGCTGTAATAACCAACTGCATTTCCTGTCTCCAAGCTTTCTTTGGCTAATAATTAACTCCTTTGTCTTACCCCTTTAATTCAGTGATAGTTATACGGGGAGCTGCCTGTTCAGGAATTTTTGCATTAAGGGAAGAGCCTCTCCCACAGATCCTGTGCAGACATTTTTGCTGACAGATTTTGATGGCTGGAGTGGCCAAATGCAAGAAGCAGAAATTTTTCACCTTCACCTGGATTCTGTGCTTTAGAGAAAGAGTTATGTGCCTGCCTCCTTCCCATCTTTATTTCCTAGCCTCACTGTTGAATTCCAATTGCTATTCAATTGCTCAATCTGTAGCCATATCCAACTGACTGGATTGCTTTTAAGTTCTTCTCTGGATGAATTATGAGCTTTCTTGACTTTGGTCAGGCTGCCTGGAGTCTATCCCAGCTCAGGCAGGTGCTGTGCCAACTCCCTGGCATCTGCTTGTGCCAGCAGATTTTACTATTGACCCCTAACTCTCCCTTGGAAATACCAAGCCTGGAACTCTGGGGAAGGCAATGTCACTCGTGTAGTTCTGAAAGGATGCCTTTGTCTGGAGGAATGCCTGTCCCAGTGAAGTCTGATAAATAGCCAGCTCATTTCTCCTGTAAATTGAAATGAAAGAACGTCACCCACTAGAAGTAACTTCACTTGCCTCTTCTCATCTTCATTATTCAAGCCTACTTAATGAATATTTATTTAAGTCCTCAAATCTAGTGCTATGCAAGACACTATAATTGGGAACAAAAGAAGTAGAAGTTTGTAGTCACTACCCTCAAGGACCTAAGGCTTCTTAGTAGAGACATCACACACACACAAACACACATACACACACACACACACACACACACACACACACACACACACACACTAAACTAGCAAAATATATATAAAATGGAATTTAATTAAATGTCCAGTAAATGGCTTGTCTTCTTTGGCATGCCTAATGGGACTAGAATTTCCTTTTCCCATGGCTTCCAGAGATAGTCTATTCAGCTGACTTATCATTGGCTCATTTTTCATTGTTCTTTATTCAATAAATGCCAGGATATCATGACAGACATGAGAGAGAGAGAGAGACAGAGACAGAAAAACAGAGATAGAGAAACAGAGAGACAGACAGACATAGGGACAGACAGAAAGGAACAGAGGTAGGGAGAGAGTTGAATTTTTCTAAATTCACAGTCTAGTTAGAAAAAAAAGAAGGGAATGTCAGTGTGCAGTAGTAATTGCTGAGTATGAGGTGAATAAATGCTATGATAACTAGAGGATAAAAAGAATTACTTTGGATTGGGAATGTGACCTAGTGATAAGAGTACTTGCCTAGCATGCATGAAGCCCTGGGTTTGATTCCTAGGTACCACATAAACTGAAAAAGCTGGAAGTGATGATGTAGCTCATGTGGCAGAGCACTAGCCTTGAGCAAAAATGCTCAAGGACAGTATCCAGACCCTGAGTTCAAGCTGCAGGACTGGTAATAATAATAATAATAATAATAATAATGTAAAAAAGAGTTACTTAGCGTGTAGATTTTGATTTGACTTGAGAATTGATCTTCTGTTAAAAAATAATTGTTTCCCTCATCCATCACCATTCAAGTAGTTGATTAACCGTATTTTTAAAAAAAATTTATTGTCGGAGTGATATACACAGGGGTTACAGGTAGTGGGTAGATTACTTCTTGAAAATTGTTACCCCTTCCCATGTTTTTCTCCCACTTTCAACCCTATTTTTCAAAAAAAAATATGCTTATCTTCTATATTTTACAAAATAACCTTTTCTCTTTGTTTGTAGGTGCCAGGGATTGAACTTAGGGCCTCACATTCTCACTTACCTTTTTCTGCTCATGCTTATGGCTGGTGTTTTGTCCCTTGAGTCATGCCTTCAGTTCTAGCTTTCTTTTCTGGCTAACTGGAGATAGAAGCTCTAGGACTTTTCTGCTCTAGGACTTTTCTGGCTTCAGACCACAATCCTCAGGTCTCAGCCTCTTGTATAGCTAGGATACAACTATGAGCCACTGATGCTTGCCATATCCTTTGCTTTATTAGTCATTGTGTATTTCTTTGCCTTTCATGCTGTATTAGATGTTTACTATGTTCTAGTGCTTGTAAAGAAGAACCTTATAGAGCTATCATTTGGCTTAATTTTCTGTCTGAATTATCCGCTATTTTTTCCATAAAGAATGTCTGAGAGTTTTTTCTATGTGCTTCAATTTGTTTATTAGTCCTATTTCTTTTGCATCTTATGTTGCTCTGAGTTACTAATTACCCATTGTTATCAATGAATTCTCAAAAATTGTTGGAAAAATATCACTGGTTCCTCTGCAGGCCACATCAAAGTGGAATGCAAAGAACAGAAAACATTTAATAATAGAAAACAATGTTCTTCTGGTTTTGTTCCTATTCACTGTTGCAGGGCTTATCTGTTACATCTGAACATCTCTGGGAAGACAACTAATTTATGGTTTCACACTGATCCTAGTGTAGGCCCCATAAGTCCTAGGATGTGCCCCATTGAGGTCCTTAGCCTGAGTTCCTATGGTCCTTCACAGAGTTTGGCCCTAACACCCTGTTGAGGTCACTCTGGCCCATGGTTTGACACTGAATTAAGCTCAGAAGGCACTTGAAAGGTAGCCACACCATGTTGTATCCTCTACTGAAGTCGTGACATTCACTTGCATTGGGATAGACTCATTATTTGAACTCTCTCAGATGGCTGGGTAGTTGGTGTTTTCATACTTGCAACATGTGAACATGGATGTCATCTGGATGACAGTTTAAGAGTAAGGCACTGTGTCATGCTTAGAACTGCTCTGTTGCCTGGGTTAAGCTCTGTGTCAGGCTAAACTTGAGGCCCCAACCCTCATTCTTCAAAATTAGTCTCCACCAGCAGGCCCGTAAGTGTCCCATTATGTAGATGGTCTTCCCATACAATGACCTGTTGGGTCTTTCTCTCATGCTCAGGTCAGCTGGACTCCTACGCCTAAGCAGAAACAGAAGCAGAGACTGTTGTATAATTGTAAAGTGATATCACCTCCGTATAGAAGACTGGGAAGGCAAAAGGAAGGAAAAAATGGTATCTCATGATTTTACTTTATTTATTATTAATTTATTTATTGCCAGTCCCGAGGCTTGAGCTCAGGGCCTGAGCACTATCTTTCTCAAGGCTAGAGTTCTACCACTTGGCCCATAGCACTTCCTGCTTTTTCTATGTATGTGGTACCAAGGAAATGAATCATCTTCATGCATGATAGGCAGATACGCTTACCACTAGGCCAAATACCCAGCCTCTCATCTTTATTTTGTTAGCATTTTGGAGAATTCCCATCATACCTTTCTCATGTGTATTTTCTTTATGTAACTACGATGTTCTCTTCTCTGGCCATCATGTTGTTTGTTTGGGCAGCTTCTTCTGAGTTTGTCCATTTGAAGGATGGTAAGTGGAGCTTGTGTAGTACCCCTCATGCACACTTCTGCTTCCTGCTTTAAATATTCCTCTCTCTTGTCATCACCCTGAGTCCACTGGCATTTGTTTACATTCCTTTCCCTTCTGCCTTGTGTGTACCACCCCCCAGCCACCCCCTGCTGCCTTCTTGGGTTGCTCTCCTATTACTGAATCACTACCCAGAGCCACTGTGTTGCATTCTCACTGTCCTCACTACAGGTTTCCCCCTTTGACTATTGTGTACTGGACCTACCTTCCTTCACCGCAAAATGGGGAGCTGGAGGGAACATATGACAGGCCTGAAGGTTGTCTGAGTGAGTGCACATTTAACTCTGCCATGGTCAAAACAATACAAAGAACAGGAATCTTGTTCCATGGATTTCTGATCCAACCACTGGTGTATTCTAATGAGAATGAGTATCCCTACTGCCAGTGAGGCAAAGTTAGTGAACTTTGACCCAGTGAATATAAGCTGGGATTTGGATGTAGCCCTCTTCATCCCTCAAAGTCCTGCCTTAGTCTATTACAGTAGATTTACTCTTGGCTGACATACAATTTGAGGTTTCAGAGATTTTATTAGAAGTAGTTCAAGGTATCTACATTTTTGAAAAATACCAGGCTGGAAAGAAGAATCTTTGATGACTTAAGGTCTTATTCTGGGTTGATGCAAAGTTGTGTGTTCTTACTGAGTTCATGTTTCTCATGAGTAAAAGTGTGATCACACAATCAGCCTCAAAAAGAAATCAGGCTAATGAATATGTTGCAATATCAGGGCTTCAAGCTTTCTTACCTGTTTGAAACCAAATTTCTCTGGTTATATTTTTAGTGATCACGGTAAACATCTAGTAGTAATAATAATAGGTGTGATTACTATCCTATTGCCTCTTGATCTTGCGTAGCCTTTTTTGCTCAGGGATGGCACTCTACCTCCCATTTGAGCCACACCTCCATTTCTGGCTTTTTGTTAGTTAATCGATAAGTCTCTCAGATTTGTCTTCTCAGACTAGCTTTGAACTGTGCTCTTCAGTTCTCAGCACCGTGAGTGTCAGGGTTACAGGTAGGAACCACCAGTGCCTGGCTAAGGGGAAAATCTTATTGTGACAAGTCCATGTATATGTATAGTACATTCCAATCAATCTCACGTCTATCAAGCTACCTTAACTTCTTCCTGAAACCATTTCAGCAGGTTTCATCATTCTGTTCTTGCATATGTAAACAATCTACTTTGACCACTTTCCTCTTCACTCCTATTTCCTTAAAAAAAATCTATAATTAATCCATTCTCTGCCATTCTACATAGTAATATGGCTCAAGACCCTGGTTCTTCATTTCTCCTTTCGTCTCTTTCTCCATTTTCCTTTCCTAAGACTTCTCCCTACCCAAGAGTCTTTTCATTTTGAAAGGGTTATTATTGCTGGCATCATCAAGGAAACAGTTGGGTGCAGTAATTACTCCTTCACATTATTGGTGGATAGTGCTAATTTGCTAAGTGACTTGGCCCTGGTGGAAAGGATTGAGTTCTTATCATCTAGGAAATGTCCCTTGGAAAAGTCCTTACTGAGGCTCTCATTCTTGTTTTTGTTTTGTTTTAATTGTAAAAGTGATGTACAGAGGAGTTACAGTTACATAATTCAGGTAATGTGTACATTTCTTTTTGAATAGTGTCATCTCCTCTCTCATTTCTTCCCCCCTCCTAGTACCCCTCCCCCCAAGTTGTATCGTGCATTTCCAATATAGTGTCTAGTGAGCATCACTGCCGAATTGGCTCACACTTTGTGCCACTGTTTCTATGCTTCCTCTTCCCCTTCCCAACTCAGATAAACTTATATACAAGACACATATACAGAAATCAAAAAAAGTAACCAAAAAGAATAACTGTAAGGAAAAAGAAATAACTGCAAACAGTACAATAAGAAATCACTGCAGGGAGAGGGGGCTCATGTCTGAAATCCTACCTATTCAGGAGTCTGAGATCTGAAGATCAAGGTTCAAAGCCAGCCAGGGCACAAAAGGACCTGAGGACTCTTTCTCCAATTAACCTCTAGAAAATGGGAAGGGGGGCTTGAGCTCAGGGACAGTGCTCGGGCTGAGTTCAATTCCCATGACCCACAAAAAAAAAAAAGCACTTGTTTCCATTTTTTTGGAGTTCATATCCATGAGCTTCATTTTATATGATCATGTGGTGCTCACTTTTAAGGTTTACTCTTCTGACTTCATCAGATCTCACCACTGCTTAAGGGAAAGATTGATGCTTAGAAAAAAGTTGCTTGTAATTTTACCTTTTAGGAAGTAGTTTTTATTTACTTGTGCCCCTGGGAGAGAATAAACATGGACACATTAAGTGAAAGAACTTATTTTTCACATGTGAGGAATGCTGGGTAGCTCCTTCCTAACAGATTCCTTTCCTCCCTCCCTCTTCTCACTGGAATCACAGCTGCCAGATGAGTACCATGTACACAGATTGAGGGTTCTGCCATGGACAGCTAACATTTTAATATTGTGTGGAACTGGCTGTACTATGTTCAAGGAACAGAGTACCAGAGGGGGCATTGAACTCATAACTGTACGTGGTCTGTCAGGTCTGTTGCCCTTGAAGTGTGACTGTATGTTCCCATGCATTGCTGCCCTAATCAAGCGAGTGTCTTTCCTTTTCTCCAGGGTCTCATAACAGGATTCTTCATTTTACATAGCATTTGGCCCCTTTAACATAAATACTTGGGATGTTTAGACCAATGCAGGAGTGAATTAGTGTGATCCTCTATTTAAATAGGGTTATCAGATAATGAGTTTTATTATCTAGAAACAACAAAACGAAACAACATCCCTTTAAGCACTATTCTTACATTTTAGAGGTGGTGGTTAAGCTAATTGGGTGGTGTGAACTTATGCAGAAATTTGCAATGAAGGCCTACTTCCTTCCTCCCTCCTTTCTTCTCTCTCTCCCTCTCTCCTTTTCTCCCTCTCTCCCACCTTCTCCCACCCTCCCTCCCTTTCTGCTTGTCTTCCTTTCTTCCTTCCTTCCTTGCTTCCTTCCTTCTCATCCTCCATCGCTTTGTCCCTTCCTTACTGTCTCCTTCAATCTCATCTCCTCCCTCTTTCCCCTGCCTCCATCTCTCCCTTCTCCCTTCTTTCTTTTTCTTTTTCAAATGAAACTAGAATCTTTTGGGGAAAGTCAGTTATTTAAAAGAAGATAAAATCACTTCACCTTTCTACAGAGTTTAGATAATCTTTCAATTGCTTTTCTGTGTGTACATCACACACACACACACACACACACACACACACACACACACACACACACACACTGAAGTATACATCATCTAGTGGCCAATACCATAAATTTCTTCCTGATCTCAGACAGACCTTTTACATGACTGACGTAAGTAAGAGCTCATGTGGATGTGAGTGCCCCTGTTACATCTGAGTCCTCTGTAGTGTGAGGAGTAAGTGGTAGGAAAATCTCTCTGGCTACCTGCCATCTACTTATGGATCAGTCATAAATATTTCTGCATCTTTCATCTAGCAAAGGATTTTTTAAAAGCAGAAATGGATCAAGGTCATGTGTGTTTGATGAAGTCATGAGAGAATGAAGAATATGAATATACTGTTGTGATAAGAATTTGCACACAGATCACACTATTCCTTCACCATTTTGTCATTGAAGAGCCATGAATAAATGAATCAATTGCCCCCTGAGCACATTTTGGTCATGATATCACTTTCACATTTCTGCTCAAAGATTTCTTAACATTGTATTCAGAATTCTGAGTATATGGTATGTGGAATCTTTCAGAATTTTGAATCATATACAAGACAATTCCAATTTTTTCTTTCATGTAGAACCATTAAATGACAGTAGAGAAAAGAAAAATTTTTTTAGAATGACAGAATCTTCAGGCACTAGTAATGTACACCTGTTATCCTAGCAACTCAGGAGTCTGAGAACTGAGGATTAGTTTGAAGTCAATATGGGATGAAAAATTCATGAGACTTCTGTCTCCAGTTAATCAACAAGCCAAAAGTGGAGCTGTGACTCAAGTGGCAGAGTGCCAACCTTGAGTGGTAAAGCTAAGGAATAGTATCCAGGCCCTGAGTTCAAGCCCCAGTACTGGCACAAAAAAAAAGAATAAAAATAAAAGAATGGAGAGATTGTACCTATGAATTTTTTTTCTCCTAAGTTAGAAGCACAGTTTGTAGACTGCCTCTCTAACCCCACATCTCTCTCCTTTCAACTATTTGTTTTGTGTTGAAAAGTCAGCAGAATGCATTTGGGGACAGAGTAAACAAATATCCTTTCTGTAACTACCTGAAAGTATAGATTTTATACTGCCCAAAAGTGGGTAGAGGTGGAGCCATAAACTACAGTAGTTAAGGAAATAGCTGAAATGGCTTTTGGAGTTAAAATGAATTCAATGTGTAAAGAGAATAAGGTGTCAGTGATAAGGTGTAGGAAAAATAAACTTAAGATCCAGATGCAATTAAACAATGGTTTAATGGGTGTCATTTGCAGAGAAAGGGATGGATCTGGAAAACATCAGACTGTAAGCCAGGCCCAGAAAGACAAAGGGTGTATATTTTCCCTCATGTGTGGAAAAATCTCACATGCAAACCCATATAGAGGCATATGCTAATATACACAATTTAGTTGACTAAGGAAAAATATATGCATGAGTGAAACCCCATGAAGTAATCCTTTCAAACAATGATCAGACTGGTTAACAAAAGCTGAAATATGATTGTAAGGATGGGGTAGGGGAGGATAGTGCATGAAGGGTGGGTGAATAAAAATAGATGCAGAGGACAAATACTCAATTTACTTACGTGAAGAAGTGGGAAATATGAAATGTGTCTGGGAGGAGGGAACAGAAGAGATGGGGAGAAGTGAAGAAAGAGGGTGAGTGTTACTTGATAACTTAGAGGGACAGGTTAATTTGTAACCCCTTGTACAACCTTCTGAAGTTCAGAAAAGAATTTAAAAAATTGTGAAAGGGGGCTGGGAGTTTGGCCTAGTTGCAGAGTGCTTGCCTAGCATGCATGAATACCCCTGGGTTCGATTCCTCGGTACCACATACATAGAAAAAAGCTGGAAGTGGTGCTGTGGCTCAAGTGGTAGAGCTCTAGCCTTGAGAAAAATCCAAGGACAGTGCTCAGACCCTGAGCTGAAGCCCAGGACTGGCAAAAAAAAAAAAAATTGTGAAAGGAGTGCCTAACTTTATAATTACTTACATAAAAATATTTCTTCTTGATTTATCTATTGATAAATTCCCTTGCTTTTGTAGTTTTTGCTTTGTAGATGAAGTATAAGAAACTACTAAAATGTCAATGCATTTCAGTACCTACTGTCAGAGCACCTGCTAACCCTGGTAACAGTACAGTACAATTGGTTGAAAAAGCTCGAAAAAGCCTATGAGAACTAAGTTAAAACTCAGCACTATCCCTGAGAACATAATACACATAGGATTTGTTTTTGAATCAAGAGCATCCTTCACTTGTGCCTGGGTGCTCTTGGTAATACAGTTTCTACCAGTCATTCATCACTCTGCTAAAGGCAATCTCCACTTCACTTTTAGGAAGTGTATGCAAATAATAGCTTTAATTTGTAGTAGATGGCAGTTTGCATTCACAGGTTTAGAGACTGTAGAGTCATTAACTTGTAATTAACAAAGTTAGAGTCCTAACACTTCATTGAGACAACAGAGTTTGGAGGATAGAGAAAAGAGGGGGCAGAACTTTCTCAGCTCATCTGAAATAGATGAAGACACTTGGTAGGTGAAGACAATTTGTGTAGGTGAGGGATATGGGGAAGATGATCTTTCCTCTCTCCACCCTGCCTTTCTTTCAGCCAGAGCTACTGAGCTACACCTCCAGCCCTTTTAAATGTTGAGACAGGCATTTATTGAGTTGCTCAGACTGAATCCAAAGAGTGATCTTCCTGCCTTAGCTTCTTCAGTAGCTGAAGGTATTGTACCATGCCTGGTAGGATTGAGTTCTTGAAATCATTAATTCCTTCACTCTCTATTTATTGCTTCCTTCTACTTCCGAGGCACTGACTTTTTTTTCTAGAACCAAAATGTATTCTGACTTTTTTCTTCTGCTTTTTCATTCACAAAATATTTTTTTACTTTCGTGATGAATATTCATTACTATATTACTTTGGGAAGAGCAATAATCATTTTTTTGGCAGAGGAGGTTTAAAAAGATTTGCCAGTAAAAAACTAGGACGTATTTAGTTGAGCTCGGTGGGTTACAGGACCAACTAGAACTGTGAGAGTGAGAGAAAAAATTCAAAGAGAATAATAGATGCCATGTTGGATATAAGTAACTGTGATATTCAGAGGGACAACTCTATTTTGGTTTTGACAAATGCAAAACTAAATTAAATTTAAACTTACACAGAACAAGATGACAGTGGTAATATTGTACAACTGGATTTTATCCAGAATAACTTTAGAATAGAGTAGGAGAGAGAAGTTGGTGTTGTGGGGGGCAGGGAGTGTTTTACTCTGTTGCCAGGGGACAGACTAGAATCCTTTTAGTGTTTTGGCTAATTCTGATGTTCCTACAATAGGAACCTGAGTGAAGTTTCCCTTCTCTTATCAAAGGGTGCCTCAGCCAGCAAACCAGAGACTCAGAAGCCTGAAAGAATATGCCTGCTCTCTGAACTTTAACTACTTACTGATAGACTTATGGGCTAGTTCTGAGTTTGCCAGCACAAAATTCAGGGTTTCCCCCAGAATGATGATTCCTTTTATTTCTCATACATCATCATCATCATCATCATCATCATCATCATCATCAGATGGCTCCTTCCTTTCCCAGTGGCCTGGAGCCATTGTCACAACAAAAACCTGGTACAGGCCTTGGAAATGTCCCCTGCTGCTAATTCTCCTGCCCTCTTTTCAGTGCTCCTCCTTCACAGACAAGGTGCTTCCCACCATGGCAGGTATGCCATCCCACTGTGCCCCTAAGGACTTTTCTTGGTCTACCAACCAGTTTCCTTTCTGTGAACAACATAGAGTAGTACCTGCAATGCTTTTCTCTTAAGATAGCTGTATGTATAAAGATAGTTGATGTTCAGTTTGTTTTCTGTACATCAGGAGTTAATGAATGCGGCTTTCCCTTTGCCAAAGTGTGGATCAAAGTGCCAGCAGGTGCCTTATAAACAGCCACAGTCATTCTGAATTCCATTTCCTTACAGATACAAGTAGCTCAGAGATAAGCAGTTTTGCTTACCTCTGCTGTTTTCCTTACTTTAAAAGGGTAGAAATTTTAGAAGCAAATCTGGGAAAGGCTTCCAGGATCTCTGCCTTCACTGGGGGCACGGCCCACTATGATATGCCTTTTTTAGACAGCAGAGGCCCATTACAACCTCTACTCTAGCCATTGAACACTTATTTCATAAATTTATTTAACATGATGATTAAATGTCTTTTGTGTTTACAGAAAAGGAATATGATAGAAAAATGGTAACTAGAACCAAAGAAAATTTTTTTTGCTTATATTGAGCTCTCATTTAAAAATATTATCCAATTCCTGCTCTGGCACTAAGGCCCTGGGATTCTAAATACAGTTTACCAAGCAGTATATTGTAAATATAACTTCACAAATGGTGATAAGTGCAGTGCAAGTATAGTCATGCTAGAAATGAATAACTAGCAGAGTAACCTGGTTAATTTTGGGAACATTATGGGGCCTTTGTTGTGGAATCTCTATTGAAGTTATAACTAAACTGTTTCTCTAAATAGAAGTTGAACTCTCCGAGTCTAAAAAGTTCTGAAATGCTGTGAAATCTGAAAATCTGATTTGACACTCAGCTTTCAGAGATGTTTGAATTTGAAATTTTTGCCTTGGGATGCTCAGCTGATAAAGTCCTGGCAGATATTCCTAAATCTGAAAAACTTCCACATGTTAAACATTCTGGTTCTCAGCATTTTTGGGGATGTGGGGGGTTTAGGCTCAGATATTTATTTTACATTTACAGTTCAATACGTCAAGCGTTCAATAGCCATATGTGGATTGTAGCTGCCTTATTGGACAAGGCAGGTCTGGGTTTTGTTCCAAGGCTCCACATAATTGCTGGTGAACTGGCAAAATGTGATGCCCCGTGTAACCAGGAAATGAAGCAAAACATTAGAAATGTCTGTCTCAATGTCAGGATTGATAGAAAAGGTTTTTGGCTTCTTCTGATTATCATTAAACTACTAAATTAAAGCAAATGTGAAAGTCTTCTGCAGTAGAAGTTTCTGCTCTCAACATTTTAAATGAGGAGTTTTCTAGTTCTTCCCTTAAGGCTGATTGAGCTCACTTTCCCTGCTTTGTGCTACATGGCTTCCTAAACTCTGCTGCTAGTTAGAGAACAAGTGAAAGAAAGGAGAAAGGAAGGGAGAGAGGGAGAAAGAGAAAGAAAGAAAAAAAAAGAAAGAAAGAGAAAGAAAAGAAAGAAGGGAAGAAAGAAAGAGGAAGGAAAGAAGGAAGAAATAAATTATTTACCTAGTTGCAATACCACTTCCTTGTAATTCTAGCTATTCAGGAAGTTCAGACTACGTAGATCAGAGTTTAAGGTTACCTAGGGAAAAAGTTTGCAAGACTCAGTTTCAACTAACATTGGTGTGGTGGCATGCACCTCATGCGACAGCAAGAAGCATAAAGATGACAGTTGTGGTCTGGAATGGCTAAGTCAAAAAGACCCTGTCTCAAAAATAGACTAAAAGGAGATTCAGGTGTTGTTCAGTGATACACCCAACTAGCAATTGTGAAGCCTTGAATTTCCTTAATGAAAATAAAGAGGTTATTAAATAAGAGGAGGTGTCATTAGAGGTAGGTCATTATGAAAAGTATCTGAGGAAAACGAAATGAGCAATATAAGGTTGTTGAGGGGGTACTTTGAGTAATAGATATAGCTGAGGGACTATGAATTGGAATATTGCAAGGGGAGGTAGAGAAAGGACTAGAAAATTTGAAAGAGACGTGGGCATTGGTGGCTCCTAGCTACATAGGTGGCTGAGATAATAGGATTAAGGGTCAAAGCCAGCCCTGGCAGAAAATTTAATAAGACTGTATGTTCATTTAGCTAGGCTAAAATGTGGCTCAAGTGGTATAGTGTCAGTTGTGATCAAGAAACTTAACCAGAGTACAGGCCTACAATTCAAGCTAAGACACCAGGAAACAAAGAGAGTGAAAATCTGAAAGAGAAAAGACACAGAAGTTAAACATAGAACTAGGCTGTGACATAGTGTTAGTGTTAGTTACAAAAAACAAACTACCTAGGTCAGATGTTATGGTTTGGAGTGGTCATGTGTTAAAGGCTCAGTTGCTAGCTCATGGCTCTCTTGGGATATGGTAGAATATTAGGAGGAAGGGCCTAGTGAAGAGAATTTATATCATGATATATTTATATCATGACATGAGGGGGATATTGGAACTTAGTCCAATCTCTCTTTGCATCCTAGTCATCAGCATGTACCCCCCAGCCAGCAGTAATGTGCTGCCAGAAGCCCAACACAACAGAGTCAAATGATGATGGACTGAAATTTTGGAAAAGTGCCCCAAATAGAACTTTTCCATATTAAATTGATTGACTCATGTATTTTATCCCAGTAACAGAAAGCTGATGTACACACAAGCCTCTGTCTCTAGGACTGAGGGAAAGTATGCAAGGGAGGATAAAAGAAGAAAGGATGCCCAAATCTTCTTATGCAGGTTTTTTTTTTTTTTTTTTTTTTTTTTTTTTTTTTTTTTTTTTTTTTGCGTATTAAGGACCTATTCTCTTCGCCCATTGCAGAGAAGTCATTGGGTGCCACTGGACAGGACTGGTAAGTAGGGAGCTGGTCATTAGAGTATTCACAGAATTGGATGAAGTCTGTGTTTTATGGGTCTCATCTGTACCATGGGCCAGGAAGTAGCCTGCTGTGACACAGAAGCAAGAATAAAAGTTCTGGAATCAGGAAGAAGAGATTTACCTCTTATAGTGTCCTTCCAGCACCCTGTGCTAAGAAGACCTGACAGAGTGCCAGCTGGCATGGAGGCATGTTTGGAACAGCTTGTCCACTAGAAACATCACGAAAGCCACATATGTAATTTTAGAGGTTTTAGTAACAAAATTTTAAAAAAAGTTAAAGACAGCTAGATGATACTAATTTTTAAATTATGGTAAAATACAACATACCATTGACTGTCTTTACCTCTTTTAAGTATACAGTTCAGTAGTTTCATCTTGCAGAGCTGAAACTCTATACTCATGAAACAACAGTTGCCCGTTCCCTTGCTCAAAGCCCAGGGACAACCACCATTCTATTATTTCTATGAATTTGACTATCCAGTTATCTCCTGTAGGCAAAGTCAAACAGTAGTTGTTGTGTCTTATTTCACTTAGCATCCTTGTTGTAGCATGAGTCTGAATTTTCTCCTTTTAAAAGGTGAAAAATAGAGGGTGGGTGTTTGGCCTGGTGATAGAGTGCTTCCCTAGCATGCACGAGGACCCAGGTTTGATTCCACAGAAAAAGCTGGAAGTGGTGCTGTGGCTCAAGTGGTCAATCTCTAGCCTTGAGAAAACCCAAGAGCTGTGCTGAGGCCCTGAGTTCAAGTCCCAGGACCGGCAAAAATAAAAGGTGAAAAACATTCCATTGAATGTATATTACACATTTTGTATATATATTCATTTGTTTGTAGATAGCTTGGCTGCTTTCACCTTTTGCTTTTTGTGAGCAATGCTATGAATGTGAGTGTACAAATACCTTTGTGTGTGTGTGTATTTGAACTCATTTCCTGGAGCGATCTCAGCATTCTTGATCTTGATTGGTGGTCATCATTTTGTTAGTTAATTGGAGGTGGACTCTCATGGACTTTTCTGTCCTGACCAGCTTCAAACCACAGTCCTCTGTTTTCAGCCTCCTGAGTAGCTAGGATTGTAGGCATGAACCACCAGTGTTATTCTTAATTTAATTAAAAGGCATGCTCTCAGATGTAATATCAATATTGGAACAAGGATAAAAACTCTGAGCAGAAACCTAGACATCAAAAAAGATAGAAGGGAAATATACCAAAATGCTATCAATGATTTTACTTGAGCAGTGACAATGGACTGTTTTGATGGCACAGTTATATTTGGCACATTTTGGGGGATGAATGCACAGTGAGCTACCATGAAGTCTCATGGTGTCCTTTGTAACTTTTGGTAAAGGTGGTCCCTGTGGATCTAAGTCCTTGGGCTTGAAATTGGCCACAGATTGAGGGAAAAATAGGTGCAAAGGAAATGAGGAACCTGGAAGTGGGTAAACCTGGACATGCAAAGTGCAAGCCTTTTGCCAGAGCTTGAAAAGTCAAGATGTAGAGTTTCCAAGATAACAGGGGGAAAAAGGCTCTGAATTTATGGAGTAAAGATAGTGTTTTATTCAGTTTCTGTTAAAAGTTTCTTGGTAGTGACTGTGATTGGAATGGTTGGCATTGTTCATTTTCTGTCTTCCTTTTGGGGATCAGAGGATTAAAAAGCTGTTATGAAACATTTATTTTGCCTCTTTTAATATGGACCATTTTATCCTCTCTGTTCTTTCATAAAAAGTAGAGACTCATTTTATTTTCCTAAGGGAAGCTGGAGATAGAAATGTAATATTCCGTGGGGGGTATGTGTGTGTGTGTATATGCAGGAAGGGAAGAGCTACACACCCAGTTGCAAAACAAGGGTACTCATTTTGTGGCATCCTTGAATGGAGATTCTGCCTCAACAGTATGCTATAAAGACTGGAACAAACTGGATCCAGCATTAAATCTGACTAAAAAAATTTATTGAAGCATTTATTGACTTTATTATGGACAGTATTCTAACTGCTTGTCACGAACAAACTCATTTGATCCATTTCCTATGTAGTGAATTAATGTCCAGAGGTTTGATAATTTGCTAAAGGTTATGCTGTCAGTTAAGGGTGAGAGACGATGTTCAAATGCACACAGTCTGGTTCCAGAGTCTGTGTCCTTGAGAACAAAGCTGTCAATAATAATCTAGCAGAAGGCTTTTAGGATACAGGTTGCTGGGCCCTCCTCCAGAGGCTCTGATTCAGTGAGTTGGGGAAGGGTCCAGCACTAGCTTTTCTAAGTTCCCAAGCTATGCTGATACTGTTGGTCTAGGATTATGCCCTGAGAGCCACTGGGCTAAATATGGTTCTCCTCAGTCCTAGGGTGTAATAAACAGTTATTGAAATGTAGCTTCTCCCCGCTCCAGTATCTGTGGCTTTTACATGGCAGCTATTGAAGTGCCAGTTATGACCCTGACTTTTACTTGAGTGGGATCACCTCTAAACTGACATTGCTCTCTGATCAAGGCACCATTTTTTTAACTTGATATACTTCTTTAAAATAATGTCTTCAAGCAAGCTTGGAAGCAAATAACTTCAGTCCTAGCATTTGGGAGGCAGAAGTTGGAGGATCATGAATTAGGGTTTGACAATGCAGATTGGTCTCTGTCTTAAAAATCCAGAAACAAAGTAAAAGTACATGAAAAAGAAAACCAACAAAATTAATGAACAAAAATGTTCATTGAGCTATAATTCACACACTATACAATGTATCCATTTCAGGTATATAACTGAATATATTCTAAGTTGTTCTATTACTACTAGCAAGAATATTTTCATCATCCCAAGAAGGCCCATCCATACACATTAGCAGTCAGTTTCATTTCTTACCATAACCCTTAGCCCTAGACACATTTGACATCCTTTTCCATTTACTTGTGATTCAGTGTCACAGAATTTGACTCTCTGGGAGATCTACTTCCAAGAAACAACTTTGAGTGTGTGTCTCTAAATGTTCTAAAGCTGATGGCCAGATCTTGTGGAAAATTGTCTGGCTTATGAGATGCTTTCTATTTTGCCAAGAAACTTTATGAGTTGCTTAACCACCTCCTCAGTGTTCTGTGGACTCCAGCATATAGAATGCAGTATGAGTACCTGGGGCAGCTTATTAATCTCCATACTGGGGAAGCATTCTGCATTTAAACTCTTCGAAGAAGGAAAGGAATGTATACATAGATGAAACAGTCTCTATCCTCCAAATAATTGAAATGCTTTTCAATTTCTAGGAAATGCTCTTCCTTCCTTCCTTCCTTCCTTCCTTCCTTCCTTCCTTCCTTCCTTCCTTCCTTCCTTCATAAATGGCCTAGGAAGCATATAATCTGGACTTCTAGTATCCTTTCATAGACAAGGGTTGACAGTTCAACATCTAGGAAGTAAGAAAATGCAGAGCCCAATATCCTAGCACTAAGATAGCATCCTAGCAGTGAGCTGAGAAACAAGAGATTTAAATGACTGACAGGATGCCACATTGGGCTTATGTAGTAGGAGATCTTGGATGTCCAGCCAAAGGAGTGTTTATTTTTTACCATAGACATAAAGGGGAGTTTGGGGGCTAGGAGATGACAGTATAAGAAGTCTGTACTAGGATGCTTCTTCTGTAATAGATATTGTTGTGACATCACAACAATATCTGTTTTGGCATCTTTGTTCTTGAAGTAGCCCATGACTTCCACCTTCTTTATACTTCCCAAATTCCTGTCATTGTAACTTGTATAATTTTAAGTCCTCATCCTTCCAAAGTGATTGCCTTCTTTATGAAAGTGCTGACCTGCTTATTTTTCATGTTTTTAGGCTAATCCCAAAGAAAGGAAGACTGGGTACTTCTCCCAGTCTTGAGTTCAATCCAGAAACCATAAGTGGATCCTTCTGCTAAAGGACCATTGCTCCATACCCTTGGTCTCCCTCCCCTGTATACATTGCCTATGTGCTTAACCAAATCATGTGTTAAATTTATTGCCACGTAGGATGAGACATGTTACTCTGGGGTCCCACAAACTGTATTTTTGAAGTGACTGTTAAGGCAGATCCTTTTCTTGATTCCAGCCTTTCTCTGCTTCTTTTGTGCATTATTCTGAAGGAATTCATGTCTGCTTATAACAGTCTCCTTCAATTCATTTAGATTTGGATGCTCCTATTGAGCCTTCAGTTTCCTTCAATAAATCGTGTGTGTGTGTGTGTGTGTGTGTGTGTGTGTGTGTGTGCGTGTGTGTGTGTGCGTGTGTGTGTATGTGTATGTATGTGTATGGGTGGGTGTTGATAATGGGGCTTGAACTCAGTGCTTTATACTCTGGCTTGGCATTTTCTCCCCAAGGCTGGTGACTTACCAGTTGCCTCTACTTTTTTTAGTTAGTGTCTCATGGACTTTTTTTTTTTTTTTGCCTAGGCAGACTTTGAATCATAACCCTTAGATCTCAGCCTCCTGAGTAGGTAGGATTATATAACATGAGCTACCAGTGCCTGGCGTTAGTGAGATCATAACATGTAGGGAAGAACTGTAGTACAGACCGGGAATGTGGGAAGTTTTTCCTTACTAAACATTTTACAACTTTTTTTTTTCACTTGCCAACAATTGTGAAGTTTAGACTCTAGTGACATGATTATGAGGACTGACCCTTTTTGGGAAGGTTCAGTCAGTGAACATGAATTTGAACTTAATCCTAGAACAGTTTTCACTGTTAGATGTCATTGCAGTATGTAGCAATTAACTTGACTTACAGGCCATGTGCCTAATACTTCCTTAAATGGAAGAAATCTTTCCTGGTCCTGGCACTGGTGTTTGGCAATACAAGTGTTTACTGCTCTCCTGCACCATGCTCTTCTTGGTTTCTTTTGGGGACCACAGTGTGGCCCATACCTGTGAAGGGGCTGTGGGGAGCTTTGTCAAGGCTGACCTGTCAAAGGCTGTCTCTGGTTTGTGTTTGGGGCTCTTTGGAGCATGGTCAACAGTGCAGAAATGTGCCCCATGGAGAGATCAAAGCTTTCATGATTGGACTGATGCAGTCGCTGCTCTGCTTAATTAAAGCCAGGCTTGTGTGCCTGCCAGCATGATTAGAGGCAAAGAGCAATTACAACATAAAGTGATGGTGGGTAATTCCTGGAATTCTTTCTCCTCATCCCCATGGGATTAGTTTCTTGCTTGACTGTACACATGTGTGGGTCTATGTTTGTGGTCAGATCAGTTGCTTACACCTGTCTCATTAGTTGAACGAATCCTAGAACTGCAGAATCTTGAGAGATCATCTGATCCAATCCTTTAAGAATGAAAACCAAGGTTAGAGATACCTACTGCGGGTAGCTTAGTGTCATGTTACAATTGACACATAAAGCTTATTTGGATTTTCATTCATCTATTCCATAGATATTTATTTATCAGCTCCTATTAAACTCTTTATTACTGATTGCTCACTCAATTGGCTCCATCCCACCTTAATCTTTACAAGCCAATTCAATTCCCCATTCCCTATGTGTGCAACCCTCAGAACCCTAATGCCAACCAGTAGATTTGAATACTATCCAAGGTCTAGGTGATATTCTAAGATTTTCCTTGGTTGCCAAGTTTGAAAACTTAGTATAATAGTGGCTTTTTTCCCCCCAGTCTCTGAGCTTGAACTCAAGGGTCTGAACACTGTCCTTGGGCTTTCTCAAGGCTAGAGCTGTACCACTGGAGCCACAGCACCATTTCTGGCCTTTTCTATGTATGTGGTACTGAGGATCCAAACCCGGGTCATCGTGCATGCTAGACAAGCACCCTACCACTGGGGCATACTCCCAGCCCAATAGTAACTTCTTAAATGCTCAAATCTATGTTAAATGCATTACAGCTGTCATGCCATTTAGTGCAAGGAAAATATTTTAAGCTGACTTATTCCTTACCCATGATCCATCTTTATAGTCAAAGAACTTTTAGCTTGAGCATGCCCAAGAATACCCAGGAAGTAATTATTAGACCTAGCTTCCTGTGTCTGTCTGCCATTAAAGCAAATACATCTCCTGGTGGTGCCCTGTTAATCTGTGGAGAAGGAGGCAGAGTAAGCTATCCTTCAAGTCCTCCATTTCTTTTCTTTGTCCTCCTTTCACTGTTGGTTTTTGTTTGTTTTGAGATAGGGTCTCCCTGTGCAACCAAGGCTGGTTACAAGCTCATGATCTCTTTTTTAGCCTCCTGAGCATTAGGATTACAGGTTTCCAATCTTTGCTTTTTTGAAAAGAACACACTAGCCCCTTTTCTTGATGACATAGTTTAGGTGGGAAGGTTTTATTATTCCTCTGTTATCTTTGCTTTCTATTTTTATTATGGTAGAGATGTATAGTCTTTATGAATTGAAACTCCCAGCATACCCATGGGCCCACTGATGAAGAACCTGGCTGTTTCTGGATTCCTTTCACCAGTCTAGTGTGAGTTCATGCTGCACTGCCTCACTGGTCCAATTTTGCCCTCCTCCTCAGGCATCAGAGGACCCTCTTCAAGCTGAGTATCCAGTTACTCAAGGTTGAAGATAGTTATCTTGATGGTGTTAAGCTCATCAGAGCCTTAGGTAATAACCTTAGACCTCACAAAAGTGCCACGCATGGTAAATTGAACTTGTTTCATAGTCTGGTGAGAAGATAGTTATTTAAACCAGTTTAATTTTCATTTACAGCTGAGACCAGCTTACCTTTACTGGAAAGCTCTCTCAATCTTTTTTTTTTTATTATTTTATTATTTTTTGGCAGCAGGAATTCCTGAATTAGTCAAGTGTTTTCACGAGCTTCAGGCTAAAAGCCAAGATCCCTCAGGTTAGACTGATGTTGAAATTTTAATTGGGTAAATTCTCATTAGCAGCCAAAGGCAGATTGTGCTGATAGAATCTGATGATTTTTTAATATTGCCTTCAAATCAGTAAAGCCCTTGTTAGACCATTAACTGTAAAATCTGAGCTTGGAATGGCACTGCTACCCTTCGTGTTAGATGTCAGAGAATTTGAGTTTGATCTCCAGTCTTCTGCCAATTCAGCCACTCACACACAGGTATTAGGTCAGTTTCTCTGTTTTTCCATTTGGTACAAGGATACACACCACACCACCCACGCACGCACGTGCATGTGCAGTAAAATCCAGTGAGAAACAATCCTTTTTTAGCTAGGTGTCTAGTTTGTTGAGTATAATGGTAGCATTGGTTTTTCCATCACTATAATAGGCTAACTTTATGAAGTAGGTTTAGCTTAGAGTTCTGGAGGTTCAGAGGCTGTCACCCGTACTAGGTTGAATCTGGAGCGGGCTTTCTTGGCTGTCTCATCAAAGCAGATAGCAATGGCAAAAGTATGTAAGGAAAGAGCAATGCTGCCAGACAGAAAGCCAGAGAGACTGGTTCCCACCAGTCTGGCTCAGACTTTATAACAAAGCTCTTGCAGAAACCAAAGAGAGTTTACTCTAGAACTACATTAATCCCTTCTGAGGGTAGGGCCCCCAGTGATCCAAGGACCTCCTGTTAGACTGTCATTACCTTCCAGTAGGGCCACCCGAGGATCAAACCTCCAACATATGGACCCTGGATTTTAAACCAAAACCAAACTACAGCACTGGTCAATCTAGATCTTTAACACTCAGGTGATTTTGGGTTAACTTTTTTTTCCTTTTTAAACCAATGCCCCAATTAGTGTAGAAAATTGCCAGTTATTTGACAAGAATGACAATAAGACTTAAGGAATTCAAACATACCTCAGTCTTTATTATAAAAACAAATACTCCTATGATATACAAACCCTTAGCTTTAATTTTATGTTCTAAAAACTAAGTGTCAGCGATTGTATATAGAGATTCCCTTCTTGAACACTTGTTAAACATGTCATTTGAAATATGATGTAAAAATCAATGTTAATAAATTCTTTTTTTAAAAAAAAGGTTAGAATCCCAAAAAAAAAACCCATAACAAATGCTCGAATAGACATGGGACAAATTCTAACATTCCATCAGCTATAGCTCTTGAAGGGAAATTTTGCAAGGAAGGTTTTGACTGTATTTTGAAAAAGTAAAATACACTTTACAAATAATTTTCTCTTATTTTTTATTTCTTGGCCTACAATGGTAATGTAAATCTTTTCTAGAGATCATGAAAAGAAATGTGAATTCTTTCTAGTTTCAGTGTCTGGCTTTAAGGCTGAGATCACCTGATTCTAGTTTCTGTTTAGCCACCCAGCTAGTTAGGCTCAGTGGAGCAATTCTGTCCTTAATGATAGAGTCATGGTTATAGCTGTAGGCCTTACAGAAATACTGCCTTTCATATGCAAGTGTTCTTTATTTCACTCTGCTGTTGTTGTTTTTTTTTTTGCATTTTTAAATTTATTTTTTATTGTAATTAGTAAAAGGGTTACATGATATTTACCAGATAGAAGGTGCATTAATTCACATACATTGATACCCTTTCACATGTCTTGGTACCCATTTCCCTCCCCCCCCTCTGCTGTTGTTTTAAGTGAAGGTGTCATTTACATTATGCTGCAGTACATTAATCTAATAGTTCTGCTTAGTTGCATTTCTGTTCTGTGTAATGCGTGGGCTTGTGGAGAGAACATGGGGTGGAAGGAAAGGCAGGGAGGAACAGAGGAAGGTACCTCTTCCTTTGGGTTTCTTTGGTTCCATACCAGGATGTGTGGCTTGAAAAGATCAAAGGATGGGTCAGTCCTGACTTAGCCCTTCAGTGAAGCTTTTTGGCCAGGTCACAGCCTGAACTATCTTAGATAACTGGCCCTAGTTCTGAGTGGAGTCCACAAGGAAAGGATAAAAGATTTTGAAGATCTAATCCTGAAGGAAGTTATCTTCAAGTGACCTTCATTTAGCTTTCTAAATTGCCTCTATTTCTTTTGTAAACATATTAGTGCTTATTGCTGTTACATGCTCTTCTTACTGTTGTCCTCTGTGGCACCAGAATGCCATATCCTCCATTTGGGCTGAGTATGTACCAAGAGCCAATTGTGTAAGTTTCTAGACCAGTTTGAAGTAAGATTTGATATTGTAATTGAGTAATTACTGAATGTGAATGAAGTGTGGATTAAAAAAATACTTAACTTTCTGGGCCAGGAGTGGGACCTAGTGGTAAAGTGCCTGCATAGCATGCATGAAGCCCCTGGTACCACATACACAGAAAATGCCAGAAGTGGTACTGTGGCTCAAGTGGTAGAGTGCTAGCTTTGGGACAGCCCAAGGACAGTGCTCAGGCCCTGAGTTCAACAACAACAAAAATAACTTTCACTGAGTATTTACTTTGTTGGGCACTCTTCTAAAAGTTTAATATTTAGGTTCTTTTAAATATGTTTATGTAAAAGACAAGTTGGATGTTTTGAAAAAAAAATTGACAAAAGAAGTTGTCAGTGAATCAGTAATGAAGAAGATAACAGTAGCCAAGGCACGGTGGCTCACACCTGTAATCCTAGCTACTCAGGAGGCAGAGATCTGAGGATCAAGGTTCAGAATCTGAGACTCTTATCTCCAATTAACCCCTAGAAAATAGGAAGTGGGGGTTGGCTCAGCCTTGAGCTGAAGAGCTAAGAGACAACGCCCAGTCCCAGGGGTAGGGCAGTAGCCTTGAGCTGGAAAGCTCAGGGACAGTGCCCTGGCTGAGTTAATGCTCCATGACACCTCCCCTCAAAAAAAAAAGAAAGAAAGAAAATAGTAAAAAAAAAAGTTGGAGGGAAGCTAGAATCCTTAGGATTCTGCATCCTGATGATTTGTTAGCAACTATTTTTTAGCTCTTACTTCACTTGGAAATAAGCAAAACTGGAAATTGAAGTTAATATATTATTTTCTCTGTGAAGACTTTGGGAAGTTATTTTTTAGGTTTCCTACAAGGGTTCCCACCTATATCAGTGTGCCAGTGAATAAACACACAGTCCTATGTTTTCTATTAAAAGAAACATTTAAAGTTGACATATTGCTATGATTCTTTGCTTTATTTTGTTTTTTAGTTAATGTTTACTGTCATGATTATGTTGATAAAAACTCTTTACCATAAGAAATTACCACAGCCCAGGGCGTGGTCGCTCATACCTATAATCTTAGCTACTCTGGAGGCTGAGATCTGAGGATCAAGGTTCAGCCAGCTCGGCCCCAAAGGACCTGAGACTCTTATCTCCAATTAACCTCTGGAAAATGGGAAGTGGGACTTGGCTTGAGATGAGGGTGGTTGGTTAGAGTGGTCGCCTTGAGCTGAAGAGCTCAGGAATAGCACCCAGGCAGAGTTCAAGCAAGCCCCATGATCTACCAAAAAAAAAAAAAAAAAAAAAAAAAAGGAAAGAAAGAAAAAAGAAAAGAGAAAAAGAAAGACATTACTACTACCACGTCAGATATGAACCCCAAATGGCTCCTGCTGATGTGCACAGGTGCCTCAGGTGAGCCGATGAGCTCATCCAGGGATGGTGTCTATGGAGTAATCACTTGATACATAGATATTATTTTATTGCAGCTTTTTTCTAGTTACTATTTTGGATTAGATTTCACTATGTCAACTATTCTTGGAATCCAGTAGTCTGTATCAGCCAATGCTTTGGAGCCTGATTTTGAGTATAACAAAATTTGATATATAACAATTCCATCCTCAGGTCCCTATCACCATTGTCCTAGTGGTCTGATCCTCTAAAGACTGTAAGGGTGAGCATATACTCACTCACAAAGCTGAACACAAAGGCTTATACTTAATGAAGTGAATCTCTGCTGTGGGTCAAGGGCTGGGCTGAGTCAAAAAGACCCAAGGAAATATCTGTGATCATTGGCCATCAAGAAACCTAGGGATGTAACTGGAGTAGACCCATATCACAAGCTAAGACAAATGGATAATAGAGGCCATTGTAACATTCCAGAAGAAGGGTGATAATTTGGAGGACTACACAATTCAGTGATGATAGTAGCAGTGATGATAATAACAGGAACTGATTTACTTTCAGATTTCTTTTGTTTATTCTCAAAATAATTCCAAAAAGCAGAAAAGCTTCAATATTGCCAGCTAACTAATTAATCCTGGAGGCCAGAGTAACCTGGAGCCAGAGTTCCTAGATCACTATATAGCTTTGTATTTTCCTAGTCACACCCTAATTGCCCCAGAAAATGTGCTTTACTGTCTCTCATCCTTACTAAGCCACAAAACCACAAACTTCCTAAATATAGGGCCACAATGACTTCTGTGACAGGCTCAATCTTGGATCCTAATAGCACCCACTATTTGGCTGTGTGTTGAGGGTAGGGGTTGAGGCCTGGTGCTCACTTGACACATGGCATGGGATTAGGAATGAAAGTGGCAAAGAGATTTCAGGTTAACACCAAAGATATGCCTTAGCACGTACCCTTTTCGAAATTCAAAGTGTTTGTTGTAGGCAGACCATGAAGTTCAGAGTTCAGAGATCAGAGATCTTTGAGGTCTACAGTGATGACAGTGGCTAATTACACTTGCTTTGCTTGCTGTGTGCTAGGCTGCCCTCTGCACTCTTAAGGGCATATGCACTCCATCCCCATGACTGTGAGGCAGGCTCTTTTCTTATCATTTTATAGAATGAGAACAAGGCAGAGAATACTAAGGTGACTTTCCAAGGCAGAAGAACAGTGGCCAGATTCTCATTCCTCTGACTATAAAGTCCAGGTTCTTAATCCCCACACTGGCTTTTTGGCAAGAGCTCAGGATGGAGACAAGTCCCAAGAACTGACTCAGCAAAGGAGAAAAAGGAAAATGGAATGGAATGTCTCCACTATAGCAAGACGGTGCTGGAACAAATACATTATTTTTCCTTTTAACGAACAGATCTACAAGTTTCCTTACTCTAAAATCTTGTTTTTTCTTTTGTACATTCATTAACACATCTCTGTTGAGCATCTGCTATGTGTCAAATATACAGTGAACAGTCCCCAACCTCAAGTTGGGAGTTTTAAAACAGTAAAAATAGGTTGGTGAAGGAAGTTGTTTCCTCCTCCTCCTCCTCCCCTTCTCCTCCTCCTCCTCCTCCTTCTTCTCCTTCTCCTCCTCCTTCTCCCCCCTTAAATCTGAGCTGACTTTAGTGACTTGTTTATAGCCAACAGAATGCTGTGCAAGTATGACTTTGGTGATTAGGTCCAAAATATAGCTAGGCAACTATGGCTCACCCCGAAGGATGCTAAGTTCTGAATAACAAGTTGACTGGCCAGCTACAGCCATGCTGAAAGATCATGTGCAGGCATATTGGCGGCAGCTCCAGCTGGGATCCCAGTTGACAGCCAGTATTGAGTGCCAGCATGTGAGTGAGCCATCCTGGCTGCCCAGCCTAAGAGCCCTCAGAGAGTGAAGCCCCAGCCAGCATTTTATTGTGATTGTATGACAATTCCAACAGCCACCTGCCATTCTAGCCTCTCTACATACCTGACCACAAAAAAGTGTGAGCAAAATAAAACAAATTTAGGATGTTGTTTGTCATCTAGAAATAGTTGGTATAATTGTCAATTTCCAAGAATTGAGGGGTGTGGCAGCTCAGGAGACAGACCACTGGGAAAAAGACTCAAAAGTATGAGAGAAGAAATTTGGTGGTTGTTGTTGGTGGTGGTGGTTTTAGGACTTGAACTCTGTTCCTGGGCACTCTCCCTGAGCTCTTTAGCTCAAGGCTATTGCCCTGCCTTTTGAGCCACAGCACTACTTCTGGTTTCCTGGTGGTTAATTGTGCCCAGACTGGCTTTGAACTGCGATCCTCATCCCAGCCTCCTGAGTAGTTAGGATTACAGGCATGAGCCACTTCACTCGGTGAGAGGAAATTTCTTCAGACTTCAGTTCAGCAGTGAGCATGAAATCTCCAGCTAGCCTTCATTGTGAACTAACTAGTCTTTGGAAAGGAAGAGGGCAGGCAAATGCAAAAGGGAAAAATGCAGTGAATATTCCCTAAGAAAGAGAAATTTATTTGCATGTTGTTTTGTATCCTCCTTCCCACCCCATATACTAATTTGTATACACACACACACACACACACACACACACACACACACACACACACGGCGCAGGCAGAGCAGCAATCTGATTAATCAAGTATTTCCCATCATCTCTAGTGCAGCCCACTGTTCTTGGTAATGAATGGTGCTTTCACCTTAGCCTGACATCGGGTTGGCAAAAGGCTACAGTGGTTTTCCTTCAGAGGATCAGATGAGAGCGACTGGCAATCTAAGGGTTCTGACACATACTGGTAAGTTGAGAGTCAGGCAATGGTGAAGGGCAGTAGGCCTGGACTGTGATCGAAAGTGCATTTCCACACAGAGCCCAATGTATTATTAACATCTCTATTCAGTGTCTCCCTTTACTTTGTTTCCTGTAGATATGCATGTGGGAATGCCTCCCTTTCCTTTGCAGAAAAAAAAAAAATGGGGAGAAATGGAGGTGGGTACCAGTGTGACCGCTCTAACTTTGTTGTAGAGAAGTGCAAAGTATCCTTTCAAATCAGTCCACTTTGAGAAACATCTCTTCCCCTCACTAGGGGCCTGCCTTGCTTCTCTCAGCCCTTAGCCAAGGCAGAATCAGGGTGCTTGCATCAGGTATAGTGAAGGGTGGCTCTTGGGAGGCCTTCTGAGAGGCAGGTGTTCCTGGTAAATATTCTTCCTTAATTAATGCTTCTAATTTTTAGTCACTTTGAAATTGAACTTTACCCATGAGCAGTCTGAGATGTTAACTTGTCTGTTCATTCTTGCAGAGACCCACGAGAGCAATTTTCAACCTCATTTAACCTGCAAACAGCTGCTTTAAGAGTTGTTGAAGAATCTCCTTTCCTTCAAAGGGGGTATCAGTGGTAGAAATTTGATTAGGATTCAGGGCTTGTATTGCCTGGGTCCATTGTGGGTCCTTGTTTGATGGAAGTAAGTCTAAGGGTCCCATAGTGGTATGGCTTTCCTCCTCCTAGACTTCTTTTCAAAGACACTGAATCACTAGCACATTCTTACTTCTAAACTTCTTGTTGGCGACTGCCCTTGGGAGATTTTCACCTGCACTGCTGTGAAAGTCAAATTTCTCCTGAGTTCATGTTTATATGGCTGATGAGGAACCACTGTTGGTGAATGGAGGACAGAATCTATTTAGGGAACCACTGGATCCCAAGTCTGCTGGGCAAGTTCTAGGATCTATCTTCACTAGCTGCTGACTTCTATACTCCTCTATGAGATGTTCCCAGGACTGGTTCCTTGAACCTAAGGGCATTTTCATGACCGTTCCAAGCACTATGTGGTTTAGAATAAACAGTGTTAGCACTGTATATCTTTGCCAGTAGTGAAGAATGTGGAGATCATTTAGATTAGCCCCTGTATTTTACTGATGAGGAATTCAGTGCTTTGAGAGATGTGCTTTGTCTAATGTTAGTAACAGAGATAGGAAAAAACACTCGATTCCATGGGTCTCCAATCAGTATTATTTCTATTGCTCTGTATTGCCTTATCAAAAAAGTATCACAAATCAATTTAAGACTGTCAGTTAATCAAGTTAGGTAAAGAAATTGGTCATATTGAGAACATCTGTGCAGGCCAAAATACTTGCTTGATTTCAGCTTGTCAGAATATCATTAATGTCTTTTTTGGCAGTGGGGTTAGTAATCCCTTTCTCTGGAGATGGACACTGGATGTTGCTAACATCCTTAATCAAGAGTTTTTCAGGAAACATTTCAGCACCTTCTAGATTCTTATCTTGGTGCTGTGTTATAAGTACTTACTATTAGCAAAAGTATAATTTTTGCTATACCTTGCCCTTTTGGTGTAGCTAAGTAGATTAGTGTACACAGGAATAAATAATGGAATGCTGATAATATGTGTAATATGGTACAAGTAATACTGCTCTGAGAAACAATGAGGATATCAGAAAATCAGAATTTTCACACACTTGCTGGTAGATGCAAAAAACAGAACACTTTGGAAAAGTTTATTTTAGCACCTTAAACATTTCTATCATGTGATTCAATCATCACACTTCTAGATATTTATGTGCTCAAGATAAATAAAAGCATAGGTCTGTGTGAAGATATACGTAAATATTCCTAGCAGCTTTAACTAGTCTGAGATCTACTCTTACTTGGCTCTGTGGTCCTGAGCAAGCCATGTACTAGATCTTTTGGCTTCAGTTTTTAAGACTCTAACATAAGCCTGGTATGTAGTATGTCATATTTGTTCTAGCTTTCTGTTTCTGTGCTTCCTGTTGAGGGGGGATAGGGATGGGAAGGAATAGAGCCAGTTTGTTCTCATTGGAGAGATTTGCTTCTGAGAAGCAGATAAGCTGTTGATAAGAATCAATACATTGTCAAGTTAGGCAACATTGTCAGAGTCAGGGATTTGTCAACCTCTGGAGGTGATTGTGTGGAAAAATTGTTTACTTATGTATTTATTTGTCTGCACACATTAATTATACATGGAGAGACTTCTTCGCAACATTTACACATCTTTGACCATATTCATCTTTTTTCATCCACCTGGTGGTCCCCACTCCAGTGGCTTCCAACCCGCAAACAGACTTGCTTCTCTTTTTTTGCCTACCCCCACTTCCCATTAGTCAATAGCTTTCAGGAATTACATGCAAAGCTGAAGTAAACTGTGAATCTCACCTTCCTGAGACTACTATTCTTCACTAACTCCCTTTTGAGTGTTGACTTTTGGATCGAGCCTAGATTCAAGACCAAGCTGTATATAGGCTAGACCTTCTAACATGTTTTAAGTTGTCCTAACTCCTTCCTTCCTGGCATACAGGAATAGCCAGTGGCACCAGTCCCATGATTAGAAAGTCGCTTGTTCTCCATGCCTTTCTCTTTCATAACTATTCCTATTTAATCCCCCAAGCCAGATGCTTTTGATCCAAGAGTATCCCAACAACACAGAGGAGTATTACTTGATACAAAAACATGAATAAGGAAGTTTTGCAGAATCAGAGAAACTGAACTACATTTTCTTTCCTCCATTCCCATCTAGTAGCACCTGAAGGCCTTCTTTGTCTGACTCCTGAATATCCAGGATAGAGTAACTTTTCCTGGAGCAGACCTAGGGTGGTATAGTCCCTCTGGGCAGCTTTGTGAGTGCTTGTTTCCTAAGAGAGATTTCAAGATTGATGTCATTATAAAAGATGTGAAAGATACGGAAGAAACCTCAGACTTGAGTAGCAGTAGTATTATTTCTATTCTTTTGTTCCCAGAATCTTTCACTGCTTCCAAACTTTCTATATGGAGTTTGATAGAGTACCTGTCATTTTTTTATTGTTGTTTTTCATCCAAAATATCTTATTTCCATCCCAATTATTTCCAGAGAATCTTCCTCATGACTTCAGAATCTTGATCTCTATACCTGGGCCACCAAGACTATTTGGGGAAAAATGATTTTTACTGTCTGGCTTGGTAGTTACATGTGATCTGATGGCTTTGGTAAGGCAGCTGTGAGCATAGAGTGAATCTCCTCTTCCACAAGTTTAATGTCACAGAAATGGATGAATATACACTGCTTAAATAGAAAGACACATGACATGAAAGGTTCATAATGGTCTACCTGGACTGATAGAAATCCAAAGCCTAACAAGATGAGTAGGAGGGGGTGGGTAGAGGGAAAGTGAGAGAAAAACATGGGAAGGGGTAACAATGTTCAAGAAGTAATGTACCACTACCTGATGAATGTAACTACTATAAACTCTCTATACATCACCCAGACAATAAAAATTTTAAAAATACAAAGTGTTCTGTTGATAGTGGGCATGACCTTTTAGGTAACTTATTTGACAGTGCTTGGCAGATGATAGCATAGTTTTTTTTGTTTTGTTTTGTTTTTTGGTGGGTCATGGGGCTTGAACCAGGCCTGGGTGCTATCCTTGTGCTTTTCAGTTCAAGGCTACCACCCTACCCCCTGGTCATGGGCATTGTCCCTGAACTCTTCAGCTCAAGGCTACCATCCTACCCTTGAGCCAAGCCCCACTTCCCCATTTTCTAGAGGTTATTGGAGATAAGAATCTCAGGTCCTTTTGTACCTGGGTTGGCTTTGAACCTTGATCCTCAGATCTCAGCCTCCTGAGTAGCTAGGATTACAGGCATGAGCCATCGTGCCTGGCTAAGCATAGTTCTTTTTAAGGTTTCATCCCATGTGACCATAGCCTGGCAGTAGCTATCCCCATTGGAATAGATGGGATAATCGAGGCTCAGGCATATAAAGTATCCAAGGTCATGCAAATAAGAGACTAACTTTCAAATTCTGATCTGATTGGATGCTAAGCCCACTAGATCTTCTGTTACATATTTTTCGGTGTGTTCTACAATATTTCTAAATTTATCTGTATTCTTTGTTTCTTAATATTAAAAAGACCAACCCTTTAATAGTGTGAATGTTATGAAGTAGTAGCAAATATCGAGTGACTTCAGGTGTGTTCCTCTTTCACCTGAAAAAAAGTTTTCAACAGGGAAGGAGGGATTGGTCAGACAGTTTCCCTATTTTCTTATGGCCCTGTAGCTCATGAACCATGCAGATGAGCCTCACACCTGAGTGTTTTCTCTCATGATGCTAGTTGACAGGGTCAACAGATGAGTGGTGGTTATATGTGCCACTGTACCAATACAAATAACAACAAACCATGAACACTCATGCCACTAATTCATATCTTCTGGAAACAAGTACTATTGAAGTCTTCAGGGATCCTCTTCAATATGTTTGTCTTTTTTTCCTTTTTTCTGCCTTGACTTGAATCCAACTCTTCTTGTTTCCTTTTCCATCAAACCACAGCCCCCACCCCTTTCCTTACCGTCCAGGGGTGATGGACAATAGATGATAGCAACTGTTTCTATGGTAACAGCATCTGAGTCATCTCCTTAGAAACTGGAATAAAGACTTTCCATCTCAAGACCAGCTCAGTGTAACTCCGAAGATCTTTGTTCCCTTGAATGGATCAGCATGGGGGAGCAAGCTCTCCCAGGCTTTGGCTACTGCAGTTTCCTTTGGCTCCTGATGCCTATGGCCTTTTGGATATGGAATTGGGTTCAAGCAAAGATGGGGGATGGTGGGACCCAGGAAGTGCTTTACTTGGCCTAGCCCAAGTCCAGAGTGCATTTTCCCTGGGCCAGCACCAAATACCCCACAGATTTAACCAATAGACATCACACTGTTTTATATGCCCATGTGACTCAACCAGGCTCCCACAGTGATCATTTATGGATCAAAATAAGGGGTACTCCATTTGAACACAGATGAGCTGGGGTTTTTTTTGTTTGTTTCTTTGGTTGGGTTTTTTTGGCATGGTCATGAAGAGAATCCTGAAATAGGGCACCATGGGGCAGCTTGTCAGAGTTCTTTTCCTTATGGTGTCCTTGAAATACAGCAATTTTGTTACATTAATGGAAGCAGAATGGTTTCCAGCAGCTAAGAGAATTAATTCTCTTGTCATCCACATCAAGTAAGAATCACAAACATGTCCATTGTACTTCATACTTTACAGATCATGAACTCAGATAATTATTTATTCAACTGTTTAACATATGAAATCTACTGTGTGGTACCTACTGTATTAAAGTTTGAGAAAACAAAAAAAAGTAGACTTGGTCCTTGCTGTAATGGACTTTACAGATAAGAAAACTAATGCTAATCAGATAAATGAATTTGAGTATAAATATTTAGGATTTGCTCTACCAGATAGGGTCCATGGTCTTGTGTGCACCATTAGACAATTGACCCATTGTGAAATTAATAAATAACAGTTAACAAGGCCTTTTATAAATAAGGAAGTAATGTTTTCAGAGAATGAAGAAAATGACAAGTCATTGAACTCATGACTTGAGTTGTTAAATCCCATGCCCTATCTGTTTCCCCATGCTCTGTTCAGAGCATTGTCAACAGTCAGTCTTAGCCAGGTAGCTGAGGAGTGTTTTACTTTCTCATTTATTGCTAATGTCCCACAGTAAGACTCTATCCAGCTTTGGGAACCAGATCTAGTTATTGAACTAGGGGTATAATACTAGGAATTTTCTGTTTATATTAATATTCTCTTCCATAATGTTAGCTAGCTGTTCATATTAGCCTTCCTAAGAATACTGATTTTATGAAGCCTAGGACTGTAAGAAACTAGAGATTTTTAAAATTCTCCAGTCCTACCATAAACCATGGAGACAGGTTAAAAAGAATATATACTGGGCTGGGAGTTTGGCCTAGTGGTAGAGTGCTTGTCTAGCATGCATGAAGACCTGGGTTCGATTCCTCAGTACCACATACATAGAAAAAAGCCGGAAATGGTGCTGAGGCTCAAGTGGTAGAGCTCTAGCCTTGAGAAAGTCCAAGGACACTGCTCAGGCCCTGAGCTCAAGCCCAGGACTGGCAAAAAAAAAAAAAAAAAAAAAGTATACTGACAAGCTTTTAGAATACCTGTAGGAACAAAGAATGCCTGGTCATTTTTTAAAAGAATACCTATAGGCCTCAAGACAAAGATATTTTTATTTTTTGCTTTTTTTTTTATGCTGATCCTGCTGTTCTAGGGCTCTGCCACTTGAGCCACAGCTCCACTCCACTTAGGCTTTTTTTCTTCTTTTGGTGGTTAATTGGAGATAAGTCTCAGACTTTCCTGCCTAGTCTGACTTTGAACCACAATCTTCATATCTCAGCTACTTGAGTAGCTAGGATAACAGGCATGAGCCAGCAGTGCCTGGCTGACAGATCTCTTCTTTATCCAATATTCAGTAGTAATGAAGCCTCAGCAGCAGCTAGTGTCAGACAGATACAATGTATCTACATCCTGTACCCTTCTTATTGCTGTGCTTTAACTCCTCACAGTGGAAGGACAGGGGAGGCTGTGTCCTCTCCTTCCCGAGGTGGATTATAGAAGCCCTGTCATAGTCCTAAGGAGCAGGTAAACTGTTTTGAAGCATGGTGCCATCCTATCCAGGAGCCAAGGTAGCTGTGTATAATCCTGAGAGTGATGCAGAAGATACCCATATTAGACTTTCTCCATCTTTTACATTTTCTTAAATGAATTGAATCCAGGTGCTGGTGGCTCCTGCCTGTAATCCTAGCTATTTAGGAAGCTGAGATCTGAGGACTGTGGTTTAAAGCCAGCCTGGGCAGGAAAGTCCATGAGACTCTTATCTCTAATTAACAAGAAAAGCTTGAAATGGAGGCATAGCCTAAGTAATAGAATGCCAGTCATGGTGGATAAACACTGAATAAGAACATGAGGCTTCGAGTTCAGACCCTAATACTGGCACACAAAAACATACCACCACTACTACTACCACTCAAACTTAACTGGATCTGCATCTAATTTCCCTGGGTATATGGAGACTATGTAAAACAGGCAACCCGGCCCCCACAAATCCAGACTCCCTTTCTACCTCTAATTTGTATTCTTCCTCCTTTTTATCCCAGTGCAGAATCTGTATCAGCCAAAGAATTTTTCTGTAAATTCGTGAAATGACAAGTTGCCCTTCACTTCCCTGTCCCCTCAACTTGTCAGATATCTTGGAGCTTTGACAGCTCCCTTTATCTTGAGTCACTTACTGCTTTGGAAAAACTCTAGTAGCCCTCCTGGGTCTTTCCTGCTTGTCATACTGCCAGGAGGAGACTTGGGATGTCTCTTCTATAAGGTGTACATGAGTGATTCATCATCTGTATTCTAATAGGAGAGCCTGGTGAGGAGTGGAATATTTCTGACACCGCTGCTAAATTTTGAGTCTGTGCCTCATTCTCAAAAATACAAGGTTTTAGCAATTCCGTTACGTGGCATTTACCCAATCCACTAGCACAATGATGTTCATTGCAGCACATTTACCATAGCAAAGATATGGAACAAACCCAGATGTCCCTCAGTTGATGAGTGGATCAACAAGATGTGATATTTATACACAATGGAATTCTATGCTGCTGTCAAAAAGAATGATATCGCCCCATTTGTAAGGAAATGGAAAGACTTGGAAAAAATCGTATTAAGTGAAGTAAGCCAGACCCAAAGGAACATAGGCTCAGTGGTGGACAAAGAATGTTTCAGAGGCAGAGTAGTGAGATAGATGAAGAAAGAGCTGAGATAGGGAGAACTAGCAAGCTGACTTTACTACTCCTTTGCACACTGGTAACAAATGTGAAACCTTTTAAACACAGATGTATTTACAGAGACTGGAGTTGTCACCAGAGAGACTGAGAACAAAGGAACAGGGCACAGGGTAGAGTGTTCTGATTTATGAACTCTAGTATTTTATAGTGTACCATATTTTAGTGAATATTATAAATTTTGCTATAAGTATAGGTTATTGTAAACGGAAAACAGCAGAATGTGTCACCACTGCAATCTGCAGGGTGGGTGGTGTTAGGCCTTCTTTTAAAGATAGACTGAAGCTTAGATGATTAAAGTAAATTTCCTGGGGCTCACATAGATGGTGGATGCCTGGGATTTGGATCCAGATCTTTTTCCAAGCCTGATCTCCAGATCTTTCTTCTATTCCTACTTCCTCTCTTAAAATGTTTTTTTTTTAATTTTAAATGCAAGTTTTTAATTTTTTTTCTGAGAGCAAAGGTTGTAAATGAAACACTTTTTTTGAGGTGAAGGAAGTGTAATTCTGCGAATATCTAGCATAGACTGCTTAAATGTAAATGTGATTTGAGTAAAATTATGGTCATTGTCCCCTACAGTGATAAATTGATTGACTCCCTTCAGACACTCATGGTAAATATACACAAACTGTGAGGTACCAATTAAACTAAAATAGAAGTAGAGCGTACTCATCATAAAATCTTACCTTCTGTTTCACTTCAGGTATTATGTCATTGATAAAACTACTTGAAAAAGACAAATGTAATAGTCTGAATTTACTGTATTAGCATATGTAAAATTTTTCATCATCTCCAGATAAAATTTAGAAAAACAAGCTGGGTGTGGTGGCTCACACCTGTAATCCTAGCTACTCAGGAGGCTGAGATCTGAGGATCAAGATTCAAAGCCAGCCCGAGCAATACAAAGCCATAGACTCTTATCTTCAGCTAATCCCTAGAAAATGGGAAGTGGGGCTGTGGCTCAAGGGTAGGTTGGTAGCCTTGAGCTGAAGAGTTTAGGGATGGCACCCAGGCCAGAGTTCAATCCCCATGACCCCCCCCCCCCAAAAAAAAGAATTTAGAAAAACATGAAAATATGCATGACAACTGCATAGTTTCAAGAGACATTCTAACCTATGCAAATGAAAATGGCTGCTATTAAACACAAAACAACAAATGTTGCCAAAAATGTTCACTGTTGGCTCTTTGGTGGTTTAGTGAAGATAAGACTTTCATTGATTTTCCTGCTGGGGCTGGCTTCAAACCAGGATCCTCAGGTGTCAGCCTCCTGAGTAGCTAGGATTACACGCATGAGCCACTGGTGCCCAGCCTTCCATTTTTTCTTTGCATGTGTACCCAGGAATGATATAGCTGCATTATATAATAATTCTATGGAATTTATGGAATCTTAAAACTGATTTTTTTAATACTGGCTGAATGATGTATACTCACACTAACAATGTATATAAAGGTTTCTTTAAAATACTTTTTGTAGTTCATTTCAATTTGGATATTCTATGATGCTGTCAAATGCTTTTCTTCAAAGGGCTTTGAAAGAGCTGGTAAGCTCCAGGAATAGTATGGATTCTGAATGTGCTCATCAGTTAACACATTTACATCTCCCTAGGGAGTGTGGAATCAGGAGGATTAATTAGCATCTCTCTGCTGTTCTAAAATACTGGGCTTCAAAGATGACCTTGAGTAGTATTTCATTTTGTTTTAGGGATGGGTGCTGGGCTTGAATTTGGCCTTGCATTTGCTAGAAAAGTATTCTAATACTTGAACCAGACTTGTAGCCCCTTTTTGCTTTTTATCCTTTTCATTTTTTGTTATTTTTCAAATAAGGTCTTGCATTTACACCCAGACTAGCCTGGACTAAGATCCTCTTGTTTATGATTTCCCCATTGTTAAGGTGCCCATCAGTTGTCACTGAGACTTTCAAACTTTTTGTCTGGTCTGGCTTGGATCAGTGATCCTCCTGATCTCCATCTTTTGAGTGACCAGGATTGCAAGTGTGAGCCACAATGTCTGGCCGAGTAGCATTTTATTTTAAGGTCAGTTCCAGAGTTGTATTATAGATGGACTGTTTTCCCTCTATTTCTGGGAGTTTTTTTTTCTATTTTCTTTCTTTCTTTCTTTCTTTTTTTCTTTCTTTCTTTCTTTTTTTCTTTCTTTCTTCTCTCTCTCTCTCTCCATCTCTCTGTCTCTCTGTCTCTCTCTCTTTCTCTTTTTCATCTTACTAGATAATTGAGAGTTGCCTTAAACTGTTGATCTTCTTGCCTTCCTACTTCAGCCTTCTGAATGTTGAGATTACAGGTTTGGACCACTATATCCTGGTTCTGGGAACCTGTCAATGTCAATGGATCTTCCTTGAGAAGCCAGAGTCTGCATTTTGCCTTTCTTATTTGTTCCAGTTGGCTCTGGCCGAACAGTTGTCTCAGATTGTTTCCTTGGCCATTTTCTTTTTTTTTTTTTTATTTTCATATATTTTTATTGTAATTTAGAAGGGTTACATTATATTCACCAGATAGAAGGTGCATTACTTCACATACACTGATAACCTTTATCATGTTTGGGCCCCATTTCCTTCCCCCGCACCCCTCATCTTGTTTTCCCCCCTTCCCTATCCTTGGCCATTTTCTTTTCTCCCGTACTTCTTCTGTTTGATGCCTAGAGACCTAAATGCCTGACATGGAGGGCTGGATTTCAGGTATAGATTATATGCAGATAAGGAATATTTCTTTTTATAGGACAGGTAACAAGTGGTTCTGTGGTATTCACACTTTCTTATTTCCTCTCTCTTCAACAAGCATTGCTGTTTATAGAATGTAGAAAAGGAGTCCTGGCCAAGGTGAGAGCTGTAGTCAGTGACCTGGAACAAGCAAGGTCAAGTGAATCATTTGGGAACTACTTCTGTAGCATTGTGAACTCACTGCATGCCAAAAGGAACATTAAAAAAACAAAAAAACAAAAAACTATGCCAGTGATTATTTTCTGCGTGACCAATCAGGCCCAAACATTATGGGAAGAAATAAGATAGTAAGAATTGGGTTGACTGGAGAAGCCAAATAAAAAATCATACTGCATACAGTCTAACTATGAGCACACATCTGGTACATGGCAGTATATCTGCCTGATGAGTTTGCTGTCTTGTCATCTGTTGTGTTGGTAAGTGTTCTTGTAGCTGTTTTCCTTACTTCACCTTCTGAATTTAACTTAATCTTCTAATGGATTTTATTCATTTTCTAAAGGTCTTTATAACATTCACACTGCTTGTAAGTCCTTGGGAGTTTTTAGTTGTTGGCCAAAGACTGCACGGTTGTGCATGCTATTTAATTTACTGCTTCCTTTCTGACTTGCTTGTGTAAATTGACTGTCCTTGAATGCCAGCATCACTCACCTTCCTTGGCCACATTTGCTTCCCTTTCCACACTTTGATTTCCTTCTTCCTCTCTTATGCCCATGAACTCTCATACATACCTGCACACATTAGTATTCCTATTCTAGGCACACTCATGAGTGTGCAAATTCACATACAGATATGTGGCTTCCTCATGGGACTGGGCTATAGTAGAGTTCCTGCCTGACATGCAGGCCCTGGGTTTGTTCGCCAGACTTTATAAGGGAAAGAGGAGGGGGTATGGATAGAGTAGTTGATGATACAAAAGTAATTTCTAAGGAGTCAAAATCCCTTATGCATTTGTTCTGATCTAGAGTGCTAGGAACTTTGATTTTTGTTTTTTGACCTGGTCATCTTGAACCACATCTAGAGCTGTTGTGAAGTTAGTTCTTTTAAGCTAGCCTGGCCAGAAAAGTCCATAAGACTTCACCTCCAAAGTCAAAGGCAAAAAGTTGGGTTGAAGATATGGCTCAAGTAGTAGAATACTAACTGAGATCAAGAAAGCTGAGTGTGTGGCCCTGAGTTCAAACTGAAACCCCAGTAACGGGGTTTGAGGAAATGGCTTCTTTCAAATGAACTCAAGATACTTCAGCAATCACCATTTCTTTTTCTAATCCAAATTTCAAAGAGAACATTTCTCCTTTTAAGCAATTCTGTTGATCAAATGTGTCAGATTTATTGTCCTCCTTTGGTTATTTTTAAAATATTGGCCAGAGGGCTTGGAGTATGGCCTAGTAGAGTGCTCACCTAGCATGCACAAAGCCCTGGATTCAATTCCTTCATTGCCACATACACAGAAAAGGCCAGAAGTAGTGCTGCGGCTCAGATTGTAACACTCTCACCTTGAAAAAACCCAAGGACAGTGCTCAGGTTCTGAGTTTAAGCCCCAGGACTGGCAAAAGAAAAGAAAAATGGCCATGAGCTGTTCTGTGGCTAAAGTTTGGGAAACTATTCCCCTGTGCTCATTTCCTCCAGCAAAGGATTGGTTGCATTTCTTTAACATTGTGTGGCTATCTAGAGCTTTCTACACATGTTCTTACTGCCCAGTCTCCCCAGCCCTCATATCTCCTTCCTTCCTTTCCTTTCTGGCAAACTTCTAATCATTCTTCTACAGTGGAATATCCCAAAAGCCCCATGAGACAATGAACTACCATTAAATAATATGTATTCCCTAATTACTGTGGGATATGAGAGATGCCTAGAGTCTGCTTAAGTGGGAATGAGGCATTCTTATGTCTTCTTCTTATTTTTTATTTTTATTTTTTTGCCAGTCCTGGGCTTGGGCTCAGAGCCTGAGCACTGTCCTTGGACTTTCTCAAGACTTAGCACTCTACCACTTGAGTCTCAGCACCACTTCCAGCTTTTTTCAATGTATGTGGTACTGAGGAATCGAACCCAGTCTTTGTGCATGCTAGGCAAGCACTCTACCACTAGGCCAAACTCCTGGCCCCAGTCTTCTTAATTTTGTGTATGCCACATAAGCAGTGTCTCCTAACCCCTGTCAGGAATACGCGTGGGATGTAGATGGACTAGTGGCAGTTAAGGAAGATTTAACTTAAGGACAGCCCAGCTGGTGGAAGGCATATGTGGAGCTCCATCCATACATCTTCTCTGTAATCTTTATCTTCTGTGGAATCTACAGCTACTCCTCTCAGTTTTCCTTTCTTGCCTGAGTTTACTTCTCACATTGACACCAACATAGTCTTTTGTGATTGCATGTGTCTTTGTCCTCTAGACTGACTCTCAGCTCTTGATGTTTGAGTCTCACCACTGGCCATGCCTTTGAAGTGTTCAGTGGGAATTGCCAACAATGGTGCCAATCTGACCTCTTGTAAGATGGGGTTATGATTCCATGCTATCTTCATTTCTTAAACATTCCTTTTCTCTTACATGTGAATTTTCAGGAAGGGTGAGTGTGTTCCCAAACAAATAGGTAAATAAGTTATTTTTTTTAAATAAAGGGTTTATTATTATTAAATAGTGGATTTAAGTGCTTATATAAACCTAATAGATTAGAAATAAAGTCAGTAACAAAAGGATAATGTTAGGGCTGGGACAGGGTCTTATGTGGGTGGGGGGGAAGCTCACAGTGATATCAGGGATGATGTCTGTTTGGTTTGGAAATCCTGCCTAATATGGGATCCTTTCCCTCAGGGAAGCTCATGTGTTTGTATACATGTGTTCTCTTCATGACCACACCCCAGTTGTATTCTTGTCTTTTCAGAGTCAAATTACTTTTGGGTGACTGATTTGAACATTTCCACTCTTTTGAAAGACTATCCCACGTCTAGAAAAGCATTCCTAAGATGTTTCTGCTGTTGTAAATCAGACTATCAATTATAAACACTTGAAAGAAAAGGGTGATTTCTTTCTATTAGCTCAGTGGTCTATTTCTAACAATACAGACAGGCTCTCTTATGTTTGAATAGACAATCTTAGGATGCTGGTTGTGTCTGGTTTCCTTTTCCGTGCATTTTTCATTTTTTTCTGTTTACTTTATAAAATGTTTTGTCCATTTATTCACTGTTCATAAATTCACAATTCATAAATACATTCAGTATTTATGGGATTGTTATTTAGTGATTGTCAGTTAACTGTAGCTGAGATTATTTTGCTTAGTTGAATTACTAAAAAAAATAAAATGACTTTCACTTTCTACTAGGTTAAGTTTACAGAATATAAATACACAAAGTCAAAACTCATTAAGAGTTTTGAAGGTATTAAAACACTATCCTGTGAATGGTAAAGTTGTGGATCTTGTTTTAAGAAGTAAAATCCCTAATTTATATGTAGATTTCTCATGATAGAGTACACTATATTTTAGAAGGAAATTTAGCATGCACATTTTCTACTGCATTTGTTTCCTATTTACTTGTAGTTTAAAAAATCTACATTTTGTTTTTCTTCCAAGAAACTAACATATCTTCAAGAAACCAGATTAGCTAACAGTTTACTTATTTTGACTCAAATGTTTGGGTTTTATCTTCTATGAGACTCCCTTCTTATTTCTCACCATTTGGAAATGTGGTAATGTTTCTATGGAAACAATGATGTCATGATTATGAATGAGGCTTTAGTGACCACCAAGAGTGCTATATATCAAGATCAGTGATAGAGCCCAGATTTACTTATGAAATTGCTAATGGAGAGGGTCTCTTGTCAGAAACTTGACATATATGCAACTGGGAGATTTGTGTAGCAATTCTGGCCAGCTCATGTGGATGGAGTGTGTATTTGTGAAACCATGTGTATGTTATTGTGAACTACACCATAGTAAATCATCTGGGTTTCCGGATGAGTAAGTAGGAATCTGGAGCCTATGAAGTCAAGTTCCCAGCATTCATAAAAGGAGTGAAAGATACATATGTCTTCTGGGCTTGTTATCTAGAAATACCAGGTTTAGAATAACAGCATTAATGGATGGGAAATTTGTAATGCTTGTAATCTAGAGGTTTTGATATAAGTAGAAGCATATCATTTAACTTGTCTGCACTGTAAATAAAAGGACAGTTGAGGAATAATACATATAAGTTATGACCAGCTGATCAGAGCCAAAGTCATATTAAGCACATCATGTACTTCCATATCAAAGAGTGTGTTCCTGTTCACAGAGGAGTTGGTCTGAAAAGGCTAACTTCATGCAGTGATTATTCCCACTCTCTTGGGGCTCCTTTTTTAGAACTGCATCTGGATCTGATCATTTAGTCTTTTGTCTATTATCAGGATAGCTAACATTCTGTTTCCTTTGCTAATGGATAAAAGTCATTTTGAGGGGAGTATAATGATTGTCGATCTTAATAAACTCATTGCTGTTACAGCTTAAAAAAAATGAGATGTGATGACAGTGTAACGTACTGATATTTGTTATCTATATATTGGTTTTAAAATACCTTCTTTAAGGGTTATTTACTCTCTTTTAGGCAATAATTATTTCATTGGAAAGTATTGCATTCCCAAGATAACCTCCTTGAGGTTTAATATTTGTTTGGTGAAGTTTAGTTATACTTGGCAGAACTGATCTTTTCTTTTCTTTTCTTTTTTTTGCCAGTCCTGGGCTTGAGCTCAGGGCCTGAGCACTGTCTTGGGTTTTCTCAAGGCTAGAGCTCTACCACTTGAGCCTCAGCACCACTTCCGGCTTTTTTCTATGTATGTGGTACCGAGGAATCGAACCTGGGTCTTCATGCATGCTAGGCAAGCACTTTAACCACTAGGCCAAACTCACGGCCAGAACTGATCTTTTCTGATAAAGAGTAAATCTTATGCTTGGCATCAGACAATAAGGTTTTCAATATAAATGATATTTTTAGTTAACTAGTTAACTTCCTCCTCTAAGCATCATTTCTGTCTTTTAAAATTAATAAGCATTTAATTGAAATAATTTGTTACCTATCACACCTTCCTTCTGTAACCAAATAAATTCTCTTCTTACCTTCAGGACTTTACAGATATGATTAATAATCTTGTGATAGGAGATTTCTTGGATTATCCAGGCAGAACCAATTCAATCACAAGACTCCTTATGAGTATAAGAAAGGGATGATGCCAGTGGCGCATCCCTGTAATCCTAGATATTTAGAAGGCTGAGATCTGAGGATCAAGGGTCAAAGGTAGCCTGGGTAGGAAAGTGTGTGAGACTTTTATCTCCAGTTAATTGCTACAAAGAAACAAAATGCCCAAAGTGAAGCCACAGCTTTACTAGCCTTGAAAGGTTCCGAGATAGTCCCCAGGCACTGAGTTCAAAGCCCTAAGACTGGCACAAAGAAAAGAAAAGGAAAAGAGTGAGGAAGTAAATTCAGGAAGAATGAAGGCAGTGTGATAACTGAAACAGAGATTTGAAATGCTTTATGGCTGGCTTTAATGCTGAATGGAGGGGCCAGAAGCCAAGGTATATAGGTAGCCCATAGGAGCTGGTTAAGTGAAGAAAACTGGTCCTAATTACCTCCAGAAGAAATGCATCCTTGCAAACTGTTTTAGACTTCTGGCTTCTAGAAGCCAAAGAGAATAAATTTGTGTTGTTTTAGTTTAGTAAGCGATTGTGATTTATTTTTCAGAAACAATGAAAAACGAATCCATTCCTCCTCTCCTTATTTGTTGCACTAAGGCAGATGAATAAATTTAGTAGAAATTTTGTATTATCAAGTTCAAAATATTGTTATTGTATCTCAGATGTTCTGAGTAACAGAGATAGTTCAATGGATCTCCAGATCTGACTTTGTAATGGAAATAATCCCCGTGAGAGAATGAACTACAGAAAAACCAGTGAAGAGATCATTATAGTCATCAAGTGCTGAAATTGAGTCATGAATGAAAAGCAGGAGGAATTCAGAAGAAAGCACCTATCTTTTTTGGGGAGACTCACGCTGATTGGAATCTGATACCGTGTGTGTGTGTGTGTGTGTGTGTGTGTGTGTGTGTGTGTGCGTGTGTGTACGTATGTGTGTGTGTGCTTAGGATGGTCATAGGGGAAAAAGAGTCAAAGAAAACTAGAATGATAAAGTATTAGATGAGCAAATTTGGGGGAAATTTACCTTCAGCTGATTTTTGTCAGTTGTGAGGCTTGAACTCAAGGCCTGGGCACTATCTCTAAGCTATTTTGCTCATAGCTAGCACTCCAGCACTTTGAGCCACCGCTTCATTTCTTTTTGAGTGATTAATTGAAGATAAGAATTCCACAGGGACTTTTCTGCCAGATCTGGCTTCGAAGCATGAATCTCAGATCTTAGCCTCTCGAGTACCTAGAATTTCAGGTGTGAACCACTGGCACCTGGCTCCTTAGGTTGATTTTTGTTTGAAGAAAGTATGTGCAAGTACCTTAATCTTTCTTTTCCTTTCTGTCCTGCATGTTAGCTGGTTATTTGATCCTTCAAACTAAAATCTCTAATATTCCTGTTTGCCCTGTCATGTACAAAATGTTTTCTACAGCCTTATATGGCCCACCCTCAACCTTGGGTGCATTTGCAACTAGCATTATCCATGGACAATTCAGAGTACTTTGCATTTGTAGCTTGGATCTTTTATGGGATCCCAAATTCGAATTGCATACCCCTTACTTTCTTGACATCTCCTCTTGAATTTCGAAAAAAGGCATCTCAAAATCATCAAAACAAACTTTTTTCTTCTTTTTTGAGGTAGAGTCTAGCTGTGTAGTTTAGGCTGGACTAAAATTGCCAAATCTTGTCTCAGCCTCCCAAGTGCTGAAATGATGGACATGTGCCCCTCCCCCCCTGCAAATCAAGCTCTTAATCTTCCTTCATAAATCTAGTTCTATCAAGTTCTTGATCCTCCTCCGAAAGTCTTGTTCTATTCCTGTTAGCCTGACCTAGTGGCTGAGTGCGCAGTTACACAAACCTTCTGTTCCTCTTGTGCCACGGCCAATCCAGCACCAGAATGTTGTTACTTTTCCTTCTGCACCAGCTTTCAAATCCAGCTGCTTCTCTCTGTCTCCAGCATCTGCATAATCCTTATCATCTAACTGGTACCATTGGAATGGTCTGGTAAATGACTCTACTACAAAATTAGGTGGCCATTAGCAATAATTTTCAACAGGCTAGAGCTTGTATTCCTTTTTCAAAGGAAAATTGAAAGAGAGCCATTTACCATTAAATGCGATTACATTCACCTTAGTCCCTAGTATCTGAAGAGGGAAGAGGCTGCTGCTGTCAGGGTTTTAGCACTACTAAGCTTATGTAGAACATTATAATAGCATTTTCCTAGAGGACCCCTCCCCTACCCTTCCCCATGTTAGGGAATAGTTCTGGAGCCTGGTAGTTACCTATCTGTATTTTTCTCCTCTCTCTCTGAAACTCCACTGGAATGACCAGTTGAACAAAGAGAATGGGAGTGGAAATATCCAATAAAGATAATTCAATATCCTTTTGAAAGGCAAAATGATATTCATGTTCTCAATGGAGCAGTGTCAACAGGAGGGAATACTGATAGCAAGCAAGCTGAGTGATGCCACAGTTTTCTGCAAAGGCTTAGGATAGAGAAAGATTCCAAGTTGGTGTATTTAGAGTTTCCAGATAGAATGGAGCCAGTGAGTATGCCAGGTACTTGCAGGCAAACCAAAGCACAGGAAGGATTAGCTCTTTATACATGTGGCATGCCAGACCTTTTCTTATTAGCTGTACCTTTCTGACATAGAAAGGGCTACAATTTCTTTTTTTCCGTATATTTTTATTGTAATTAATATTCATCAGATAGATAGTGCATTACTTCACATACATTGATACCCTTTCTCATGTTTTGGTCCCCATTTCCCTTCCCCTACCCCTGCCCTTCATCTTATTTTCCCCCCTTCTCTATTTGATTTCAAATAACAAAATATGCATATATCCAATATATCAGATAACAAGGTGAAATACTGTAACAATATGAAATAATCAAGGGACAGCAAAAGAGATGAGAGATAACATAGTACATTAAGGACAACAATCACTTGTTATATGGCTTTTGTTTCTGTATCCTGGAGGTCCTTTCATTTAGTGTCATACTATATGGCCTTATGTATCTAGGTTTTGTTCTGTTATAAATCTCTGGTAGGAGAGCCCAAAGTTTCTGCTGATTATGACAAATGAGGGAAACCATTGAGCCTATGTTCCTTTGAGTCTGGCTTACTTCACTTAATATGATTTTTTCCTTAGTCTTTCCATTTCCTTACAAATAGGGCAATGTCATTCCTTCTGACAGCAGAATAGAATTCCATTGTGTATAAATACCACATCTCGCTGATCCACTCATCAACTGAGGGGCATCTGGGTTGGTTCCCTATCTTTGCTATGGTAAATAGTGCTGCAATGAACATCATTGTACTAGTGGATTTAGAACGTCCTTGTTTTTGCACGATTGGGTAAATGCCAAATAGTGGAATTGCTGTGTCATAGGGGAGTTCTATGTTTAGTCTTTTGAGGAACTGGGAAAGGACTACAATATCTATAGAGGAATACATGTGTTCTACTTTTTAAGGTCTGTTAGTCCAGAACTGTTGATCACCTTATAGCCATTGTCACAAGGTAAAAAAAATATCCCTTGGGTCCTTGGATCTATTAAGTATTCATTATCAATCATAAGATCTGTATGTTAAAATTGGGATTTCCTTGGTCTTGTTGTGCTTGGGAGGAGAATTAAAAGATACAGAGATGCGAAATGAGGGGCCTTTTGAAAAGTAATTTTAAACATTTAAGGAGGAGGTAATGGCTGATATTTTTAGAATTGGATATGATAAACATTTAGGTGGTGAAAATCAGTACTTACTTTGGAGCTGTGATCTAAATGTAATTGTTTGCAACTGAATGTCTTCCAGGCTAAAAAAGAACTGGAAAAAAATAAATAATAAAAAAAACTCAGCTCATTTTTGCCTGGAGAAAAATTGTGTTCTTGGTGACACAATTATTTCACACCAATAAATTGTTAAAATAACAGAAGAGCCTTTGATTTGGGCTCAGAATGCAATGACTACTACAAAATTAGGTGGCCATTAGCAATAATTTTCAAAGGGCTAGAGCCTATATTCCTTTTTCAAAGGAAAATTGAAAGAGAGCCATTTATCTGTGGTCTACTTCATAGCCTGATTTCCTCAAGTTGTTAAGCTCTTAAGGGAAGATCAAACAGGCTGAGGTTGTGGTCTCTCCGATGAAAAACTTGTCAGAGTGTTAGACCTGAAGTCTGAAGAGCCAAGAGCCACTATTGTCAATCATAATATTTAGATATATACTTTATATACTATGATTTTATACTGGGATTGTTCCTTAGAAGAGCCATTAGACTAGCCAAGTCGATTATAAATAAGTGGAAGGGGAGTATTTGCTGTATTTGGAGAACTGTCCTTCAAATTTAAATGGCAGCTCTCCCAAAAGCTGCCTGGGAGAGGGGGATATGCCTCCTGCTTGGGGTCTTTTTTTTCTTGGCATGGATAATGCTAACAAGCCTGGTATTATAGTTGTGTGTACACTTTTCTCACTCCTCTGAGAACAGCTGGCCTCCTTAGTAGTTTCCTTCTTCCTCTCTTGCCTGCCAGAACCATTTTTTTTGAACATTGTTAAATCAAGTTTTTAGAACTAGCCAAAAATTCTATACATAGACACTGAAGCAGAACTTATGTAACTCTTGCCTTCAAAGAACTTACATTCTGGTGGAAGATGAGAAAGAACCACGTTCCAAGTTAATAGTGCTAGGCCACATAGGAAAATCATTTTATATATAGCAGTCTTATGAAATTGGTCCCCTTCATTCTAATAGCTAGAATTATTTCTGGCTGATATTGAGGAAGTTACTATACAATTATATTTGACATAACCAACTATGGGAATGTTTTTAGATATGCTTTTAGATATGTTTGATGGCAGTGATTGCATAAGTACAAGTACAAAGAGGAGTGTATTTCTTCTACAACTTTTTTTTTTGTCAGTCCTGTGGCTTGAACTCAGGGTCTGAGCACTGTGCTTGGGTTTTCCTCAAAGCTAGTGCTCTACCACTTGAGCCACCGCACCACTTCTGGCTTTTTCTATGTATGTGGTACTGAGGAGTCGAACCCGGGTCTTTGTGCATGTTAGGCAAGCACTCTACCACTGAGCCAAACTCCTGGCCCCACAAAGAGGAGTGTATTTATATACTGTCAAGATAGACAGTGAATAAACCACAATGCAGTTATACCAATAGAATGGTATTTCGTGTATACTACTGATAAACTTTTCCTTTGAATATGAAGACTTTTGTTGAGAAAAATATTACATATTATACCCTGGAACTGTAGTCTCTGTGCTTGAGTAGGATGGGACAGAAGGTGTGTGTGTACCCTGCCTTTGAGGTCTCTCAACCCTAGAGTGGTTTTTGAGATGTTCTTACCCAATACAGGACTCTGAAGAATATGGCATAGAAAATATCAGCTTGTGCCAGGTACCAATGGCTCATGCCATCCTAGCTACTCAGGAGGCTGAGATCTGAGGATCAAGGTTCAGAGCCAGCCTGGGCAGAAAAGTTCCTGTGACTCTTATTATCTCCAGTTAACACACAAAATACTGGTTGAAGTGGCAAAAAGAGCTCAGGCCCTAAGTTCAAGCACCATAACTGACCAGAAAATAAAAAAAGAAAGAAGGAAAGAGAGAGGGGTGAGGGAGGAAGGGAGAGAGAGAAAGAGAGAAAGAGAGAGTGGGAAAGAAAGAAAGAAAGAAAGAAAGAAAGAGAAAGAGAAAAGAATCAGTTTGATGGGAGAACTGCTTTGGGTTGGTTAGTGGATAGTAGATATCATTTTTGATTATCTTGTTTAGGCATTGGGGTGATACAGAAAACTTTTATCAGAACTGATTATATACAGTTTTTGCATGATTAAGATGAGGAGTATAGTTTTGCCCCTCTTCTCTCCTTCTACTGTAATCCTCAGATATCCCCAGGGGAAAGTGAAGAAAAAATGTTTACTTCTTCAAACCCAAGAAGAAGGTATGTATGGCTAGAATAGCTTAAAATATGAGAACCAACTTGTGAGCAGTGGGACAAGATTAAATAGGGTAGTAGATATGAAAGTGGTTTGATATTTGTATTTATAAAAGGCTATTGTGTTAAGTACTAAAATATGTGAGTTAGGATTAATAGCTTAGGAGTAACAACATTGTGACAGAGTTAGGGAGAGTAAAGGGCTTTTGGATGGGGGAGTTTTGAAGATGTGAGCTCAGCTCTGAGCAGTAATCTTGACTAGCCAGCTTCTTGTTTCCCTTGTACTGATGACTTCCTTGGTTTCCTGTAACAACTCTATCTTAATCTCATGAAAGAATAGCAAAAACTGGAGTAGCTTACATAACAGACATTTTATTTTTTGTAGTCTGGGGGCAGGAAGTCTGAGTCTGGGGGCCCAACCTGGCTAGTTTCTAGTAAGAGCTCTGTTCCTGGCCAGCACATAGTAGACTTTTGCTGTGTCCTTTCATGTCCTCTTCTCAGTCTTGTTCTTATAAGGGCACCAAGCCCATCATCATGAGTCCACCCTTACAACCTAATGCAAACCCAATTACATTCCTAAGTCCCCACCTTCTTGAGGCTGGGGCCTTGGTGTATGAATTTGTGGAGAGCACAAACATTTAACACATAACAAGTTCCTTCCTCTATCCCCTGTGTTTGGAGAACAGAAGGGGGATTCTGCAGTGTGTCATCCAGAAGAACACTGACCAATCTTATGGCCTGAGGGAGGAGAAAGACACACAGAGAGACAGCAACTTAGTTGGTGCAAGGAAACACTAAACACACCAGGTTTCCCCTTCTTCTCACACTTGTCACCAGATGATTTCATCAGCTGCAGTTCTGAGCACCTTCTTCCACTATCTGAACTGGCATGAGTTGGCTGTTGAGTATGTCCTTTCATCAGAGTTGCAAATATAGGAACCTTTTCTTGTAGATTCAATGAAAAGGCATGGGTATTCAGAAAGTGACTACTATATCTGGTTCAGTTCTCTCAAAAGGAGTCTGGAGTGAAATATGTGCCCTGGGAAACTAGGATGGAAATTTTCTTCTGTCTATTGGCATGTTCTATATGTGGAGCCCCAAGGCCTAGAGACATGTCCAGAACCTATTATACTTCCCAAGACAAGCAGAGTATATTCTGTCCCCTCCATGCCAGGATTGGAAGAATGGCCTCCCATGTGACTAACTTATGGGAGAACCATGGCTCCTCCCTATTGTAGCTCTTTGGTGACCTTAAAAATAAAGGCCCTGCCTAGTGATCCTGCCCCTGCATGGACCAACTGTGTATAGGTTGGGGGAGAAGGAAATATTCAGGAAGGCTTCCTACTTGAGCCAGCGTGAGGTTTTCCTGAACTGTAGAGTGGAAAATTCTGGAAGGCCCTGCCCTTGAACTGGGAGGCAATGAGTCCACCATAGCCACTCTGGTTTTCACTGTGGTAGAGAGGGTGCTAGTCACTTGGTATTCACCCTGGTGGTCTAGGTGCCTCCTGAAGGGGAAGGGGAATCTGGTAAGCATCTCCCATCCTGATATTTCTCAGCCCAAAGGACCTTAGTTCATTTTATGTTTTTAAAACGAATAGAGCAAGGCCAGGAGTTTGGCCTAATGGTAGAGTGCTTGCCTAGCATGCACAAAGACCCGGGTTCAATTCCTTGGTACCACATATATAGAAAAAAGCCAGAAGTGGTGCTGAGGCTCAAGTGGTAGAGCTCTAGCCTTGAGAAAGTCCAAGTACGGTGAAAGTCAATGACAGTGCTCAGGCCCTGAGCTCAAGCCCAGGACTGGAAAAAAAAAAAAAAACCTAATAGAGCGTAGATTTGATTTTTAATGTACTTTTATGGATTTTAATTTCACCTAAGTATCACCACAATTGAGATACAGAAATTTACATCACCCGTAAAACATCCCTGGTACTATCCTTTTCCCATAATCCTTAGCAACTGCCCATCTGTTCTATCACTATAGTTTTGCCCTTTGGTGAATGTCATAAAACTAGAATCTTGTAGTGTGTTGGGTTTCTTGAGATTGACTTCTATTACTCAGCATAATGATATTCTATGAGATACACCATGTCTTCCACGTTTTGTGTAGATCAATAGTTCATTCCCTTTTTTGGTAGTTTATTCTTTTTGCATGTAAACCAGTTCACTTGTAATTTTCTATAGCAATACTATACCATGTTTGAACTATACGTTTTCGTGTGTATTTTGAGACAGGATCTCACTATGTAGCCCAAGTTGGTCTTGAAATTACAGTTCTTCTGGCTCAGCCTTTTGAGTGCTGGGATTACAGATATGCATCACCACACTCAGTTCTCCATTTTGTTTTTTGTGTAGAAGACTATTGTGTGGATGCACCACAATTCATCTGCTTACTTTGTGAATTGATACTTGTGTTGTTAGTGACAGTAACTAGAACTCGGAAGCACTTGGGTGCAGGTTTTGGGGTATTACCCTCTAGAGTAAATACCTACTTAAGATGTTGCTGGGTCATGTTCCAAGTGAATATTTAACTTTATAAGGCTGCCAAACGGTTTTGCAAAGTGGCCTTGCATTATTTTTTTTATTCTTTCAGCATTGTAGGAATGATCTAGCTGCTCTGTATCCTTGCCAATGCCTGGCATTGTTAATATTTTTTTAATTTAGAAATTTAATATGTGGAGTGAATTTCATTGTAGTTTTAATTTGCATTTCTGTACCACCTAATGATAGTGAATAGTTTTTCATGGGACCCATTATTACATGCTTGGGAGAATAGTCTGTCATGATAGGGAGCTGGAATCAGGTCTGAGCATGTTTTGCTAGACTTGGAGACCCAAGGGTAGATTTCAAGAGTTCCACAGGGCAGAAGTATGTTTTGGCCTCATTTTTTAGGCTGCTCTCATCTTTGTCTCAGGTACTAGTCACAGCAACACTATACCGCTAGTAAACCTGGTTTTTTTTTTTGTCCTGTGCTGTTTGACCAAGTATTTGTATCTCTAAATGTTTCACCTTTAAAAAAATAAATATCAATTTTTGTTTTCCTGTTGAGTTTTGTGAATTCTTTGATATGCTCTGGATATAACCTTTTTTTAGGTGTATAATTTACAAATACTTGATCCCAATTTATAAATTGTCTTTTCATTCACCTAAAACTGGCTTCAAAAAACAAACAAACAAACTAGCTTCCATAGAATAAAAGTTCAAATGTCCAGCCTAGGCTGCTTGACTTTATAGTGTTTTGGACCCCAAGAAAGTGTTGCCACCTACTGACAGTAGGTGAGAATTATGCTTTGAAAGAAATCAGCAATTTCAAATTCCCTTCTAAATTAGGAATTTGTATTCTGTGTTATATACTAGAATTGTACTTTTAAAAATTTTTTATAATTTTATTTCTTTCAAAATTTACTTTTGCATTTAATTATGAAATAATAATTTCAATTTCATTTTTTTCTTTTGTTTATTGTCGGGATAATGTATACAGGAGTTCCAGGTACTAGTGGCTCATGTCTATAATCCCAGCTACTTAGAAGGCTAAGTTCTGAGGATTGTGGTTCAAAGTCAGCCTGGGAAGAAAAGTCCATGAGACTCCAATTAATGACCAAAAAAAGCCAGAAATGGGCTGGGAGTTTGGCCTAGTGGTAGAGTGCTTGCCTAGCATGCACGAAGACCCAGGTTCGATTCCTTGGTACCACATACTTAGAAAAGGCCAGAAGTGGTACTGAGGCTCAAATGGTAGAGTTCTAGCCTTGAGAAAAATCCAAGGATAGTCCTCAAGCCCTAAGCTTAAGTCCAGGACTGGCAAAAAACCCTCAGGGACAGCAAACAGGTCCTGAGTTCAAGCACATACCACATTTTCCCGCCTCCCCTCCTTCACCCTACACACAAATGAGACACAAGGAACAAGTATTGTAAGATTGACAAAAATGAAACTCTAATATAGAAATGATCATGCTTAAAAGTACAGTATTATATATGCATTTATTTGAAATAGGAAAGGGAAAGGGGAAAACAGGATGGTTGGAAGGGAGAGGGAGGAGGGAAATGGGGACAAAAACATGAGAAGGGGTATAATATGTGAGAAGTAATGTACCTACTACCTGATGTAACTATTACACCTCTATACATTATCCCAACAATAACAAAAAGAAAAAAGGAAGAAAACAATGAAGTTGAAATTATTATTTCATAATGAAATGAAAAAGTAAATTTTGAAAGAAATAAAATTATAAAAGTTTTTTAAATATTCTAGTATATAATGCAGAATACAAGGTCCTAGTTTAGGGTAAGAAAAGCATGGCATACTTAATCTGCATGTGTAGAGCTTCAGAAGTATTCTTCTGCAAGCAGAGTTAAGTGAACTTTCTGGGAGCAGAAATGTGTTTGCTATATAGTATTTTCAGATTTTTGTCTTTGTGGTTAAGCATACATAACAAAATTTACTATCATAACCGTTTGTGTGTGTGTGTGTGTGTGTTTGTGTGTGTGTGTGTGTGTCCTTTCTGCCTGGGATAGCTTCAAACCATGATCCTCAGATCTTAGCTTCCTGAGTAGTTAGGATTATAGGCAGGACCTACTGGGGCCCAGCCATCATAACCATTTTTAAATGTACACTATAATAGTATCCACTGTCTGCAACTTTTTGAAAAGTAAAATTCTAATCTCATTAAGCATTAGCTTTCCATATCCTTCTCTTCTCAGCCACGGTAAGCCATAAAGCAACTAGAGATCTTCTTCTGTGAATTTCTTAACTTTAGGTATCATAAAATGGAATCAGAATTACAAAAAATACTTGTCATTCAATGACTGGTTTATTCCATTTAGCCTAATATGTTCAGGAATCATCCACATTGTAATGTGTCAGAATTTCTTTCCTTCCTTTTTTAAGGTTGGCTAATATACAGTTGTCTATATAAAGCATGTTTTAAATGTCCATTCATCCTTTGATGGATATTTGGTTTGCTCCATCATTGGAATATCGTAAATAATACTGTATGTAGATTCTATAACTAAATTCTCAATAAGTGCAAAAAGACTTGCAAGCCTTTGTAAGATAATTCCTTTGGCTGAGATTTAGATGTTCATTGTATAGCTATGCCCTCATCTGGGGGACAGAGCCTACAGGCAGAGCATGATGAAAATGCCCAGTGGCATTATCAGAGTATACCTTTCAATTTATGATTTATCAAAACCCACAGGTTGTTCTAGAAAGTTAGTGAATATAAGTAAGTGTAAGCCACCAACTTGTAGAGCATAAATATCACTATTTGCCTCTGCAAACTGATTCCTTACCTCTCCGTGATGTCTGTGAGCATTTTGACTTGTCAGAAGACCTTGCCTCATATCTTCGAGCCAAGGCTGATGGGAAGGAGCTAGGCTAAATGAATGTTAGTTAAGAATAAGGGACAGAGAAGCAGGGGACAAATGTATCCCAAACCAAACTATAGCTGAGGTGACTTAGAAACTGAGTCCTGTGGGGAAAAAAATCGTATTTTGGTTAAAAATCAACTACTGTTAAACATTCAGGGCTTTGTTAGGGAGCTACTTATTCTTTAAAAAAAAAAAAAAAAACAGTAGGGGAGCTGGGAGTTTGGCCTAGTGGTAGAATGTTTGCCTACCATACACGAATTCCCCAGTATTACATACATAGAAAAAAGCCAGAAATGGTGCTGTGGCTTAAGTGGTAGAGCTCTGGCCTTGAGAAAACCCAAGGCCAGTACTGAGGCCCTGAGTTCAGGCCCAGGGGTAGGAAAAAAAAAAAAAAAACCCAAAAAACAAAACAGTGTGTATGGAGTGTCTGACCATGGCTCTTGGCTCTAAGAAAGTAATTGTGATTTCTACATATGTATTACAGCCTCAGGCTAGGAGCTAGGCTTGTTCCTTCTATCAGTTATTTCACCCCTTTGCTGCTGTAGATTTCCCACTTTCCTCTTTGGATATCAGAGATGAGTTGAGTCACGGTTAGGAGGAGGCAGCTCTGGGTGTCAGGAAAGGCTGAGAAGCTGGGCTGCTGCTCTGGAGGCAGATCTCCAGCTTGCAGTCAGTATTCTTGGTCCATGGCACTTATTGAGTATTTACTCCTGGCTTCTATCTCAGGCACTACCCAGCCTCCCCTTCCCAGGCCTCACAAGTTTCAGAATCCTTCTTCTAATACAAGTTCCCAAAGCTCTGATCATGAGCCCCAAACACTTTCTCTTAATCTTGCCAGCCTGGGGTTGTTGTTCCAGGAATTGTATTATTTGTTCTTTGAAAGGTCAAGTTCTGTAGGGCTTAATCTGTTCTTGCTGGTGAAGCTCTAGCCAGCAAAGCAAATATGTCAGAACAGCCGGGCCACAGTGTGGGTAGAGGGCCAGGCATGTTGGCATGTACTCTGTGGCTGGCCTGGATTGATGGAAGTCTGGCTTGAGCCACAGATGGTGGCACCGACAGTCCTGTTTGTTCTTCAGCCCCTGGCAAATTCTGAGTAGATTGGATTCCTCTCCCAAGGAACACAGATGCTTCCTCCCAAGCCAGTCTGCCCAAGCAACACTTCATGTTGGAGGAACCAGTCTAGGAAAAAGGAGGACTTGTCCCTGAGAGCCCTGGTTACTCCATTACCTCCCTTCTCTTTGAGACCATTTTCCCTCTAATGAGCAGGATAACATTGTTGTCTAAGTGAAGTGTAATTGGCCATATAAACAAATGGCTTAACGATAAATATTTAAGCATTTTGTGACACTTGATTTACTTTCATGTCCAGAGTTTTCAACAGAAGTGCAATTTAATTCAAATTCTGCAGTTGGGAAACATTTGAGCACCAAGAGGCTGGTGGAATAGATGCAGCATGTGGCCAAACCAAGAGCCCTGTAGATTGCACACAAGTCATGCTGGCAGCTGTGGTGGGACCTAGAAAGACCCTTTTCCTGCCTTGTTTGCCCATTTTCATTTTAAGACACTCTAGAGCATTCTGCGAGCAGTTGCAAGGAGTACCTGTATGGTCACTATCATTTAGATTCTGGAAAGAAAATGGATCATGCTTCTTTGTGTACTCACCCCATCCATAGGACCTGTAAGAGACATCTGAGATGATGTTCATGGTGACAGAGGTGTTTTCTCATTTAAAATAGAGTGTTGACTTGCATTTTGAGTTCCTAAGATGAAAAGGCATGACCAAGTTTGTCAAACAGCTTGCTAGGAATCGTTAAAGGTTCAGCCAGTTCTGGCTTGGCACCTCTTCCCAAGCTTAGGTAAGGGATTTTGACATCAAGGTGTCAGAAAGAGAGAGAGAGAGAGAGAGAGAGAGAGAGAGAGAGAGAGAGGGAGGGAGGGAGGGAGGGAGGGAGGGAGGGAGGGAGAGAGAGAGAGAGAGAGAGAGAGAGACAGACAGACAGACAGACAGACAGACAGACAGACAGATAGACAGAGACAGAGAGTGACAGAGAGACAGAGAGAGACATCAATAGGGAAGTAAACCAAACAAGTTGACCACAAAAAATGGTCAGCTACAAGCCCTTTGTAGCAGAAAAGCTTTGCTTACCTCTTGTGCCTCTTCTGCTTTGATTTCAGAGCATTAAAGAGAAAAAAGAAAGTGTGTAGAGTACATGAAAGTGCCATACTGGAAGAGACCAAAATGATGAGGACTGAGCTGTCTAGGCCAGGATCTGTCCTCCTCTGGGTGTTTTGAAACACTCAAGCCCTTAACTTCCAGTGTGATTCAGGGAATGTCCCCTCTGTGCATCTGTGGCTGCATCAGTGACTTGTTCAGAATGAGGTGCTGCTAGAAGGTTGTTTTTATTGAAAGCTCAAGCAAGCAGAGATAAATAAATGCAGGTGTGATCAGGAGCAGTGGCTGCTTCATTTCTCCCAGTAGGCACAAGGCCAAAACCAGCTGATTCACAGATTGCCATGCTGATTCTCCCCTACCCTCAGAGATCATTTCAGTTCATTGAGACTGCCACAGAGTGCTGCTGTCAGGGGATCCACCTTGAGCTGCAGCTGCATCCCCAGGTACATGCTAATTGTCCCAACTCTAGCCTTCAGTGCTTGTGGCTGTTTACCTGGAGGAGACTGGTGTGTAGCTGACTCCAGGATACAGAACTCTCCTCCATCCTGATTCACATTCCTCTCTCCATCTTTCACCCAATGTTCATTGTGGATTCCAGGCTGAACCAGATGTTTGCCCTCTGTCTCCTGTGTGTTTGCTGTCTGCTTTGCCCCTCAACCATGTCTCTGGGTGAAAAAGAGAGCTGTTGACAGGATAGAGTGATTGGGAGTGTGTATAGTGACCACCAGATGAAGAAGTAATGTAGACTTGCAGCGCCTGGGGGGCTTTATTAGCTATGATCCAGAGCCTTTCCTGACAGTGAAATGACATTTCACCCCAATTATAGTCACCCTTGTCAAAGGAGTGAAGCCAAGGAGCTTCACACTCACTGTTTGCAGCAGAGTAAAATGTGAGGGGAAATGGAGATTCTAGAAGCAGGGATAGACTGTGGACAAGTAGGAAACTGTTAACATCAGAAAGTTCAAAGGCACGACCAATGGAGGAAAGTTCTAGATTTGGGATGAGATTCTCAAAGTTGGTTATGTCTTTGTATCATTAAGATTGATTGCAGTCATTCCTATCGACATCCTAAGTAGAAATAATTAAGTTCCGGAAGCATAGGCAAAGGAGCTAGTTGCTTCTTACCCAGTTTGGGTGGTGGTGTCGATGGAAGTCTTAAATATAAAAGGTTCCAGAGAAGAAAGGCTATGGGTTGCTCCTGAGTTATTTTATTTAGTCTGTGGCCTGGATGTTTGATTAGAAAGCTTTCTAGATGGTGATGCTAAGATGAGGATCAGATAAAAATGGTTCTAATAAGCTGAAGAGGTGCTTAAGGTTATGTTTGTGAGGAAAAGGAAGATTTGGACCGTCAGTTGCCAATATCTAGACAAGCCTAAGAAATGATTGTGAATGCATATATGTAATAGAAAGATTCAGGATTGAGACTGAGGCAAACATTCTTGGGTGGTCAGAGCTGTGGTTGGAACAACCCTGTCTAGAACTGCAAATGTGAATTTAAAACATAGAAGATATGGCCTAATGCCTCCCTTAAGATTATCATTTGGCAGGTCTTTTCTAAAATACCCTGCAACCACCCAAATTGTCAGGCTAATATGTCTATGGAAAGAAGAGGAGTAAGTTAGAATTCATTTGTTTTGAGTGTATAAAAACACTTAATCTTCACTGGAGATGGAATACGTTTTGTTAGGATCCTTGCCTGATCTAGTTGTTGTTAAATGTTAGAATGAATTATCAAGAGATTTTGTTCAGATTTTCAAGATTTTTATTTCATCATGCAGGATGGATGATGCATGTTTATCTTGTTAGGATGTTTAACTTTATTCCTGTAGTCCTAGTTGATGGCTGGGTAGTGGAATTGATGACCACTTGGGGTCCTTGTTCCAACATCGAGGTTCCCCTAGCCCTTGCTTGAAGATATGTACCTGCTTTTATATCTCCCCGAAATGCCCCCTATACCTACCTCCCTAGACCTCTCTGTGGCCTCCTTTGCCAAGTTGTGGAATACCAGATGTTCTCATTAGACTTTCCCTCTTTGTTCTCTTTTCTTTTACAGTATGAGTTTAAAGCCAAGAACATCAAGAAGAAGAAAGTGAGCATCATGGTTTCAGTGGATGGAGTGAAAGTGATTCTGAAGAAGAAGAAAAAGGTAAGTGGTCCTGAACTAGAAGCTATAATCAAGAGAGAAGCAGCAAAAGTAGGCATGGCATACCTTTTCCCCCTAGTGCAATATCCAGACAGAGTTAACCCTTTATCTGGGGAGGTCTTCTGTTTTGACTAGCAACAGTGTTCATAGATTACACTGGAGAAGACTGAGCAGGAGCTGGTTGCTTAGTGGGGCAGTTAGTTTGTCAGTCCTGGTATTCCACAGGTGATAGGTAATCTCTCAGCATCCTCATGGCCAAACACTCTTTGCCATTTTCATAACATTACCTTTAAGCCTTTTTCTTCCTTTCATATTTTAAGATAGGGTGGTCTTAAATGAATATATTATTTAATTTGATCTCAAACATGTGATTCTTGTGATCTCCTTGCCTTATCCCCAAGTTGAGCTTGTGGTCAGTCATGTGCCATCATGTCTAGTTTACCTATGTGTGGGGAATTCTTTCCATTTAAGTGTTATATGTTGAGTACCCATAATCTGAAATCCATAATGCCCCCCAAATGGAAATGTTTGGGATGTCAGAAAGTACTCAACACTGGATGTTGATGGCTTACTACTCAGGAGGCTGAGATCTAAAGTATTGTTGTCTGAAGCCAGCCTGTACTAAAAAGTCCAAGAGACTCTGCCTTCAAAACAACCAACAAAAAGAAGGACTGGAATTGTGACTCAATAGATACTGTAAGCTGAGCAAGCAAGCCAAGGGAGTATGAGGTCCTGAGTTCAAAAATCCCAGTACCAGCTCCACCCCCCCCAATAAAAGGCTTAATAAGTTTCAGATTTTGAAGCATTTGACATTTTCAAATGTAGAGATGCTGACTTGGTAAAGTCTATGAAAATATTCCCAGATCCAAAAGCCTCTTTGAAATTTGAAACATCTGGTCTCAATCATTTTAACCTGTACTATGTTTCATGGGAGTATAGACAAAGGGGAGTCTTCTCTAACAACTGCCTGTCCTTTTTGCTACAGGGCAACATTCTGCTCACTGCAGTGCTCAGCAAACCCCAGTGTGTGTTATAATTACATTAACAGGTGCTTTCCCCTCCCAAGGGGATATATTTTCTGCCTCCTTCTATTGGTAGCCCTGAAATATCCTAAGCTATGGGATATCTAAGAGTATTGTCCTCTGGGGAGTTCCTAAATAGGAGAATCTATGAAGTAAACAGATGCCTGATATTGCTGAGGTTTGATTTTGGCTTCCTTAAGGAATTATACTACTTGAGATATCCCTTAAATCTACCATATTTAGTCAGTACATTTGTATACACTTGCATACCACCCAACATATTTACTTACAAGTTTGTAAGCTAAATTTAGCTTCCACATACAAAGGAAAACATGTATCCTTTGTCTTTCTGGGCCTGACTTACTTCATGTAACAACTTTTTCCAGGTCTTTCCATTCCTTTGCAAATGGTACAATAGCATTCTTCCTAATGATCAGTAAAATTTCATTGTGTACATACAGCCCATTTTCTTGATCCACGCATCACACAATAGCCTAATATCTAAAATATAGAGAGAACTTAAAAAATTAAATTCTCAAAAAACCCAACAACCCAATTAATAAATGTGCTAATGAACTAAAGAGAACTTTCTCAGAAGAAAAGGTAAAAATGGCCAATAGACACATGAAAAAAACGCTGGCCATAAAGGAAATGCAAATCAAAACAACATTGAAATTCTACCTCACCTCAGTTAGAATGACATCAAACAATAACAGATGCTGGCAAGGGAACACCAGTACACTGTTGGTGAGAACGTAAACTTGTTCAACCACTCTGGACAGTAGTGTGGCAGTTCCTCAAAAAAAAAAAAAAATTAAACATAGGCCTACCCTATCACTCAGCACTTCCACTCCTGGCATTTCCCCAAAAGATTACAAACTAGGATATACAATAAAGCCACAGGCACAACCATGCTTATTGCAGCACTATTCACTATAGCCATGGTGAGGAATCAGCCCAGATGCTCCTCAATGGACAAATAGCTTTAAAAAAAATGTGTTGTATATTTGTGTCCCTCTTTGGTAACACGGTTTATATCTGATGTTGTCTACTGTTGAGTGAATTCATAGTTTTGTCCTTCACAGACAGTCTTATTTTCCATCTCCTTCATGGATCCTGTACTGTACATAGTGCTATCCCCACTCCTCATATGGGAAGATAGGTTAGATCACTTAGCATGTAAGAGCAGCAGTATGCTGGGTATCACCTGGAAGAGAGGCTACTCCTTCCCTTTGCCCTTCCCCCAAGTACAAGAAAACTAAGCTTGACCATGTCTTTCAGGATGTCCAAGGGACCCTGTGACTCACTTTAAAACTCTACACTTGACCATGCACAATGTTTGCTCATCTGCTGGTCTAGAAATGAGGTGATCCAGCAGGTCTGTCCTATATTTGATTTTTGTTTTTAGTGGCAGGTTGGGAAAGAGGAACCTTCTCTCTTATTTTCTTCTATCCACTACCCACACCTGGTATCTGTTTCAGGACCATGGCTCTGATTTGGATAATGCCTTTAATTATAGTGTGCATATCCTACTGCTTCTGACAGATGAATGTACATTAACAGCAATCAGCCTTTTTGTCATCTCGTTCTCATATGACAGCCCTTGGGTATCTATGATGTTCCCACCACACTCACACACATACTCTTACTCTGCTATAGAGTTGGAAAGGATGAGAAGAGATATGCCAGGTATAAAAATACCATTTTCTTCCAGGAAAAATACCATTTCCTGCAAGTGAACATATGCCACTGAAGGCCATCATGATTAGGTTAAGGGCTAAAGCTCTGGCCAGGTAGCCAGAAGCATGGCAGCAACAATGGCTTAAGTTCAGCCATAGGCAGCAAGACCATGTGCAGCCTGACATCCCTACTGATTACTAACTTCTGGACCAGTTGGTAAAAATGTTGATTTCAGTATGCTGCTTTTCACTGGGTCAGTGTGACCTGCTGGAAGGAGTCGTTGACTGTGATAAGAAGACCTGGGTTCTCAGTGTGGCTCCATCCCTTCTTGGCTGTCTGCTCTGAGCAATTCATTTTGTCTCTCAGAGCTTCACCTATACATGGAAGAGTTGAACTGGGTGATCCCAGTTCCATCCCAAATGCTATGCACCAGCTCTGAAACTGTGTTTTTAATGGTTATGTGTAAACACAGGCCACTTGTATGAATTCAGATCTTTGAGAACCCACTGGGCTACATAGAAGGCAGACTGAAGATGCTGACTGGATCACTTTGTCATGTTCTTCCAATCTCTTAGGCCAGGAAGAAACCCTCTTCCTGGTTACACACTTCCCAAAGCAGCCATTAGGCTTCTCTCTCCTTAGGCCAATGAATGGAGTACTTCCTGGCTGAGGAGAGAAGTGTGTTTACAGTGCTTCTGCTTCTTGGTGAACTTACTAACATTAGGGGCCCAGTAATTTCCTGGACACCTAATAACACACAGGAAGTTTTCAATACTTATTTATATTTTCAGTAGTTACTGTTGTATGATTTTGTTAAATCAGGAAGAAATAATATCGAGCAGCTGGGGATGATGAAATTATTCATTATTTTTTATTATCGTATCTTCCTTTCTCTTCTCCTGTCAATCTTCCAGTTAGAAAAAGAAAGAAGGAAAAAGAAAGGATCAGAGCATTTCCCCAACACAGAAAGCTGCCAGTGAAATTGCTAATTTAGATAGATTAATAACGATTGTTCTGGTGCCTCTGATTGCCAGGTGTGGGATACTGTTGTAGGCAATAAGTAGCCAAGTATGTTACAATCACCTTATGGAGATGTAAAAGCCCACCCTCCATGATTATATTGCCAAGTATCTAAAATGCTCTCTTGAACTGATGCCAGCAAATAGTCACAAATTCCTTCTGTATGTTAGGTTGAATTTGTAGCATGAACCAAGTTATTAAGATAATTAGCTTTGCTTTGATGTCTTTCAACCTGAACATTTTCTTCAGCTCCCAACTAGACCCAAGTAGTTAACTTTTCTGTGTATGTAATAATTATTTATTGTAATTTTTGAGTCACATAAATGGTATGATTCCATTTTTTAGGGAGTGGAATCCCAGCTAAGAAATATTAGTCTTGAACTTCATCTAAGGAATTTTTCTCTAAGAGGTCCTCCATAACATGTGAGTAACTTTGTTGAGATCCTTTAGGTGACATTCTAGAAAGACTCCATCATTCCCATTAATAAATTTTAAATAGCTACCATGTTTTAGGAACTGGATAAAGATACTTAGGGATATTAAATATGGATTATTTACAGAAAAGTGTTTTGATTTTTGTTTAGTTTTTCTTTGTTTTTGAAATTAGAATCTTTCTGTGTAGCCCAGGCTAGTCTCAAATTGTGCCTTCTCACTCAGCTTTCTGTTTCCTGGGATTACAGGCATGAGCCAACATGCCTGGCAACATAAACTATTTCTAATGGCACTACACGCTACATAGGTCTACTATAGCTCTTAGTAAATGTCATCAAGGCTTTTTTGCTTTGTGCTAGATGTTAAACTCCAGAGCCTCACTCATGATAAGCACATACTATACCTCTGAACACTGCCCCATCCCCACATTCAGAGTTATTTATGTCTTTCTCCAATAGGTTGTAAACTTTTGCAAGGTAGGGAATATGTCTTTTCTAAATATTTGCCTTTGATATTTTTGAGACAGGATCTTGCTGTCCTCAAACACAGAAATTTCCTGCCCCATCCTGCCAAATGCTAGGATTGTAAGTGTGCAACACCATGTTTAGCATCCTAGAATCTTATTTCAGCTGTTTAGGAAGATAGAAGGAGAGAGGGAACAAATTGACAGCAGTAATTATATATGAAGATGATAATGAGAGCAGCTCCTAAGCTGCTAATGGGTTGTCAGCCGACACTGATGTGGAGTACCTACTGTTTTCTAGCCTTGTTCAGTGCACTTTGCACTTACTCAGTCCTCACACATCCCATAAAATAAATTTGCCAAAGATCTCAAGTCCTATTGGTGGCAAAGTCAGGGTTCAAGCTATCCTGTCCCTTGCAAGTCCCGAATAGGTTCTTTCTTTTACTATGTTGCTGTGTATGTGTGCGTGTGTGCGCGTGCGTGCGTGCATGTGCGTGCGTGTGCGTGTGTGTGTGCTTAGACTGCTTTATTCTCCTTGAGAGCTACCCTGCAGGTAATGCGTAATTATTAGATCCAGGATCAGCTGAGTGCTGAAAACAAGAGGATGGTGTTTCAAGTCCACCTTAGTCAGAAAAGTTTGAAAGACCTCTTGTGAACCCAGAGCTGGGCATAGTAGTGATGTGAGACTCTTTATTTCAATAGTAAAAGGCTGATGTAGTAGTGTGTGCCTGTGATCCCAGCAACAACAGGAAGCCCAATGTAGTTGGATCATGGGTCAGGGACATCAGAGGGGTGCAGTGAGATCCTTTCCTAAAAATTACCAGTGGGAAAAACAGTACTGAAGGTAAAGATTAGTAATAAGAGTGCTAGCTTAACAAGTACATGGCCCTGGGTTCAGACCCCTGTGCAGGCAAGGGGAAAAAAATTCTAGGGTCTTGAACTTTGAACTTATACCCTGCCACAGCAGCATAACACCACAAAAAATAATCTGTTTCCTCACCCAAGAAATCATGTTAGTTACTAAGGAAATATAGAACTCTCTCTCTCTGGAACTGAGTAAGGAAACTAGGCACTCAGAATTATAGAACCAGACTTTAGAAGAAAGGACTTAAAGAAATGATCTGGCCTGATCCTTGATGTGAAAGATACAGAAGCAGAGAATGAGAGATGTCCCATTACTGAGCCTAGGTCACTCAGAGAGTTACCCATAGGACCAGAACATGAATCCGTGAAGTAAAGTATAGCCTTCTTGTTACCATACTGTTTCTTAGACTTTATGTTCTGATAGTTTTAGCTGGCATGAGGCATCATTGTGTGAAGACTATTATTAGCATTTCAGTGTTGAGATGCATTGTCCTGTATCCACACATTTTACCTGAAAGTGGGAGGTAGTTATATTTTCAGTCTAATCCCATTCAATGTAGCAGCATGAAAATTTATCAAGCTGAGTTTATATAGCCCTTATAGTTCTTCATTTTTTATTTTTACATTTACAAAAAAGCCACCAAGCTATCAAGTGCATGGATAATGCTGTGTGAATAATTGCAAAATTTGCAGGCTTGGGGATGTACTTAACGATGATTTGCAGTAGATATGGTAAATAAATGTGAGGATAAATTCTTTTTCCATCATTGGACTCCTAAGGGAGAGCCCCAAAGATGTCAGATCCATTTCCATCTTCTAAAAAAGGAGGGAAGGCCGCTGTGATCATTGTTCTTGGCTGTTTTCTTTGGTTGGCATGGTTCTAGGCAGATCTACCCCTGAACCAGTTTCCACATGGTATTCTGTCAGGATCTTTCACTATGACAAAGGGGCCATGGGTTTCTATGGAGGATAATATTCATCCCTGTAAATGAAGGAAAGAGAAGGTCCTATATTAAGGATGTGTTTATTTCATTGGGTGGTCTTACAAAGGAATATAAACCTTTCATCTCCATCCTCTGTTAAAAGCACTAAGCTTCCTGACAGTATGGAAAGAGAGTCTTTGGTTTTATCACCCAGAGCAACAAACAGATCATGGAGACTAAAGGTAGAAGAAATGAGGGTTTTGCTTTTGTTTTTGTTTTTTGCCAGTCCCGGGCTTGAGCTCAGGGCCTGAGGACTGTCCTTAGACTTTCTCAAAGCTAGAGCTCTACCACTTGAGACTCAACACCACTTCAGCTTTTTCCTATGTATATGGTACCAAGGAATCGAACCTGGGTCTTCATGCATGCTAGGTAAGCACTAGAGATGAGTTTTATTCACCTCTGAACTAGGTGCTTGTAAGCCTCAGTGTTCATCTTTAAGATGGAGGTCAATTTTGATCATCTAAAAGAAAGCATTATGTAGAAGTTTCTGTTTTTCAAAGTATCGCTCAGGCTCTCAATCCTCTTACCTCATCCTCTTCAGCTATGGACTACAGTCATGCACCATGACAGCTAGCTGAAGTTCCTTGCTTAAACAGATCAATGACTTTCTTCCCATATCAACTAGGAAGCTTTTTAAAAAAAATGACTCTGGGGATTGATCTCAAGCCCTGTGCTTACTAGACACATGCTATACCACGTTAGCTTCACCTCAGCTCTTCGTTTGCTTTAATTAGAGTCTTGGGTTTTTTTCCTCGTGCCAGCCTCCTACTTATGCCTCCCAAATAAGTGGGATTTCAGGCATGAGCCATCATGCCCAGCTTAACTAGAAAACTTCCAAGAATAAAAATCGAAGCATATGAGAAAGTTTCTTATTTCTTTCCTTTCTCACTTTCTGTGTTAATCTGAGAAGCAAGTGCCAAGAAAGTATTAAATGCCTGTGGGAGAAAATGGGGAGGACCTAGGTAACACCGGACTGTCAGAATGCAGGGCAGGACTGCCTCCAAGTGCAGGAGAGATGGAAGGAGGGGGAAAGTCACTTAGACAGCAGTGTTGTCTTGGGAAAGTCAAGGCCATCAGGATTTTACAACCAAAGTTACCCTTCTGGGATACCCACAGTTTCCTCCAGGAACAAGCCTGACTCAGTCCCTCTCCATCCTGGGCTGACAAGGATTGGTCCCTTCATGAGTGCAGTATTGTTCCTGGTCAGTGAAATTCCCCATGACAGGAGCTTTGTAGATGTATTCTTGTACCCACAGCTTCCAGTATATGAAGCAAAGCCTTCTTTCAAGTTACAGTTCTCTATCTCACTTTTAAAGGTACCTTGAAGTAAGGGATTTCTCAAGAAAGAGAAGACAAGGGTGAGGAGAGCATTCGAAGGGATGGTTAATCAACTTGAGTTCAGAGCACCCCTTAAAGGTTCAGTAGAGGGTATTGTTGATAGGCATGAGTTGGACAAGAATCAAGACAAGAGTTGATCGCACGAGTGTACGGAATTGGAGTGTGTCAAAATGGCAGGCAGTTGATTCTACACATATATTCCACCAGACTCTCCTGCCTACTCATGAATTTTGTCCTATTTCTTTGTAGTGGAGCTAGTGAGGTATGGTCTCCCTGGACTTACTCTCAAGTGTTTATTTCAGGAAAAGAGGAAGGTAGAATGGGAGAGAGGAATGGAAGGAAGACAACTTGTTTCAGGTGTAGCTTGGAGTTGTGTGAGCTTTCTGAAGATACTTAAACTGAACTTGGCAGTAGTTTCTGTTCACTCAATAACTACTTACGGATGAAAACAATTTTGATTTGTAATCCTATATGACCCAGTCATTAGTTTTGCTGCCTGCTTTTCTTCTCTCACTACAACTTTTTCCTTTAAATGAAATATTCTCATGGAAAAATGAAGAGTGCTTTGTGTTGTTTTCTGCTTTTCTATAACATGCTGACAAAATAGAGAAAATAAGAGAAAAAGTTTCAGATCAACTGAAGAGAATCTTAATTTTGCTTCAGTCAAGACATTGGTGAGATAATTGAGGGAAAGCCTGCTTTGAGCCATTCCTGATCACTCTAACTTGTATGAAAAAGTAGAGTCAGCACTAGTCCAAGGATCAGAAGAACTTAGTATATAGTCCTGACCAGATGCTATCTAGGTGTGACACTTTGCTTGGGTGACTGTGCACCAGGTGTCATTATAAAAGTGTGGGTGCTGAGGAAGAGTGCCAAGTAGATGGGTAAGGGGTGTAGGTCCTTCCATTCTGATGTTCATGGACTATTACTGCACATTGAAGAGACTGACTTATAAAGTTTCATCTGTATTTGTCTTAGAGTCTTGTATAACCAAAATATTGGTGATTCCCTACTCCCCCAACCTCAAACCCTTTGAGTTATCTTGATAACAATCTGATTTCTGTTGGACTTATCAGGCACACCCAAGGATCATTACAAGATCTTTAAGGGAGAGAACTGGGCTGTGCACAGAGAAGCAAAATAATTGGGGAGAAATATCTTCATAGGTTTGTCTCCTCCCTCAGAAGATGCTATCTGGATACTGGGGTGTCTTCTAAAAGAAAGATATTATTTTCAAGCTTCTGTAGACCTTGCCAGTGTTTGTTCTTATTAAATTAATGCAAAGTGCCTGGAGCCTCATCTCTCTTTCCTCTTATTTAGGAATGTCAAAGAAGGAAAACAGTTGTTTTATCACTTTTTTCTTCCTTTTAATGAATGTATGAATTGCGTCTTTATAATTGTAATTAGTCTTCTCCAAGTTCCCTAAGATAATGGAGGCTTAATGCTGGGAGAAGAGGAAACACAAGCTAGCACTTGATGCATTTGTGGGGGTGGGGTGGGAGTGGGGTGGTGGTATGCTGGTTATGGGGCTTTTACTGAGGTTTGGGCTTTCTTAGCTTTTTCTACTCAAGGCTGGCACTCTACTACTTGGGCCATAGCTCCACTTTTGGCTTTTTAAGATGATTAATCACAAATAGGAATTTCATGGATTTTCCTGTCTGGGCTACCTATGAATCTCAGTCCTCAGATCTCAGCCATTTGAGTAGTTCCTGAGTAGCTAGGATTACAACTGTGAGCCACTGGCACCTGACTACTACTACTTTTCTTTCTTTCTTTCTTTCTTTCTTTCTTTCTTTCTTTCTTCCTTTCTTCCTTTCTTCCTTTCTTTCTTTTTATTAGCTTTGCTGCCAGTTTGAGTAGAAATTTGTGCAGCATATCACAAAAACCATGTGCCATTATTGAGGGCTCATCCAAGCTTAGCCTAGGATTTGGTATTTATTCTGTAAGAAGAGGAGTTGATTGCCCCCATAAGGAGCTAGTCTTTGAGGCGTGCAACTCAGAGATTGAGTGGCTTTGTGCCAGCCTCCGGTGGTACATTCCCTCCTGTGAGACCAATCAGATGCGGGGGATGAGCCCAGTCAGCCAGAGCTAGATTAGCAAAGCAAGAATTATTAGATGCATACAGTAAGCCATGTTGTTCCCTGAGAAAGAACCCTTTTCAGGGCTGCCATCCTCAGGAAGAGGCAGTGGATGTGGCAGTGTTTTGGAGCTTTGTGGCATCTTTAGTGCATTGAATCACTTTTCTGGTGGCTGAAAAATCATAGCAAAACAGCTAGGACTCACAGGAGAGACTTTACTGATAGATTTTTAAAACAAGCAAGGATCTAGTCTCCTGGAACACGCAAGCCTCTACTGTTACCCACCAAGTGTGTAATTCACACTTGAAGCTGTCTACTGAGCAACATGGCTCAGCAGTTGTAGAAAGAATCATGCTCAGTTGACTGGCTCTGGAGGCAGGGGACCCTCCTATACCAGCACTGCATATAGCCTGTGAAAGACACCCTCTTGTAATGGCTACCAAGACATGTAAAAGGGTATCAATGTATGTGAATTAATGCACCTTCTATCTGGCAAATATCATGTAACCCTTTTACTAATTACAATAAAAAAAGAAAGACACCGTCTTGCTGGAGATTTCAGTTTATCCTTCCTTTGATATACAACAATAGCGCTCTACCTATGTCAAAATCACCTGAAATGTTTGTTAGTTTCACCTATTACTGGACCTTACTTTATAATTCCTGTCTCAGAGGTCAAACCCAGACAATGTTTTTGTTGTTGCTGTTGTTTACTGTTTTATTTGTGAATTATATCTAGGACTGGAGGAGTGGCTCAAGTGTTACTTATCTAGCAAGATCCCTCCCTGAGTTAAAACCTCTGTACCACCAAAGAGCATTAACTTGTTTTTTTTCTGTTTTCATGATGGTACTGGGAGCATGGCTTTTTTGCTGAAAATTGGAGCTCTATTTACCACTTGAGCCACATCTCCATTTCCACACTTACTTTTTAATATAAATTAGCACTAAATTTGTAACATATGAATTACACACAGGTAAGCACAAAGTATTTGTCCCTTGGAATGAGTAGCTACCTCCTCCTGCTAAATACAACAGAAAACCCTGGACAGTATATAAAAGAACCAACTTAAGATTCTGATAGATACTCTTCACAAAACTTCGCATAGAACTTCCCAATTACTCAGCCATACCAATCTTGGGCATCTACCTAGATCATCACAAGTCAGTATACTTTCAAGACATTGCACATTCAAGTTTATTGCTGTAGTAGTCACAGTAGCCAAGTTAAGGAAACAACACAGATGCCCTATAACAGATCTTGGATCAATAAAATGTGGCATATATATATATATATACACAATGGAATTTTGATCATCCATTAGAAAGAATAAGATTATGTCATTTTTAAGAAAATAGCTGGATCTAGAACAAATCATGCTAAGTGAGGTAAGCCAAGCTCAGAAAAACAAACAGCACACGTTTTCTCTCATATGTAGATGCTAGATCTGAAATACAACTAGACATGATAACATACACAGGATTCTAGGCATTCACACGTAGACAGATGCCTTAAGGGAAGAACACATAGGTATGATGTCTCTGAACATTTAGAATAATATTTATGTAATCATTCTCTAGGAAATGGAAATGTGGATTTTTTTGTATTATTATTGTTGGTGGTGGTTGTAGTGGTGTTTGTTTTTACTTTGCTTATTTTTCTTTTAGAGGGAACAAATGGAGGTGCAGAAAGGGAGGGAGGAAGGGTAAACAAATGCAGTCTTGTTATTTAGTATATACTATGTGGGAAATGATCTTTGTGACTTATGGACAGGGATGGAATAGGGAAACATGAGGGAAAGCAAAAGACGGGATGACAACATGCATAAAGAAACATACTGGAAGTGGCGCTGTGGCTCAAGGAATAGGGTGGTAGCCTTGAGCTGAATAGCTCAGGGGCAATGCCCAGGCTCAGAGTTCAAGTCCCACGACCAACAAAAAAAAAGAAAGAAAGATATGTACTCATTACTTGACTTATTAAATGGTAACCCCTCTGTACAACACCTTAATAACAACAATAAAATTATTTTTAAAAAGGATTCTAAAAGGTGGAAAAGAAAAGACAGCCTGGCTAGGACCCTCAGAGCCCAGGGATTGTATAGTTGTGAGTCCGCTGATTTTCTCTTTGGTTTAGGCATCCTAGACTCAGACTGATGAACAGGCAGTCAGATATGCAGCAGGAACAGATACAAAAGCCCACTGTCTTTTGCCACAAGATGAAGAAAAGGAGCAGTAGACAGCTTTTGGATGATAACCAATCTTCCAGCGAACTAGCACCAAACAAACTGACCCCCTCTCCCTGCAACAAGCCAGCATGTCCGAATGGGATCCTAAGCCTCCACCACAGCTAGGCCATCGGTGCTCTAACTACCCCCATTGGGTGGTATGTGAAAAGAGCATCCAGACTTCCCTGCCAACTAGTAATGCGTATCTTTCTTCCCTAACCTAATCCCTGCTCCCTAAGTCATGCCATGGAACCCAGACTTCAGCACTGCTCAGTAGCCATGAGGGACAGCAGTGGTGCCATAATGTACAGTGTCAGTGCAGAACACTTGGGGGCAATGATGAGACACTCCTTCCCTTGACACCCAAGAGACATTAGTGGAAACCTGCAAACAGGAGAGCCATAATGCCTCCGTACCCTACAGTGACAGGTAGCTCCTTTCTCTTGTAGTTGTGAACAGAGGTGGGAAGAAAACCTGAATATACTTTCCCCTGGTAGTGACGAGGTGACACCCTCTCCTTCTCGTGTGTGACCAGTCACAGCATGATCGCTAAAACAGAAAACTTAAATGATATCTAGAGTCTTAGAATACTTAAAGATTGAAAGTCACTTATTGATCGAAAGTTACTTACCATCCCAGGTATGAGGAAAAATCTTACCTTCCATGCAAAAAAGACAATAAATGCCAACAGCAGGGTGATAGGAATGCTGGAATATGCCAACCAATATTTTAAAGTAGCAGTCAGAAAATGTTTCCATGAACAATTACAAGCACTTTTTTGTTTTGTTTTGTTTTGTTATTGTTTCTGTTTTTAGATGGCTCTCATAATGTTGCTCAGGCTAGTATTAAACTCTTGGAACTACGGGGGCCTCCTGCCTCAGCCTCTGTGAGTGTTGGGACTATGGGCTAATGGCACGATACAAAGGAAGTAAAAAAGGAGAGCCTCAGCCAAGGAATTGGAAAAACAATGAATTCAATGGGAATACTGGAACTAAAAATACAATAGTTTAGATAAATTCAAAAGATGGTTTCAACCAGAAATAACTGGTGTTTGTAAGCGTAGCTAACAGAATTGAATTGAATGTACAGGCAAAGTATATTATTACAACTGTGAATGTGGCTTAATAGTTGATATCTTATTGTAAATGCATCATTATAGCTGCTGTTTAAATAACTCCTATGAAACAATTATGTTATGTATTTAAAATAGACACCTAAATATTTGGACTGTAATTCTGAAAATATTTCAGTCCATCAGCTGGAAATTAGCTTTGAATGGATGCTGGAAGTTACTGAGGCAGCTAGAGTGCTGTGGAACAGGTTTTCCTGGGTGAAGAGTAACACGAAGGCTGGAATAAAGGACATGTGTCACTGTATGAGACTATCTGTGAATCCGAGTCAGATATGCGACTCATAATACCAGGTTTGTAGGAGATCTTAGCAAGTGTGGTGTATACAAAAAAGTCAACCATGGAAGCAAGTATTAGGAAAACATTTCAAGTGGGGGATGTTTAAAAACCTAGGATTGTTTAGCATAAAGAAGATTGAGCTTGTGTATTTATCTATCTGTAGAGATTCTTAGAGAAGGAATTAATTTCCTTGTTTTGTGTTCTAAATAGGCAATTTAAAATGCTGTAGGGTAGTAATAGTTCTAGGAAAGCATCTTTAGGAAATAAGTCTTAGTTATAGCTGAAGTTTTGTTGTCTGTGAAAGTATTTGAATTCATTAACAGTCAGCCCTTGAAAACCAATCTATGTCTCCTTTCTCATTGTGTTAGTGTTGAGTTTTCAGAGACTAGTGGTGTGCAAGTGTGTTCATGCGTGTGCACATGTGTGCGGATGCATATCAGGTATACTCACTGTTGTGTTTGAGTAAAGCTTCTAGCAAGATGCTTCTTTCTGGTGTCACTCTAAGGACCTGGATAGAGTCTCTAATCTCTTCAATAGTCGCAAGCTCTGATAATGTTTTGATATGTTATGGCCATCCTGCGCATTCTCTTGAAGAAATCAACCTAACTAAAAGTGCTCATTAGCCTAGCATGTACTTCATTGCTCTGACCTCTCTTGAGTCTTGGTTGTACATTTCTTGCTCAGTTTCCCTGGACAGCACTGCTTTGTGAAAAAGACCAGTGGAGATGGAACAGGAGTCTATCTCTGCACCTAGAGATTGGACCTGGAGGGAATGTGATTGGCTTCGGACTTCTGGTTCTTCCCCTCCATGTTGGGGTGCTGTTAACCTCATCATGCACTACACTTTGAATGCTCTCATTTCCTTTCCTATCCTCATCCCAAGCTGCTTATTCCAAGGAGAACAGGTCAAATAAGTACCCTAGTTCACTTACCTGGCTTGTGTAGAAATTGCCACTTCCACTTTAAAGGAGAGATTGGTATTAAATTTCAGTGTATCTTATAGCATCCCATAAAGGTTTGTTTTTACTCCTGTACTATTTAATTCCTCCTCATACACTCCTGGAGTGATATATAGACCTTTTCTCCTTGCAATTTCTCTAAGAAATTTTGTTTTAGAATCTGCCTGTGGTCTTCCAAGGACTCTTTCCCTTCTCCCCGATACCCCCCCACCCCCGACCTTCCATGTCCTGCAGAGACACTTTTCTAAAATGCTTAGAGAAAACTGATTAGACTAGGCATGTGACATTTTCCACTTGTCCTTTTTTTAGCAATCAACTCCCAGCCTCTTAGAGGGAAAAGGGCCAGGAGTAAAATGCATGTGTTTGCATAACATTAGTAGTTCAATGTACACCCTGGGTCTATGCTGAGGACAAGCCTAACTTATTCATTTACAGCTTCTTTTATTGCAGAAAAAGGAGTGGACGTGGGATGAGAGCAAGATGCTGGTGATGCAGGACCCTATTTACAGGTAAGAGTCCAGCCTAACACTCAGGAGGCTGCTGAGTCCCAGGGTTCTTCTGCTGTCCCCAGAGCCATCTGGTGGGTCCAGATGGGTATAAATAAACCTCTACTGCTTGTCCTGTCTGAGACCTGCTGTTTCTATAGATGTAAGTACAAAAACTATTCTACCTAATCTTTAAGACTGAAGGAAAGTTCTTCCTGGTCATTAATTGCCCTATTTAAGGGAACTACGAAGAATTTCTTCCGGTTTTTAATCCAGATCTCTGGTTTGTAATTGGAGAATTGTCCTATCTGAAATTCCATAATAGTTCATCATGAAGAATAAGGTAGCTAAGTTAGCCCAATCTCCAGTGCTACAATTTCCCACAATTGTCTCTTCCTCCTTTCTAATCATAGGCACGTGCTTGATTTCAAGTGCTATATCTATACAAAATCTCCAGGGCTAGGACCTGAATGTTAGGTGGCTTCAAAGTTCGTGTGTTGAAATGTTTTTTGGTTTGTGATTGGGTGAGGTGGGATAATACAGGTTTGAACTCATAACCTCAAGCTTTCTCAGCTTTCTTGGCTGAAATTCTACCACTTAAGGCACACGACCTTGGCTTTTTGCTGGTCATTTTGGAAAATGACCTCATGAACTTTTCTGCCAATACTGAGCTCAAACTGAGATCTTGTCGATCTTGGGTGTTAGCCACAATTACCCTGCTAAAATCTTTAACCCTCAAGGTGATAGCATTGGAAGGTGGAGTTCTCAGAAGTGGTTAGGTCATGAGGGTAGGTCCTAGTATTTGAGATAAGGGTCTTTATAAAGGGGAGGGAGCCTTCTATAGCTTGCCTTTTTTTTTTTTAAACTATGTAAGAATACAGCTGGTGGGCACCATCTGAAAGCAGAAAGTGGGTTTCCATCAGATACTGAAGCTTCTGGTCCCTTTATTTTGAACTTCTACATCTTCAAAAATTTGAGAAATAAATTTCTATTGTTATGAGCCACTACTTTAAGATACTTTATTATAGTAGGCTAAATTAATGCATACAAAGGAGCTGATTTCAGTGAGTGAGATTGGTATGATTTCTATACAGATTAGATGGCTTCCATGCCAGCAACAGCATACAATAAGCCAGGACTCTCCTAGGAAACATGGCAGTACCTGGCATCACAGGTGTCATTCTTCTGTACTGGATTTTTGCAGCCTGAGATCCATCACACCTCTAACTCCTGTTTCATTCACTGGAAGAATGACTGATCTTTGGAAATTTAGGGACCCAAGATAAGGTTTATTTTTAGTTGCCTCTCAAGTTATTGCCATGCTTTTGTTGCCAGAGTGAATAAGGATCAGACCTCCACCATGAAGTTGACATTGTAATAGTTTTGCCTTTGAGTGGAATTTCCATTCATCCAAACAAGTAGCAAATACTCTTCTGGATCATTTAGTAGATTACCGCAGTGATTGGGCCTTGGTTCCACAATGTGGAAACAGACATTGAATATGCCACTGTGGTACTGACAGACTGAATTTCTTTCTGTGTTCCAGTTGCACTTTCAATGTTTCTTGAAATTGTTATTTTAGTATGTTTCTGGTATGTATATATGTATGTATTCATTTAATCGACTGCAAAACTCTTGAAGGGAAGAACATTCCCTGGTCACCAAGCCCATGCCTGGCCCATGTGAAGCACATCAAAAATGTACAGTAGCAGGGCCCAGTAGCTCATGCCTGTAATCCTAGCTATTCAGGAGGCTGAAATCTGAGGATCCAGGTTCAAAGCCAGCCCAGGCAGAAAAGGACCCGAGACTCTTATCCCCAATCAACCTCAAGAAAATGGGAAATGGGACTTGGCTCAAGGGTGGGGTGGTAGCCTTGAGCTGAAGAGCTCAGAGACAGTGCCTAGGCATGACACACACATTTAAATAAATCACTAAAATTAAAATTTTTTGAAAAATGCACAGTGGTAAGACACTGGTGGCTTATGCCTGTAATTCTAGCTACTCAGAAAGTAGAGATCTGAAGATCATGGTTCAAAGCAAGCCCAAGCATGAAAGTCCATGAAACTCATCTTCAATTAACCCCCTAAAAATCTGAAGTGGATCTATAACTCTAAGTGATAGACTTGAGCAAAAAAGCTCAAGGACAGTGCCCACGATAAATACATTGAATCGATATCTGATAATTAACAAATTATGGTGATTTACAAGAGGGAACAATGCTTCCTACTTGAGTGATGACAAAAGGTTTTAAAAAATAGATGTTTGAAGAATATAAACAGATATACCTTTTATCTACATTTTATAGAAATGCAAGTTTCCATTTTTAAAAGAAGATTAAAAACTAACATTTGGCATTATGTATATATCCTCCATATACATGTGATATATATGTGACCAACATTGTCTATGTGTGTGTATATATTTATGTGTGTGTGTATACATGTACTTCTTTTTGTGGTAGACTCCTCATGAGTTTGAATTTTGCCTTTTTCTGGTTGAAAGCTTTCCTATGTCCCATATAAGCCGCTCATTTGTAAACAGTACCTTTACTGAGGCATAATGGTATACAAAAATTGAATATCTAGAAGTGAATAATTTTGACACATGCAAAGTTGTGGAATCATCATCTTAGTCAAGATGGTGAACATTTCTATCACTTCCCAGGGTGTCCTTGAGCTGTTACATAATCCCCCTACTGCACCCCTCCTTACACTCCTGCTGAACCCTTCGTTCCATTATTACATTTTGAGGGTTCTTTATACATTCTTAATATAAGTCCTTTATCTGATTTATGATTTAAAAATATTTTTACCCTCAAATCTAACTTCTTAAATAGTCTTTTGAAGAGCAAAATTAAAAAAAACTGAGACAGAGTCTTTGTAAGTAATATAGGCTGTCCTTGAACTCATCTTCCTCCTGCTTGGCCTCTGAAAGCTGAGATTATAAACATGTATCACCAGGCCATAAGTTTTAAATGCTGATGAAGCATGTTATTTCAGTTTTTTATTACCTAGATTGTTTTGGTATCACATCTATAAAACTGGTGCCTAACTCAAGGTCCTGGCTTTTCTGTTCTCAGCAAGAAATGTGATGGTTTTAAGTTTTATGTTTAAGTATATAAACTAATCTGATTCAGCTTTGTTGAGTCTCTATATTGAACTGAGATTGAATCTAGGGTCTTGTATATTTCTAGGTACATTGTGCTACATCCCCAATGACTCAACATTTTTCACTATGATATGAAGAATGGATAAAAGTTATCTTCCTTAGTTGGGAGCTGAGCCTGATATTTGAGAATCAAGGTTCAAAGCCAGCCTGGGCACAGAAGGACCTGAGATTCTTATCTCCAATTAACCTCTAAAAAACTGGAAGTAGGGCTTGGCTCAGGGTAGGGCAGTAGCCTTGAGCTAAAGAGCTCAGGGACAGAGTACAAGCCCCTTGACACACACAAAGAAAAGTTATCTTCCTTTTCTTATACCTACCCATACCCCTTCTGCTTCTACCAGAGGATAGTCTGGTTGTTGTAGCCTCTTGCTTGAAAACTATTCTTTATCCACTAATGTGTCTTTGCATCTTTATTAAAAATCAGTCAGGAAGTGGCACTGTGGCTCAGGTGGTAGAGCAGTAGCCTTGAGCTGAAACTTTCAGGGACAGTGTATAGGCCCAGAGTTCAAGTCCCATAACCAAGAAAAAAAAAATCAGTCAATGGGAGCTGAGAGTTTGGCCTAGTGGTAGAGTGCTTGCCTAGTATGCAAAGACCCAGGTTCAATTCCTCGCTAACACATACATAGAAAAAAACTGCAAGTGGTGCTGTGGCTCGAGTGGTAAACCACTAGCATTGAGAAAGCCCAAGAACAGTGCCCACACCATAAGTTCAAGGCCTAGCACTGGCAAAAAAAAAAAAAGAAAAAAAAAGTTTTTAAAAATCAGTCAGGGGCCGGGAGTTTGGTCTAGTGGTAGAGTGCTTGCCTAGCATACACAAAGACCCAGGTTCAATTCCTCGGTACCACATACATAGAAAAAAGCTGGAAGTGGTGCTGAGACTCAAGTGGTAGAGCTCTAGCCTTGAGAAAGTCTAAGGACGGTGCTCAGGCCTTGATCTCAAGCCCAAGACTGGCAAAAAAAAAAGGGGGGAAAAATCAGTCAACGTATATGGTTAATTTCTAGATCCTTTAATCTGTTTTATTTGTCTATTTATATTGAAATTAAGTTGTAATAGTCCAACTTTTTCTCCTTTAGCAAAGTGTTCTTTTAGTTACTAATATTATAGTACATCTATTTCCATCTATTTATTTTTAGGAACAAATAAATATATTAAGGTGAGGTACAGCAAATTTTTAATATTTTAAATATTTAAATATTTAATATTTTTAATATTTAAAATATTTCCTTGGTCTCAAAACTCACACAGTTGTCTCTGATTGTGGATGTCATTTTAATCTGTCAAAAGTTAGCAATCTGCATTTATGAACAAACAACTGAACTTTATTTAGTTAGTGTACTTTTAGATATTTTTTCCTAACTGTGTGAAATGGTGGTATTTTTGACTGTGTATCTATGTGTGTGGGTAGATAAAAGATTTTTTCATCTAAATTGTATATGTTCCATTTTATCATCAGTGAGAACAGCTGTCATGGTTATAAAACGTTAACACATATAAGCTTTCCATGGATACCATTATTTCTTTGCCCTTATAAAACTACTCTGAATTTAGCCAGTAGCTCTGGTAAAGTTTGCATAATTGCCAATGGCGTTAATAGACCATTGGATTTCTAAAATGTTCATTTTAGGAGAGTTTTTCTAGTATGAGTGCATTCTTCCTAGTCAAGGAAAATGCTTTTATTCACATCATTAATGAAGATTTTGTTTTCTGATTTAAGTGAAATCCTATTGTTAAATGTTTTGCACTCCACACAGAATGATAGATTATTGCATTTTTATTTATAAAATACAACAAATACCTTACCATGTTAAGTGTATAAAACCAGGTCATTAATTATTAGTTACAGTGTTGTACACTCACTGTTTCTCTGATGTTTCATTACTCTGAAAGAAACTCAGAAGCTATTACATAATAATTCTCCAGTAGTCCCTTCCCCCACCTCCTGGTGACCTCTAAAATCATAGCACTATGTTGAACATCTTGAGAATTTTTCACCTCTGTTACAGGATACTTTTGTTTCTGTGAAATTGTTTGGTATTAATGTTCTTCAATAAATTACAGCAGATTTCTTTATACAATTGTGTTCCATTCATTCCTAACTCTTATCTCTCGGAACACACATATAAAGGTCCTATTTCTCTTTCCTTCAGTTATTCAAGGTTCTTAATTTCAGAACATACTATTTCCTTTTAGAATATGTGATAATTTGACAGAATAGTTCAGATACAGTATTCACATTATAAAATGTAGAAACACAAATCTATTCCTACAATGTGGAGTTTAACAGTCATTTAGTTATTTTTGTCGGTCCTGAGGCTTGGACACAGGGCCTGGAGGTTTTTCTTGAGCTTTTTCACTCAAGGTTAGCACTGTGTCACAGAGCCACTTCCACTTGGGGATAAGAGTCTCATAGACTTTTCTGCCCAGGCTGGCTTCAAATCATGATCCTTAGATCTCAGCCTTCTGAGTAGTGAGAATTACAGGCATGAGCCACTGGCGCCCAGCAACTTATAGTCATTTTTAAAGAATTAGATTACATGTTCACTTGTTTATTTGTATAATTGACTATATTGAGTCCTAGGGTATGGCAAACTTGTAATCTAAAATCCTAGAACTAGTAATTTTCTTGAATCTAATTTTACTAATCCTTACAGTTTTCTTTCTTTCTTTTTTTTTTTTTAGCTTAAATACAGAAGAGAGAGAGACAGAAAGACGGTGTGGGGGGGGGGTGGAGATTTGTTAGACCTTATTCAGTTTCTCAATTCTTATTAATCCTGGTTCAATCAGAGAAACAAGACAGAGATGAGTGTTATGTATGAGGAATTTGTTGTAGGAATTAGATCTGTACAACTGTAGTGGAAGATGGGAAGTAAAAGATCCAAAAGAGATCAGAGAAAAATCATTATCCAACCTTGCTGTGTGGGTTAGCAATCAGTTTGCAGGAAGTCAGGCATGCATCAGAATCTGTCCAGTTTAGAATTAAAAAGGGGGACAAGTGTAGAGTATTTGAGAGCCTGCTGGTTGGCTGTTAATGCCTTCCACCTTTGAGTTTGCAGTATAGCTTCTGAAGTTGGAGCTGGGCTCACTGTTGTTCAACAGGGCTAGCAGTTATGAAGGAAAGCTGGTACACAGAAAAGTGAAGACCAATGTTAGAGAAATAATTTACTGAAACCTTGACTCTATCCCTTCTTGCCTCTAACCATCAATGACCTCCAGAGGAAAACAGCTACTGTTTCAGTCCTGTTTCCCAGATTTCCTACCAAGTTCTCTAAATAGTAGCTTTGCAGGGAAGTGGATAGTGAGAGACATCATTCTAGCTTGGCCGAGTTGACTGAGTGTAATACCACCATACCAAGTCCTGGTAAGAGGTTAACTAGCTCTCCTAGTTTTCTATTAAGTAAAACTTTAATATGAATGCTTTTATCCAAATCATTGATAAGGCTGAGAATAGAACTTTGTTTTATTCTCCCTTTATTAATTTGGGCTCTTCATTAACATTCTGATTTTGCCCTTTCTGGTTTCAAGGACATGCTTCCTGGGCGAGGACAGGGACAGTTAAATAGTATTAAGAGTAGTACTTGTACAAGTATGGAAGTGACTGTGCTTTCAAACTTCATTTCCTGTTTGTCTCTGACCCTGCTCATTGGGATCTGATAGAAATATCATGTTTGAATAAATCTTCCCCTGTGACATTGATATTAAAGGACTGACAAAAAATTCTTTTTTAGAATTTAATGCTAGAAGTAAATTAATTTGATTAATCTCCAGAAGCCAGATAAGAAGTCATTCTTATTGGCTTCAATAAAAACCCAAACAGTTATGGAGAGGATTAGAACTCTCACTTCTTTCTCTTCTGAGGGATGTATGTCTTTGGTGGCATCCCTCTTGATTTTACATGGAAACTGTGTCACACAACTCTGCACATGAGCTACATGAAGGGAGTGAAAATTCCTGTGTGTCCATGGTTGTATCCGTGGTACCTGCTTGAAGGATCCTTAATACATAAACACTACACAACAAAATTAGAGCAGGCTCCATTAAATGTTCACATTAAAAATGTTCACTTCAAAAGGGGTTTGAGCTGTCTATACTCCAGGTTGTCTGAAGTACAGACCAAGAGAGGCATAAAGTCTGATAGAGAGTTGACAGACAAGATAGGAGAGAACTACAGCTAGCTGTCAAGAGCAATCAGCATCTCACCTCTGGAGTCGGTTTCTCTGGGCCTGGCCTTAGAGGCTATCTTTTACACTAATGATGATGAAAAATCCAGTTAGGCTAGCTTTAGACAACTTCACATAATTAAACACTGTCTACCAGGGAGAGAATTACCCAGTGGAAGAAGTGTCAGGGGAAGTGGGAAGCTAGGTTGGTCCCAGTTCTGCTACAAAATCACTGGCTATTTCCAAACTGTATTACTCTTTGCTTCACCTTATCCTTCGTGAATACATAAGGGTAATTATTTAGAATCTGTGCAAGGCATTGAAAATTTTCAGATAGAAAAGTATACTCTATCAGCTTGGTGGCGCTTGGCTGTCTGGTTGTCTTGACATTTCCTAGGATAACAGGTTCCTTTGAGAATCTGATGAGAACTAGAAAAAAAGATCAACTTTGTTTTTGCTTTGTTTTATTTTAAAACAGGGTCTTGCCCTGTCATGGTCCAGGCTGGCCTAGAACTTACTATGTAGTCTTTCCTGACCCAGAGTTTGTGATCTTCCTGCCTTTTCCTTCTGAATACCTGGATTAGAGCCATGTGCCACTACACTTGGTGAAAAACATGACTCTAGTACATACTTGCAAAAATGTTGAATTTTAGAAAAATTAATGGATTCCATAGTCTGTGAGTTCATAAGTTCCAAGGTAAGCATTATAGACCATCTTTAAATATTTATATCTAACCCTAGAAAGGTTATCCTCAGCTTTCCTTGTTCTCAAGTTCAAGTAGAAAAGGGGAAAAAACCCACACCAAATAACAAAAAAGAGATCTAATTTTCTTAACAATTTAGTGTTTGAATAATTAACAAATTTTACTCAGCTGCCAAGGAGACATTTTCATCTTGTAAGAGGAATCTTATTATTCCAAACAAATCAATCTTGTGTTTATAAATTTCAGATCATTTAAAGAGATAATATGTCAGTGGTAGGAGCATCTATAGCATCCTTGTGTCCTTTTAATTACATGAATTATGAAGAAGTTGGCATAGCATCTGAGTTTCACATTGATGGACAGGAGATAATGCCTCATTCTTAATGCCAAAGGCAAATAAAAATTGCTCTTGATTTGAGGCTGTGGTCTCTGAAACCTTTAACATTAAAAGGTAATCTTTAGGGTTGTCATAGGGCAGCGTCTTAGCTTATCCCAAAGTGGCTACTTGGGCGCTTGGCACTGAACACCAGTGTAGACTCTGTGTTGCAGCCTGGTAAGAAGCCCTTTGTGGGCTCTTCCTGTATCCTGTCACAATAGGTAGCATAGGTAGATAGTGAATCTAGGTTTCTTTCTGGTTTCTAGAGCTTAAACTAGAAAAGAGAAGATGACTAGGATGTGCAGGGGGTTGTGGATAGAATTCAGGAAGGATGGAATGGGATAGAATGAAGAGGTGGCCTGTCTGATGTCTCCATTCCCTTTATTAGGAGACATTAAGAGGCAGGCCCTTAAGGATTAGCAGATTTTCTCAGTTGCTAGAAGTAGTCCAGATCAAGCGATGATTAATTATGGATTCTCTTGCTTTTGACTTAACATTTCTGCCTGTCAGATTCTTATTAAGCTTTGAAGATTTATTTTAAATCCCACATCCACCAGGAATTCCTGATTCTATCCCTACTTCAGAGAGAAGGCTCTAGCTTCTATTTCTCCTTTGTATTCTAAGGCTGTGTAGCCCTTAAAATCCTCCTTTTGTTGGTAATTATTTGTTTTTCTGTCATGCCTTTTAGGAAGAGCTACATTTTACTCCATCTTTGGGGCTCCATGACTACTGTTGCACATAATAGCACTAATTACATATTTGTTCACCTTAAATGAATTTTTCTTGAACCTTTGCAAGTTTCCCAGAAAGTGGACATACTCATTCTGTAGACATTTATCTAACATTGAATAGATAAATGAACCAACCAAATATCCTGTAAACATTTTCTGAACATTGACTATAACACATAGGTGATAATATGGAGAAGAGTGTCAAAAAATGTTAACATTACATCAGAATTTGGGTTCTAACAGATGAGTAGTACACAAATAACTGTTGGGAATCTGAGAAACAAGAAGTCAAGTGACCTTGTACAACATAGAGAGAACCCAGCACATTTTGATGCTCTCAGGTTAACTAAACAGGCTACCTCTGCCAATATACACACTCCTGCCTCCAGCCAGTGGAGGTGCCTAGGCTGTCCTGGGTCATAGCTGTGCCAGTGTGTGTTAATGCTTTGCCTAGTGGCTTGAAAGATCCTTAATTAATCATTCCTGTGTATCATCTTGGTTTTCAAGATAAGCTCAGCTCTTGTTCAGTTTGCTTGGTTTTTCACTAGTAATTAATTCATTTTCAGAGGGTGGAAAGAAGTAATGAAACCTCAAATCAGAGAATGTGAGCCGGCATGGTGGCTCATGCCTGTAATCTTAGCTACTTAGTATTCTGAAATCTGAGGATCAAGGTTCAAAGCCAACCCAGGCACAAAAAGACCTGAGACTCTTATCTCCAGTTAACCTTTAGAAAATGGAAGTAGGGCTTGGCTCAAGGATAGGGTGGTAGCCTTGAGCTGAAGAGTTCAGGAACAGTGCCCAGGCCCAGGGGTAGGGCAGAAGCCTTGAGCTGAAGAGCTCAGGGACAGTGCCCAGGCCCAGTGGTAGCCTTGAACTGAAGAGCTCAGGGACAACACCTAGGCTCAGTTCAAGCCCTATGACCCACAAAAAAAAAAAAAAAAGAAAAGAAAATAGTGAATGTGTTCCTCTTGTTTTTCTTAATGGGCCTAGTAAAAACCTTTCTTTAGTAAGAATTAGCAAAGAAAAGCCTCAGAACGGAATCCCCTGATGAATATGATCTATACTGGGGCTTACTATCTCACATTAATATATAATTAATCAGGAGAATGGTCTTGATTGGTGAGGTTGCTGGGGCACTGCAGTGACTTCCCTTCTAAGCTGGAACAGCTGTGTGTGTATGATCTGCCTGCCCTCATACTCATACATTGCTATTGTGGGTATGTATACCCAGATATACACAGGCTGGAGTCTGACCTAGTGGTAAGAGTGCTTGCCTAACATTCATGAAGACCCAGGTTCAATTCCTCAGTACCATATACATTTAAAAAAAAAAAACAGAAGTAGTGCTGTGGCTCAAGTGGTAGGCAAGAAAGCCCAAGGCCCTGAGTTCAAGCCCCAGGACTGGCAAAAAAAAAAAAAAGAAACAAACAAAAAAACCCACACAGGTATACAGATACATGATGTGTGTTAGTCCCAATATACATGGTGTTTGGTGGGGAGGAGATAGGGAGATACTTATTGGCAATGAAACTAAACGTTCTCCAAATTGCTTTTTTTCCCTGATGGAAAGGACAAAGCTGTTAGGAAACAAGCCCATCAGACAATTGAGCTGATAAAGAGAAATTTGACAAACTATATAAATGAGAACTGCATATACTCACAAACCAGATTGTAAAGGTAACCCTGGCCTGGCCTTCCCACAACCCACCCACTATATATTACAGTGCCCCTTCCTTTAGGTAGTCAGAGCCAGAAGACGCTAATGTGTATCCCCTCTCTAAAATGAAAGTAGCAGAATATTTCAAATTGAACTTGCTTTCCTTCAGATCCCTGTCACATTTCTGTGACTGTCCACCCTCAGGAAAGTATAGTAATGAACAGGTGAAATGTAGGTCCAGTCAGTTGGCTTCGGTTTGAGCAGGACACTTCACTGAAAATCTTGCTGAACTCTTGTTTCAATCAGCCCTCCTCCCACTGCCACATCAAATAACCCCAGTCCCCTGGCTAGGAGAGGCTTCAAATGGTGGTGCCATGCCTCCAGCCCTTTTTACTTTATTTATTAATATATTATAACATTAATCTATCATGCATATGATGTAACTTATTAAGTGTAACTTACTATAATTTATGTGTAAGATGACATACATGTGTTATATATATATATAATCACATTTTTTAATCTGCCTGTTGATTGTAGTATATATAGTTACCCCATTTTCTTCAGTGTGAGCAGTAGTTGCCCTGTGCATCATTTCTGATTTCTATAGGCAGAAAATTGCCTCCTCTTCTGTATTTGCTGTATTTCCTTTATTCTACACTTACAGAACTTGCCTTGTTCTGTCAATACACCTGAACTCCTTTAGGGCATTGTCTAAAACACACCCAGCCCAAAGCTATGTTTCAAGAGAATCAATATGTGGCAGGGGAAGGTGGAGTTGTTAGTTTCTCAGAATAAAGGACACAGTGCACATTGAGCAATCCTAACAACTGCTCAGGGGTATGGGGTTATAGAGACAATGAAGAGAATCTATGAAACAGGGAGAAATTAATCAAGCAAATTAATCAAGCAGAACCCCTCTATACATTACCCCGACAATAAAAAATAAATAAATGAAAAATTTTTTAAAGAATTAAATGCAAATTAAAAAAAAAACTAAAATACACCTTACCCCAATTAGAATGGCCAATGAACTCAGACAACGACAAATGCTGGCGTGGTTGTGGAGAAAGAGGAACCCTACTGCACTGCTGGTGAGATTGTAAGCTAGTTCAGCCACTCTGGAAGGCAGTGTGGAGGTTTCTTAAAGAACTGAAAATAGACCTTCCCTACAATCCCATGATACCACTCCTGGGCATCTATCCTGAGCATCAGAATCCAGGATATGATGATAATAACACCTGCTCAGCCATGTTCATCTCTGCACTATTCACAATAACCAAACAATGGAAACAACCCAGATGCCCTACTGCAGACGACTGGATAAAAAAAAATGTGGTATGTATATATACACAATGGAATTCTACATAGCCAACAGACAAGATGAAATAATGGCATTCACTGGGGAGTGGATGAAATTAGAGCGAATCATGTTGAGTGAGATAAGTCAAGACCAAAGGAACAAAAGGCACATGGTATCCTTCATATGTGGACATTAGATCGAAACAGTACAAGAGGGAGGACTCAATATTTGGGTGCCCAAGGTTATGACATAGTCTTGGAAATATAAACATAACCACTAGACATAAAAATCTATCGTGGGATATATACTCTATACACATAATGTTATATAGATCGATATGTGTCTATAACATACAAATCCTCAGCTTAATTTTAATTACATTTTAAAATCTATGTGCCAGTGATTGTATATAGAGATTTCCTTTTTGAATACTTATTTGTTAAGCATGACATTTGAGATATGATGTAAAAATCAATGTTATTAAAATCTTTAAAAAATATAAAAAGAATTATCAAGCAGGAGCCCTCAACCCTCACCTTACATTCTTGGGAAGCTTCCTCAGCTTCCCAACCCACCACCCAAAGTTCCAAAGTAAAAATACAAACTCTTCACATGGGACTGGAAATTGGTAAGAGATGAAGCATGAGTCACTTATCCTTTCTCCTGAGTGTCCCCCAGAAAATCTTAGTAACCCAAGAATCAAATCACCTGTGGCCAGAGAGGCATTTATGAAGCCATGCAGAGCTTGAAAAAAAAATAACAGGAATGAGAAAATCCAGGGAACCCAGGTAATAAATATATTAAAGCACATTCTGTCAAAGCAAATTCACATTTCTAGCCTGGAAATAGGGAGAGGATGAACAGCAGCCATAACAATTTAGTATTCTAATGATATTTGATGGTTCTAATCAGCTAAGAACTTAGTTAAGGTTACTGAGGCTCAGATTTCCAACTCAGATACTGTAGTAAATTAGGTCCTTACAAAGCTGTATTTAAGTCCTAAACCCCACCCAAGATTATTGCCTGATTTGGAAATAGGGACTTTGAAGATGAATTTAAATAAGTCATATTAGATAAGGGTATACCTTAAATCCAATGAATAACTGTTTTTTTACATTTATAAGAAGAGGGTTAAGGAAACATGAGGCCCTGATTGCAATCCCTCCATAAAAAGGAAAAGAAAGGGCTAGGAGTTTGGCCTGGTGGTAGAATGCTTGCCTAGCATGCATGAAGACCCAGGTACAATTTCTCCGTACCACATACATAGAAAAAAGCCAGACATGGTGCTGTGGCTTAAGTGGTAGAGCTCTTGTCTTGAGAAAGCCCAAGAACAGTGCTCAGGCCTTGAGTTTAAGCTCTAGGACTGGCCAAAAAAAAAAAAAGGTAAAGAAGTCCAGGGGATGATCTTGGTGGTGATGATGATGATGACGACGACGACGACGGCGACGACAACAACAACAACAACATGAGTATAGAGACGAAGACCTAAGGATGAAGGCCATGTGACACTATATTAAGAAACTACTAGCCAGAGTGCCAAGGATTGTCATCGATCACCAGAAACAAGGAAAGATAGGTAGAACAGATTATTCCTTAGAACTATCAGATATAGCCTTGATTTCTCACTCTGGTTTCCTAAACTGAAAGAGACTAAGTTTTTGTTGTTTAGTGATGCCTTGTTTATTATGGCAGTTCTAAGAAACACACACACACGAGAGAGAGAGAGAGAGAGAGAGAGAGAGAGAGAGAGAGAGAGAGAGAGAGAGAGAGAGAGAGAGAGCGCGCGCTAAGACTCAAAACATTCCAGAGGCTGGGAAAGAAGAAGCACTGCCGTCTTCTCTCAAACTGCAAAATGGGATCTGAAGAGGCTCAGAGGATTATTAAAATAAATAAAATAATTTACACAGTGCCTGTTTCATAGTAGGTACTTTATTAAACTGAAAGAATCCAGAAAGAATGTTTGCAGGAACAAAGGAAAAGAGGAAGCTGCAATTTTCTCAGTAAAGAACTTCTACATTATGTATCAGTTGGAATAGTGCCCCTGCTATTGCGCTGGTACTGACTTGGTGTTGGTTTTCTCGGGTGTTAGGGGTAAAGGTATATTCCTTACTATAGATCCTGGTGGTGTTCTATTAGGAAAACATAGAGAACAGTAAGTTTGCCTCCTTCCCCCCTAGTACCCTTCCAAGACCTCCCTAGTCCCTCTAAGAATAACACATTCAGGATATATGTTGGCTTTGTCTCTGTTCTCTGATTCAGAGATGAAAGTCATGTCTATGAACAAGAGTCTTCAGGAAACTTAAGGCTCCTGAGAGATATAGGAAAAATGAACTAACTCCTACCCCAAGAAAAAAAAAACACTTAAAGAAGGAAAAATTTATCATTCTCTGGCTTCTCTTCAGATTGTACAAATCTTTCGCCTTTTACTAAAGAAGTAAAAATTTATTTTAGCTCTAGAGTTTCAGAGTCTTCGGCCCATTGTTCAGTTGACTTTCTTGCCTTAAGCCTTTGGTGAGGCCAAAACACCCTGGAGAAAGAGCATAGCAAACCAGGAGTGTTCCCTAGTGTTAGCATGCTCAACTAGCATACATGAAGCCCTGGGTTCGATTCCCCAGAACCACATGTACAGCAAAAAACAAAAACATAAAGAAAAACAGAAGTGGCACTGTGGCTCAAGTGGAAGAGTGCTAGCCTTGAACAAAAAGTGTCCTAGGACAGTGCCCTCACCCTGAGTTCAAGCCCCAGGACTGGCAAAAAAAAAAAAAAAGGAAAAGAAAAGAAAAGCATGGCAAAGAACCTACTTCCTCCAACTAGATCCCACACCCTGGTTTCCATCCACATCCCAGTAATGCCATCAAATTGTGAAGCCATCAGTGGGTGATGCAATCAAATTTACCATGATCCTGTCACCTCTGAACACAGCTTTGGGAACAAGCCTTTAAATACATGGGCCTTTAGTGGGGGCATTGTATTGCCTCACCTAACACAGCTGAAGAGGAGAGAAATAGCAACTCACATAAGTGCATTGGGTTTTGACAGTCGATCACAGATGAAATTATTTGAGAAAAAAATGAGTGTTGAAGAAGTTTAAGTCTTGGAGTATATGGAAGATTTTTATACAGTGGCTTTTATGAGGCATCTTGGACTCTTTTCTTTTGTTTTGTTTTTTCTATTTTTTTTTTTTTGCCTGCCTGTCAAGTACAGAACATGAGGAAATTAACTCATCACACTCTTGGCATTTAGAAAGGGCTGTGTGATGATTGTAGTTGATTCAAATAAAGCAAGGGAGTACTTTAGTGGCACATAAGAAAAAATTTGTTAACAACTTTGAAATTAAAACATAAATTAACTCCTGAGATAGACCATGAGGGTGCCTTAACTAGAATTTCAAAAGATAAATATGTATTTGTCTAGTGTTCATATGAGTTTAAAACTCAATTGATTGCTGGCATTTTTTACTCTAGGTACAAAGTATATCTTTGCAACAACAATTTAAACATTTGTGGATTGTTCCTTAAAGAGATTTTAGAAAGCATCTTCTGTATTTGCATTTCTATGCCTGCAGTTAAAGAAATGAACTCTACAGTCTCTCAAATCCCAGTCTCCTGAAATCCCAGAATTCCTTCTAGAACATTACCATAGCAAGGCATGACACATGGCCCAATCATAGTGACAAACAAATATGGATAGCTGGTATATTCCAACAGTAATATGTCTGTGACCGTAAAGAGACCTATTTCATGATCTGTGAGAGAAAGTGATCAACATGAAGAACAAAGGTTATCTAAAGATTAGAATAAAAAAAATAAGACTCAAGGGAAGAAGATCAAGTGTCAACTTCAGATAGGTATGTGAAACAGTATTCAACTGTAGGGCTGAGTGGGAAGAGAAAAGATACACTGGTATTGAGACAGTGTAATGGATGCATCCCATTCCTTGCTATGGTTTCGGATGTTGTTCTATTAGCAAAGCACACTGAATGATAAGTTGACCTCCCTCCATCCTAACACCCTCCTAAGATCTTCCCTGGTCTTTTAAAGATAACATATTTAGAGTGGCAGTGTGTGAGACACAAACTCATGTGGGCTATATGGCCAGGGAGTCCTTCTTCTTGAGGACAGAGTTTATGCTGGATTTCCCTATGACTCCATCTTCATAGGCAGCCTCACTCAGTTTGTCTTGAAAAGCAGATTGATTTTCTTTTGTCTGGTCCATTTTTCATGTACTTCTTAATTTCCTAGAGATCTTCCTTAAGAAAACCACTTGGATTTGTATCCTCCATTTGTGAGTTATTTAGTAGATTTTTTTTCCAGCTAGATTCCATTTCCATCTATTTGATGAGGTATCTTTTGGGATCAGAAATATCCATGTCTGCCTCTTCAACAAGTTGTGCTGGCAGAACTGGTTAAGCACCTGTTGAAAACTAAAGTTAGATCCTTCTTTGTCACCCTGCACTAGAATTAACTCCAAATGGATCAAAGACCTGGAGATAAAAGCTGACACATTGAAAACTTTACAAGAAGGAATAGGAGATACACTAGGCCTCCTTGGCACAGGTCGAAACTTTCTTAATAAGGACCAAGAATCACAACAAATCAGAGAAAGGTTGGATAAATGGGACTGCATTAAACTGCAGAGCTTTTGTATGGCAAAGGACATAGCTAGTAAATTAATTAGGAAGCCTACAGAGTGGGAGAAGATCTTCACCAACCAAACAACGGACAAAGGCCTCATATCTAAAATATATCAACAACTCAAAAAATTGAATCAATCCAAAAGTAATCTCCAAAGTAACAACCATCCCATTAAAAAATGGGCCAGACTTAAAGAGAGTCTTCTCTGAAGAAGAAATAAAAATGACCTATAGACACATGAAGAAATGCTCAACATCTCTGGTCATAAAAGAAATGCAAATCAAAACAACTCTAAGATTCCACCTCACTCCAGTTAGAATGTCCAGGATCAGGAAAACGAATAATAACAGATGCTGGAGGGGATGTGGCCAGGAGGGATCACTACTACACTGTTGGTGGGAGTGCAAACTAGTTCAACCACTATGGAAAGCAGTATGGCAGTGCCTCAAAAGTCTAAACATAGAACCCCCCTATAACCCAGCAATTCCACTACTTGGCATTTACCCAACCATCCAGAATCTAGGGCATACTAAATCCACTAGCACAACAATGTTCATTGCAGCATTATTCACCATAGCAAAGATATGGACCCAACCTAGATGTCCCTCAGTTGATGAGTGGATCAACAAGTTGTGGTATTTGTACACACTGGAATTCTATGCTGCTGTCAGAAAAAACAACATCGACCCATTTGTTAGGAAATGGAAAGACTTAGAAAAAATCATATTAAGTGAAGTAAACCAGACTGAAAGGAACTTAGGCTCAATGGTTTCCCTCATTTGTCATAATCAGTAGAAACCTTGGGCTCTACTAGCAGAGATCTGCAATAGAGCAAAACCTTGATACATAAGGCCATATAGTATGAAGCTAATTGAAAGGACCTCCAGGATATTGAAACAAAAGCCATATAACGAATGATTGTTGCCCTTAATGTACTATGTTGTCTCTCATCTCCTTTGCTGTCCCTTGGTTATCTCATATTGTTACAGTATCTCACTTTGTTATCTGATATATTGAATTTATTTGTATTTGGTTATTTGAAATTGGATAGGGAAGGGGGGAAAACCAAGATGGGGGGTGGGGGGTGGGTGGGGGGGAGGGTAATGGGTACCAAGACATGTGAAAGGGTATCAATGTATATGAATTAATGCACCTTCTATCTGGCAAATATCATGTAACCCTTTTATTAATTACAATAAAAAATATTTTAAAAAAGAAAAAAAAAAGAAATATCTATGTCTTTCAGAATTTGGGGAGAAAAACCTCTGACTGCAGGGCACCTCCCATTCATACTGATGTTTAATCTCCTAAATCTAATGGGTTGAAGCTATAGCAATGGATAGAAACTAGTGTTGGAGGTGAAAGTTTTAAAAACCCACTAGATTAGATTAGATTAGATTAGATCACAGCAAATCAGACCATATCATTAGGTTGGAATCTCCATGGCTTCATAGGGATGAAAGAGACACATACAAACTTTCTTACCATGATCTAATGCAGCTAAATGGGGCCTCATTAGAACTATGCCATCCTCTTAGACTTCAAGCCTCCCACCCTGTGAGCTGAACAAACATATTTTTAGTATAGACAATCTCGTGTATTTTATTATAGTAACAAAAGCAGACTAATAGAGTGTCATATTCCAACTGGAGGATCACTTTTCCCTACCTTCAATGAGATAGTGATGTGGGAGAAACCAATAAACCTTTCTCTTTGTTTTACACCTATTCTGTTTTCTTTCCTTCTTTCTTTTCTCTCCCTCTCTCCACCCCCCCTCCTCTCTTTCTTTCTTTCTTTCTTTCTTTCTTTCTCTCTTTCTCTCTTTCTTTCTTTCTTGGCTTGAACTTAGGGCCTGGATACTGTCCTTGAGCTTTCTCAAGGCTAGCACTCTGCCACTTGAGCCACACAACCACTTCCAGACTTTTCTGTGTATGTGGTACCAAGGAATCAAACCCAGGCTTTGTGTATGCTAGACAGCCACTCGATCGCTAGGCCACAATCCCAGCCTACCCTACACCTATTCTAAAAGAAGTTTCATTATTTTCATTTTTAGAGCCAAGAAAGGAAGCAAAGAGGAAGAACAGAGTTTGTTCAAGACCCAGTGGCAGGCCTAGGTCCCCTAGAATCAGGTTCTGTGCTTTGAGCTGTACCAGGACTGAAAAGCTCTAGTCTGAATCTACAGGGCTGAAAACTAGAACTGATGTTTAAGTTCCATTCTAAAAGCTTGAGACCCAAGAAGAGCTGATGTTTGGTCTAACTTTGAAGGCCAGAAAATGTCTATAGCTTAAAATAGGAGGAAAATGTCCTTAGCTTATATAATCATTTTGTTCCATTCATGTCTTCAATTAATTGGATGAGGCCTAATCACATTAAGGAGTCAGTTGTAAATCTCATGCAGAAACACCCTCAGAGATACTCCCAGAATAGTGGTGGACTATAAGGGCGCAGAAAGGGAAACAAGAAAGAGGATGCATTTCTCTTTTTAAAAAAATAATAAGAGGAGTAAAAATAAAGAAGAGATCAAGATAGTGATTGAGTTCTCACAGCTATAAAATAATAGAGCTTGAGATGAATTCTAAGTCTGTCCCACACCAGGGCCAGTACACATAATCATTTTCTTCTGTGGGTATTTTCCAATCAACATAAGGGAAATTAGGGAATGAATAGTCTCTCTGGGAGTGACAGACCTGACCAGCAAGGCTGCTCAAAGACTTCATAGATCTTTTCTCTACTCTCTTTCTGTTTTTCATTTGTGATCCAAAGAGAAATAGAGTTTTCTGTAGATTAATAGTCTGCAAAGAGCAGCATTGCTAGTGGGTCTGGTGATTCTTTATCATTTTGTCAACCTGAATACTGGCACAATGATAAATCCCAAATCTAGTTTCTCTAAGATGTTGTTTATTTTTCACTCATTTTTATATGTTTATGACCATCAAAACTGGCAGAAGTTTATTGATGTGGTTTTTATAGCCTAACAGTTCCATTAGTAATTAAAAATTATAAGGATGTGTATATTTTGAAATAAATGCAATAAATCTTATGAAATTTAAATAGGGAACAAAGCTTTACAAAACCTTAGGAATTATATGAACTCCAGTCAACCTCTTTGTGATTCTGTGCCTCATAATTATGGTGAAAGTTAGGAAGATAGACATAGTGGCTTTTTGGAAGCATGGATAGAACCAAATTAGTCTTCAGGAGGAGGAGGAAAGAAAGGTAGATCTTTCCATGCTCCATAGTGCTCACATTCTTCTTTCCTCAGTTTTTACCCCACACTTCACAGTTCTTTTTTTAAATTTTTTACTTTGTATTATCTTTAAGTAGTTGCAGTTTGTGAATACAACATATCTTTAACAATGTCACACCTGTCAGCATTCTCACCCACCCTCCCTACTCATCCCCTTACATTGACTATTTGCCTGTACTTCCCCCCTCATTTATCTATCCCTTTCTCCTAGACTCCATCCCACTTGTTTTGAGTACTTGCTTCCTGGTATTTTATTTTGCTGTATTTGATTTTGGCTTTCTAAGGAATTATTGTTTATGATCTATCTCAAATCTACTATATTTTTACAGCTCTTAAGAAAAACCATACAATGGTAATAAAAAGTAATGTTCTTTGGATGTGTTTCAAAACCTAGAAGTATGAATCTGAACCTTTGATTAGTTTATGTATTAATATGTTGATGAATGAGATCACACGGAAAAACTTTCTGCTTCCTGGTTATATTGGTGGAAACTTTCTAAGCTCTCAGTGACTTTTTGGCTAGCAAGAGGTTATTTATTTTTCATAACAACACATTAGGTTTCAGACATAGCAAGTTGAGCAGTTTCCAGAGTCCAAAGAGAACAGCTGTTTCTGTGCATAGGTTATCATCAGATTTTTGCAAAGGTGCTCTGTGAAGGGCAAGTTTAACCTTAGCTTACTTCTCTCCCTTTGTACCTTCCACATCTCTGTGTCTTGTTGGAATGCCAGATCATATTCATCCCTGCTGTATCAGCTTTAAATCTAGTTCTCTGTCCCTTGGATACTACATAATAAATTAAAAACTCAAAATCAAAGGAATCTTATATGTGATGCCTTGAACTAATGACTAGAATTCCTGAGATAAGTGTGGGGGTGGGGGGTAGGCAGACTACATTATGAGTGTTTATTAATGACAGTGATATGCCTTTTTCCTTCCTAAGCAGGGTGATGTACTGGCACTTAGGATGCTAAGATGTGGGTCATTGCTCCCTCAAGGAGCTCTTGTATCAACCTGATAATGCAGAGGAGATGCAACAGCACAGGCAAACCTCAGGGAGTTCAGTCATTTCATCTACTGAGGAGGAAGGAAAGCTTCTCTAAGCCAAGTCTTGAAGGATGTCCTCAGTGGTTTCAAAGGCAGGAAGATAATATGTGGCTAGTTCTGCAGGTTTATGTAGGTCAGAACTCTGTAGGCATGAGGATTCCTTCATACTCAGGAATTTGGACTTTAACCTGAAGGCAACAGAAAGTCTTTGGATGGCTTCAAGAGGAAAATAATGGGATATAGTATATATTTCTAAAAATGCTCCTTTGCTAGCACTGGGCGAATGGGCTGATAGTGTGCTAGGAAGCAGAAAGACATGCAGAGAATATTGTGCAAATCCAGGTTAAAAAAATGAGAACAAAGACAGTGCTCATGGAGTTGAAAACACAAATCACAGACATAGCAGGGAGGTCCCCTGCTGGGATATAGCCATGAGTGACCCTCTAGGAACAGTTGAGTAAGGAATCAAGGGTGTTGCCCAGATTTCTGACTTGAATGATTACAATGTTTCCTTATTAAGCCTGAGCTCTGAAGTATGACCATGTTTGTTTGGCCCCTTTTGGGGGGATGATGGTCTATTCAGGTAAAGACCTGATAAATTTGAGGAGTTTCAAAGATATTTGGGGGGGTGTCTGATAGGAAGCATTAGGGGGAATGGCCTAAGTTCAGACAGGAAATATGGAGGTGCCATTGTTGACTTGTCCCTTTGATAAGAGTGTAGTTTGGCATTATTACAAAGACCAAGGACTAAACTTCTCAGATTAGTTTTCTTGGAAGCCACATTGTCTATTATATTATCTATTATTAGTATCACTTTGATAGAAATGTTATTAATTTCTGTGAAGGTTATTATTCCTCTAATGATTATTTATTATTATGGTAAACATTGAGAAAATTGACCAAGCTACTTTTAGAAAACAAGATCAGAACCTGAAATAACGCAGAGTTTAGCAAAGGACCTGTGATCCTTAACATGAACTTGAGTTTCTGCCCAGTTCTTTTCTCCTTTCTTTGAACATATTTCAGGCTTCTGGGGAGAATCTCAGCTACTAGACTATTTATAAGCTGCATCAATAAAGAAAAGTAAAATGGCACTTTCATAAATACTTCATCTTCACAATAACCTTGCAAGATGTTTCTATTAATAAGTCCCACTTTATAGATAGCACAGCTAATCATCTGAGTAGCTTACCTTGTTTGTATTAAGTAGTAAAGTTATAAAGACTTTAAAATCCTAGATTCCATTCTCTTTCTCCTATAAAACACTGACATCTAAAAAACAACAAAAAAAAACAAAACAAAACAAAAAAAACAACAATAGGCCAGATAAATCCTTAGGTGATAGTCATCAATGTTTTTATTGAGGAAAAAAAAAACAATTTGGGGTAGGATGTGGCTCCAGTGATGTTCATTAATAGCCTGCCCCTCTTCCCTCGCCCTTCTCTCTTTCCCAAAATTAATTCTACTGGCCATTTCCTTCATCTCCCTGCCCTTACTCCATGCCCAACAGGATTCAGACCTGCTGGTTCTGATTGCACCCTGTCCTAGGCCTACTGAAGATTTTTCCACTAGGGCCCTCTGCTTATCATTTTTCTTTTTCTTCTGCTTCTACCACCCTTGTCCCTACCTTCAACTCCAAGTAGCCAGGAGATACTTTAGTTCTAAGGATTCATAAGGAAGTCAGTCTCCTGTTCAGAAGTCTCCAATGGCTTCTCATTTCACTTAGAATATAAGCTGTGACCTTCAAGGCCTTTTGTGTTCTGGTGGCTGGTAGTTTCTGTGGTCCTGTTACTGACTAAATTCACTCTTCTTGAACCATACTTGACATTTCACGTGTCCTTTAAGCATCTTCAGCACATCACAGAGCTCATGTCTGTTCTTTCCTCCTGCAGTACTTCTGTCCCTGTGACTGACTCTCTCATATCCTCAGGTCTCTGCATGTCTATAAGAAGATATCTATAACAGCAGCCTCCACCATGACCTAATCCTATTCTGCCTGATGTTACTTCATAGCACTTGGTTTTTATTTGCATAATTATACCTATGTGTAAGCTCTGTGAGCCCAGGGGCTTTGTTCAATATCCTCAGCTGCTGAGAAAGCCCCAGGCTCAGTCATGCTCTCAAAGCACTGACTGACTCATGGAATGAATCTGTGGAAACCATGGTCCTTGCAGAGGGGCAAAGTAGAGCTATAATCACCAAGGTACCTATGAGAATACAAAGGAGTATTTCCCAACATGGTTGGTGCTGCTGGTTGCCCAAGTCTTCTCATTGTGGCTAACAACAAAGAGACATTATGAAACATACATATTACTCTGGGAAGATGCAAATTTGTTTCACTGATAAGGATAAGAACTTAACACATAGAAATTACTGGGTTAGATTTGCCACCTCAAAGACATCTCCAAATAGTGTAGGTTCCATATCTTACCCAGGCTTCTCTCACATCTAGACATCACTCACATGAGCATCAGTATTTGGGGAACTCTTGCATTGTGGAGTTCTGATCCCAAAGGAAGAAGACTTTGGTAATTTAACTTTAGTGAGCTCTGTCTTCTAGCAGTTCTTAATATGGAAGATTTGAATCTACTGCCATTTTCAGTATATTTATCTGTTGCTCTTTCCCTAGGATCTTCTATGTCTCTCATGATTCCCAGGATTTGAAGATCTTCAGCTATATCGCTCGAGATGGTGCCAGCAACATTTTCAGGTGTAATGTCTTCAAATCAAAAAAGAAGGTAAAGGGACAGTCATTGTTCATTTATTATTTTCCTCTGGTGAACTTTGGGACACCCAGCACTAACCTTCTCCCCACTGAAGATTTGGAGGTGGCAGTTTTAATGCCAAACATGGAAGAACTACCTTACTAGTCTATCACTGATTCTATATAATGAAATTTTCTTTTAGTTTCATCTGAATTTTATACTGTACATGTGAGCAGTTGGAAAGGATTAACCATTGGATACATACTATAAAAGAGGAACAGGTAGACAACACTAGGAATTTTGCTCACCTTAGCATGGGCTAGAAAAAATGCATTGCTGTTTTCCAAGGGGACCCATCATCTAAGTCCAAGTAGTTAGATATTGATTGTCCTGGGTAATGATCTAAGTATGAAAAACCTTGATACTTGAGTAAATTTAACTCAAAATTGGAGCCTGCGATAACTCCCTAGGGTTAACAAACCTACAATTCAGGGGCCAGGAGCATGGCCTGATGGTAGAGTGCTTGCCTAGCATACATGAAGCCCTGGGTTCAATTCCTCAGTACCACATACACAGAAAAGGTTGGAGTGGTGCTTTGGTAGAGCAGTAGCCTTGAGAAAGCCCAAAGTCAGTATCCAAGCCCTGAGTTCAAGCCCCAGGATTGGTAAAAAACAAACACACAAAAAACCTATAATTCAATCCCACTGTCCCACCTTTTCACTGGAATCCTGAATGATATTAGTGCAAATTACTATACCATTGTTGAATCTCACTTTCCTTGTGTTTAAGGAGAAAGATAGTCAAAATTAGCACTTCCTAAAATATATTTTATAAAAACATTTATCACCTAAAATATTCCAGTAAAGGGGAAAAACTACTCCATTTTAGTTTTTATATTTTTGTAATTAATAGAAGGGTTACATTATATTCACCAGATAGAAGGTGCATTACTTCACAAACATTGATACCCTTTCTCATATCTTGGTCCCCATTTCCCTCCCCCCACCCCCACCCCTCATCTTGTTTTCCCCCTTCCCTATCCTATTTCAAATAATCAAATAAGCATATATACAATATAAATGCTGAGACATCTTAAAGAAATCTCTTAAACCCAGCATTTTTTCAAGCTGACATGACCATGGGGCCATTTTTTATGTACTATATGTTAGTATCCTGGAAAGTATTTTCCTATAGATGAGATTTTTTTTTTGAAAGCACAGTATTGATAACCCTAATGACCCTTCCAGATCTACTGTTCTAGGACAAGCCATGAAGCATGGCTTGATGAGGCCTTCTAACCCACTTCCTGAATAGCCCTCCTCTGAGTCTACGTGGTGTCATTTATGCCTTAAGACAGTTTCACTAGGTTTATACCTGCCTTGTCATTTGGGGGATATGAGAACAAGACATGATAGGGTCAAGATTTATTAATACAAAAGCTCTTTGACCTATAATGGGGTTATGTCCCAGAAAACCCAATGTAAATTGAAAATGTTCAAAGTTGCAACTTAGCAAACATTATAGCTTAGCAACACAGTATACTCTAGAATGTGGTTGTTTCCCTCTTTGAGTATGACTGGGAGCTTTGTTTTGCTGCTTCTGCCCAGCATTATGAACATACCCTACTGCATATTGATAGCCCAGAAAAAAAAGATCAAAAGTTAAAATCAAACTACAGTTCCTATATGTTTCTAGCTTTCGCACCATTGTAAAGTAATTAAGTTGAAGCCAATGCTGTTGACTCATGCCTGTAAACCTACTCAGGAGGCTAAGATCTGAGGCTCACAAGTTCAAAGCCAGCCCAGGTAGGAATGTCTGTGAGACCTTTAAACTCCAATTAACTTTCAAAAAACTGTAAGTATAGCTGTGACTCAAGTGGTATAGCACTAACCTTGAGCACAAAACTCAGGGACAGCACTCAGGCCTTGAGTTTAAGGCTTTTGGCAGGCAAACACACACACACACACACACACACACACACACACACACACACACAAATAAACTTGAACATGTTATCTGGCTATATGTGTATACTGAGTATATTGTGGTTCAAAGACCAAATTCCCATGAAAAGGTATTATCTATAAGAAGGGAAACAAACAGAACAAAATAATTTTAAGCAAGTATCCTAAGTAAACAAAGCCATTCTTATTTGTCTTGTCATTAGATCTAGTACAGGCATGGTAGGGGTGTCCTGCCAAAAGCAGTCTTAGAAAAATGCCCACTTAGAAATTAGCTCCTGTTGCCCAAGGAGAAGTCATCTAGTTCCAGATCACATCAGTTTGTTTTGGGTTTTTGTTTTTGTTTTTCTATTTTATATCTCTCAGAGATAATTCTGATCTCTGCCTTTTCTGTTTTCTCTATTCCTTTCACTCTCCACCTACTGAGTCTGTGGCTCTTTGCAGGGTTGGTTCTCAGGCCCTGTACTGGCTTGCTGCCATGTGGCTGAGGGAATTATTTCCAGACAGGCCAGGGTTGTGAGGTCTGTTGCTGCTGAACCTTAGGTGGGAGGGCCAGTTTCCAAGCCAAAAAAGAGAAATGCATTGTTCAGCAAAGGAAACAGAATTGGGGAGTGGCAGGGAACATGTCTCTAACTTTTTTGTATACCATCCTGGTTAACCTCCAAACATGGTGATTGATTTAATTATTTAGTATAAACTACGTCTGGTTTGAAGAGATAATAGCTTAGGAAAGAGTTTTAATTGGCAAATCATTGGCATATTTAAGAGGTGAGGAATAAAAGAACTGTAGACCCCAAGAAAATGTGTTTTGCAAGAATATTTCTAGATTGTTAGGTCAATAAGCCAGCAGACCTGTAAGTTCTCCAGTTCTCCTACAGATCATAGTATAAGAGAGCCTTGACTCAGTACCTTGCTGTGCTATGACTTTGGTCACTGCTGATTCACATCACATTATGTCCCCTGTGTGTGTGTGTGCCCATTGCATGTTCCTTGTGACAGAATTCTCTTGCAGATCTCATGCCTAGCTTATAGCTTATCAGGATAAAAGGACCATCTCATCTCTTATGAAGAGTGCCGGTCACATGGCCTCAATCTTGCCATTAGAAGGTGTACTTGCCCCCAACATGATCTTCTGAACCTCTGGTTTTCTTCTAGGCTGTACTCATGTACAGCCAATAAGGTTCTCATCTTGGAGACTGGGACCTTGAGCTATTTTTTCCAGTTGAACTTCTGAGAGAAGCCAGAGAACTGAATGTGATAGCATCTCAACATGCTCCTTACTACTTTGTGACTACTTTAAAGCTGTAGCTTTATTTTAAGTACAACAGTAGCTACTGACCTGTTTTGATTACTTGTTGTGTGCCTGAGACTGTTCAAAATTCTGTGTATGACTGTGTTCTCCCTCTAGACTTTTGAAGTAGGAACTGTTATACATCTCATTTTATAGATGAGAAAGTGAAACTTTAACTTGTGTAAGGACTCATGATAATGAAGTCAGAACTGAGCCCAAGAAATCAGGTCTTCGGGCTTACATAATAACCACTTCATTTTACCATTGTCCAGGTCTCATTGGGAAGTTACATAACTAGGGGAGAGCCTTATTTCCCAAGACCAGTTTATAACTGGATTCTAATGTCACCATTTCTTGGATTTGAAGAGCTCTTTCACTCTGACCCAAATCATTTAGACATAAATTTTCCTTTTTTTCTTTAGTATCCTTGTATGGACAACATTGACTGCATTTTAAAAGCTGGTGAAAGAAAGGACCCAGGATAGTAAACTACCCTTGGTTAAACAATATCTTCATGTCACTGAAATTAGAACCAGGCTGCTGCCTCTCAGTTCAAGCCTTTTACCACTAACCCTGTTACATGAAGGAAAACATACTAGAGCCTCCCTTGACCTGAGTTTCTTCAGCCATCAAATAAGGTGTACAGCATCTTAGACATGTCGATAGTTTTATATGAGTCAATCTGATCTTTAAGCGCAAATTCTGTATGCCTAGGAAGGATTACAAGGATTGTGGTGGAGTGGGCTTAGCATTCTGCAGACTAAGTGCTAGCAAGGACGCTGACAGCATCACTGGACACTCTTCTAGTGACACAGGCATCCCTTGTTTTTATATCCTTTAATCCCTTGTATTATATCCTTTCTTGAGGATATAATAGTATGTACTTGCAAGGCCATTTGCTTCTTAAGGAGCCTCTTGCCTGGCCTCCTAACCTCTCCTATGGAGGGGGTGTCATCCTGGCATTTCCTCCCAGCACCAAGAGGATATGGCCATCTGCCCTGATGAAGAGTGACTGGGCCTATTAGGGCATCACTGCAGGAGGTATCAGCGATTAGTAGGAGCAGCAGAAAGTTCCACTTATCTTCATGGACAGCATCTTGACATTATTTTGCCTGCAATCATAGCTCAATTGGTTTGGATTAGGGGGAGTTATTTCCTCCTGCAATGCTCTCAGCAAACTGGGGGGCCACAGCTGTGAAATGTAACTTTAGACTTGGCAATGGAATTTGACTAATGATGACAGTCGTGTGCTAAACAGTAAGTCAAAATATGCCTGGTTGAATGTAAAACATGAAATAAAGAAGAGGTAGGTTCTAAATTAAAGGCGAGAGAATTTTTTTTATATATTTTTTATTGTAATTAATAGAAGGATTACATTATATTCGCCAGATAAAAGGTACATTAATTCACATACATTGATATCCTTTCTCATGTCTTGCTCCGCATTTCCCTTTCCCCCACCCCCACCCCTAATCTTGTTTTCCCCCCTTCCCTATCCAATTTCAAATAACCAAATACAAATATATCCAATATATCAGATAACAAAGTGAGATACTGTAACAATATGAGATAACCAAGGGACAGGAAAAGAGATGAGAAATAACATAGTACTTTAAGGACAACAATCCCTCATCATTATATGGCTTTTGTTTCTATATCCTAGAGGTCCTTTCATTTAGCATCATATTATATGGTCTTATGTATCTAGGTTTTCCTCTATTACAAATCTCTGCTATGAGAGCCCAAGGTTTCTACTGATTATGACAAATGAGGGAAACCATTGAGCCTATGTTCCTTGCAGTTAGAATGGCCAGGATCAAGAAAACTAATAACACAGATGCTGGAGGGGATGTGGCCAGGAGGGATCACTACTACACTGTTGGTGGGAGTGCAAACTCGTTCAACCACTATGGAAAACAGTATGGCAGTTCCTCAGAAGACTAAACATAGAACTCCCCTATGACCCAGCAATCCCGCTACTAGGCATTGACCCAATTGTCCAGAAACAAGGACATACTAAATCCACTAGCACAATGATGTTCATTGCAGCACTATTCACCATAGCAAAGATATGGAACCAACCCAGATGTCCCTCAGTTGATGAGTGGATCAACAAGATGTGGTATTTGTACACAATGGAATTCTATGCTGCTGTCAGAAAGAATGACATTGCCCCATTTGTTAGGAAATGGAAAGACTTAGAGACCTTTCTTTTCTATGCCTCAAGTATTCTGGTAGGTTAGGAAGTCAAAATAGTAGAAATCATAGATCTCAGAACTCATGTATGGATTGATAGTATAGAATCATGGTAGAACACCTTGCCTCTAGGATGTGTTCAGCCCTGGGATCAAGAACTGAATACAAATCTACAGATCTCTTGCTCTTTGGATAGAAAGATCAGTTAGCTTATCCATACTCTCCCAACTGGTTACTGAAAGCACTGATATTATAACTCAGTGTTTTTTTTTTCCTCTATGGCACCATGTTTCATGGACTGGTCGAGTACAGGGGGAAAAAAATAAAACACACAGAGGTTGGTTGGAATCTTTGTGTTGTACTATTTCCTGCCAGTGCTGGAAGTAATACCACCTTGAAACTAACTTTCCAGGTACTTACCTACTGACCCCATTAAATGACAGGATGAATTTATTAAAAACTTGTTAAAGAAAGCCAGTCGCTGTGGCTCATGCCTGTAATCCTAGCTACCCAGGAGGCTGAGATCTGAGGATCTCGGTTCAAAGCCAGCCCAGACACTAAAGATCATGAGACTCTTATCTCCAATTAACCACTAGAAAACTGGAAATGGTGCAATGAATCAAGGGGTAAGGTGGTAGCCTTGAGCTGAAGAGCTCAGGGACAGCACCCAGGCCCAGAGTTCAAACCCTACAACCGACCAAAAAAAAAAAAAATACACTGACTATTCTGCATGTAGAATCAGATATAAATCTTCATGCTTCTGCACTGAAAATTCTATACATTGGAATAATTTGATAAGTTTAAACTGTGCCTTTCCTAAGCTTCCTTACAAAAAAGCTTATTAAAGAAACATGACATCCCACTTTATTTTTATTTTGGTTGAGATTCTCTTGTAGTTAAGTTAAAGATAAGAGTTTTCTCTTATTGTTGTGACACATGAGAAAAATTATAAATCTATGGGCTGTTCCAAAATTGGCTTCATGGAAGACAGTTCTGTAAAGCTCAGAAGCAGAGAGAGAGAGAGAGAGAGAGAGAGAGAGAGAGAGAGAGAGAGAGAGAGAGAGAGAGAGAGGATGAAGGCAGAAGAAGCTGGTAAACCAGATAAAAAGCTTATTTGTTAGAAGTGAATTCCTTCTCTTATTTTACTCTGATATTTTATCTCTGATATTTTCTTATTTTATCTCTGATATTACTATTATTATCTTCATCATCTCCATGTGTTCCTTGCATCCTGTGCATTTATTATTTATTTATCTATCTATTTTTATTGTGCCAGTACTGGGGCTTCATCTCTGGGCTTGAGTGCTTGCTGCCCCTTAGCTATTTCACTCCAAGGTTGCAATTCTGCCACCTACACTTTTCGCTTTCTGGTAGTTAATTGGAACTAAGAGTATCATAGACTTTCCTGCCTGGGCTGCCTTGGAACTGAACTGAGATGATCATATCTTAGCCTCCTGAACAGCAAAGATTACAGGCACAAACCACCAGCACCTTGCTATATTCTGCACATGTTTTCTCTGCTTTCTTCCTTTTCTGAAGACTCCTTTAATCATCTCCTCAAGCTGTGAAATACAGAGCTTTTCCCAGCACAGTGAAATTTAGAACAGTGCCCATGATTACTTGTTAAATCACCAACTAGATAAGACTACTGATAACCATGTATATAGCATTAAAAAGATTCCTAAGTTTATGTAATCAAACAAGAGTCAGTTAGACTGAGAACAGGAAATATGATGGGCTGATTTTTCTATAGACCAATAAAGTACACAAATCAGCATTTAGTTTTCATCTTCCTAAAGCTACCTCGGTAGGCTTTTGTTTGCTTTTCAGTAGATAGCCACTGTCACTGAGAAGATAGTATTATTTTCATGGTTGTTGCAGCAGTTCATCAAATAATAACACCGGCTAGGTATCCAGCTGAAAGCCACATTCGGTATACTCAAGAGAATAACTCTTCATTGTATCTTGACTTGGTTGACAGTTGTCCAGGGAATGGGACAAACGGGCATATGTCAGCATGAGTTGTGACATGGTTTAAAGAAACCATGAGGTAATGAGGTTAAGTGGTAGAAAGTTCTAGACAGATTCCTTTCCAGAACTGTTTTGATGAAATTGCCTGTAATTGGCACTCCCAAGAGCTTCAGTGCTCTGTCTCTGCAGCCGAGAGCTGCTCTGAGGTTAGATATTCTTTCCAGCTTTGAAAGCATCAAAGCAACTGTATCCAACCTAATCTTGATAAATCAGAGCCCACACATGCTTTGAGCTGCTCATCGAAATTGGCTTTTTGGACAAGAAGATTTGATCCATGTGTCACAGCACTTTCAGGGGCTTATGTAAAACTAAGCTGGATTTGTACAGAAATCATGGCAGCATAATGATGCTTTTTCAAAATCTAGTGAATTCCAGGCAGCGGCCAGATCTTAAAGCTTCAAAAGGCTGTCTTTCTAATATTCTACTTGCTGACTCTGCTTTGTACAAGGCAGCTTCCATCTTTAAACCTCCTTTTTTTTTTACATTTCAAAGATCTGTATGTGGTCAGGAGATGTCAGCAACTGCTTCCACATGGACTGGGAGATTCAAAGAGCATGTGTGCACAGAAATTTCTGGAAAGAATTCTCTTTGATGCCTCTCTTTTCCAGAGTTCTCACTCTGGGATTCAGACATGGCTTATTATCTCCCAGCATGTGTGCCTCTTGAATCCCAGGACAGCAGATAGGACCAGCTTTCTCACCTAAAGGCCAGAAGGGAGGTACCAAGTGGGGTAGGCAAGCAGAAGCATACAGGTCCATGCAGAGACAGCTAGTTAACAGCATCAGCCTCTGCTAGGTTGTTCTGGGTCTTCATAGAGACTCCTCATGGGAAAGCCTAAAGATCAAAGGTCAACTGTACTCACATAGTCATTTATGAGTAGTTAGGACTGACTCCTAGAGTGGTAAGCCAGAAGACAGTTCTTTCAAATGTATATGAACATTCCATGAAGCAGATGATGTGATTATGTACCAAGTCACCTCTTAAAGTGCAGAGGGCTCCCTAAAATCTGCTGTTGTGCCCCTTTACTTTGAATGGAAACATGGCCTTTATGTCAAAAAAGAATAGAAGATGAAATAAAACTATTTGACATGAACATGTGCTTATAGGTATTATTCACCAATTTCTTCTTACATGGAAACCATTATTCCAGCTTAGACTCTAGAGGCCTTTGACTCAGGATTTCCCTTCTAAAATTAAGGAGGAGGTACACAGTGACACTAGCCCTTTTGATAGCAGTATGCCAATGAAAGAGGTGATTCCCTTAACACCTTTATGTTTCCATTTTTACTGAGACAGGATCTGTGTCCTAGAAATGATACACATAGAAAAAAAACCAAGTCAATCCTTTCAGGTATTTATTCTGAATAAATAAGATACAAAAGTAATGGAATACAGCATATTTAGATTTATTCATATTTTCTTTCTAGAACATAAAAAGTTTGACTGTGCCTCTTGTAAAGATGTCTAGGAGAGCAAAAATCTGAAAAAGAAAGGAATAGGGAAGCCAAAGCCTTGAGAAACTAGGAATAGATATGAAATATTAAAAGTATCCATAGGTATCCTGGTCTTCTTACAAAGGAAATAAGCAAAAGATGTGAGTAGCTGATGAAAGAAACTCTCAGATGAAACAGCACCCTCTTTTTCACCTGAGAGTTAAGCTTCCTATCCCAGGATTCTACCATGGGCACAGCTTGGTAGTTAGGTAAGATGTAGAAATTTGGCATCATGCCCACCAAACCCTTTCTTATATACTTTGTGAATGAGATTGGTGCTTCTCATTTTAGACTAATGCCTATCATTTCTCAACTTTCTGAGAAGACAGAACAATTGTCTCTTAGATGCTGCCAGCCTATGGTATGAGAAAGAACCTCAGCCTGCCCTTTGGACCCAAGAAGAGGGTAGGTATAGAGACAGAGATTCTGGTCTCACCACCTGGTCCTGGAGGTCTGAAGAAGTTACCTGTTTTCTGATTTCACTTAAAATTCTCATTACCCAGAAATGCCAGGATTCTTCAGGTGAGAAATCAGTTAAGAACATGGGAAAAAAAGAAAAGAAGAAAGAAAAAAAATGAAGAAAGTATCTCTAGAGTTAGCTAATTGCAGAACCACTCATTTCTAGGTGGTGAAACATTCCAGAAAGAGAGGAAGCAGACAAAAACCTGAAATAGATTTGTGGATGATGATTGACCTACTGCATTTTCCTGTTAACACAGATGATCTGGTCTGAAATAACAAGAAGGGCCATAGAAGAAATAACAAAGGTAGAAAGTCTAGCAAAGTGAACTCAAACAGTAGCCCACATACAGCATTCCGAAATCCCAAAGCGTTCTTTAGATAGTATGGCAAACAGGAGCAAATTGAATTTGGGAAAAGTGTAATCAAGCATTTACCCTCCATGAGGCCCCAAAGGCTTATCAAAATATTGGTTATTTCTTTTGTAATACAATACCAGCTGTTTTGGGCTAATGAAAAGCTCTACCTGACTGCTGATGTCATGTTGGGGGATTTGAATACCATCAGTGTACTATAGCATGTCACCAGAGCCACACCTGACCAGAAGTCAAATTGTCTAAACCATGCGAATATTAGACTAAAGTTATGGGGTACAGTCACAGTAAAATAAACTGCAGCCTGTGGTGGTGGGATATTTGCAAGTCACTAAGATAAAAGAAGCAGAGTGTGAACCTCCCCCAGCCCAGACTTTCAGACACTATTGATTTCACATTTCTCTCATTTTGAAAGAAGATGAAAGGTGACTAACCATCAAATGACAATCACTTATATACCTTTGCTACCAGGCCTCTGCTTCCGCCTCCCAACCTGCTCAGGTTACTAAAGACTGTCCTTCCCTTCTGTCCTAGATAAATAATGGAATAGTACAGCCAGGGGCATGCTCTCTTCTTAGTTTCCTAAAGGAAAAGGGTAAATAACAGAACAAAAGTGAGGACATAGCTACAGACCCTCTCAGATGTACCATGTCTTAGAGTAACACTGGGAAAAACACACCTTACACTCAGCTGCCTGCCAGTGGTGTTCCCCATACATGGACAAGTTTTGAGGTGGTTCTGTCAGGTGGTTCCAGGCCTCATAGCACCTTAGTACCTTAGTGCCTTAGTTTATGGGAGTTCCTAGAAAACCTGACATTTAAAACAACATCAACAACAGTCTGAATTCTTAGTTTGACAGACCCATTGGACATTTGATCATGGTGGGCAAAAATATAAAAAAAAGAAAAAAATCTGATGCATATCAACTACTTCTATTGTATTTGGGTGGGGGAAATGGGACTCAGTCTAGAATTGGCATATTTGTCATCGCTGCTGTCTGTCTTTTGGTGGTGACAACTTCTATTTTGTGAATTATCTCGGGAAGGGAAAATGTTTTTATATTCCTTATGAGTGTGTGCACATCTGAACAACCTTAGGTTGTGGGCTGTCTGGTTTTCCAACTGGATACACTGACCCTTCCTTTTCTCAGAGCTTTGTGTGTGCGCGCGCTCTCTCTCTCCTCTCTCTCTCTCTCTCTCTCTCTCTCTCTCTCTCTCTCTCTCTCTCTCTCTCTCTCTCTCTCTCTCTCTCCCTCTCTCTGTCTGTCTCTCTAGCTCAAGGCTGGTATTCTACCAATTTAGTCACATAATAACTTTTGGCTTTTTTTCTGGTTAATTGAAGATAGGAGTCTCTTGAATGTGTCTGCTCAGGCTGGATTTGAACCCCAACCCTCAGATCTCAGCCTCCTGAGTAGCTAGGATTACATGTGTGAACCCCTGCTACCCAGCATCCCAACTCCTGTGCCCTTGTAGAATCTGTTTCCTTCACTTCTTATCTTTCTTTGTTTTTCCCAGAGCCAAGCTATGCGAATTGTCCGGACTGTGGGACAGGCTTTCGAGGTCTGCCACAAGCTGAGCCTCCAGCATACCCAGCAAAACGCAGATGGTCAAGAAGATGGGGAGAGTGAGAGGAATAGTGATGGTTCAGGGGACCCAGGTAAGCACCATCATTTTCTCTTAGATTCCTAATTGTCTTTGAGGAAAATGAGTTATCATTTGAGGGCAAAGAGAGTTCTTTCTGAGAATACTTTACTGTGGAGCCCAGGCTGGCCTTGAATTTGATACAGGTACAATAGTGCCCAAAGGAAAATCATTTAATTCCATTAGTAGATGACATCCCCTGTAAGTGAATGAATTAAACATCCAACTCAAAAAGTTAAAAATTCCAATAGATAGAGGCAAAAATATCATAAATTTGAGGCCAGTCTGGGTTACAATGGAGTTTGAAGTCTTGCTATATACCACGACCCTGTTTCAAAAACAGTAGCAGCAACAATAAAACACATACACACAAAAATTAGAAAACAACAAAATCTTATACTGTCAATGGTACTATTACAAAACATTTGAGAGAACAGACTGTTGGTTGACATTCTAGCTGTTACCAGTCACTATGTAACTGGCTATGTGATTGAGCTGATTTCTGTAGCCGTTCTGTAACTTAGTTTCTTCTTCTGAAAATATATGGTAGATGGTAGACACTAATGTCTACCATGTAGAATTATTGTCATAAGCAAACAATACATATAAAATGCCAAGTCTATTGCTTAACTTGTTGAACAAACTAAGTATTCATTAGCTGTTATTATTTTAATACACTTAAATAAAAATGTACATTCAGGAATTCTCATTCAATGTGGTAAGTAACCTGTATATGCATTGAGTGTTTGTATTGGCCAGAAATGGAAGAGGCCTGAGGAGAGAGATTTGGGCCCAGGGATTTGTCAGGTGTTGTTGTTGTTTTCCTGAAAAAATGTTTTGGTAGCAATTATTTCTGGGGATTTAAAATTTAAGGGAACTATAAAATAGGGATGTTAATTTTCATATTAAACTTAAAAAATTGATAGTAAATATATATATATATAAACACTTAAAACAGTTAAAAAATAACATAAAAATTCTTGAAAAGATGATCACTTGCAGAGTAGTGGCTTTCCAAATTTAAAAACATATGATAAATTTGGAAAAAGCAAAACTGTACTGATGCTTTAATGGATCAGATTACAAACTTAAAAATACACCGAGATATATGTGCTAATTCAGTGTATGATAGAGACACATCTCCTATGGAAGCAGTGTAGGAATACTTATTAAATCTGAAAGCTTGTGTACCTAATAACCCCAAATTATCCTTAAGTTATTTCTTAGAATTATAATTTTTTTGTCAGTTGTGGAGCTTGAACTCAGGGCCTAAGCTCTATCCCTGACCTCTTTTGCTCAAGGCTAGCACTCTACCACTTTGAGTCACATCTCCATTTCTGGTTTTTGAGTGATTAACAAGAGTCTCACAGTGAATTTCCTAGTGGTAGAGTGTTTGCCTAGCATGCAAGAAGGGCCGGGTTGAATTCCTTGGTACCACACACATAAAAAAAAAGCCGGAAGTGGTGCTGAGGTTCAAGTGGTAGAGCTCTAGCCTTAAGAAAGTCCAAGGACAAGGGACCGGGAGTTTGGCCTAGTGGTTAAAGTGCTTGCCTAGCATGCATGAAGACCCGGGTTCGATTCCTCGGTACCACATACATAGAAAAAAGCTGGAAGTGGTGCTGAGGCTCAAGTGGTAGAGCTCTAGCCTTGAGAAAGTCCAAGGACAGTGCTCAGGCCCTGAGCTCAAGCCCAGGACTGGCAAAAAAAAAATAGCAAGAGGTAACTTTTACATAAATTATGATAAAAAATAATGGGATACTACATAAACATTAAGAATAATGAATGGCCAATGTTATGGACATGGTATTGGAGATATAAACATAACTACATAGACATAAAAATTTATGACTCTATAGACATAATGTTTTATTACATAGATTAATATGTATCTATGACATACAAACCCTCAGCTTAATTTTAGTTATGTTATAAATCTAAGTGCCAGTGATTATATAGAGAGATTTTCTTCTTGAATACTTGTTTATTAAGCATGACCTTTGAAATATGATGTAAAAATCAATGTTAAATTCTTTTTTTTTCAAAAAAAGAAGAATGAATGGGTTACCAATGACACAAAGCCATCTTTAAAACATTTTGTTCATTTGAAAAGTCAAGGTATAGGGTTTGGAGGTGTGGCTCAGCTAGTAAACTGCCAGCCAGTAAGTAAAAACACCAGGTACTGAGTTCACGTCTCGGTTTCAGACCCACCCCCCCCACACCAAAAAAAGTTAAAGATGTAGAGCAGTAGATATGCCATGATACCATTATGTTTTGTTATAAATACATGTGTATAAACATGTGTGCATACATAGGAACAAAAGTAACTGCACAAGCCAAGTACACACAGGTTTATTATGCACATACCTGCAGTATGATACACAAAAATTAATAAGGGTACTTTCTTCTGGGAAAACTAAGTAATTGGAATGGCAGGAAGATTTGTTTATCATTATTCTTTTACAACTTTCCTACTTTGGACATATATTAGGCATAAATTTAGAAAACCCAACATATCCATTTAGTGCTCAATTTCTATGTGATCTCAGGGAATCACCTTATTTTCCTCTTGCTGGCTTGTCCCTATTAAATAGTGGTGGTCTCTTACTGATGCAAGTATTTCAGTTACCTTGATTAATTTTTTTTAAAGTAGCATTTAAATTTTAGATAGAGCCTTGCAATTTGCTGTGTGTCCTTGACCAGCCACAGCTTATTTATTGCAGGTCATAGTGTTGATGTAAAAGTTAAAAATGTTTCAAAACTGGGTGAGGTGGCTCATGCCTATAATCCTAGCTACTCAGGAGACTGAGATCTGAAGCCAGCCCTGGCATGAAAGTCTGTGAAACTCTTATCTCTAATTAACCACCAGAAAACTCAAGTGGTTCTGTGGCTCAAAGGCTAGGGCGGTAGCATTGAGCTGAAGAGCTCAGGGACAGTGCCCAGGCCCAGAGCCCAAGTTCCACAACTGACAAAAAATAAAAAGCTTTTCAAAATAAAACAGAGTTATAAGCAGACTTTGGCAAGCTGTTTAGATCCCTCTGTTGGTTAGTGAGCAGAGCTTAGTGGTGACCATTTCTGGACACCTCATCAGAAGGCTATGTGAGCTGGCCATAACCAGCTTCTCTGCTGAGAACAGAAGCTTGTCTGTTCACTGCTGCACTGGAGGCAATCATCACAAGTCTAGCTAGAGAATGTGTTTGCTTTGCGTGTTAATGCTTCTTTGAGGATGCCCTGATTCCTTGTTAATGGAGAGCTGCGACCTAACTCTTGTGAGCTTTCAAACTCACAATCCCCAGGAAGATGGTATATATGAATTCAAACAAATTCTAACCAGAAAGTAAAGAGCACTATCTGGTGAAACCACTTCCTTCCTGAAATGAAAGGGACTAGACCTAAGATGGTACCCTGAGTCTGATCATTGCATCACAGTTGTCTGAGGATTTTTGTTCTGATCACCATAGAGTGAATCAGAACCCACTACTCAGCTTCTGGCCAGGGAGGTCTGGGACTGACCTTTTGTGAAGAAATGCCTATGATCCTAGTGCCAGTGGCTCATGCTTGTAATCCTAGTTACTCCAGGAGGCTAAGATCTGAAGATCACAGTTCAAAGCCAGCCCAGGCAGAAAAGTCTGTGAGACTCTTATCTCTGACAAATTACTCAGAAAAAGCCAGAAGTAGGGCTGTGGCTCAAGTGGTAAAATGCTTGCCCGGAGCACAAAGAGGTTCAGGAACAGCACTCAGGCCCTTGCTTCAAGGCCCAGGACTTGCAAAAAGAAAAAAAAACAAAAACAACAAAAAAAAACAGCCTGTGTATTTCTTGCACATAATTGTAAGAGCTGGGTCTTATTTCCCTACAATAGGAATAACTGTCTTCTTTTACGTTCAGCCCCTATAGCCACCTGCTTAGTGGAGTGAATTGGTGTGATCCCTTGGGATAATGTAGAGGATGCTGTGGGAAGGGGGTGGGGATTTCAGTAGGATTTACTTCCTACCTTTCCCTTTCTGTGTCATCGCCCCTACTCCTTCTAGTGTACCTCAAGGTCTTTCCTGGCCCCAAAGTAGGCATATACCTGATAGCCATTATTGCTGTTCCCTCTGCCTAAGGAACCTGTATTCATCCTGTGCCAACCTTCTATTCATCCTTTTCTTCCATCTTCATCTTCTAGGAAGCCTACCTGCCTGTTCCTGCTCTTTTATTCTCCTCCCTTTCCCCTCCAGAAAATTCGAACACTTTTATTTTTCTTCTGGGCTTCATGTTCTCTTCACTCCTGGCTGATGCTGTTGACATTAACATTTAGCCCTCTGTGTACCAGGCAGGGAGCATCTTCTGTCTTTAGTGGAGTGTGAGCTCTAGAAGGATTGGGATCTCCTAGCATAATAAATACTTACTGAATACACTGACAAACAGTAAGTACGAGCAAGTATATTACTCACTGTCAACAAGCATTTATTAAGTGCTTACTGTATGCCAAGATGAGCATGGAGATTAAGTAGAGATTCCAGTAGGGTGTGACTTTTAAGCCACCTCCTTGATGAAGAAGGATGACACCGAGACTGGGTGAGCCTGTCGAACTGAGATGATAAAACAAAGGGAGTAAGAGCCAAAGAAGGATGGTGAGAAGGCATGAAGATGGTGATGATGGCTAGAGTGCAGCACAGTTACTCTGTGGGCTATAACAAATGGTCAGTATGAAAATAATGGATAACACCTCCTCTCCTTGTTATGACCTCTGTGGGGAGACTTTTCTTAAAGATTAATATACATAACACCTCAGTGGCTTTATGTTTTCCATATTCCTCTCTTCCTAAGGAGAATGTAATTGGTAGTCTACGTGTAGAAATACTAATTCTATCTTAGGAGAGCCTGTGAAGACCAATATAGTTTCTTCAAAGTTTAAGGGGTTAAACACATGCTGAGTGTGTCTCTTTAAGAAAGTCAATTGCAGCATGCCTGGTGTGCAGCTCAATCACTTTGGCAGAGGACAAAATCACCTCTGCTCACCTCTGCTTCTGTAGATGAAGATGGAAAATAGATTTTGTTTTTTTGAAGAGAGACATTCATTCTAAAGAATTGCCTCAGACTGGATACATGGTCAACCAAACTGCAGGATCTGGTCAGCAAGGATCTGCAGATCCAAGGACAAGTACTTTTAAGTCTGAATTCTCTCTTCCTCAGGGAAACTCACTCTTCCTTCCCTTAGAGCCTTCAACGGATCAGATAAGCCTCTCCACATATGGAGGGCAATCTGCTTGACGCAAAGATTCAAATTTTAGTCTCATCTAAAAAAATTACCATAACCCCTAGAATAATGTTCAGCTACAATATATCTGGGTCTCCCTGTAGCCTGGCACAGTTAGCACATAAACAAAGAAGCAGTGTGGAATGACAGCAGGGTCCTAGATCAGCAGACCACTGTCTGACTCACGAAGGGTGGACATGGCATCCGGACCCTAACTTTGTCAGCTGAGTGGAACACTCTGAACACTGTTTTATCTCTGTTCAGTATTAAAAGAGAATGCAAGTAAAGAAGCCCAGTGCCTGGCATATATGCTCTCAATAAGTTTGGTATGTAGCTGGGGTTCTGGGGCTGACTATAGAACACATGGCCATGAGAGAAGTAGACAAGGGAATCTCAGAAGCATTGTGATTTTTATGACAGGTGATTAACGTGCATCTTTGAATTGCCTGGTAGCACTGTGACCATTAAAGCAGAACATACTTTGAGTATTAGCATTTGTATTACCATTTGAATCTGAGGTTGAACATTTTCTTTTCTTTTTTGCCAGTACTGGGCTGAAACACATGCCTTCACACTCTCACTTAGCTTTTCCGCCCAAGGCTGGCACTCTTCACTTGAGCCATAGATCCACTCTCAGCTTTTTGCCTGTCAATTGGAGAGAATAGTCTCGGGGATTTTTCTGCCCAGGCTGACTTCAAACCCTGCTCCTCAGATCTTAGCCTCTTTGAGTAGTTAGGGATACAGGTGTGAGCCACCAATGCCTCTTTTAGAAAGGTTTTTGATCCAGGAAGATTGCTTACTGCTGAAACCCTGTAACTCTTATACTGCCCCCCTCCCCACTTGTTTCTATCTTTCTCCCCCCCACCCCACCCTCCTGTACTAGGGTTGATCTCAGGACAGTGTGCTTGGTTTTCTTGCTCACTCTACCATTTGAGTCACCTTCCACTCTTGCATTTCCTGGTTAATTGGAGAGTCTTGTGGACTTTTCCTTAAGCCAACTTCGACCTGTGATCCCCTGATTTCAGCCTTCTAAGTAACTAGATTTACAGGTGGGAACCACCCCACAGCTTCACCCTTCCTTTTATTTAAATGTCCATAACTTCTGTAAACACGTTTCTTCTTTTCACAAATACTTCTCCATAGAGCACTTACTGACTCAATCAGGATATTTTCCTGTAATGTGACACCTTGAGAGCCCCAAGGAGAGCAGTTTGTCAATAGTTTTTTGGGTCCCCCCCTCCCAACACACACAAGAATCTGAGAATTTTCCATTTAATTCAGTGTTTATCTTTCTGATGTAGTGGTTCCTCAAGATAAGATGGCAAGCCCTTTGTTGTGTAGAATTTACTCCTGGGAACTAGAAAATGCAAGCGCTGGAGGCTTCCTGTTGTCTTTGATGTCTCTCTAGCACTTTCCCTTCTGGATTTCTGCAGGGCTTTTGTTGATATTATTCCCTTTCATTGTGTTTGCAACCTCTCTCCTTCCTGCTCAGTGCCTTTCTTCTTTCTCTCATTCTTTCTACTGGTCCCTTCCCTGGGACAGATTTATCTTTTGTATCAGTTGGCAGCAGCTACCCTTGACTGTCCCTGGGGCACAGAGCCAGGTGGGGCCTCTGCCTCTGTCCTGTTTGCTTTGCCGTATTTGGTGCTGCCTGTCCCTCCTGGAGTGGGTTTCCTGGGAGAATCCCATCCCCTTGGAGGCAGGCTCCTCCCACGTTGGCTGCAATCCTGCAGCATGTTCAAGGCCTGGAAGAATAGAACTCCTGAAACATAAAATGCTTGCTAGGAATGATGATGATGATGATGATGATGATGATGATGATGATGATGATGATGATGATAATGATGATATATGTCTATAATTCCAGAACTCGAGATTGAGGCAGGAGGATACTGGTCTGGCTACATAGTGTAAGGTCTGACAATAGGAAATTCCACACAGTTCAGAAGAGGGTTTATTGTGTGAGAAGAGAACCGACCTCCTGCCTCCCAAGATGGAGTCAGGCAGAGCAAGAAGGCTTATGGTGAAAAGTGAGAGATTATATAGGGGGAGGGGTATGGCCACAGTGGAAGTGGAGTGATCTCAGAGGATGGGGAAATACCTCAGATTTGGGGACCTCCCACTGCCCCCAGGCATGCCAGTTGCCAGGGTTACAGGTGCTGGCAGGGATTCCAGGGTGCAGAGGGAGAGAGCCAAGGGAAGAAGTCATTTCTGCTAGGCAGACCTAGCAAGACCCTGTCTCAAACAAACAAAGAAGCAAAATAACTTATGTCTGTGCATGTGGCAAGGACATCTAAAAATCTCAATATTAGCTTGAGTCCTCATATTGCATATTAGCTGTCTAGACTTATTTATCTATACACTAGTAACTTTGTATCCCAAAACATTTTACTGTGCCTTAAATATACACTATAGCAAATAAAAATTCAAAATTTAGAACTGTGCCCTCTAGACAATGAACGTGTGATATCGAACTATTCTTTATTCACCCATTCCACCTGCTGGGTATAGATATTCTGATGACTCAGACCAGCAAAGCTTCCTTGACTTTCCAGGATTGCTACTCTCCAATGTATGCTTTGCACTTCCTAGGGCTGAGTCTCTATTCATCTGGTCTTTTCACTCCTTGGATTTAGTCTGTTCCTTTATTCAACAGGTTTTTTGGGGTTTTTTTGGTGGTGGGACGGGGGGTTGCCAGTCTTATTGCTTAAACTCAGGGCCTGATCACTATCCTTGGGCTTTCTCAAGGCTAGAGCTCTACCTTTTGAGCCACAACACCATTTCTGGCTTTTTTCTATGTATATGGTACCAAAGAATCAAACCTGGGTCTTTGTGCATGCTAGGCAAGCACTCTACCACTAGGCCAAACTCCCAGCCCTATTCAACAGGGTTTTTTTTGTTTGTTTGGTTGGTTGGTTTTTTTTGGCAGTCCTGGGCTTGAGCTCAGGGCCTGACCACTGTCCTTGGATTTTCTCAAGGCTAGAGCTCTACCACTTGAGCCTCAGCACCACTTCCGGCTTTTTTCTATGTATGTGGTACCGAGGAATCGAACTCGGGCCTTCATGCATGCTAGGCAAGCACTTTAATCACTAGGCCAAACTCCGGGCCCACTTCAACAGGTTTTTATTGAGTCTGCTGTGTACCAATCTCGATTCAGGTACCAGCCATAATGTGACTAAGTCAAAGTTCCTGTGGGCAAGGAGCTAATAGCCCCAGTTTAAAGGAGGTCAACGTAGCCTCAAAACAATTCCTCAGAATAAATATAACAAGGAAGAGAAAGACTTCTACGATATTAAAAAAGATACTAAAGGATAAAAAGACCTCTATGTTCATTGATCAACAATGAATATTATGGAAATGCCCATATTATCATTATAGTCTATAGGTACATTGAAATCCCCATAAAAATTCCACAGACATTATTAACAGAACTAAAAAAATCAATTTTAAGATGCATATGGAAGCACAAAAGACCCCCAAATAGTCAAAGCAATCTTAGCATAAAAGAGTAATGCTAGAGGTATCACAATCCCTGGCTTCACAATATGTTACAGAGCCATAGTAAAGGAAACAGCCTGGTACTAGCACAAACAAGATAGGTAGGCTAATGGAATAGAAAAGATGATTCAGAAATTAACCCACATAGCTGTAGCATATGTGCCAAAAACATATATTAGAGAGCAGATAGCTTCCCTAACAAATGGTGCTAGGAAAACTGGATAGCCATATGTACTAGATTGAAACTGGATCCCAGTCTCTCAGCCTGTACAAAACAATTCAGAATGCATCCGAGATCTTAATGTAAGATCTAGAAATCTGAGACTACTAGAAGAAATACAGGGAAACCATTTGAAGATAGGCATAGGCAACACCTTTCTTAATATGATTCTAGTACCTCAAGAAATAATAGCAAGAATTGACATACAGGATTGTGTCAAATCGGAAGACTTCTGCACATCAAAGTAAACAACTTCCAGAGTGAAGAGATAACCTAAAGAATGGGAGAAAAACCAGGGCCGAGAGTTTGGCCTAGTGGTTAAAGTGCTTGCCTAGCATGCATGAAGACCCGGGTTCGATTCCTCAGTACCACATACATAGAAAAAAGCCACAAGTGGTGCTGAGGCTCAAGTGGTAGAGCTCTAGCCTTGAGAAAGTCCAAGGACAGTGCTCAGGCCCTGAGCTCAAGGCCAGGACTGGCAAAAAAAAAAAAAGAATGAGAGAAAACCTTTGCCAGTCTTTCATCTGACAGGGAATTAATATCAAGACCCAGCTTCTTGAAACTTACCTGTCTGCCTTGTCATTTCTTTCCAACGCTGCCACTAGCTCTTCAGCCTCCAGTGACACGGTGTCAGCTGTTTTGCCAGTTCTTTCTGGAACTCACAGTTGAAGTCACTGGAAAGCCAGTCTTTCCCTACAGGGAAAGCATCTTTGTAGCTTTCTCTTCTATCTTTCCCTGGTGTTTTGAGAAAGGAGACTTGGTCCCTGGGTTCTTTTCTGACTTTTGGTGGCTTCACACATTTAGTCTGTGTCCAGGATGGACTTTTTCTAAATTTTTCATTCATATGTTGTCTGTCTGCTTTGCTGCCAGTATACAATAGAGTACTTTGCACTATATAGCTTAACCGTATTTTTATTTCTCATAGTTCAGAAGCTGAGAAGTCCAAACACAGGGTGCTGGCCAACTTGGTTCTGGGTGAGAACTTCTCTTGGCTTGCAAACAGCTGTCTCCTCACTTGTTCCCACAAGGCAAAGCAAGAGATCTCTTGTCTTTCTCATTATAAGGACACTGATCCTGTCAGACGGCTTTTACCCAATTACCTTCCAAAGGCAATTTGTCCAAATACTTTCACACTGGAGATTAGGGCTTCTACATATGAATCCGGGAACAGAAATGTGTACTCCACAACATGTACTCAGCAGCCCAGCTGCTGAGTGGATATCTCAATTTAGCTGTTACACAAGCTCTTACAATTTCAGTAGGCTTAAAACTCATCCCCTTACCCACAACCCTGCTCCTCCTCAATTGTCCCTATGAGATATCACCCAGTCATTGCATCTGATATTTAAAAGAGTATCCTCTAATAATCCCTCAACACCATATCACAGACAATTGACCAACAAGCCCTATGGTTTCTTTCAAATCTTCCCCCTCCTCTCTGTTTCATCCCCCTTAAGCCCTTGTATTCCTTACCTAGAGTATTGTTTATCCTGTTTCTTCTGAATCTACCCTCCATAATATTTCTAGGGTAGAGCGATAATGAATGGAAAACTTTGGGTTTGCCTGCTTCAGTCTCTCAATATAAAATCCTTAATCTTCAAGTTCTTCTCTGTGGAACTGTTTGAACTTCCCCTTACCAGCTATCATGGCTTTCCCTGCTTCTTTGCTTTGCCCTTTGCCTAGAATGTCTCCCATGTCTCTCCCTGTCCCACACCCACCTTAACTTGTACCTCTCCATCAGATCCATGCTTTTCTCTGCACAGACTCCTTTAATCCCTGCCTACTTCATGTTTTGTTTTTTTTTTTTTTTTGTCCCAAGCACTGGCTTTACCATAGGTGCTACTTCTAACCTCAGGCTAGGGCTTAAATCTGCATATGGCTGGAAAAGCATTATGTACTGATCTTATTTGTTCACCATGATGCTCAAAGTCCAGTCAGTATCTGTTGTATACAAGGTATTAAATAAATAAACTAAGCATTCTGTAGAAATACTTTAATTCATTTTAAGCAATTCATAAAGTAGCACAGCCTCCTCACAGCACCAAGCTTGGTCTTCTCCCTGCCACCTGTTATAATTTGTAATCTGTAGTCCCCCATTCCATAAGTTTCCTTGATATACCTGGGGGTCTTAATGCCATTTTTTGGTCCCTTATTCATGGATAGTTGTCAGTGCTAGATGACAGGCATTGAGGCCCAATCCTCTAGTACCCTTCTCATCTAATACACTAACCAGCACTAACCACTATCTAGTCTGTTTCAACTTGCCCTTTCCCAGTTCTGCTAGATCTTTTACTCTACTGTCTTTCACCCTATAAGTCAACAAAACTCCAGCTATGACCATCAAAACCCTCACTGCTAGAATCTTCCAGAAAGGAGTCTGTCCCATGGTTTACAATTGAATTATTTGTCTTTAGTTGGGAAACTGCTAGTACAGACAGAATGGTGAATAGCTTGACTTTTTAATATTTCCTCAGAAGCAGAGCTGGAACCTAAGAGGTTTTCTGATCCTATCACAGCTTCTAGCATGGGCTGTCCAAACCTTTGTGTCAAGAACCTCTTGAGTGGGGCACAGCCTCCTCTCATAGCCTATTCATGTGTTCTACCTGTTACAACCCTATTCTCTTTGTTATTTATTAAGCTACTCCTTAGGAAACAGAAGAATGAGATACATCCCTGACCTGAAGCATTAAAGAAAAATGGATGACAGACATATTCAATGCCATGTGTTAAGTACACCGTGCATAGAGTGCTGCAGGAGCCCAACTCCTCCTAACAGCAGTGAAGATCTCTCCTCCTCAGATCATTCCTAGACAGGCATAATGGACTAGATGCTCAGTTCCCAGCAACATCCATCTACTGAATGACATCCATGAGTTACCCATTCATCAGTGATCTTTATCTCTTAGACTAACACCTTCTGCTCCTCAGTTAGCATGGTAATTTCTGGGCACAGGAATATGGTAGGAAAAAAAGGTGTTTCTGTGCTTCCTGCCCACTAGCTTATGAAAGAGAAGAAGTACTTCTTCAGGCCACAGTAAGGAATATCTTTCTGTTAAAAGGCTTTGCACTCAACAGAGGTAGATACCTAGCTCTCCAGCAGCCATGAGGAAAGTGAAGCACACTGTTGACTTTTCTGATTACCAGGCTTGTTCCCCAGATGACCACTGTGGGCCTGCGTAAGAGAAACTAGAATCATTTGTTCCATAGGCAGGTGCTCAAATGACTAGAGACTGTCTGCCTAGGTTCATGCCACTCTGTCCTTGTTTAGACCATGCTGACTCATTTTCCAGCTGATGCTTGGTTTCTGAAAAATTTTAAGAGATTCTATTTGAAGTACTTGATAAACTCATTCCAAAAACAGAGCAAGAAAATATTCCCCATGAAGTATCCAGGAATTCAAGCATTTGTAAGAGTCCAAAAACTATAGGATAAAAAAGAAAAATAAGGGCTGGTCGCAGTGGCTCACGCCTATAATCCTAGCAACTCAGGAGGCTGAGATCTGAAGACCTTGGCGCAAAGCCAGCCCAGGTGCTAAAGACCATGAGCCTCTTCTCTCCAATTAACCACTAAAAAACTGGAAGTAGTGCTGCTCAAGGGCAGTAGGCTTGAGCTGAAGAGCTCAGGGGTAGCACTCAGGCACAGAGTCCAAGTTCCACAACCAACCAAATAAATAAAGAAGAAGAAGTAGTAGTAGGACTTTAGTATAGTGGTATTGAACAATATGAGGTATATGTCTTCTGGGGAAGAAAAAAAATAAGAAGTAGGAAGAAGCTGAGGAAAGCATGGGGAAAAGCCATCTTTATCTTCTCTTCTTCTGAATCTGCTCCTGCTAAGAGATGAGAGTCAGCTCTGAGGCTGGGAGATGATACTGTGTTAGGATAGCACTTGGATCTCCCTGTGCATTGGCCAGTCTTGGAACCCTTTCAGTCCATGTGATTGAGTTCTGCATAGGTGAAGCTGGGCCCTAGAACAAGGCAATGTGTCTCTCATTAGGGGACTATCTGTGTCAGATATCCACATGTCTGGACTACCATCCAGGGTTCTTTCCTTGGCTGCATTCCATCCCTAAGCTGGGATGAAGTGAGGATAACTGTCACCTTTTTTTTTTAAGGTCCCTATACCTGTTGATAATAAGATATAGCTGAAGCTGGAAGTTGGTAGTTTATACCTATAATCCTAGCTACTGAGGAGACTGAGACCCAGAATATGGCAGATTAAAGCCAGCCTAGTCAGAATAGTCCACTAGACCCTACCAACAAAAAGGCAGGCTGGAGATATGGCTCAAGTGGTAGAGCACCAGCATAATATGCAAGCTGAATGAAGACTTGGATTCAAGTACAGTTTTTAAAAACAAACAAACAAGCAAAAAAAAAACCCAACTACTACAACAGCAACCATATATCTATTACATCCCATTCAGGCTTAATAAAATGCTTCTTTTAACTGTAGACTTAATAAACAACATTAAGATAGAAATATCTTACCAGATTGGAAAGGTATTTTAGTGAAAAGATACATGAAAATGTTCTGAAGCCTGTGGATATCCCTAGACTCAGCATAACAGAAAGTTGAGGTGGTAGATCAAAAGGAAACATTGTTCTTGATGTCAGCATTCCTGTCCCGGTTGTCCCTTGCAGGACGCCAACTCACTGGAGCCGAGAGAGCCTCCACAGCCACAGCAGAAGAGACTGACATTGATGCCGTGGAGGTCCCACTCCCAGGGAATGATGTCCTGGAATTCAGCCGAGGTGTGACTGACCTGGATGCTGTTGGGACAGAAGGAGGCCTCCATGTTGACTCCAAGGTAGGCAGGAGGTAGCCCATGATGGTCGCGTGTGTTCCTGTGACCTGCATCAGAGCTTTAGCCTAAGGCTGTCAGAATTGCCTCCTGGCTTCTGACGGCACGTAACTAGAGTGAGTGGGATACCCACTCGTGGCATGGTGGCAAAGCTGAAGTGTGTCTAATTGCTTCTCAGAGTGTAGCCTGATATCTGCAGATTCAGCCCATGTGGGCCAACACCACAACTAATGTGTCAAGGTAATGTGGAACTCATCTCTAACATATCTCGCCCTCCCAGGAGCCCGCCAGTTTGTCATTTTCTTCTTCTCCCTGTTTATGCAAGGCACATCCTAGCACACCCACATGGTATATACACACCCCTGTGGCTTTGCTAGTGGGTCCAGGTCTTTTTGAGCCCCACTGTCTGCTCTGGGTACCTTTACCACTCCCAGATGAAAACACTGTTGAGTCTGTAAACTGGCTCACTGCATGTTATTAACTTGAGAGATCAAGTTAATAACATGGGCGTCAGTGGTGCACACTCATAATCCCAGCTGCTCAGGAGGCTGAGACATGGAGAATTGCAATTTGAAGCCAGCTTTCTCTGTCTTAGGCCAGCTCATCAGAGGAAAAGTCTGTAGCTTGGTGAGCAGAGGTCATGTGTCCTTTGGTGTCCAGTAAGTAAGGAGCTACTGTCCTCTGTCCCTGGGTACTTTCTTGCTGTATGCCTGAATAGGGATCAACAACAGAGCTGCAAGAAAAAAACACATGCCTCCTTAACATTGCAATCTGGGTTATAGGGTCCATCTGAGTGAAAATTACCAACAGGAATGGGAACTAGAATCTCTCCTGATTGTTGTAATGCTCACACATTTTTTTCTCCCAGATGGGCCTCACTGTGAGAGGAAGCAGCAGAGAGCTGGAGGCTTCTAGCCCTCAGTGCCCAGTTCATGGAAAACATCTCAGATCCCTTGAGGAGGGAGCTCTAAGGACAGAGCAAAAGAAAGGGTTGCAGCTGCCTTCCTCCTGTTCTCGTGGCAGTAGGTAGCTGTGTTTTATAGATATGGGTGCTTCTAAGTCTAGTACCTCAAGTAACTCAACAACAGTATATAATTGAAAGGGTTGGGTAAGAGATGAAAAACGGTGTCAGCTGCTTATCTCCCACCTATTGGAATAGTCCCTGAGGTGTTCAGATAGTTTTGTAACTCAGGCCATGACAGCATTTCCTCCCTGGAGCCCCATTCACATTCCATGAAGCCATCTCCAGCTTATAGTTTGTAAGTGGCCATTTCATTCTGCCTGTGTACAAATTATGATCATTATCAAGAAAGTGAGGTCTCTGGCACCTGCCCATGTGTCATGTCCTGTCTTTTCTTCTCAGGTCTCACCCCACCCTCAGGATCCCATGTTGACAGCTTCACCCCGCATGCTGCTTCCCTCTTCTTCCTCAAAGCCACCAGGCTTGGGCACAGGGACACCGCTGTCCACCCACCACCAGATGCAGCTCCTCCAGCAGCTCCTCCAGCAGCAGCAACAGCAGACGCAAGTGGCTGTGGCCCAGGTTCTCCTCAGCCTCCTCCCTACTTCACAGGCTCCACTTTCATGGGCTTGACGCGCCTTCCCTAGCGAGGGGCTTAGGGCAGGTTTAAAACAAAGGGAGCCACAAGGAATCACTCATGCTATTGGATCATTGCTTGTCGGGGAGTTGCAGAGCTAAAGGTGGGAGGGAAAGGGATAAGGGCTGCTGATTAAATGGAAAGACATATTTTAGTTTCCCATGTTGTTCCCTGCTCTGAGTTGAGCTTGGCTGGCCTGGCTGGATGTTGTTGGATAATGACTTAGCAAGGAAATTATGCACATAAATTTACCCTTACCTCCCTCTCTTTTGTTTTCCTGGTATTTGGGGGTGGGATGGGAAGGAATGCCTTAGAATTAGGACAGGTGTAACTTTATAACACTCTTGTATAAATTTGTGCTAAGCATCCTTGCAAAGATACCACCTCGGCATCCCAGCCTCCTTTGTCCATACCAGGTTCTAAGCCTCCATCAGTGATCTACTTATTTCAAACAGTACTTGATGCACTAATGACTTTGGAATTCATTATAACCAGACTGAATTTATGGAAATTTAGGTAGATTACTTGAGCCCAAAATGAGAAGAATTGGCTTTTTTCTTGGGATATTGGGACAGTGTGTTCTGAAGGCTTGATGTATACTGCTTTCAGCAGGAATTCTCCCCATTTTCTTTCTGTGGATGGCATGAGGTCCACATCTTCCTTGGACCTTAAGAGTCTGAACTTAATCTTTACCATAGAATGTCAGTGAATGGGGAAGACACTTTCATCCATCCCATTTAAGAGCTGAATCTTGAGACCAAAGTCAGACAGGGTCAGGGCCTGAGTAAGTAGCTGAAGATAATTAAGAAGATGAGGTGGTCGGGGCCCAGGAGAGTTGGTGAGAGGTCTGGAAAAGCAACTATGGCATTCCTGTGCATTCCCAAGCTGCTTGCCTAATTGGCTGCTTGGATTTTCTGCATTCTACAATGAAGGATGCAGACTTCTCCAGGGAGAATTTATCATTCCTCAGTATATCTTCTGCTTCTTCTGGCTCCTAACTGAAGTGGATCAGTCCTCTATTCAGAGCAGTGCTTTCTTCTGTGCAACTTGATGAAGCATCTAACAACCCATCCATAGCAAGATCTGCTATGACTTGGCCTTACAAAGACCTTCTTGAAACATGAAGGGCTTGGTGCTTCTGACTTATGCCTAAGGCACTGGTCTTACGGATGACTTGGCACCATGTTTCAGAAGAGTTGAATCATGGGGATATTTGCTCCCAAAGTAATGGAGTCTCTTCAAAAGAAAAACAAAAAACAAAAACAAAAAAAAACAAGAGTTCTATTAAAGCAAAGAATATGTTGTAATGCTAGGAAGACTTACAGATGTTTCCAGAACACAGAAATAAGGGAATGTCATGAGTGGCTTCTCATTTTGGAAGAGAAAAAAAAATATTCCTCTCCATCAAATAAAAGAATTCATGGCTAAAGACAGCATGGCAGTCTGAGAATCCCCTTCTCCCTGTGGTGATGGATGACAGGAATACAAAGCCCGAGCACTCCAGCACTGAGTCCATTCCAAGACACATCATTTCCAACTTTTCCACTGAATACAAATCCATTCTGTAACCTACTTCTTTTATCCTTCAGCATATCAATTGCCAAGTAATTATTATTTATGTAAGAGTAGGTTTGATGAATATTCATGATGTTGTTTTATCAGAAGGCATTTGAATTTGAAGACAGTGCTAAATACTAGAGATTATTTGTAAATGTCTGATCTACACACCACTGTGTTGTGGTAGTTGAAAGAAACACCCAACCTACAAAGCAATAAGAACTATAACCTATCACAAGTCTACCACAGTCAAGGCAAAACTTAAAGAAGGGTGTTTTGGCATAAACTCAACCATCAGTTTTAATAGGACATTCCTGCTCTGTACCTCTTTAATAAGTTCTCCTCCTGAAAGAAAGTAAGTTTAGAGGAATAGAACCATGGAGCATTTGGGGTTTGTTTTGTGAGTCTGTCTGTGTTCCAGCCGCTTCTTTTGGCAGCCTGAACCTCTCATTCATTCAAAACCTGTTAAATATAGCTGACAAGTTCCTCCCTTGACTCTCAGTTCAAGCAGTAAAATGATAAAAGCTTACCATATATTATCCATGAGTACAGTGACTTTGGTTTCTAGTAATAGACTTCTAGGGCCTTTAGATCAGAGGAAGAAGCTGGAGGTCATCAGATGGCTTCTTGAACATATTCCTCTACCATCCTTTACCATCAGTCAGTCTCACCTTCTTCCTTCAGTCTGTACCTTGCTTTGACTGCCCAGGAACAAAGCAGGGTATTGTGTCTCTCACCTGGCTTTCAGCTCCCCAGTCCTGAAGATGAACTAACACAGATTTTGATTAGAAGCATCTCTGCATACTCTTTCTTCCAATTTCTTTGTAGGAGTTGATCCAAGTGCTTTTTATTAGTACCTGTATCCTTGAGTAAAAATAATTATGTAAGATAATATAGATGGGTTAATTATAGGCAGATCATTTTAGGGTTTGTCACACATTAAATAAACCAGGCATGGTTTCTCTACATGAGGGGACCAATTTAATTTACTAGCATGAAGTCAGCTTTTCACTTGTTCTGTCAGATTCTAATACCAGCCAATTGCAAGACTTCCATCATTCTTCATTAAATTACCAGGTCCCTCCCCAGAATTTCAACCAGTAAGACTGACTTTGGCATTTCAGATGGTAACAGTTCCTCTTTCTTTAGGTAGCCAAGCCCTCTTGTGCTTCTCTTGGATAAAAGTCTAAGGCAGACCCCAAGTTCTTGCAGATAGATGTGTTCTTGATATCACTTGTTGCATTTATGTTCCTTCCTCATTTATTCTCACAGGCCAATATTTTTCTGCTGTTGCGCTGGAACCAGGCTTAGCTCTCTTTCATCATGTCATGATTTGCTATAAGACCTCAGACTTACTCTAGCTTCCTCTAAATTGCTTCAGAGCTGATCTTAAAGGGCTAGCCTTAAAGGTATAGGAGTAAAAGTAATGTTTAGCTAGCTCCTAAGTATCTCTACATTAGGCCTCCATGTGTAAATAGTGAATTACTCTTAGTCTATACATTCCCATCCCAGCATGAAGTCTTTGCCTGGCTATATTAGCTTTCTGCTTGAAGATGGACCAGAAGTTCAAGGATGTGAAAGAGATTATAATCACACCTTGAATCAGTCCTGGGATGTAATTGGTGTGTGCATGGCTGTGGGTTGGGCCTATGTGGCTCCAGAATTGACCTGAACATTGCAGCTCAGTAGCAACAGTAAGCAGGCCAGATCACACTTTACCAATTCCTGGCCTACCTCATGGGGAAAAAAAAAAGTTAGTGCAGCCAGCGATTGCTATTTTAAGACTTTTGCCCTACCTGCTGCCACTCTTGCTTTTTTAGAAGCAAATAATTGATTATTTGTGCTTTGTAATTGTGTGTGTGCTATAGTTAGTTAAAGGAACAGTGCTGAAAATGCTCCACATCCTCACCCCAGGCCTAGATGTAGCACCTGTCTTTGTGGCTTCTCCCAGTCCCCTGCATCCTGATATGCACTGCCCAAGGACCCTGCCATGTGCATGCTGAGACAGCACCACCTGCCTCTGCTTGTGTCTGGTTGGGGGGGGGGGGGGCAAATTGCTCTGGTTCTCTCCACTGCCATTTCCATGTGCCTACTGCTCCCTAACTTCAGCCTGGCCCTGCCCCCACTTCTGATGGAGGAGCTGGAGTCCAGGCAAGTAGGCTGGAGAGTGAATGGGTAATGGTGTTGATGTGGCTGGGTGGTCGAGGGGTGGGTGTCAGATTTTAGGGAAGCTTCACAGAACTGTGGGGTACAGAATTGATCTTATGTGTGTTGTGTTCTGACCAGGATGCAGAGGTGGACACTGGCAATGAGCATGGCTTTAGTGCCACATCACTGTGTCTGATATGAACTTAGTCTGTGAGTGATATATGTTAGGTAGAAGACACCAACATATACCTCTTCAGAGATAAATACAGCTAGCCTTTGTGGAAAGTGTTTAATTCTTTGAAAGAACAGTATGCTAAAAACAAATGTCCCATCTTGGGAAAGGCAATGTGGTACCTCCTGCTCTTATGGTATGATCAAAGAAACAAAGCAGAGAGAGTTAAAGCACATTGGTCAAACTAAGTCTGAAAGTGACATTGCCTCCTTTCGGCACTTCAAGTACATGTATGCCTTGCTTCAGTATGCAAGCAAGTTCAGGCTATGCTGTTTCCACTGGGCCTGGTTTGACACAGACTGTCATGGCAGAGGCCTGAGCCTCACACCTGATGCCACCATAACAGCTGCAGAAATAGAAGAGCTCATTACTTCTGGCTTCGAGCAGTAGCTGTGGGTGTGTGTTTTGCACACTCAGAGAGTCTAAAAATACCCAAATTGGTATAACAGAAGCATTTGCAGAGGTAAAAATCCTACATACTTTGAGACAAGGAGTTCCTGTCCTCAGGGATATCTTTTCATGGCCTTTGGTGCTAATGGATTTATACCCTATGTATTAGAGTCAAGGATTATGTCTCCTGTGTTAATGACACTACATCTTTGGGACTTGAATAACAAACAAGCCTCCCACTTCTCATGATCACCTGGCCACTCCACATTCAACTTTTGCAAGAGTGAATTGCTCTTTTGTCCTCAATGCTTATTCTCAGTGGGGAACTAAGGACTTTATTTCAGTGGGCAGTTAGCAAATATTCCTTGGTACTGTCCACCTGGATGGTAGATTCCTAGTGAGTCCTCTAGTTGCCAGATGTGTAACTGTGGACTCCAGAGGTGAATTTCTTACAGTTGCCTACGGAGTACCCACCAGACTCCAGCATCCTCAATGCAGTGTTTCCAAATAGCTTTTCTTGCCTGGATATTCCGATTGGTTTGTTGGGATCTGAGTCTGTAGCATGTGTCTTAGGGAACCCTCAACAGACACTGGTTAGTAAGATGCAAGATTCTCTTCTGTCTGTTTACATCCATTGAAAGATGATTCCTGGGCCGGGAGTTTGGCCTAGTGGTAGAGTGCTTGCCTAGCATGCACAAAGACCCGGGTTCAATTCCTCGGCACCACATACATAGAAAAAAGCCAGAAGTGGTGTTGAGGCTCAAGTGATATAGCTCTAGCCTTGAGAACGTCCAAGGACAGTGCTCAGGCCCTGAGCTCAAGCCCAGGACTGGCAAAAAAAAAAAAAAAAAGATGATTCCTGAGGGATATTGCTATTTTGTTACAAAGAAAACAGACAATGAAGAGTCAGCATATCTAATTGGTCAGTAGATTCCTTTCAAAGATACACTAAAATAAAGAAGAGTATTCACAGGTGAAGGGATACACTGGCCCCTCCTCTGGGAGCATCCCTGGGAGCTTTCCACAACAATTGCCCTGTTCCTTACAACTTAACAGGTTCACAAGTGAAACTTCTCCATGTCCTAGTTTCTAAGGAAGACTATGGTTTAATAGCCACCCACCATCTGCTCCAGATTAAAATATTACTGACACCTCTTTTCCTGTTCTCTCTCCTCTCCAGATCTTTCCTCACTTTACATAAAATACTAAATGAGCAGAGTTCAAGCCCCCCAAAAGCCTGAAACAAAACAAAACAAGGAACCATTGAAATGTGCTGGAAGTTTGGCCTAGTGGTAGAGTGCTTGCCTAACATGCACAAAGACCCGGATTCAATTCCTCGGTACCACGTACATAGAAAAAGCCAGAAATGGTGCTGTGGCTCAAGTGGCAGAGTGCTAGCCTTGAGGAAAAAGCCCAAGGACAGTGCTTAGGCCCTGAGCTCAAGCTCCAGAACAGGAAAAAAAAAAAAAAAAGATACTAAATGAGGCTGATGCCTTGACCAAAATATCAGATCTGCCCTTAGCAATGCTTCATGAGGGATTAGATTTACTTTCAGTTCCTTAGGCAACATCTCCCTTGGGGAAGGATGGGCTCAGCATTGGGGAACCTCTAATGGAAAGAGGCAATTAATCTCATTAGTGGCTCCTCTCAGTTTGAAACAGAGCCAACTGCAAGGTCAAGTCCTTAAATCTGGGCAGAAAGGGAAGCAACTGGCTCCTTACTCCAGGAAGGGTCAGACATAAGAAGGAGGGCAAGTCCCTTGGTGAGCCTCAGAAAGACTGTGAGGTAGTAATGGTCTTTACTCCCTGGAACACACTGCTTCTCAGAAATCTAGAGCACTTTTGTCTGAAATAGAGTTGGCAAGTGCTTCTGCCTCCCTTTCCTCCTTTCTCTACTCTATATCCCATCTATTCTGTCTTTGTTTGCCCCATGTTTTTGGTCCATCCAACTCACCAAACTCGGTCCCTTTTTTGCCAGAAGTTTCTGAAATTGTCCTCAGAGATTCTGTATCCTCTTCCTGGCACAAGAATCATCCATGGGTGGACATTGGCCTTGTGATTCAGTTTCTTCATACAGAGGCTAGATATAATTGTCCCATCCTTCTCCTCTCCCTGCTGAGTTCTATCTCCACATAAGAATTACATAGCAAAGGCTGATATGCAAACACCACAGCTGGCAGGCCCAGTGATTATGCCATTACTGGCAATTCTACCATGAGAAGGTTGTGAATTGATGAAATACTTACTGTAAATGTCCACCTCAGCCCTTTTGGGGTATCAGAGAAGTGCTGATATGAGTCACTCACCAGCAGTTTTGATCCAGGAAGAAATCACAGTCCTACGTGCTTTCATGTGGAAGGAGGAGGAATTAGATTGGCACCTAACACATGTGAAGTCAGGCTTCACCACAGCAAGCTCGCTAATTTAGAAGTACAGTAATATTCCTGTTTCTTATGATTGTTTACAAGGGGGAGAAGATAACATGGAGTAGGGTTGTTGCAATTATTCTCAACCTAGTAGTTCTGTACAGTGGGGGTTGAGAGAAGTGTGTATGTCTGTAGGGGTTACCTTTTGTAACTGGTACCTGAGTGCTGCACAGTGGCCTTCCCTTGAGACATATGGAGAGATCTACAGGACCAGTGGCTCAGCTTCTTTTGGCTCTTTCTCCAGAATTAGAAGACCAGGTGTCCACTTTTCTCTAACAAACTTCTTTGGTCTTGATTTTAATGACCAGAGACTGAAGCTATCCATTGGCAATTCTCATTAGCATTCATGTCCTTCTTTCCCATTTGTCCCCTCTCCTGTCTGTCTCCCCTGCTTCCTCCTCCTCCTCCTCTCTGCAGGTCCACTTGCTGAAGGATCAGTTGGCTGCTGAAGCCGCAGCACGGCTGGAGGCGCAGGCCCGTGTGCACCAGCTCCTGCTGCAGAACAAGGACATGCTACAGCACATCTCTCTGCTGGTAAAGCAGGTGCAGGAGCTGGAGCTGAAGCTGTCAGGACAGAATTCCAGTAAGCCACTTCCCTGCCCAGCCTCACTCCCTGGGTAGAAGTTCTGGAAAACATTTCATTTCTCTATAACCATAATGGTGCTTTATGGGGATCCTGACCTTCCCTTTGTATTACAACAGCAAAAGGAAATCAGCTTTTATTTATATTGTCTATATACCTCATGGGTTATAAAATTTCAGAACAAACCATACCTTGACTACCTTCAACCACACATACAAATTTGACCTTAAACAAGCACCTGCTTATCCAAGTCTCTATTTGAAGGGGGCCTGCTGACTGAGCACCTCCTGGCTATCAAAGTTCTTTATGAGATCTATGGAAAAGTTTTAACAGTTTGATAGTTGTCACTCTTCACTATATTTCACTATTGCACAGAAGCTGGTAAAAGTTGGTCTATTTAGATAAGGCAGTATAGTAACTGTGGCCAACAGCTCTACTGGTCCATGACACAGGGTACTTGTCTCTGCCTGGGATGCTGTCTGTATGCCCAGCCTCCTCCAACCTGGACTGGAAAGCAATAGGAGACACATCTCCAGGCCTTCATCTTGCACTTACTCCTGGATTGTTCGCAAGCTCACAATCTGTGCTGCATAACACATACCCAATTGATCACCTGGTGTGCCAAAACTGTGATCAATTAAAATGAAAAAGGGAAAAAAGTAAATGATCTCATTTAGTACCTTGAGTGTTACATGTTGTTAGTCATCTGTGAGATGAGGAAACAGACTCAGAGAGGTTAAGTCACTTGTTCTAGGGCACAAGACTGGCAGGGGATGAGATTTATACTGAGGTCTAATTACAAAATTCATACTTTGGCAGTTCTACCAATAATTTCCTTAACTATGCCATGAGCTGCCCCATGGTCTAGCCCATAGACATTCAAGTCAGTAATTCTAGGGCAGGGCTGAGAATCTGCACTTTTAAAGAAGCCATTGTACTTCACTTATTTGGACTGTTCGTTCTTGGGTTGTCCAGACTTTTGAATGCTGAGATCCTGCTCTGTCCTAACTGAAGTCAATCTATTAGACAGACTAAAGAGGCTAAGAGATGTACTCTCTGACTGGGTACCATTTTCCCACTACAAACCTAATTCAAGGCCTTCATTGACCATCCTCCTGGCTCTGCCTTTGCTGCCTTGGCAAAGCTGCCCCAAGTGGTGTTGAGTGGGTAAAACCCTTAGGAGGTACTGTGAAATTGGTCAGGACAGCATCCTTGCCAAGCCATAGAGACTAAATGAGTTCATATTTAGAACCTGACCTAATGATGTTCCTTTCTCTCCCTCCCCCACCCTTTGTCTCTGCAGTGGGCTCCCAGGACAGCTTGCTGGAAATCACCTTTCGCTCTGGAGCCCTGCCTGTGCTTTGTGACCCCACGACCCCTAAGCCAGAGGACCTGCACTCACCACCACCGGGCGCCGGCTTGGCTGACTTTGCCCACCCAGTGGGCAGCCCCTTAGGTAGGCGTGACTGCTTGGTGAAGCTGGAGTGCTTCCGCTTCCTCCCACCAGAGGACACACTACCCCCGGCCCAAGGGGAGCCCCTCCTGGGTGGCCTGGAGCTCATCAAGTTCCGGGAGTCGGGCATTGCCTCTGAGTATGAGTCCAACACAGATGAGAGCGAGGAGCGGGACTCGTGGTCCCAAGAAGAGCTACCACGCCTGCTCCACGTCCTGCAGAGACAGGAGCTGGGTGACAGCCTGGATGATGAGATCGCCGTGTAGGTGCCAGGGTGAGGAGGTGGCAGAGGTGGTGTAGAGGGACCGAATCTAGTGGCTTCCCAGGTAGGGAGCACCCTACGACCCTGGAGAGGGTAAGGCTTCAGAGTAAGATCAGAATGTCACTTTGGGGGATCAATAGGAGACAACATTGGATTCTCAGAGGTGAATCAATACCTGCTTTCTGCTTGTGGATTCAAGGTGATGGAAGCAGGGTTCATGGCTTTGGGAGAAGGTCCCTCATCAGAACCACAGGCTTCTGGAAGACCTGCTGCACTGTCAGGACCCTCTGTGTTATCATATGATACCCTAGTGAGCCCCTTTCCTCATTCCCTCTCCCTGGTCCAGACTATAAAGGGAAGCCATTGGTACCTTCTCAGGTACTTTGTTTTGAATATCAGGATGCTATGAGTTGCCTCATCCTCCCCTAACCATATAAGAGACTTCCTTCTCCAGGCCCTGACTGAAACTGTAGAAGCTGAATCAGCTCTGTGCTACTAAAGCCAGGCTGTTTCCAATGGTGTGAGTATGGAATTGGGATGTGTCACAAATTACTGTCAATAATCTATTAGAAGAAATTGGGTCCAAACACTTTTCCCTTTGCTGACTGTTGGATGTTGTTTCTAAGGGACCCTGGAAAGGAAGTGGGTGAGGGTGAGGACTGGGAACAGAGGGGATGAGAAGAGAGAGAGAGAGAGAGAGAGAGAGAGAGAGAGAGAGAGAGAGAGAGAGGAGAGAGGAGAGAGGAGAGAGGAGAGAGGAGAGAGGAGAGAGGAGAGAGGAGAGAGGAGAGAGGAGAGAGGAGAGAGGAGAGAGGAGAGAGGAGAGAGGAGAGAGGAGAGAGGAGAGAGGAGAGAGGAGAGAGGAGAGAGGAGAGAGAGAACTTTTTGTTGTCCCTTCAGCTTAGAAGCCCTGCCTACCTGCCTCTTGCCCACAACCCAGCTCCTGTAAATGGAGACTGGGAGGGGTCCTCCATTCCTCTGAACTGCCTCAGGGGCTGAGCCGGGCCACTTGAAGCTTTTGCAGCACTTTGAATCTGTGGAAGTCTCAGAGCCCCAGAGTTCCCTGCCTTACCTCTCAACCTGTTTCCTCCACTGGGCAAATTGGTCAGTTTTTACTAGGGGGGAAAAAAAAGGAAAGATGGATGAAAAACATGGATGCAAGCTGATAGCTGAGACTGCTTTAATCCACTTTTTAGAATCACTGCCACTGAGATCAGGGACCACAGCCATGCCACCCTGGCCCATCTCTGGGTGTGCATGCCTCAAACACCTGGAAAAAGTGCAACTTCTATCATCTAGCTAGGACTTAGATGGATCTCTGCCCAATAACAGACTGACTTGGCCCATGAGGGAAAGTATCCCCAGAAGGCCTTTAGTGGTTAACAGATTCTCATATGTCTCAGAGAAAGCTGAGACATGCTTGAGTCATGTTCTGAGAGAAGATGTCTTTATCCTGCTACAGACCAGACTGCAGTATTATTAGAAGGCCAATTGATATGGGTATCATTATCCAAAATGGAGTACTTCAAATCCAGCTTTGGTATGGACTTTGTATAAATGCTATCACAGCCTTTTCTTATAGCCACAGTTGGATTTCTTATAGACCATAAAGTCCAAGTTAAAAGAAAATAATGAAACTTTACATTAGTCCTCCCTGATTTATCAGGATGTCAGTGGAAATAAGAAGTGGTATGTGTATGTGTGTTGTGTGTGTGTGTGTGTGTGTGTGTGTGTGTGTGTGTGCATGTGTGCATGTATGTGTGAGAAAGTATGTTTGTTGGCTTGGGAGAAGTGATTGACAGGAGAGAAAGGGGATCTTCCAAGTGTTTGAATGAATAATAGATGTGTGTATTTTTCTTACATGTATTTCACTGGAGAGGTATGGTTCTATTTGTTACATGTACTAAATAACTATTGGAAGTAGGTCCACATACAGGGAATGTGGGACTATGGAATGAAAGGAGTAGCCTGCAGCTGAGCCTACTAGCCTCTTAGCTAGCATGCATCATCCTAGCCCAGAACATCTTGAGCCTGAGACATTTGAGACAATCAGGATTTGAATGTCTAGGGAAGTAGAAAGTATGATCTCTCAAGGCCCACTCCCACCAGCAAGAGCTAAGAATAAAATCAGAGATCAATGGATTAGGTAAATGGATTATAGATGGAAAAGTAGGTTAGGATGGGGGAGTGGGTAGGAAAGATAATTTCTAAAAGTCTTGAAAAAGTTCAAAGGAAAAGAAAAAATTAGAGGTGACATTAAGGACCTGGAGAGACTCGTTGATGCTAACTGGGAGCCCAGTTATGTGATGATGCGTTGGTACCCATTCAAGACTTTTACTGTTGGTTTCTGCCTTTCTCAACTCCACCCTTTACCTCACTCAGACCCTCCCTGGATTATCACTTGTGGGTTGCCCCCTCCTTACTGTACCCAAATCTGTACCAAATGAGTAGTGATGAGAGACAAAGAACAGATTTAGGGGCCTTGCAGGGTCACCAAACACTACCCTTCATCGAAGGCACCAAGCAAGAAAGGGAATGTCGCAGACCTGACTGACTTCTCAGCAATGCCCCTCTGTCCTCCTCCCTCCTTGCTTCCTGCTCTGCTAACTCAGCTCTGCCTTCCTCTCTTCCATCCTTCTACTCGGCCCTATATGGAGGACATGTGGACACCAGGAGTGCCAACCTTGGTACCCACCCCAGCCTGCTCCACGTACCAGCAGACTCGGGCACACAAGGCCTCACAGGTGCAGAGCCAGGAAAGAATTTCTCTGTACAGGATTGGACTGCATATGGGGACTGAAAACTATATTTCTTATACTCCTGCTTGTATTGATGCTATCTGTAAAACCTCTTCCAAGCCTCCCTTCTCTCAGCTGCCTTGTTTAGGAGTTGCATTCCTTTATTTACTCTTTGCTTGACTGCTTCCTTCTACCCTCTAGCCCTCTTTTCCTAAAACTGTGTGTCATTAAACTCTGTTGGATCAACTCTCTGGGACAAGATTCTGTTCATGTAAGTGCACTTACTCCCTGGATGTTGTCACTAGCCTACTGGCTTTTGCTAAATAAAAATCTTTCTTATTTCTAAATGTCTTTCCATAGTCTTTTCTTGCTTACTGTATTTTATCTGCTCCTCTGTCTTCCCTCCTTTACCTGCTTCCCAACCTGAGCAATATCAGCTCTGTAGCATGGTTTAGAAAGGATACACATGTACCTGGAGGAGGGAGATAGATGGCACTTTCACTTATGGCTTCTGCAGACCACCCTTGCAGGGTCAGATTATACCACCTCTCAGTTGGGAATTATTTTGCTTATAAATGAAGAGATGCCTGCCAGGGTCCAGGTGGCTTTTTTGGCTAAGAAACACTGGCTCAGAAGGAAACTGAAAAGATGCCCAGTCATTCATCTACTCCAAGGGGCTGGACTCCTGGAACTGACGTCACGGTTGCCTAGAGACCACCTGGCCTCGGATTGGACAGGTTATGACCCTACATGCCCCAGCTACTGAGCCTGACAATAGGAAGCCTTGAACTGTATGTGTGGGAGGCACCGAATGGGTGAGAAGCAGACATCGGGAGTGTAGGACCAAGAGTGTTCTTACGTTAGTCTTACAGCATTTGAGGGACAGGGATTTGAGCCCAGCTTCTGTCTCACTCTGAAGGGAATGAAAGAGTTACACATGATTTTAGCAGCCCAATGACAAGTGAAATTTGGCTCCAGGAAGGGTTATTGTATAGCCACTAAGAGGACAGAGGCATACCCTCCACTCCACTCATAACACCCACTCATCAGGGAGGCAAAGACTAAGGGAGAGTGGGTGTCATGTCCTTGATAGGAAATGCCCCCACAGCAGGGAAAGGGCCCACAACCATCACGGAGCTGAAGCCAGAGGGAAATAAGACCTAAAATAGGACCAGGAAGTGTTCAGCCTTTCTTCTTTTTATAGCCCACATAATGGACAAAATAGGCATCCTTGCAGCATCTGGTGATCACTCCTCTCTGTGTCACATTGGCAGCGATGTTCGTGCAGAAATGGAATAAGGGTCAGGCTGTCCACTAGGCATATTACATGTAACAGAACAAAACAGTTATGAAAAGATGTCCTTTTCTGCTTTAGCAAGAGGTGCTTATTTTGAGTGATGCTATATGCGGTGGAGATGGGCCCACACCCTCATCTTTTACTTTCTTTGTGCTCAGGGATATTATGTCCTCTGCACTCTATTTCTATATGTTAGTGTTTAGGAAGCCTTTCATACTGTAGTGGTTTTTCCCTCTGGAAATAACTCCTTGTCTCCACTATTGGGCAAGGGCTGCTTGGATCCTAGAGCAGTAGTTTTCAGGATCTCTTCTTCGGGGTTCACCTTGAAGGCTAGTTTGGCACAACTCGTCAGGCTTCCCCTGTAGAGTCTCTGATTCAGTAGGTCTGAGTGAGGCCTGAGTAGTTCTTGTCTAACCAACTCCCATAGCATGCCAATTCTGCTGATCTAAACCCCTCACTTTGAGAATCACTGTCTTAGAGGATATTCTCAAACTTTGGGTATTGTTTTTATTTTAGAAAAAGAGGGGAGGGAGGGAGGGAGGGAAGGAGGCAGGGAGGTAGCTGTTGTGTTGCTAGGCAATCAGTAGGTGAAAGTGATGAGAACTCGCTGGATACAGAAAGGACAGCCAGTGATGCAGGGTGACCTCAAACTTGACAGGAGGCTGTGACTAACTGATTTATTGGCATCACTCTAGAGACATAAAACAGGCTTCATCCCTTATTTTCAGGTGTTCAGCAGGACTACTTGAAGGCCTGGCAGCTGCCTGCGGAGAGCCTGTCCCCTTGCCAGGCCTTCTGCTCCTTGCCCCAGAGGGTTTTGAGCTTGCGGTAATACACCTTGCAACTGAAACCTTCTTTAAAGCCCCCCTTGATGTGGCTCTTGAGGGAATGCAAGGTGGGGTACATGCGGCAGCAGGCCGCACACTTGTAGCCATTCTGCTGGGCCTGATGCCATTTGGCAGCTGTTATAATGTCCTGGGATGTGATATAATCCATAGAGTCTGGGCCATGCCTGCATTTCTTGGTTGCCTCTCGGGAGTACGTGTTTTCTGGGGAGGAAGAGGATGAGCAGATACTCTCCGTCATGTCTTCGGGAAGGCAGTTGTCACCTCTTCCCTCATCCCTTTCCACCTCTGGGAAGCTATAGGCCTCCAGGTGGCTCTCTCTGTCTGTGCACACAAAGTAGCTGTAAGGGGAGAACCAGGGCCGGTAGATGGTACAATTTCTCCTCAGCTGCTCCCCATTCTGGGTATCCCCCAAGGTACAATCTGCAAAGAAAAGGGCTAGATCTTACTTTTGGGCTATGGGCAGAGAGCAGTAAAGCTAGAGTGGCTGGAAGCCATCAGAAAGGTGAGAATACAGAAAGTTAGGCTTGACCTGGGATGAGCTTGCTGGCAACTGAGAGGGTACGGGTGATGGGGTGGAAAGAACAGTCTAGGGCCTTAGTTCTTCCTTCTTTCTTTTTCTATTAGTTGAAATAGCTGTTAGATCTCTGGGAGGTAGGGCCCTCTCAGGCAGAAAGCCTTGATAGGTGTCAGGTGTTCCCATCCTGAAGATGACCTACAGTCCCTCTTCCTACCACCAATCTGACTGTTTTTCTAGCTTTACTATTTATCCTAATCATTCAGCTGCCTACATAGACAGACGCTCATTTCTCTGCAAAGGACTGAGAGGTGGGAGAGGAAAGGAAGGAGGCTTCTACAGGCCTGTGAGCTTCTATTACAGGAGGAAGGACTGGGGAAGAGGCTGCAGGTGAATCAGTGCATGAGCCGCTCCCTTCTCTGAGGTATGCAGCCCCTGTCCATCTTCAGCCTGTCACAGGTTCCCATCTGGAGTTGGAAAAGGCCTCACCTGGTGAGGGCACTGTGTTATGTACCCCATGCCGGAGAGCGCTGCTTTGGTACTGGGGTGACGGGGCCTGTGCTGGGCTGGAAACCTCACTGGGTACTGCTGTCTTTGCAATGTCTGTGTTATAGAAGAAACACTATGGTGAGCTCAGCAAGGTTGGGGATTCTCTTCTTCAGACTTCCTGAAACATCCCTAAAGGCTCACCTGCATGCCAAGTTATCCATGCTGAAACAAAGCAACAGCCAGCAATAACCAGAACTATTCAGCATTGACACCCTGGGGAATTCCAAATAAAGAACTGTTCCATTCAAACCTCAGATGTGGCCTGGATGACACCTCTCTGCTTGACTCTCCCCTCACCTGACCCTTCTGAGGCTCATCACTCATGAGGCTTCACTCTGAGACAGATTCTAGAGCAGAAGCTCTGGTCGTGGGCTGCATAGCCATGTTGCATGTTCTTTAAGAACAAGCAGCCTAGCTTTCCAGCTGAAGCATCACAGCCAGAAAGCTGTCATGTGGGCCCTTGATATGAGGCTTACCCTGATGTCTTTGCTAATGCTTAGATAAAAAGCAGAACTGAGTTTAGGGATTAGCTCAGTGGTAGACTTAAAATACATGAGGCTCTGGGTTCAATCCTTTGCACTTGGGATTTATGGGAGGAATAGCCTGAAGTCCCAGAGCTCAGTTTGGGAAAAAGACTTAAATATATATACACATATATAGCATGTATATAGCAGATGGATGTTTAGGAAAACCACCTCACGGAGAAGTACTTCTTTAATCTTAATGTATGTGGGAATCTTATTAAACATAGATTCTGACGCAGTGGGTCTGGGGCAGGGGTCTGAGAGTCTACATTTCATCAGCTTTCCCTGATGTGGATGCTGCAGGTCCAGGGGTCACATTGAGTGGCAAGTCCTCAGTGTCCACCTTTGGTCCATGATGTGCTTAACACCACTGCTTAGCCACTGGCTGATAGTTTGATAAGTCTAATCCTTCTCCAGCTTATCAAAGCACAGCTAACACAAGAGCATAGTCTTTTTCTCCATTTTTTTCTTTTTTTCTCCCTTTCTCTTTCTGTCTCCTTCCTTCCTTCCTTCCTTCCTTCCTTCCTTCCTTCCTTCCTTCCTTCCTTCCTTCCCTCCCTCCCTCCCTCCCTCCCCTTATCTCTTTCTGCTGATCCTGAGGCTTAAACTCAGGGTCTGGGCATTTTCCCTAAACTTTTGTACTCAAGGCTAGTGCTCTACCACTTGACAAGCCACAGTTTCACACCAGGTTTTTGGTGGCTGATTGGTGATAAGAGTCTCAAGGACTTCCCTGCCTGGGCTGGCTTCAAATCTGGCTGATCCTCAGATCCCAAGCTTCTGAGTAGCTAGGATTACAGGAATGACCCACTAGCACCTGGACAAGAGCAAACTCTTTATGTTGACAGGCTTCCACTATGTGATTTTACTCAACTCCTGGGGAAATAAATTTGATCCCAATGTTTCTATTTTTGCCTTGCCGTAAGTTATAGAACAGTAAGAATTATTTAACAGGGATGTAGTAATTTTGTAAAAAAAATATTTTTTACACATGTTTAATTTGTCTGTCTCACTCCTAGACCTACCATGATCTGGTAGAGAACACAAGTAAAAGCTTCATAAACAAAACCCACATCTTCCCTGGTGACACCAGAGTTTACCTGGCAAGCTGGTGGCATGAGGCGACATAATGTCAGGAAATGTGTTCAAGACAGAGGAAGAGATTCGAGGTCCAGAGATGCTGAGGAGTGAGAAGTTCTCCATATTCTGACCACAGCAGAGTATGGAAATCACCTACTTGCTCCCAAGAGGCTGGCCAGGTTGTCTAGACGATAAACATTCTAAGTGCAGTTGACATCACAAGGTCATATGATTCTATTCACCAGCTAGGTTACCCATTTGAAAAGTGGATGTCGTCCTTTGTAGGCAGTTTTTTTTTTCCTTTCTTGTTTTAATTGTTAAAGGTGTTTTGACTTGTCCTGTCTTAGCTGAGAATACTTGGAGAGAAGGAAGAACGTAGTAGAGCTGGCAGTGGGGATGCTCTCTGCATCCTTTTTTCATTATTATTATCACTTTTGATATCACTACCATTACTACCACCACCCCTAGTTCTGGGAGCCTCCATCCCAGATTCCTTTTCTTTTTCTCAATCTTTATTTGCCTAACTCCTGCTACCGAATATTTTTGTGATTTTATTTACTTACTATTATTTTGTTCTGTTTTGTTTGATTTGGGATTTGGTCTGAGGCCCACTTTTTATTTGTTTTAGAAATCAATTCAGATTTATAAAATTTGCAGAAAATGGCCAGGTACCATTAATCTGAGCTACTCAGGAGGTGGAGCTCTAAAGGTCGTGGTTCAAAATCAGGACAGGCAGAAAAGACTATGATTTTCTTATCTCTGATAAACTATTCAGAAAAATCCAGCTCAAATGATTGAGTGCTAGCCTTGAGCACAAGAGGTTCAAGGATAGTATCCAAACCCTGAGTTCAAGACCTAGTACTAGCAAAAAAAAAAATGCAGAAATAAAATGAGTACAAATACTCATATCCTCATATACTCTGCATCGGAGTCTCCTAATATCCCACTTTATCATTCCAGTACCCCTCTTCTGTATGTTAGTAGGTATTATGTCCTTTTACATGTAAATACGTCAATATATCTTTTTTTTTCTAGTTATAGGGCTTGAGCTCTGAGCTTGGGCCCTGTCTCTGAGCTCTTCAGCTTAAGGCTAGTGCTTTAGCACTTTGAGCTACAGTGCCACTTCTGGTTTTCTGGTGGTTAATTGAAGATAAGAGTCTCAGCAGACTTTTGTTCCCAGGCTGGCTTTGAACCACAACCCTCAGTTCTCAGCCTCCTGAGTAGCTAGAATTATAGATGTGAGCAACTACTGCCCAGCCTCAACCTTTCTTGAGCACAAGAACCAGATTTTGTTTCCACTTCCACCAGCACTTTTTGGCAAGTGACACAGATGGGTGGCCCACCCCATTTTACTCATTTGAAGCTCTGAACAGGGCTTCCTGTTCCCTCTACTTCATCTTTCCATATGGCAATACAGTGCACTAGTGGGGTGTGGAATGAAGGCGGGGGGTGGGGGGGAGATGATGGTAATGCTTGGAAGAGATTAAGTTGCCCAGTTCCCATCATCATGACAGATATGAAGCTGAGCTTTACATTTAAATGGTGATACATTTGTGCTAAGAGGGAAAGCCCACTCTTCCCCTCCTGTCAAAGTGGTGTGTGTCAGTGCGCCCTGAGGAGCCAGACTTGCCTTCTCACCTATATTATTTCCAGCACCTAAACATTTGAATAACAGGAGAGCATGACTTTCCTATCTCACATCTGCTTTAAAACATTAGAAAGTGTTAGGATAGCACTGGTAAAGGGTATCGGCAGTGTCATTCATGTCATTGTGGTGTGTAGAGCCTGAAAGTCAGCAAACTCAATCAGTTTGCCTGTATAATATGCCCCATTCTCTACTTCTTCGTTTCCCCAAATTGTTCGTTTGGACTCTGAGTTGAAGTGAATGAGTGTCTTGTGGCTATAATCCAGTGATTTACCTGAGGAAAGTTTGTATACTATGAAATGCACATGGGTCTTGGAGAACTTAGAAATTTTTTCTGCCTTAATCTGTCACATTCTATGCCCTCCCACACACTGCCCACGAGTAACTTGAGATATAGTTAATGTAAAGGGGATTCAAAATAATGAGGAAGGTTCAGCACCAATGGCTCACATTGTTATCTAAGCTACTCAAAAGGTGGAGGTCTCAGGATCCCAGTTTGAAACCAGCCCAACCAAGATAATCTGTGTGATTCATATTTCCAGCAAATGGAAGAGCACTAGCCCTGAGCATAGAAGCTAAAGGACAATGCGTTGGGCCCTAAGTTCAAGCCCCAGTACTGTACCCACATGTACATGCATGTGTGTGCATACACTGTATACAGTGAGAGATTTGAGGGATCAGGATTTAGAAGGCTGGATAAATGTCTGCTGTAGAGTTTTTTAAACTCTTATTTTGCGTTGGTTTCTGAAGAGTTTGTTGGAACCTGGTCACTTTTAATAGTAGGGCTTCTGTCTTGCATGATAATCCTATCTTGTGTGTTATGGTGGCCTGAACAGAATGACTCTTCCAAAGTGATTGTTACACTACATAAAATGTGCCTTTCTCTTGTTTGTCTCCCACCTGCATTCCGAGCCCTTTTCTCGGACAGGTAAGATGCCCTCTTTCTTTTGGATGACTCAGTCCCCTTCTGCCCCCTTTGCTTGAGTGTGTGCATGTTGGGGAATGCCATGGGGAGAGCCACTCAGCTGGGATCTAGTCATCTCACTTGTCTTCCATCACCATTACTTTTGGAATCACCAAGCCTCTTGTCCTGAGGCAGGAGGGACAGAGTGTGGGGGTTACTAGAACCATCAACAGAAAAGGAACTCATTGCTGGTCCCTTGATCTGAAGATGAAGAGGCCCTATCTAGAGGTCCACTGAAGAAAGGGCAGTTTCTCCTCATATGACCTCAACAACCCCCACAATCACTCTCATAGAGGGATATTGAATTGTTTCTGCAAATAGAAACAGATTTGGGAACAGTTTCCCTATATCTTAGCTTATAGTGGAAACTAAGAATTCATATAAAAGTCAAACTCAATTAAACTAACCCATTAAGTACCTGCTATTTTGCAAGATCCCTAAGCCAGGCATCATAGAAGATAAAAAGCACTCTGGATTCTGTGGCCCGTTGAGAAGCTTACTGTTTTCTTATAAAGACAAGATATATTTGCAGGAAGATTTAAACAGTTGTAGCTAAAGAGCATGAGAGGTTACCTTTACATTATTTAAGAACTCAGTGCATTTTGTGGACTACATTATGAAGAGTAGAAAGCAATGAATAAATGTCACATAATCCAAAAGTTATTTGTTATAAAGAGCATATTTTGACAATAATAATAATAGAGGCTCATAATTTACAAATTTCTTTGGAGGCTCATGCCTGTAATCCTACCTACTCAGGAGGCTGAGATCTGAGGATCAAGGTTCAAAGCCAGCTTGGGCATAAAGGACCTGAGACTCTTATCTCCAGTTAACCTCTAGAAAATTTGAAGTGGGGATTGGCTCAAGGGTAGGGCAGTATCCTTGAGCCGAAGAGCTCAGGGACAGTGCTCATGCTGAGTTCAATCCCCGTGACCCACACAAAAAAAAAAAAGTATGTGCTCTGAAAACACAAGGAAACCTCCACAGAAATGTCAAATCTAAGACTTACTTTTCCCTAGTGATCCAGAAACTTTCTAGAATTGGAGATAATAATGCAATTGTTTTATGTCTGAGTAATATTTACCCTTTTTTTGCGAAGAATACATGAGTGAGGAAAATGAGAAATATATGAGATGCAATAGACAGATTGTGCCAGAGTGTATGGCAGGGCAAGAGATACTCGTAAAAGAATAATCAGAAGTTGGCAGTCCTGCTTGCTGTGGAGTGGACTGGAAACTCCTATTAGTGTGGTGGGTATACATCACAGCCCAGCCAGCTTAGGCCCTCTGCCTCAGGGATGCTGTTGTCTGAGTTTCCTGACTCAATCTCCACCCTATAGGGCCATCTCCTACATGTAGATATGGAGCAGTTACAGAGGGAAAGATCTTGGGGCTAAGCCACAGTGAATGTTCTACTCTTCCTATGGCTTTCACTCTGCCACCTGGAACTGGCTTATCTTGGTGGTGGGCCCAGAGAGGAGATCTCTGCCAAAACTACAAGGAGGGAATTGCTGTTTCCTAGGACCCAGAATGCAGAGCAGAGACAACTGTTTTATGCCGAGAACCAACAAAAGCAGGAGAATACTCAACCTTAGGTATTCTTAGGAGAGGTTTTGACAAAGAGAAGGAACCAAAATGTAACATGTTCTTTTCCCAGACTGAAAGAAAAAAATGAGGCAATTGATATGGATTTTCTAGGCCCAGTGTCAAGGTCCAAAGTAGATACGACTGCCTTAATGACTAAATTGAGTTTTTAGACAGGAAGAAGGTATCCGATGTGTGGACATGGCAAAGAGCTTAGAGCTCTATTCCTTTCTACAGCAAACCTTGGGGTTACCATCTTGTCCTCCACAATTGTCTATCTGCAAAGTGAATTTGGGCAGTAAACTCAAGATACTGAGTACCTGCTATACACCAGAGCCAGGCTAGATGCCAAAGATAGGCCAGGTGTAGCCTTTTCCTTACAAATGCTTGCAGCCTAGCAGTTCTAACCACCACCACCACCCCCTGCCTTTAGGTTAACTAATCAAGCCAAATAAATATCTCAAGAAAGAAAGACCATGTTCTAGGCATATTTACATAGTTTCCCTGTGTTCTAAACAAGCCCTGGCATCAGGTTAGATGACCTGAGTTCTAGTTCCAGCCCACCAGTCATTAGTGTGACCTTAGGAATCATAACATATTACTCTGAGTCCCTTCCTCATCCAAAAGTAGCTACCTTCCATCCTTCCATGCTCTCCCTACCCCATTAAGGATTAAGTGAGGTGGTGTTTGTCAGGATCCTCCTGTTTCACTGGCAATAAACACCTGTCTGTAGTACCATCTGGTTATGATCTAGCACCTGGCCTCTCTGCATGTGAGCTCTCCCAAGGAACTGTTGGCTCACTTTCCATGGGGAAAACATGCTATTCTTGTGGCTGGCTATCTCTTCATGGACTCCTGCTCCAGGACTTCAGTCAGGGGGCTTAGCATGTGCACACAGTAGTGGAAAACATATCTTTTCATTGTTTCATGCTCATTTTCTCCCTGCTTCCATGATCCTGCTGATCCTGTGGTAAAGGGAGTCTGAGTCATGGAAGCTGACTTAAAAAAGGAATAAGCTTACCTTTTTATGATTTGAGTGTGTCACTGATTAACTTGGGTAGGGCAACACTGGAGTTTCTAGTAACGGACTAGAAACCATCATGAACACTTCCCTGGAAAGTTCAAGGGCACCCTTGCTGGCAGTCTCTTGAATGTTTCCAAACTTGAGATGAAGTGTGAAGAAAAAAAAATGGAAGTGATGTGGCGCAAGGGCCTAGTTCCTTCTCCTGAAATGCCTTTCTCTTTTTCCTTTTGTTGCTTAGTGGACCACAGCATGTTTGAGAATTTGAACACAGCTCTCACTCCAAAGCTGCAGTCCAGCCGCTCCTACCCCCACTTGTCTAGGCCTCTGGCCAGCAACTCTGCCACCTTGGGTTCTGCAGAGCCTGGAGGGCCAGGACTGAGGGTTGGCAGCAGCCAGCACCTCAAGAACCTGGGCAAAGCTATGGGAGCCAAAGTCAATGACCTCTTGCGAAGAAAAGAGCCTTCGAGCCTTGGCAGCGTGGGTGTAATGGAGATCAACAAGACAGCTGAAGCCCAGCTGGCTGGCTTGGCTGATGTGGCATCAGGGACCTGGTTGGAGGATGAAAAGTGAGTTTCATACCCACCTAATATCCTACTTAAAAAGGTAGGTACGTGCACAAAGGCCTGTGTGTCCAAGGAAGAACATCCCTGAGGAATCGTTATGGAATTGTCAAGCGAAGAAAAATGAAAGGATGGTGGGTGCCGTGGATGGAATTGTCAAGGGAAGAAAAATGAAAGGATGGTGGGTGCTCATGGAAATCAGCATCAACTCTCAGAACAACACACAACCAGTCGAGCACCTCCTTAACCGCTGTTACATCCTTAGCTCTGAGCCATGTAATCAGTGTATCCTTTGATCTCAGACTCACACAGCCCAGATGACTCAAGTTCAGAGAGGTAAAATAAGCAGCTTGAGGCCACACATTTAGTCATTAGCAGAGCTGGCTTTGAATCCAAGTGTTGCCCGAAAGCTCCTCAGATGGATTTTCCTGAGTACCACACAATGCTCACTAGAAGGGGAGGAAGAAGGTTATAATTCTTTTACCTCCTTGCAGCATATCCTTTCTAGGCCTAGTTCTGAGCTGACACAGTTTCCTGGTGAGTCTAAGGAGCCACTGCTAAAATGGACCCCCTAAATGTAGAACCAGAGTCCAAGGACTGAAGTGCCCATTAAGTGGAGGGGTCAAAGGTCTGGGTGGAATAAGAGAAGAAAGAATGTGGTGTGGACTCATGTCTTACCATCTGTAAAACATGTATGTTTATTTCCATCGACCTCACAGGTCAGCCCAAGAAACATTCCCTCGGCTGGATCCACCACCTCCCATAACCAGGAAGCGGACCCCGCGTGCCCTCAAGACCACCCAGGACATGCTGATTTCATCACAGCCTGTCCTGAGCAGTCTAGAATATGGGACAGAGCTGCCTTCTGAGCAGCTCCAGGACCCCCCTCCCACTGCCCAGCATGGCCCAGTGGAAGACATTTCCCAGCCAGAGACCACCATGGAACTGGGTGATGGGAGCAACGACGTGCCTAATGGTGAGGTGTCCAAGTCAGTCCCTGACCTGATAAACAAGGACAGCCAAGACGAATCCAAAACGAAGGCAACTGAGCACAGAAGAGCCTCCTCCCCTGGCCTCATTGAGAGGAATGGCCTCAAACTCAGCTTGAGCCCCCTGAGCCTGGCTGAGTCCTGGGAAGACTACAGTCCCCCTCGCGGGTCACGAACATCCAGCCTTGACAACGAAGGCCCTCACCCAGACCTTCTGTCCTTCGAGTAGAGCCTCTTCCCTGCTGAACAATCTCTTCCCTTTACATGCCCCTCCACTGCACACAGGGGCCCTGACCCCAGCTCTGTGTGCCCTTTGTCTTCCTTGTACAAGATAGCAGCAGAGAGAACCACTTTCTGTTCAAGGTGTATCAGAGCCAGAAGTACCTGAATCGTCCTAGTTAAAAAGTCTGTCCAGAGAATGGCAAAAAAGGACAGGGATGCCATAGGTGGAAGCTTCGCAGTATTGACTGCAGCCTTTGGCTACTGGAGCTGTGCTGAAGGCCCATCAGCCTGGGATGAAGGGACTCTACCCATCTTCCCTGTGTTGCCTACTCTTCCCACACATGGCTGGGTTTCTTGTCTCTCCTCCATGTTGAGACAGGGGCCCTCTTCATCAGGGGGAGCAGCAGTCTGGGCAAGGAATGATGGGCTTGGCTTGATGATGGAGCCTGGCCTGGAAAGCCACATACCTTGACCACAGCCCAGCCATGTCCCTCCTGGTTCCAAGGGAGCACAGGGTCCTGGTTGCCATCTTTTCTCTATCATGGGGTAAGGCCAGAAAAGGATACTTCCCAAACCTGAGGCCTTATGGGCTTCACCAAGGTGTGAATCCTGTTACCCAGGATTCTCAAGATTTACCTCATCCAATGAGAAGTCCCCTGTCTGGAAGAGGTACTTGAGAAGATGATGTGACAAGTTATGCTGGAGTTTTAGCATAAAAGGAACCATCAGGGTATGTGTGTGTGTGTGTGTGTGTGTGTGTGTGTGTGTGTGTGAGAGAGAGAGAGAGAGAGAGAGAGAGAGAGAGAGAGAGAGAGAGAGAGCTCATGAGAACATAACTACACAGCCCCAGAAGCAGCAGCAGAGTATATTCTGATGTTGCTTTGATGGTGTTCTGAGAGAAGAGCCCGGGAAGGTTTGTGTGGTCCTACAAGAGTCAGGAGTGGAGGTCAGGGAAAAAGGAGTAGAATCAGGACAGCGCAGTATGCCATTTGGGATGATAAAAGCTCCTCGGGGCCATCCTGCAGCCAGGAAGGAAGCACTTGAGAGACCGGGATGAGAGGAGAATTGTGGAGGAAAAGCACTTTTCATTAAGGGGAATTTGCTTTGTGCTTGGGATAGAAGCTGCCTGAGTTTCCTGCGGTGCCAGGCCTCTCTGGAAGAGCTTCTCAACTGCCTCTCCCTTGTGGAGATACAAGTGCTACTCCTCTGCTTTCTGCTTTTGGGATCTGTGTAAGGGAATGACAAGTTTCACCCTCCCTTAACTGGTTCCAGCCCTGCTGAGTTAACCTGCTTTTGTATTGCTGACTGGAGGCCTATTGTCCTGTCTTCCTGTGGCCAGGAGACCTTGTGGTGGTCCTGACCAATGGGGACTTTCGCTGCAAGAAGACAATGTCCCTTTTCTTAAACAAAGGATCTGTAGCTACTGTCTGCTGTGATGCCTGCAGCTTTCCCTTTTCTGCTCATTACTTGGCTCTGGACTCACAGTTCAGCGTTACTGGGCCCTTGCTTCACTCCCCACCACCTCTGTGACATAAACCATCTATGCTAACTTCTCCAGAACTGAGGATTTCCTCCGGAGCAAGCGCCTTTTTTCATTCTTGCCTCAGTATTAGTTCAGCCTTGTCTCTACCCTCCCACCCCCTTCTCTGTTACCTGGTCTTCCATTGCCTGCAAAGCAAAGCTTGGCCAGGCACCTCAGACTAAGTCCTGTCTCTTTTCTTCATACAAGGGTTTGTACAGGCAGGCCTGGTGGAGCGAGCAGAGCTATAACCTCATGTGAAGGTCCTGCCTTCCTCCAGGAACATCCCAAGGATAATTGCTATCTGACCCTAAGTTTGGAGAAGAGGATTTGATGTCCTATGAATTCCCCCAGCAATGTGGACATTACACTAAACACACAGCCTGTAGAGAGACTCTAAGCATCATTAGAGAATAAGCCCAGCATCATTGAAGTTCTCCATACCACAAGGTCCATTTACTTCTTTGACAGGATCAGAAACTCAGCAGGTGCCTGCAGTCTGGGGCTACTGGTCCCCAAAGAACAGATGATACAATAGCCACAGCACAGATGGTGTCAGGCTTGCTTTAAGCACCTAGGCTGCTGTTGGAGTTCTGACCTTCAGATGCAAGATTAGCCAAGGGATTTCACCTGGTTGGCACCAGGACTCCTGCTAGGTGGAGTAGCGTTCTTCAGACTCTTGTCTGCTACTAAATAAGGTACCATAGAATCCTGTCTCAACCTCTAGCTGCCTGTGTCTCAGTCATTCCTCTGCTGCTGGTATAATACTGCCATCATAGGAGACCAGCCAGCACTGAATCCTGTCTTAAATGCTGTAGATACTGCCTGGTGCCAGGGACTCAGTATTGCCCAGGGCCCATCAGGAATGGTTACTAATCCTGCTGATGACCTCCACTCAGACCTCACCCTTTTGTTGGAAACCCCACTTGCTTTCCTGTGCACCTCCATACTCTGTTTGCAGCATATCAGCCAGGACTTACAAATCCATCCTGCTGAGTCTAGCTTCTCTGACAGCCTTCAAGTATCCCAGTCCTTGTAAGGATAGATAAATAAAAAATGAAGGCCCTTCATTTCTCTTCTTCTTTGTCTTCAGACAGAGCCAACTTAAGGAAGTTAAGCCTATGGAGTCCTAAATCTATGTTTCTCCTCAACCCTACTCTAGGGATTTAGCCTATAGATTTATTCTGATAGGTTACAAGGTGAGCTTCCAGAATCTGACAGGAAGATGATGGCCTCCTGTGCAGAAAGAAACAAATCTGTGAATGCCATGCTTGGGTGACAGGAAGTCACGCATATGTAATTCATCAACTTTTAAGGAACACGTTTGGCCCGAGTTTGGAAGAGGAAGAAGATTGCAGATCTATTCTGAGTATTTTTTAGAGAGTTCATATTTATATTTTTAGAGATGTGCTGGTAGAAGGAAATTGCATAATAAAATGATTTGGTTACAGTTGCTGGCCGTGTGGTTTTTTTTTCCTGACTTGATCGGCAGTAGGGGCTCCTGTAGGCTGGCTGATTGGGTGAGGAGCATTGGCATTTTGCTTTGTAAGTCTGGATGGGTGAGAAACTGAGGGAGGTGGAAATATAAGGAAGATGGTTGCTGCTGGCAGATGTCTAGCTTGAGACCCATGGGCGGCAAATGACTTAGAATATGCCATCATTTGTGGCCCAGACTGGCAGACCCACGTGAGAGAGTGTCCTGAAGTATGGCTGCTTCAGGGACATCAACATGATGTGCACAGGAAACATCCTCCTTGGGAAGGAGCCACAGGAAATGCAAACACCCAATGGATCATCCTCTAGAACACAACCCCTTCTACCCAGAAAGAGTTAGCACGTGTGTTCCTGTTACGATCCTTCCTCCCGAGGGAGTGGCTATTAGAACTCAAAGAATCCTCATCACTAAGTGCCTGCCACGGACCTCTGGGAAATTGCTCCTATGATTCCCTCGCACTGGGATAGCTTTGCTGTTCATCTACTAAGAAAATGTGGCTTGGATAAGACTGGCTGGTGTTCCTTCTCCCCACCACTGTCTCAACCATGTGTCAGAAGAAAATTGGCTAGACCTTTAATGTCCTTACAAGGGAAAAGATGGAGCCTAGCCCTCACCTTTGCCATCATGACTGCCAGGGCATGTACCCATCTGTCCATGCAGGATACAGGGGCTCCTTGCTCTGTGTCCAGAGTGTCCTTGGCACCCAAGTTCTTAGCCCATTCTGTCTAATTCCATTTCCCACCCAGGATTCTTCAGAGGTGATGTGAAAAGAAGCTCTCTAAGTCAGCTTGCTCCACAGTGGGTGCAGCATAGTATTCTGGGAAAGCAGGAATCACACAAAAAAAACTCATCTGGTATATTCTATGCATTGGAACAGGCATTGAAAATACTTACAATAGCAACCTTTTTCTTGGAGCATGTGTTCCAGTGGCCATTCTCCAAGTTTCCTTGCCCATTGGATGGCTTTGGGATCAGCTTCTATAGTCAATTCAGGTGTGACTATAACATGACTTCCTTTCCCATCATTATCACAGTGCTATTGCTTTTACCTAAAATTATGCGGAACTGTGAAACAAAATTTTGAGGCAACTCTGAATTATAGAATATGTGTGTGTGGGGGGAGGGTATGTGTAATGCTGTGCCCTAAGTTGATCTAGAAACTGAAGACAAAGGTGCATTTATTCAGATGCCATGCCCCAGCTTCTTCCTGCCACGAGCTAAGTTATGTATTTCCCAGGGCATTGTGGTGACATGACATTGGTGAGAAGTGAGACATGCATTTGTCTCACTGCTGACAGTGGATGAGGATGCCATGGAACCTGCCCTCCAGGTGTTATGCTAAGCAGGATATGTTGGAGTGCAGCAGAAATGCCAGAAGACTAGGACAGTGGTCATTTCCTTTGGGCTTACAGCCGTTGTTAGAGAAAATTGACAACCAGAGGCAGCTCAGAAAATCACTTCATTCCCAATGTCTGTGCATTATGGCTAGGGAACTCCCATTAATACTCATTCTGTGAAATTAACTAAGATGGCAAACCCACAGAGATTCCTCTTGACCAGTTTGCTCTCTGGTTTTGGAATCACTTTGAGGTGAGGGAATCCTGGGAATCTTAGAACTCTCTGTGCCTATACTGTTTCTCCTCTGTCCACCCCCGTGACAACGAGCATCCCAGCATAGTCTGGCCAAGGTAATAACACAGCAGTCACTTCCAGACATTGGCCCTAAGGATCCTCTGCAATTCATTCACCCAACAGTTCTCTCTCCTGGGCCCATTCTCCAAAGTCCCTCCCTATGGCTCTCCTATGGCAGTGGGATAGTTCTTTAGGTGGACCCCTCCTACCATAGCCTAGAAAACTTTGCAAGGGCTGATGCCATTTTGTCTTTCATCTCTCAAAGTTTAAGCCATCCAGTGGAAGCACCGTGGAGCTCTTCATCCCTCCAGAACCCCCCTCCCTCCCTGCTGCCATTTGCACTGGGGGTATGCAATAAAAACCCAGATTCCACTACTGATTTCCTACTAATGAGAAAATTCCTCCACTTTCTGTATCTAGGGACTGACCCTCTTGAGACACAAATCCTCTTTGTGTCCAGCTTATCTCCAGCTGCTGCCATGATAAATAGTCTAGCCCAAGGGAATTTGGGGAAGCTCTACCTCCAGACACTTGGTTATTAACCCAGACGGAGAAGCAAGCTTGAAGAAATATTTAAGGACCAATTCATACACACCAGGCTACATCATTCTCTCATGGGAGTTGCCTATGGAAGGAATCTGTCAGTTATATAAAGCCGGAAATGTTGCCAATGGTTTTTCCTTTGTATTAGATTAAAGAAATAATAAAAAAGCAACCTTCTAACAAATAGCAGTTGTGTGTGTGTGTGTGTGTGTGTGTGTGTGTTTAAACAGCTGTTTCTTGTGCCATCTGCTTAGCTACCTTCTTCCCGAAAGCATCCTCTCTGCTTGTTACCTCTTTTCTAAATTTGGGTTTCTTCTGTAACTCTGGTTGACTTAGTCTGATGATTAAAAACATCTGAGTATTCATCCTGGGCTGTAGCCAACAGCACCTCTCTTTGGCTTGGGGGAAGGTTTGGGACAGTTTAGGCCCAGCAAGGAAGTGAAGGGAGCAGCCTTGCCTTTTGAGATGGAGGAGAATGAACTCCCACAGCTCTATGAAAGGCTTTGGGCTTCAGGACAGTGGTCAAGCTCCCTCTGTGTCCTGAGCCTGCAATGGATAGACTCACTTGCTGAACAGTGGGGTCCAAGACAAGTCTCTACTACCCATCTTGTATTTGTAGCCATCCCCAGATATCAGGCAAACTGTGCTATTGTGTTACTGCTCAGTTTCCTGAGTCCTTTTCATCCAGGTCCATTAGCAGACATTAGTCAAGGTATGACATGTCTAGGCGTTTGTCTCCTGTAGAGGCTGTTTCGGCCATCTGAGGAGTGCCTTCATATTTAATACAACTTGAAGGTGGCGCTGGGATCAGTGGCCCTCCTGGGCCTCTCTGTCATCAATCAATGGCCCCGTAGCTGGAACATGCCATCAGCCCGAGCGTCTTCCTGGAAAGCTCTGGTGAGGCATTGGATAAGAGGGGGTTTTCTGCTCTCCAGATCACCCTCAGCCATCCCAGCCTGCCTCACCAGCTCCATTGGCCACTACTGCCTGTCTGCTCCAGAGCCTCAGGACCCCCAAACTGCTCAGACTTGTTTCCATACCATAGAATTCAAAGCGGTGCATTTGCCTGAGCCCACCCTTCCCTTCCTTCTTCTGACTTTGATGTTAATTCATCCTTCAAAGGTTAGCTCAGGATTCTCTTCTTCTCTGATCCCACCTCACCCTTATTCTGCTTTCCCAAATCATCCTGTGTTCAATCGTGGCACCTGTTCCCTAGGTGATGTTGTAGTAGCATCCTCCTGTGTCTCTGCCCCAAATGCTGAGCCACTCTAGGCAGAGACCATGCATGCCATCTTCTCCAGCTCTTCAATGTCTAGCCCAGAGCTTGGAATGTTACAGGGCCTTGATCTGAACTAAGCTAGCTGTTCAGTGTATAATGTGTGGAACTCGGGTAGACCAGCATTAACTCAGCCTTAGGGTCTCTATCCACAGCAACCTTTTTGTACCTTCTCACAATATAAAACAACTAAGGTAGCTTGCCTTTGGTAGCTGCCTTACAATGCTCAAAATCCAAAATTGTATTGGAATGGGGCTTGAACTCAGGGACTAGGCACTGTCCCTGAGCTCCTTTTTGCATAAAGTTAGCACTCTACTACTTGAGCCACTTCTGGCTGCTTCTGTGAGTCATTGGAGATAAGAGTCCCTCAGACTTTCCTACCCAGGCTGGCATCAAAAGTCTATCCTCAGATCTCAGCACACCAGCACCTGGAAAGATTTTTTTTTTTTTAATAGCATTGAGTTTGAAGCCGGGCACGGTGTCTCACGCCTGTAATCCTAGCTACTCAGGAGGCTGAGATCTGAGGATCAAGGCTCAAAGCCAGCCTGGGCACTAAAGGATCTGAGACTCTTATCTCCAATTAACTACTAGAAAATGGGAAATGGGGCTTGGCTCAAGGATAGGATGGCAGCCTTGAGCTGAAGAGCTCAGGGACAGTGCCCAGGCCGAGTTCAAGGTCCATGACCCACAAAAAAAAAAAATAGTACTGGGTTTGAGCCCAAGACTTCATAATTGCTAGTCAGATATCCTATCCTGGGAGCCATGCTCCATCTTTTATTTTCCTTTATTTCTTTTCTTTTTTATGTATTTTATGTATTTTCAGGTATGGCATTGTTTCTTGCTCAGGCCTTGGACTACAATAATCCTTCCTCTGCCTCCTTGCATAGCTGAAATGCCTAAGGAAGCCTAGCCCTGAGCCCCACTTCTTAATATCATACTATACCATCCTGGGCATTGCTATTATTTGATGTGTTATTCTAACTTCAAGGCTTTTATACACACCAAAGTTGTCCTAATCAACTTACATACATTATCCCTTTTGCTTTTCTCAATAACTTTGCATGGAGGTGGGGGAAGGAATCTTTTGGGGCCCATTTTCCACATGCAAATAAAATGTTACTCTAGTCAAAGAGATCCTCATATATTTCATTAATCCTCATACATTTTGTGGAGGTATTTTAGCTCCAATTTATAAACCATATAACTTACTTGAAAAAGAAAAGGAGAACTAAGCTGGGCACTGGTGGATCACACCTATAATCCTAGCTACTCTGGAAGGTAGGATCTGAGGATCACAGTTTGAAGCCAGCCCAGGCAGCAAAGTTCATAAGACTTTCATCTCTAATTAAACAGCAAAAGCAAAAACAAATCTGGAAGTGAAGCTGTGCCTCAAATGGTAGAGTGCTAACCTTAAGGGAAAAAAATTTCAGGGACAGTATCCAAGCCTTGAGTTCAAGCCCCAAAACAGAACTACCCTGGAAGTCTGCTCTGCCACCCATAAATCTCTTTTATTTTCATTTCATATCCCAGCCTTGCAGATAAATGCAGGAACTGTTCATGGCCTGGAAAAGTTTTGCAGAGTTTGACCTTCTCCAAGGATAAATGAAAGTTCATTGACCAATGAATATTCATACAGAATGAGAATTTAGATACCCATTCCCTAGCCTGAACATTTTACAGAAGAAACAAGGACACACACACACACACACACACACACACACACACACACACACACACACGCTGTGCCAACATCATCTCTCTGGATCCCTCAATGCTCAATGACTTTATGGAGTTAGACACTGTTCCCATTTGTCTAGATGGGCCTGATTGGAGAACTTTAGGGATTTTAAGTCATCTATCTTTAGTCACTACCCCAGGTAATAATGCTGACAGTGCCTCCTGAAATTACTCATTTTGAATGGCTTTGGTAAGAATCTACTCTGATTTGCAAGGATTTTAGTTCGAAGAATTAGAAGTACTTCTGCAAACTTAGGGAAGCTGGCTATACACTAATCCTGATATTGACACTGGAGATTAAACCTTCAGTTGGAAGGTGAGTAGTTTGGAGCATACCTGTCAATGGACTTTTTCAGCTTTTATAGCAACCAGTTACTACTGTTCAATAGTGCCTGAAAAAAATAGAGGCTTCGGCTTTCTCAATGACTTTCTGACATCTAGTGGGTAGAAGTGGCATTGCAGCTTTTGGTTGCTTCTGTAAAAAGAACATTTAAGAAAATGGAAGGATTCATTAATTTTTTTTTAAGAGACTTGTATTTGCCATAAGATCATTCAAAAACTAGTATGTGGAGGCAGGAATAGGAGAGATGGCATTTATTACCTAGAAATTCCAAATGGAGAGAGAAAATAAAAAGGAAGAAAGTCTTTGTAAAAAGAATGACAATTCTCCAAAAGTAAAGATTGAAATTTTGAGGATGAAATGACATTTAGAATTTCAAACAGAATAGACAAAAATCACAATTAGATACATTACAATAAAAATTAAGAGCAGGGCTGGGAGTTTGGCCTAGTGGTAGAGTGCTTGCCTAGCATGCACAAAGACCTGGGTTCGATTCCTCAGTACCACATACATAGAAAAAAGCCGGAAGTAGTACTGAGGCTCAAGTGGTAGAGCTCTAGCCTTGAGAAAGTCCAAGGACAGTGCTCAGGCCCTGAGCTCAAGCCCAAGACTGGCAAAAAAAAATTAAGATCATTTCTAAAATCTCCATGCAATTTGTGGGCAGGAATGGGAGGGGAAAACTGGGAGAAAGCGAAGGAAGGAATGGCTGTCCAAAGAGAAATGTATGCATTAACTGAATTGTTAAATGGTAACCCCTCTGTATAACAATAAAAATACATTAAAATGAAAAATGCAAAATATTTGCTACTCAGAAAAAGGGTTTCTACTCAGAGTAGCAAAAGAGTTCTTTTTAATGAGCATTCAAAAAGTTATAAGAATATAAAACTTTTTGCAGAAACTATTTTTGCATAAAGTCAGGAGAATGTAATATATATTTAAGTACAAAAGAAGGAAAGATGGGGAGTGTTAATTAAGTGATAAAGAATCAAAGAGGAATAGATAATCAGAATTTTAGATTATATGAAAATAGTTGGAATTGTTGGTCTCAATCAACAAAAGCTGGACATAGTGGTATACTCCTTTTATCCAAGCTACACAGGAACTATAAATAGGAGGATGAAAATCCAGGCAGACCCCTGAAGAAATCTGAGACTCTGTTTGAAAAATACCTAAAGCAGAAATGACTCAAGTGGTAGAATGCCTGCCTGGCAATCAGAGGTCCTAGATTTAAACCCCAATACCACCAAAATAATAATATTTGCTTAAAATATCACACTAGTTAAAATGGAAATGGCAAAGTGAGAAAGACAAATCAATATAACGATGTAATCAGTCACAAAGGAGACATGATTATAGTCGCAACTGGAGAAATAAAGGATATTAACTTCATGTCAGCAGTCTGATAGCAACAAAATAGGTTCATGAATAAATAAAGGAAGTCAACATTAGTAAAATATTGAATAAACCAATAAGTTTTAAAGATATTTAAATAGCAATGAAACACTCTTCTCTCCTCAAACCCAAATGCATAAGATCTTAAGTACCAAAGAATTTCAAGGAATAGATAATCTTCACTTTATAAAATTACAGCAGAAAAAAGAAAAACTTAATTTCACTAATACCAAAGTGAACTTACTCATAAAATAGATAATTTTATTCATTCATTTTATGTAACTTACCTCTACAGTGCAATGAAAATGAAAAGAAATAAAAAAAGGTTCACAATAAAATGTCAAAACATTTTGGATGGCAGTTCTAAAATAGATGGTTTGCTAAATCCTAACCATAAAGGATATGCTTAAATCCCTCTGACAGGTTGACCCCTGAAATACCAGGATGAATACAAGAGTACCAACTCCCATGACTACTGGAGGCCACTGGAATAAACGTGAAATATGAATAAAAAGCTTAAGTACTTAAAGAACTGCCTGGAGATGTTGCTCCATGGTTGCTACATCCACTCCAGTGGAGTCTGTGCAGCATGGAGCAGAAAGAGCTTGAATGGCTGCCAGTCCTGAGGTTCGCACCAATGGTGATCAGGCCTCCTGGAGGTCCCTGGCAGAGACCGGGGCATATGCGTGGAATGCTCATAATGCTGGGTGCTGGGATTCTTTTATCACTCTTTTCATTTCTGATAGTTGATGGTATGGCAGCAATATTCTGTGCCAGCTACTGGCCTAAACAATTGATTGAGTGACTAGATGCTCCAGGAACTAAAAGTGCATGCCCGGCTACTCTGGCGCAAACACATCCACAGTAGCCTTGATGACCTCAATGCACTCTACTAATAATAAGACAGAATTAGAAACTAAAACGGAAAACATGATCTTTGAATTAGTAATAAATGTTAGTTTACCTTAATATGCCTTTAATGCGTCTGCATTACCTGTGTAAATGTTGCAAGTACATAATGAATCACATGGGATAGGATTAGAAGGGCTAGAGCACCATGGTGTGCTCTAACTGAACAGCAACAATGGACTCTTAGGTTTAAGGTTTTACAATTCCTGGCAGAGGGCAATAATTACTAACTTAGAAACAGAATCATAGGAAGAACTAGAAAACAGATGGTAAACAAAGCTAATAGTGATTAATGCCAAGGCGAATGACGCCTAACCATAATGTCTGACTTATTAACCATGACTTCTTAGAATAAAGGGAGAAGTTTCTTTTCTACTCAGAAAAATGTACCCTGTAACCATTCTTAAACGTGATTGTAATCTTTTGACCTTATGCCAACTGAAAGAAACTGCTCCTACTCTGACTGTATATAATCTCACACTCAACAAGTAAAACTTTGCAGCAGATTCCAAACCTCCCTTGCGTTTGTGTCTGTCTGTCATCGCCGAATCCATTCCTGACCTGTGAATCCAGACTTGGTCTCCCCGCACTCCCGCTGAGTCGGTCTGCGGCACATGGTAGAGTGCTTATCTAACAAGTGTGAGGGCCTGAATTCAAAGCCCAGCATTGCCCCAAACAACAATTTTCATAAATGTAATAAAAATAGAAAACAAATTTTAGTATTTACAACTGACAACATAATCTACATAGAAAACACACTAGAATCAATATGAGAGGGATGAAATAAACCATTGAAGTGTGGGGATGAAGAACATAGAACCTGTTTCAAATGAAACAGTTCTTCTCTTCTTTCTTTATTTTTCTCTCTCTTTTTTTGAGATAAGTTCTTACAATATATCTGAGTTAGAGTTCAAATCTTTTTTTATTTATTTAATTTTTATTGTAATGTTTAGAGGGGTTACAGTTATATTCACCAGATAGAAGATAGAAGGTGCATTACTTCTCACACACTGATACCCCTTCTCATGTTTTTGTCCCCATTTCTTTCCCCCGACCCCTTCCCAATCATCTTGTTTTCCCCCTCCCCTTTCCTATTTCAAATAAACAAATAAACATGTATATACAATATAGCAATATGAGATTAACCAAAGGGCAACAAAAGAGAAGAGAAATAACATAGTACATTAAGGACAACAATCACTCAAGATAAAACTCTTGTTTCCATATCCTGGAGATCCTTTTAGTTAGCCTCATCCAGTGTGACCTTATCTTGATCCATGTCAGATCCTAAGTATCTGGGTTTATAGAAGTGTAGCATCCTGCTTGATCCCATCAATGTTTTAATGAACAGTTGGAACTAAAGGAAAAACTTTAAGTTGTAGAAGTAAGCCAATCAGTTCTTTGGAAATGTATTTCCAACCACTAATTCCTATGAATGGGGTACTGCCCTACTGGAGTCTATAAAAGACTCAGCTATGCACATGGAACACAAGAGGGCACAGGAGTGCTCACAGGAGAGTATCTTTAAAAAAAATACTATACCCATAACTATACTCATTACAGAGCCACATCCCTGCTGCTGCAGTGATTGGTGCCTGAGAAGAATTGGCAAAATCAGAAAGAAAATGTGTCCAGGGCAATATTTGGCAGGAAGCTCAAAATTAGAAGATAGTGGAGAGAAATTAACCCAGGCAGATGGAAGAAGGGAACATGGGTGAGCCAAGATCCCTTACCAGGACCCAGACCCAGAACAGTGCAGAGAAGGTGTTGGCGGTGTAGGAGGCTGAGACCTTATCCATTACTGACTTGTGCGTATGTCTATCAGACCTGGATTCCCCAACATCAACAGACCCAAACAAACATCACACCAAGCTTGGACTAGCACATATCATGCTGCCATCCAGAGAACAAAACCGCAGGACTGGAACTCACAGCTCTGAACTTGTTCCTGAGTGCTCTTCTCTCTGTTTGAGTCTACCTGTTGAAAGGAGGCTGTCAACCATGATGTCTGTCCCTGACCTTCAGCAAGTCCTAGAGACTAAGCTCAGCTGTTCCATTCCAAGAGGGGCTTGGGGACGTCTTGTGGTGTCTGCCAGGGAGGCAACAATGATGTAGGAAATGACTTCTCTGAGGATGCCGAACAGAAGATTTCTCAGTTATTCAGATCAGAAGAGCCTCAACTGTCCAGCAGAATTTAGTGTTCCAGACCTATACTTGTAAGAGAAGTGATTGCCACTCAAGCTGTGCTTCATCTTGTCTAACTTGCTTTGTTTGGTCTTCTTATCTTCAAGGCAAGACAACCACATAATCATGGTTCTCTGGAGGGGGAGAAGCAAAGGACATCTATGAGACTGTCACCTACAAGTCACATCAGTCAAGGAAAAGGAAACAGGTACAGAGAAATCAAAGGGGCATTAAAGGGGCATTAAAGGGGCATCACTGAGAGCTTTTTCATGGCAAAATTGAGAGTTTGGGGCCCAGTGTTGGTGTCTCATGCTTATAATCCTAGCTATGCAGGGGGCTCATATCTGAGGATTGTGATTCAAAGCCAGCCTGGGGAAGAAAGGTTATCTCCAATTAACCACTGGAAAACCAGAAGTAGAGCTGTGGCTCCAAAGTAGTAGAGTACTAGCCTGAGTTAAAAAGCTCAGGGACATTGCCCAGGTCTTGAGCTCAAGCCCCATAACCAACAACAAAATAAAAATAAAAATGGAGTATTCTTGTAGAAGCTAAACCTTAGTTTCTAGGGCCAAATATCTGCATTTACCACTGGTAATTCTATGCCTTCCTCAGAATAATTATTTTGTGCAGCTTGTTCTAAACTCCAGATATAATTGCAGAACCAAAGAAAGTGGAGGTAAAGGATGAGATTGATGGGCAAATCTAGCCTTTGGGTGGCTGAATATTTAGAGTTCTTTCTGCCAGTGTTCAGTTCTTGGGAGAACATCCGAGGAGTTATTTTTCCTAGATTTGTAAGTGTTTTATCATTGTTTCGACAACTGTTTCCACCACCTCGCCACCTCCAGCAACACATCTGGATTTGCCCGAACGTTGCAGGACAGCTGCTTTGATGCCTCTTTCATGTGTCTGAATTCTATAAGTTGCAAGGTTGGAGGCGGGGCGGAGAGCTGTTAGATCCATGTCTGCATCTGATCTACAAAATGTGGTTGTGTTTATGTCAGGTATAAGCTCCCATGCAGGTAATGACAGAATAGACAAGACGGAGTGGGAGGGAGTTCATGCTTCTTTGTCTTGTTGCGGAGATATGAAGCTTACTGTGGCCGCCTATAAGGGTTCTTGCTCTAGACTGAACAAACTAGGTGTGGATTGGAGTTCCCTTTTCTCCCTTTCCAGAGTTAGAAATAGATTCTCGTCACCATCATCTCTCAATCAATGGAGGCTTTTTCAATGAGAATAGACCCGTATGTTTACACCGTGAGAAATCAAGATTAACCGGGAATATTGTCTCTAACCGTCCATTCAAAATACAAGGAATAGGGAATGGAAGATCGATGGCAGAGTGAAATTGAGCAAAGTGCCTTGTAAACTGCCATGTGGAATTGAAACCCCATGTACAGTGACGTAAAGATCATCTTAAAATGGTTTTCTTCTAAACATACAATGCAGTTTAGATACTAGACTCCTTTTAGAGGGTAAACTCATGACGGGATCTGAGAATTCTCAATACAGGTTGCCCTCAGATTTTCTAACCATCTCTCATCCTCCTTAACAGCATTCTGCCTTGAGGGATATGTTGGAAATGAGTTGTTATCCATCACTTTATAAAGAATGCTTAGCAAATACTAAGTAAAATGAACAAACTAAGCCTTAAGGAGGAGTTGAAGTGATATTCTCAGTGAAAATCTGCTCACATGCTCATTTATCTCAAACTTGGGAAAACTACACTAAGTCACAGATAAATTTATCATCCTCTCTTTGTTCACTTGCTATACTGGCTAGGCTAAGCATAAACAATTCTGTCTGGGCCACTTGCAAGCTAGAGGTTATGTCACAGGAAAGGATCTTTCTTTTTTTTTTTTTTTTTTTTTCTAGTCCTGGGGCCTGAACTCAGGGTCTGGGCACTGTCCTTGAGCTTTCTCAGGACGAGTGCTCTACCACTTAAGCCACAGCACCACTCAAAGGATTTCTCTCTCTCTCTCTCTCTCTCTCTCTCTCTCTCTCTCTCTCTCTCTCTCTCTCTCTCTCTCTCTCTCTCTCTCTCTGTCTGTCAATCTGGGGCGTGAACTCAGGGTGTGGGCACTGTCCTTGTCCTTGGGCTTTCTCAAGGCTAGCACTCTACCACTTGAGTCACAGCACCACTTCCAGTTTTTTCTGTATATGTGGTACTGAGGAATCAAACCCAGGGCTTTCTACATACTAGGCAAGCACACTTCCACTAGGCTATGCTCCTGGCCAGACATTTCTTTCTTTACACTGACTCTCCAAATCAGAGCACTGGTAAAGACAGAATCAGGATTTTTTTGTGAAAACTTTTTACCATAAATACCATTTAACTGTATTCTTCTTCGTGAGCAGAAGCTGGTTCTGTTTACTGGGTATACGAGGTGAGTCACCAGCCCTTGGTATGGTTTTTCATATTTGGAGATCAATTCCTTTAAATTTGGAAAGATTAGTTTTGGAGCCCCTTCCACAGTCTGAAGAAAAAAAGGAAAGAATAAAGGTCACTCACCACTGTGCAGTTGTGTGGGAATTGTGCTACCTTTTACAACAATGGTTTACAGGGCTGTCACTGAGAGCTGACGAGCTGCAAATAAGAGACCAGCAGCTCCTGTGGAAGCATTCAACTCCAAAGGTATTTCACAGAAACTCGCTTCTTAAGACCAGCCTCTGACTTGACTTCCAATCAAGGGATCCCCAACTCTGTAGTATTTTTTTTGGTGAGTCATGGGCCTTGAATTCAGGGCTTGGTCATTGTCCCTGAGCTCTTTTTGTTCAAGGTTAGCACTCTATCACTTTGAGCCATGGCACCACTTCAAGTTTTTGAGTGGTTAATTGGAGATAAGCATCTCATGGGGACTTTACTGCCCAAGCTGGCTTCGAACTGTGATCCTCAGATCTCAGCCTCCTGAGTTGCAAGGATTGCAGGCATGAACCACCAATGCCAAGCTATACTTTAGCATTACAATTATTAACATTATAAAATTAATTTTGTGTAGTATTGCCAGTTAATTTTATTCAAATATTGTCTGTGACCTGAGGATACCCTCTCTAGCAAAAGGAAAAATTATAAACTTGTTTATTCTGGTCTCTTTCAGATAGTTACAGTAAACATGCTCATATTGAAGATTCTGAGAAATTTTGTAGTAAAAAATCTCATATTCAACTTTTCTGGAAAGATTATATCAGCATTTTGTTAGTGGCTAAAAGTAAAATTCAATTACATTTATTAAGATTTATTTCTTAAGCTGGACAACTAAGTTCAAAAGAAGCAGAAAGATTTTCCTGCTTCATTCTCACCTCAGGAAACCAGAAAACTGAAAACAAACCCCTAAGACTTACAGGTACTTCATGCTTCCTTATATATTTTCAGACAACTATGGAACATGAATGACTTCTTGAACATTCAGACCTCTTCCCCCTCCTTCCTTTCCCAGTCCTATCCAGCACCATCCTTTATTTTTTTCATTTAACAATGGTTTTATATGGAGTAGGTTGGCATATTTGACTATTGGAGGAGCAGAAATGTGTGACTCTGCCTCCCTGAATAACAGTGTGGAAGCCAACACTAAGGGCTTTCTATTCTGCTCAGAGAAAGACAATGCTGTTGATCTGATTTCTAGGCCTATATGGGACCTCCCTTTTGAAAATGCCTTCGCATGACCACATCCCAGGGTCAGGAGTTGGTCTCAGGTTCTCTCTGAAATTTTACATTGGGTATTCTTACCTGCATCTTGTAATACCCGTGTTTCTCTCTGAAGATTCGGTATGTATAGACAAAATGTTTAAACCTGTGGAAAGAGGACTTTGTGAATCATAATGTTGTTCTATGGAAATCTATGGACCAACTGCCATTGCATTTATTTTTGCCAGTCCTAGGGCTTGAATTCAGGGCCTGGACACTGTCCTTGGGCTTTCTCTTCCACTTGAGCCACCATGTCATAGTACCACTTCCAGCTTTTTTTCTGTTTATGTGGTACCAAGGAATCAAACCCAAGACTTTGTGCATGCAAGGCAAGCACTCTACCACTAGATTACGCTCCCAGCCCCTGGCATTGCAATTTTTTATGCAAGGGTTCTTTTCTGTCTCATATCTCCAGGAGAAACTGAGGGAATCCCAGTCCCTCTCATCTGTGAGAATTTGTAAGATGTGGGGTTTCAGAACAGCTCTGTTGTGCTAATGAAAATGTAGATTCTAGAGAAGAAATTTATAGCTTTTTGGCCTTGGTCCTTCACCCAGTTCTTTCACTTAAGTTTTAGTGACTCTTGGCTTTCTAGGGTATTGATTTCTCCATTTTTCATGGTTCTTCACATGTCTTCACTTCTTTCTTCCCCAGCCTCAGTGGTGATGGTGTGTATAAAAGATAGATGTGTGGCATAGTTTGATTTAAGATTCTCAACTTTGATTCTTTTAACTTTAGAATGGTGTGAAAGCAACAATAAAAATTGTGCTTCAAGCTGGGTGTGGTAGTCATACCAACAGTCAAGAAGCAGAAGTAGGAGACATAGTAAGACGTTGTTTCAATCGTGTGTGTGTGTGTATGTGTGTGTGTGTGTGTGTGTGTGTGTGTGTGTACCATGCTTCAAATTTTGAATGATCCATATGTTATACTATGCTAACTGCCCAAGGGGCAGTGGGAGTGAGCCAAAGCTCCCAGTCCATGATGTAATCATGAGAATAAACAACAGTACTCTATGGTATACTGTGCTAAGCTGTGGTGTTTGGCAGGTTAGATGTATTAAGGGGATTCTTTATCACTCTTTCTACTTATAATGGCTTCATTTCTATAACTTCATTGTAAGGATATACCTTCAGTTCTTTTACTGTTCTTTACTGTATTCAGTTAGCCAAACCAGAACCCTGATTAAATCCAACTCACTGTAGTTCTGCTTGACTAGGGACAGACAGCCATATATACTGGTTTTAATTTAATGAAGAACCTCAGCCAGGCTCTTAATACTTCCAGGAAAAATTCATTTTCCTAGTGTCCTAAAAAAAGATCCTGTACCCTCTCCTTTCTCCTTAAACCCCACTGTCTGCTTTCCCATTTACATTCTCAATTGATGACATCAATGCGAAGATGAAAGCAATTGGCAGACAATTCCCACACAGTCAACACCACACCTCCAGCATCTATATTCATCCTATTCTTATGACCATAGGAGAGCTGTGCAAGCTGCTCTTCAGAACTAATTCCTCCTATCTCCGCTGGAAGCCCATTCCCTTTCATCCCTTCAAGGGCATAGTTCCGGCAATCTTTTCTTCTGCCTAATCATTAATTATTAATCTTCACACAATAGCCTGGATCATCCTTTTTAAAATTGTGAATCAGATCGTGCCAGCTCTGCAAACACCTAGGCTTTGAATATTATAGAAAAAGCAAATTATGAAACTGTAAATGTAAAGTGAACAACTTAATTACCTCAAGGAAAGACACGTTTTTTTTTTTAAAATTATGTTGGGGACCGACTGTGGGGTCAATGACCTTGGACCTGACCTTGGACCTACACAACTATATACACAAGGAAGTAACTCTGATCAGGATAACTTTAAGCAAAGTCAATCAGTTCTTATCAGGATAACTTTAAGCAAAGTCAATCAGTTCTTATCAGGATAACTTTAAGCAATGTTAATCCTTTCTCATTTATCCTATATGTGACTTGTTTACTATTTTGTATGAATGTAGCCTCTGGCAGTTCCCTAGTTTTAAGAAGAGTATTTAAGGTCGGAACTTAAAATAAACAGGACAGTCTTAGGCGGCAGTCTGGAGCTCACAGTCTTCTTGGACTGCTGACTTGGGCTGTAGTCCTCCCGGACTCCATCTGTTTGTCTCTCTTCTATTTTTTCCTAGTCCTTACCCCTATTTCAGGAATCCCAATCCGCGAACCCTGGTTTGCTGCCGGCTGGCCCCGGCAAAATTATACAACCACAAGGCATAGGAAAAATCAATCAATTCAAGTTCTTAAAAATCAAAACTTCTATTTATCCAAATAAATTTTTAATAAAGTGGAAAACTAGGGCTGGGAGTTTGGCCTAGTGGTAGAGTGCTTGCCTAGCATGCACGAAGACCCGGGTTCAATTCCTCGGTACCACATACATAGAAAAAAAGCCAGAAATGGTGTTGAGGCTCAAGTGGTAGAGGTCTAACCTTGAGAAAGCCCAAGGACAGTGCTCAGGCCCTGAACTCAAGCCCACGACTGGCAAAAAAAAAAAAAAAAAAAGTGGAAAACTCCATAGATTGGGAGAAGATAATTACAGTACTATTATGAAGTCAGAACAGCAATGTACAATAAGAAAAAGAGAAAGAATAGTAGTAAACATGACAAGATATTATCTTTCATGATACATTATGCAAGTACAGACTAAACAACCAGAATAGACCTCACTTTCTACCAAATTAGAGGAGATGCAAGAATTTACTAATGCAAAATACTGGGGTGTGAGGAAGCATAATAAACTACTGATGGCAGTATAATGTCTTTAAGAACAATTTCATAAATTTTAGTAAAATTGAGATGTATATAATTCATGAGTCCAAATATCTGTTCATTGAGATGTTGATACTAGAACAAAACTAATTTTGTGAAGCTAAACACTGAATGCATTTAAAATATTTTAAGTGCTCATACATCTAAAAATTGAGTAAAAGTATAAATGGAAAAATACTATATTTAATTCAGCACTTTAATACATAGATTTATTACATTAAATGAATACACTATTAAAAATAAACTCCATAAAAAGTTAATAGGTTCTTAATAATCATAAAAAATTCATCATAATAAAATAGCTTTTTTCAAATGCAAGTTTTTAAGAGTGAAGCAAGGAGTGCACGTGTGCTCTTGGAAATATAGCTGTGACTTAAGTGGTAGAGTCCTAGACTCGATGAGAGAGGGTGGGGGGTGGGGGGGACATCCAGCTCCTCAATTCAGATTCTTCAAATGCACATTCTGAGGTTAAGCAAAAAAGGGTGGAGGGAATGAGGGGGCAGGGAAAGGAGAGAGGAGGAGAGGAAGAGCTGAGGGGGGGAGCGAAGGTGAAGCTTCTCTGGTCTCCTCAGTGAATTTGGAGGATTCTGTTTTGTTGTTGTGAGACCAAGACTCAAACTTGGTTCCTGATATTTTGCTCACTGGCTGGTGCTCTACCTGTTGAGCCACACCTCCAATCCCTGATATTGGGTAGATTGTGGGGCTGTGAGAAAAGCTCTCTTCACACACCTTTGTTGGAAAATGTTAAGGATATATATATACAGGGCAACTACAAACAGTTCCCTTTGATTGTTCACCTTCTAATGTCCCATCATTTCTTCTGCAACTTTAAGAGCCTTTGAGAACATTTTGAAGATTTACCGTTAGTAGTTTGATGCTGAGCACATGTTATGGATTTTTTTCCCCTTAATTCTTTAGTAATTTGGTTGCTATCTTTCCAGAGTTCAGGTGGTTACTGACTAGACAGGGACAGAAACAGGGCAAACGTGGGAAAGCCTCACCAGTGTCATTTTCTTTCCATCACCCTTTCGAAGTTCCGCATTTTGTTCAACAGATCAGAATTCTGTTCCTTGATCTCACTTGTGACACAACATAGAGCTCACTTGGCAGATTTTGAAGTCGTAAACCAATTTATTTTCTTATTTTTGTGCTGAGAGTGGGGCTTGAACTTGGGCTCCCTTTGCTTTTTCTCCCTCGTGGCCGGCACAGTTGAACCACACTTCCACTGCCAGCTTTTTTCAGGTTAATTGGAAATAAGTTTCATGGGCATCCCTGTCCAGGCTGGCTTTGAACTGCAAATCTCGGAGGTCATCCTCCTGAGTAGCAAGGAGGATCGGCACTGGTGCCATTTTAGATAGCCACAGGCTCAGCTTTTTCTCAGAGATGAGACTTTGGGACATCTACTCAGTTAAACTACCAGTGTTGGGTCCACCTGAGTCTGTGCGAATCTGCATGTAGATTCTACCCTCCCCCCTCCTCCGCCCAGCACCTGCGTTACCTAGGTGACTGGCACACCTGGAGACAGTTACTTCCCCCTTCTCTGAGGTCACATCCTGGACTGCCCCAATCACACCTCCTTGGGACCGCGGGTGGGTACCAGGCTCTGAGGCCACCCCTCCCCCCGCCTTCTCCCCGCCCCTTCCCTACTTAGCCCCAGCTGGCTAGTTGTTCTCTTCTTTTCCACAAGCTCGAGGGACCTCAGTTTGGAATCAGCTTCTCTTTCCTGCCTGAAGACAGCATGGTAGTTTATCGAATAACCTAATTAAAACCTAACACCCAGTTTGGGATAAGGACAAATGAAACCGGATTGCATTTCTGTTATTCAACCTCTTAACCCAAACACAAGAACCTAAAAACGTGAAGAATGACTCTAAGTGGTAGAATGCCAGCTAGCAAGCACAGGCACTGAGTTCCAACCCTAGTACTAGAAAAAGAACACCCAGACCCCTTCTCTCCCATGTCAGCGTGGGGCCAGGAGGCCCAAAGAAGGTCATAAGATGCCTTATTCTGATTAGCTCCAATGGCCAATACCAGAAGGATGGCCTAAAGGATGTTGACTCTCCAGGTACAAAAACTGTGAAGTTCAAAACTGAATCCTTGAATCTTCAGAAAACTGGGCACAGCTTTTGGAAGCCTGCATAGTCCTCGGGCTAAGTGCACAGATGAGTCCTGTGAGAGTGGCTCGGCAGAAAACAGCTGATTTCTTTCACCAGGACTGGGCCCTCAATTCCGTAGCTGAGAAACAGCTACTTGTTGCAGGTCACTGAAACAAGGCAAAGGAAGATGTGACTTCTATCAGCACCGAGGCGCCAGAGCTCCTTAACCCACCCTTACCCCACTCCTGAAATTCATCGCACACTGCCTGAAATTCAGTCTGGTTTCTGTTATCAGCAGCAACCAGAGTTTAAGAAATCAGGGGTTGTAGATTATCAAATGGCCTAGAGGGGGCTCTTTCCCCCCACATTTATTCTAAGCCTGTGCATAACATGTCCTAGGGTAGACTGTGTCCCAGGAAGCGATATCACTAAACGTGCCCCAGGAAAGCATCTCAGGAGCAATCAAGTTGAAGTTCAACATTTTGAAGACAAGGCAAGTACTTCTTATTTTTTTGGAATTTAATTTTCTTCTGAATATTTAGATTACAAAAAAAAAAAAGGTTTTAGACCTTTCAAAAAGCTGACCTAAAATGAAGATAGTCTAAAAGTTTGTATCTCTCATTTCCTGTTGTGCATTGGGGAAGGTAGAGGGAGACGAAAGTGGCCAGAGTCTGATTCTCATGGGAAAAGATGGACTTGGACAGGTAGATGGGTTTCTTGGTGTGTTCTTGTTTGCTCAAGCTTCACATCTGCATGGGAAGCTATGATAATTAAAACAGTGGGGTTATCACAAGAGCCTCACAACCGGTAGCCCACGTGTCATCTTTGCCATCCCTGGCTTGCACAGACTGAAGGTGGTGCAGTTTCAGGTGGAATGGCTAAGGGCGGGGTCAAAGAGGGAAAAAATTGCACTACAATCCAAACATACCACGTGCTGTGCTGAATGCTAAGCCAAATAAAGGAAACGGCGCTGCTGTTTTTGTTTTTGTTTTTAATGGAAAGACAACTGATAAAACACCAATTCTTATATGCCATTAGTAATTCTTATTATATATGTAACTGCAGTGGAAATAATGAGACTTCAGAAAAGTAGATGTCAAGTGTTTGGCTGCAATTAAAGGAAACAAAGACAGGAGTTTACTTTTCAAATGAAAGTGCTCAGAAGGAGGGAGTGGATGATTGAGTCAACCTTGCCTTTCAGCATAAAAACAAACAAAAGCCATGTCTGGTTTCTGGCCTTGTCACATTTTATTTCTGTCCTCTTCCAATAGAAAAGGAGGAGAAACAGCAAGGGTATTTTTTTTTCTTTTTTCTCACACACCATTCAAACACAGCACTTCTGATAGCAGATGTATGAGCTTTCCCCATATGCCTCAGTGAACACCAGGTGGGTGTATTCGAATCCATTTCTGTCACTATCTGCCTGGAGAGAGTACATAATGTTAAGCAAAAATGAAAGGATGAGACAAACTTTTATAGAGTCTGATGCCAAGTATGAACTTAAAAAGAGACATATATCAAAGATCACAAGGAAATACTGGAAATACGAAGCTGGCCATATTGTCAGGGCCAGGCCCCCTCCCCCCCATGGTGGGTTCCATCTCACAGGACTGAGGATGACTAACCCCCCACACCCAACTTCACATGCCAATTGCAAGTTCCAGGTCCTGCCCAGTGCTTCTGACTGACTAAAAATCAAGGCTTGCTTTGGGTTTGATAAACTATTTAGAAAGGCTGACAGAATCCAGGAAAAGATCTTGTTGACATACCCATTTACTATACAGTTGTATTATAGAAGGCATCGATGAACAGATGAGGTGCCCAGGGTGGTGTATGAAAGAATGGGTACAGAGCTTCTGAGCCCTCTGTCTGGGCCACCACTTTTTTGAGTACCTTCATGAATTCAGCTCTCTGGAAGTTCTCAGAACCCAGTCTTTGTTTTATTTTGTTGTTGTTGGGGTGGTAGGTTGGCTGGTTGAAAAGGTTTTTTGTTTTTAGTGCCATTCCTGGGCTTTGAACTCAGGGCCTGGGCTCTGTTCCTGGGTTTCTTTTGCTCAAGGCTAGCACTCTACCACTTAAACCACAGCTCCACTTGTAACTTTTCTAATAGTTCATTGGAGGTAAGCGTCTCGCAGACTTTCCAGCCCCAGCTAGCTACAAACTGAGATCCTCAGCCTCCTGAGTAGCTAGGATTACAGGTGTAGCCCCTGGTGCTTGATTTGAAAAGCAATTTCTTTTATCTTTAAGTAGCTGTACAAAGGGGTTTGAGGATTGTTGTTGATATTTATTTATTTATTTATTGTTATTGCTGTTTATGGAGGCTTCAAATCTGGCATGAATGGGGACGTCATTGGCCATTAGTTTATCAACTCACCCATTTCCTGGGAAGTGGAAAGTAAAGCTAAGTAATCCTTTAAAGTAAAGCTTAAGTACTCCTGAGTTTTCTGGCACCTCTGGTGAGGCTATATAGGCATCCCCAGTTACCAGTCTTTTTTTTTTTTTTTTAATCTGTCATGGGGCTAGAACTCTAGGTCTAGGTGCTATCCCTGAGCTCTTCAGCTCAAGGCTATTGCTCTACTACCTGAACTACAGCACCACTTCTAGTTTTCTGGTGGTTAATTACAGATAAGAGTCTCTTACAGGGACCGGGAGTTTGGCCTAGTGGTTAAAGTGCTTGCCTAGCATGCATGAATACCCGGGTTCGAATCCTCGGTACCACATACATAGAAAAAAGCCGGAAGTGGTGCTGAGGCTCAAGTGGTAGAGCTCTAGCCTTGAGAAAGTCCAAGGACAGTGCTCAGGCCCTGAGCTCAAGCCCAGGACTGGCAAAAAAAAAAAGAGTCTCTTACAGAGTGGGAGAAGATCTTCACCAACCACACAACAGACAAAGGCCTCATACCTAAAATATATCAACAGCTCAAAAAATTGAATCAATCCCAAACTAATCTCCAAAGTAACAACCATCCCATTAAAAGATGGACCAAAGACTTAAAGAGAGTCTTCTCTGAAGAAGAAACAAAAATGGCCTATAGACACATGAAGAAATGCTCAACATCTCTGGTCATAAAATAAATGCAAATCAAAACAACTCTAAGATTCCACCTCACTCCAGTTAGAATGGGCAGGATTAAGAAAACTAATAACAACAGATGCTGGAGGGGATGTGGCCAGGAGGGATCACTACTACAATGTTGGTGGGAGTGCAAACTCATTCAACCACTATGGAAAACAGTATGGCAGTTCCTCAAAAGACTAAACATAGAGCTCCCCTATGACCCAGCAATTCCACTACTTGGCATTTACCCAATCATCCAGAAACAAGGACATACTAAATCCACCAGCACAACAATGTTCATTGCAGCACTATTTACCATAGCAAAGATATGGAACCAACCCAGATGTCCCTCAGTTGATGTCCCTCAGTTGATCAACAAGATGTGGTATTTGTACACAATGGAATTCTATGCTGCTGTCAGAAAGAATGACATTGCCCCATTTGTTAAGTGAAGTAAGCCAGACTGAAAGGAACTTAGGCTCAATGGTTTCCCTCATTTGTTATAATCAGTAGAAACCTTGGGCTCTCCTAGCAGAGATTTGCAACAGAGCAAAACCTTGATACAAAAGGCCATATAGTAGGACGCTAAATGAAAGGATCTCTAGGATATAGAAACATAAGCCATATAATGAATGATTGTTGTTCTTAAGGTACTATGTTATCTTTCATCTCTTTTGCTGTCCCTTGGTTATCTCATATTGTTACAGTATCTCACTTTGTTACCTGATATAGCAGATATATTTGTATTGGGTTATTTGAAATTGGATAGGGAACGGGGGAAAACAAGATGAGGGGTGGGGGGTGGGGGGTGGGAGGGAGGGAAATGGGGACCAAGACATGTGAAAGGGTATCAATGTATGTGAATTAATGCACCATCTATCTGGCAAATATCATGTAACCCTTCTATTAATTACAATAAAAAATATATGAAAAAAAAAGAGTCTCACAGACTTTTGTGCCCAGATTGGCTTTGAACCTCAATCCTCAGATATCAGCCTCCTGACTAGCTAGGATTATAGGCATGAGTCATTGGTATCCAGTTTTTTGTTTGTTTTGGTTTTTTATTCTCTTTTGATCGCTTTGGGTATTGTATTCAGGATCTTGCACTTAGTAAGCAAGTACTTAGTCTGTCACAGTATAGTGATAGTAAATAGCTGTAGTCTCCTCATCTGACTCACTGTTTAAAGTCACAAGAGCAGAAACATCAGCAAAGACCCAGACAAGAAGATAAAAGGCTGACTCAGTCTATCCCTTTGAAAAAAAATCAAGAGAAAGAAGAATGTGATAGAGTTGATAGGGTCTATCACCAGGGCTTATAAGAGCAAAGACTGTGTACAAATCGGTGGCCAGAACAAAGTGAAGATAACAAGCTTATCACAAAATCCTTGTTAAGAAATGTACAGTATACTCATAGGAAGAAAACATACTCACACCTAAATTCTCTGGATTCATGCTGTCCTTTTACTTTTACTAGTCAAGTATTCTGGTCTCTTACTTCACCTGGCTCTGAAATGTCTAAGTTGAGGCCTTCTTTCTTTGGAGCCTTTTCTTTGCTTGCCTTGATCACAGTGGCAGAATCTAAGCATTGGAGAGAGGAGTCTAAGACTCCAGGGAAGGCTAAGGTAACTGGAGTTCATGAAGAAGAATATGGAAGAAGAGCGATTGCCCTAGGCAAAGGGCTCCTTGAGTCTTCAAGGAAGACTGTATTTGAATAGGTCATATGTGTGAGGAAAGAACCACCTAGAAAGATCAAAAGGAACAACCTCTGGTGCTCACACTGGGCTGGAAATAGTTTATGTTCTCATAATTATGACATGAGACTATCTCATAATTCTTGGCTATCAGAATATTCAGTCATGAGAGCAAATGACACAAATCCATTTATAAGTTAATAACCCCTCTAGATTCAAGTCTGCTCTTGATCCACCTAATAAAGCTTTAAAACAATACTTCAAAAGATAAAACTCTAAATAACTCTTACCTATGTTTTTATAATTAAGTACAGTGTTTCCTTGGGAGATAATTAAATATCAAAATATTTAATTATTAAAAATAGGGGGCTAGGAGTTTGACCTAGTGGTAGAGTGCTTGCCTTAGCATGCATGAAGACCGGGGTTGGATTCCTTGGTGCTACATATAGAAAGTGGTTCTGTGGCTCAAGAGGCAGAGCACTAGCCTTGAGAAATTCTAAGAAAAGTGTCCAGGCCCTGAGTTCAAGCCCCAAAACTGGCAAAAAAAAAAAAATAGGGCCAGGAGTTTGGCCTAGTGGTTAAAGTGCTTGCCTAGCATGCACAAAGATCGGGGTTCGATTTCTTGGTACCACATACATACAAAAAAGCCGGAAGTGGTACTGAGGCTCAAGTGGTAGAGCTCTAGCCTTGAGAAAGTTCAAGGACAGTGCTCAGGCCCTGAGCCCAAGCCCAGGACTGGCCAAAAAAAAAAAGAGAAAATAGTAAAAAGCCAGGTACTGTGGCTCCTGACTGTAATCTTAGCTACTCAGAGGCTGAGATCTGAGGATCAAGGTTCAAAGTCAGCCAGGGCATACAAGGACCTGAGACTCTTATCTCCAGTTAACCTCTAGAAAATGGGAAGTGGGGCTTGGCTCAAGGGTAGGGTGGTAGCCTTGAGCTGAAGAGCTCAGGGATAATGCCTAGGCCTAGAGGTAGGGTGGTAGCCTTCAGCTGAAGAGTACCCAGGCTGAGTTCAAGCCCCATGACCCCCCCCACACACACACACACAAAATAGTATAAAAAGGAACACTAGCTATGTGTGGTGGCTCATGCCTATATTCCTAGCTACTTCAGAGGCTGAGATCTGAGGATCAAGGTTCAAAGCCAGCCCAGGCTCAAAAGGACCTGAGACTCTTCAACTGGGTGGTACCCTTAAGCTGAAGAGCTCAGGGACAGCACCCAGGCTGAGTTCAAGCACCATGACCCACCAAAAAAAAAAAATCTTAGCCACAAATACCTACAGCAATTCATCTTGGAATAGTTATAGTAAGTAGATGATATACACCTAGAATGGAATATTATTCAACAACATAAAGTTGAATTACATAAATATCAACGTGTGTGACTTTCCAAAAGAATTATTTTAAAGAAGCCAGATGAAAACCAGATGAAAGATTTTATAATTGTACTTATATTAAATTCTAGAAAGTACACATTTATCTATAGTACCAGAAAGCAGATGATGGACGTCTGAGATTTAGGTGAATGGGGATAAGGAGGGACATTAAGGAGTACAAAGGAAGTTTGCCTTAACAAAATTCATTTTAAAGTGTCTGTTATTCTTGCAGTGTTTTGGAAGGTCAAGGCCCTCTACATTTCTACTGATTTTCTCAGTTCCTGTTGTATAGCCTTGGGAATGGTGATTGGGTGAAAAGCATGCATGGATTTCTGAGTCCTTCTGCTCAGCTGAAGAACAGCTCAGGGATCAGCAGTTAGTCTCATGCTGTGGCCAGTGTCATGGAAAACATGTCTTTGTTCAAGTCATTAGTTTTATTTTAATCAAACTTTGAACGAGCTGAGGAAAGAAATAGCTGTGCTCATGATGTCAGCAAAGTGGCCTGCATTTTCCATGCTGTGACGCACAATATGCTTCTGACAAGTTCTCCTCCTCTTCCTCTCCTTCTTCTACCTCCTATTGGCCTCCCCTTTCTGCTCCTTCCTCTTCCCTGCTCTCCCAAAGACCTCAGAATCTGAGGGTTGTAAATGTGTCTCTGACCAGTAGAAATGGGATGCCAAGATTCCCCTTTGTGAGCACATGATGTTGATTAGACTCCTTTTCTCAAGCCTTTCTATGGCTCTTTAAAAAAATCCCCTCCTGGGGCCGGGAGTTTGGCCTAGTGGTTGAGTGCTTGCCTAGCATGCACGAATATCTGGGTTCGATTCTTTGGTACCGCATACATAGAAAAAAGCTGGAAGTGATGCTGAGGCTCAAGTGGTAGAGCTCTAGCCTTGAGAAAGTCCAAGGACAGTGCTCAGGCCCTGAGCCCAAGCCAAGACTGGCAAAAAAAAAAAAAATCCCTCCTTTAGGGCCATGAGTTTGGCCTAGTGGTAGAGTGCTTGTCTAGCATACATGAAGACCCGCATCAGATTCCTTGGTACCACATACATAGAAAAGCCAGATGTGGTGCTGTGACTCAAGTGGTGGAGTATGAGCCTTGAGGAAAGCCAAGGACAGTGTTCAGGCCCTGAGTTCAAGCCCAAGGACTGGCAAAAAACAAATCCCTCCTTTCCCTTGCACCACAGGGAAACCCTTTCCATCAACTAATATGGAGCATATTTTGAGACATGATGGCAAATACAAACCAGTTTCAATTTTCTGACACCCACCAAATCATGGGACACAGACAGAATGTCACGCATTTGGGGTTTTCTAGAAGCGCTATCATGTTGTAAGATCAGATTCTATTTCCTGTCCAAGCTTACCACTCTTTCTGGCCTAGTTGCATGCTGCTAGGCCACAGACTACTTAGGGAGTATAACTTGTGACTTCCTTCCTTCATTTCTATCTCTCCATAAGCAAGAGTCAGGGGACACTTGGAAGTTAACATTTTACCATTCAAGCTCAGCAAAGAGGAAAGGTCTGTTTGTCTTTCTAGTAAGCAGAATGACAAGATTCTGCACATCACAGCCAAGACACCAGGGCCCTGAGTTTATAATGTGGTCCCAAGATGACCAATCTGAAAAGTACTTTCGTTGAAGCTGGGTACACTGATGAGGGCATGAAACACAAAAATAAAGTAGCAATTTGTCTTTGGGCAAGTTATTAAATCCAAAGCTACAATATAGGAGTAATATCACTGCAAGAGATTTTACAAAGGACAGAGAAGAATGCATGCACTTGGCTTGATGGTTAGCTCACAGAAAGCATCTTCATGGTTGTTCTTTACAGAGGAGTGAATAGACAGGCTAATGCTGGTGATATACTAGTAATGTCAGATTTGCTTACATTTGGTTGTTACATTTTGTACATCTGAGATTCATGTGCTAGAGAGTTATTCTCCAGTACCACAGTATTGAAAGGTGCTGGAACTTTCTAATGTTGGATCTAATGTGGATGAAGAGGAAGCCATCTCATCTCCAGGTAGGAGATGGCCTTCTTTCTTCCTCTCCTGCCACCTGACTTCTCTGTGTAGTGGCACACATTCTACTACATGATGCTAATTTGCTATGAGAGTCTCTCTTCCTCAGCAGCCAGCGACTATGCCATGCTCATGCCCTTCCAAGAATGGTGAGCTCAATCCCTTTCCTTTCTAAAGGACCCAGACTTGGTTATTTTGTTTTGACAACACAAAATGCACTAAGATGGGTTTGTACACTGAAGAATGAGTTGGTTTATGTGAATATATCAGGGGAATCTTTCCCATACCCCACCTATAGTTGCCTTCCTCTGCCCCTTCCTGACAGCTAGTGTCATACTCTCTACACCTTAATGGACAAATCAATCTTTGCTCTCAGCTCCAATAGTGTGCAGAGATAGTTCAGTCATCACAGTTTTCACTCACATCTCAGCATCTATTTCTTGATTTTGCCCACTAGATTCTGGTCCATGTTGAAAGAACCACCTGACTGTCTAGCACAGGGCCTGACAAATGAGAGGCTTCAAGAAATTGTTGGACTGCCAAAATTGAGACCAGCACAGGACTTCACTAAGTCTATGATGAGCCTTATGGCATAAGCTACATTAGACTTTGCCTTTCAATGACTTGGCTTAGGAGAAGAGTTAGGCCTGACCATGTCTAGGTAAGTGTGATCCCTTCACATTTTGCCAGGTGCTGGTGGTTCATGTCTGTAGTCCTAGCTACTCAGAAGGCTGAGATGTGAGGATTACAGTTCAAATCCAGCTCAGGCAGTAAAATCCAAAAGACTTTTATTTATAATAACCTACCAAAACCGGACGTGGGGGATCACACCTTTAATCCTACCTACTCAGGAGTCTGTACTTTACAGTCTGTCCCATATCTGGCTTATCTTTAGTACCTTTCTGTCTCCATGCCTATCTGTTCCATCTCAGCTGGTTCCTGAAATCCATTTCTATAAAAGTCCTTTTGTTATATACATCTTCTTTAGAAAAATACTGTGCTTTCTACTACAGAATTTAGTAAACAGACAATAAGCTTAACATGGACAAAAGAATATGTATGTGACTTGCAAAAGGACTGAGTCCAATTCTGTCATGTTAGATTAGGGAGTCAGGGTACATGAGGCCAGCTCAGGTAGAATGAAAAATTCATGTAACTTCATCTCAACCAATGACTGGCCACCATGGTGCATGTTAGCCAATCTAGCAATATGGGAAGCACAAGTAAGACAATTGCAGTCACTCTGGCCAGGGCACAAGATGATCCTCTACCTCAGAAATAACCAAATCAACAAGAGTGAGAACTCAATATTTGCATACCCAATGCTATGGACATGGTATTGGAAATACAACCATAACTATATAGACATAAAAACCTATGACTCTATAGACATAATGTTTTATTTCATAAATGAATATGTATCTATGATATAGAAACCCTTAGCCTAATTTTGATTATGTTCTAAAATCTAAGTGCCAGTGATTGTATATAGAGATTCCCTTCTTGAACACTTGTTTGTTAAACATGTCATTTGAAATATGATGTAAAAATCAATGTTAATAAATTCTTTAATAAAAAAACCAAAACAAGAAGATGCTGAATGTGTGGCTCAAGTGGTAGAGTACCTGACTAGCAAGTGAGAGGCCCTAAGTTCAATCCTTAGTACTACAAAAATGGGGGAAATTCAACTATATTAGTTCATGTTCCATAACTATAAACAAAATGCCTGAAAATCTCAGAAATCTGTAAGCTAAGGGGTTTATGCAGGCCATCATGATGGGAGTGCATAGTAGATCTGGGAGTTAGAATGGAAATGGGGAATGGGCCATTGTTGCTTTTAAAACAACTAGTAAGAACTAACTCAGAGGGCCGGGAGCGTGGCCTACTGGTAGAGTGCATAAAGCCCTAGGTTCGATTCCTCGGTAACCACATACATAGAAAAAGCCAGAAGTGGCACTGTAGCTCAAGTGGCAGAGTGTTAGTTAGCCTTGAGGAAAATGTGTCCAAAAACAGTGCTTAGGCCGAGTCCAAGCCCGAGGACTGGCCAAAAAAACCAAAAACAAAAATAACTAAGAGTCTCACAAGAAATATGAGCCACCATATCAAAGGTTACCAACTCATAAAGGCTACCATGGGAACCAAGCTTCAAGTACATGAACTTGTCAGGGATACATACATACATATTATACATATACATATGTATGTATATAATATGTAAATATATACACATACGCACACATATATTCTTTTTCATATACACATATTTACATATAACCACCACTATTACTTGTAACTTGAAAACCTATGACATTCTTTTTTTTTTTTTTTTTTTTTTTTTGCCAGTCCTGGGCTTGAGCTTAGGGCCCGAACACTGTCCTTGGACTTTCTCAAGGATAGAGCTCTACCACTTGAGCCTCAGCACCACTTCTGGCTTTTATCTATGTATGTGGTACCGAGGAATTGAACCCGGGTCTTCATGCATGCTAGGCAAGCACTTTAACCACTAGGCCAAACTCCTGGCCACCTATGACATTCTTAAGGCTATCTCACACCTGTATCTCCAACACCATCTGAAGAAACAGGCATATCACTGTGTATCTATTAGTGTCACCTTAACTTTTATTTTCTTGACTCTCCATTGGAAAAAGTACAAAAGCACATCCATAGACAGACATCTTTGCTTGACCAGATTTTAGACTAGTTTATGACTAGACCTGGATTTGTCCTTATAAAATCCAGTTTTATCAAGTATCCCTACACATCCTTAACATCCTCTAACGCAGCTAGAATTTTATTAGTTTAGCTAATTATTATTGATTTATTAGTATTACTTAGCTAATTAGCATTCTATTCAGTGTAGCTATAATTCTCCTTACCCCTTCAGTTCACTGTTAGTGTTTCATCCACTAACCCCTTTGCCCCTGGTAGTGCAGTCTCTCCTCCATGGGGTGTTCTAATTTCAGGATCCCTATATCTAACCTGAAGGTCCCGAATAAAGTCTTCCTTGCCATACATTAACCAGTATCATTAAATATTCTTTCTTTAACTGTAATGTTTGTAATAAGACAATTAAAGGTTTTGCTATTGAGTACTTTCCACAGAAGAAATCAGATTAACTTAGGAAGTTCTCACTGATAGATGCTCAGGGTTATTTTCTAAACTGAGCACAAACTATTTTCCTCACTCAGCAAGGTAGCTCTGATTCTCTGAATTTTCATACTTAACTCAGACTCTAGAAATACCAGTTGAGTTTTAACATAAAAAAGTCATTTGAAAACACACAAATTTCTATTTCTTCAACAATAAAATGGTGACTGTTGCTACTTGCCCCTGGAGACCACAATAAGGATGAAAGGAGATGATGTATGGTAAAGTCTTTAAAAAAAATCTAGCTAAATGTGATATGTTATTAGAATTTTAGGATGGTGAGTGCAAGTAATGGAAAGTATAGCCTTTTAGGCTGAAACTTCTTAAAAGGATCCAACAGCCTTCTCTATATCATGTAAAGAGACTTCTAATGATAAGGGGATGATTCTAAAGTTTCAGCACTTCTCTTGCCACCTAGAAGTTTCTTAAAGTTCTTACCTTCCCTAACAGCTCAACTTCTGCTGCCACAAGGTCTGTTTGCGTGGCATTTATATACTAGGAGAGTAGAGCTAATAGGAGAGCTCTATAGACACACTCCTTCTGTTCTATCCTGGCAGAGTCTAGATCTTTGAGGCTAGAATGAAATACTATTCCCCGACTATGTGCCTGCCATCAATACCCCCAATATCAGGCTTTGATTATGTAGAAAAATGAGGCTACTCACGAGACACAGAGGCACAGGACTCCTGGTATAGACTCACTGTCTCGTATCAGAAATTTACCATCTTTCCCTTCCTTGAGCAGCAAGATTTCACACTCTTTCTTGGTCAGAGGGCCATGATAGTAAGGTAGGTCCATGGAGTCCCAGCTTGTTGTGTTTTAGCTTTGTTGTCAACTTGAAGTCCAGCTCTGGCTCTAGGAATAGCTCTGAAGAAGAAAGTAGAGGTAGCTGACTTGAAGGGCCTTTGGAAATACCTCTTCCTGTAGTGGTGTCCAAATGAGATGAGGTTATGCTCTGGGGTTCAGTTTTGCAACTCAGGAAGTGAAAAGGGAGTGGGTGAAAAGTGACCAAGATATTTTGAGATAGAAATGGCCCAAATGTGACTCACAAAAGTTAAGTGACACAGAATGGGAGATCTTTACTAACTATGATCAGACAAAGGCCTCATATATAAAATATATTTAGAGCTCAAAAAAATGTACCCCCTCAAAATTAAACTCTCAAATAACTGTTAATTAAGGGGCTAAAGATTTAAAGGGAGACTTGTTAAAAGAAGTAAACTGGGTGGGGTGGCTCTCACATATAATCCTAGCTACTCAGGAAGGTAAGATCTGAGGATCAAAGCCAGCCCAGGCACAAAAGGACCAGAGGCTCTTATCTCCAATTAACCTCTAGAAAAGTGAAGTGGGGGTTGGCTCAAGGGTAGGGCAGTAGCCTTGAGCTGAAGAGATCAGGGACAGTGCCCAGGCTGAGTTTAAGCCCCATGACCCACAAAAAATAAATAAATAAAATGGAGGTAAGAATGGCCAGTTGATGCAGGAAGAAATGTTCAACATCTCTGGCCATAAAAGAAATGCAAATCACAAAATTATTGAGATTCTTTCTCACCCTAGATATAATGGCCATTATCAAGAAAACTAACAATAACAGATGCTGGCAGGGATGTGGCCAAAAAGGAACATTATTACACTGTTGTTGGGAATGCAAATCTGTTCAATCATTCTAGAAAGCAATATGAAGGTCTCTTGAAAGACTGAACATATTGCTTCCCAGCAATTCCACTCCTGGGCATTTATCCAATAGACCATAAACAAGGACACACTAAAGCTACCAACACAACCATGTTCATTGCAACATGGTTTACCATAGCCAAAAGATGGAATCAACTTAGGTGCTCCTTAGTGAATGAAGGGATCAAGAAAATGTGGTATACATGTACAGTGGAATTCTATTCTTCCATTAGAAAGAATTAAATTGTAGCACTCATAAAGAAATGGAATGACTTGGGAAAAATACATTAAGTAAGCCAGTGAGGTAGCTCATGCCTGTAATCCTAGCAACTCAGGAGGCTGAGATCTGATTGCAGTTCAAAGCCAGCCCAGGCACTCTTATCTCCAATTAACCACTAGAAAACCAGAAGTGGTGCTGTGGCTTCAGGAGCAGTGCCAGCAGCCTTGAGTTGAAGAGGTCAGGGACAGCGTCCAGCCCCAGAGTTCAAGCCCCACAATAAAAAAAAAATGTTAAGTGAAGTAAGCCAGACCCAAAGAAACATAGATTGCATGGTTTCCCTCATTCACTATAACTAGAATGTGCCTATAAATCTACAAGTAAACTCAATTCATGGTAAAAGACACTTGGACATGTTAAATTATACAGGACTCTAGACATTCACACAGTGACACCAAAGACACATCTTAGGAGAGGATCACAGAGACTCAATAACTATGTGTGTGTTCAAATGAACTCCAAAAAATGGAAGCAAGATTTTTTTTTGTTATTTTGCTTTTTTCCTTTGTTGATGTTTTTGTTTTGTATACCTTTTGACTTGTATATATGTTTATCTGTTTTAGGGAGTATAAGAGGAAGCACAGAAATGATATGACAAAGGGTAAACAAATATTGCTGTGATACTCACTACATACTATGTTGAAAATGAACTAAACAACTTGTGAGGGGTTCAGGAGAGAAAAAGTGGGAAAAAATGAGGGAAGAGATGACACTTTCCAGAAATAAATGTACTCATTGCCGGACATGTAACTGTACCCGCTCTGTGCATCACCTTTACAATAATAATAAAACAAAGCAAAAAATTAAAAATAAGTGAGAGTTTATTTAAGCACATAGTAGAAGCAGTAGTATTTCTATGACTAGGGCTGCATTGCTGAAGTTAGGCTCCTGAAAATTGTGTTACAGCTTATGTAACAACTAGGTATTTTTCCTTCCTAGGACCATACCACTGATTTTTTGTAATTGATCTATTTTATGTTGAAACTGCCTCTAATGAGACTCAGCTCAGAATGGATGGTTTGGATGCCCATACATCCAGACATGCCAGGACATTTGAAATAGTGTAACTTCCAACTAGTCAAATGCCATAAAAATTAAACATTTGAGAATTGGGACCTTTAACAGTCTTTGGTTTTATCGGTCATGGGACTTGAACTCTGGGCCTAGGCGTTGTTCCTGAGCTCTTCAGGTCAAAACTAACACCCTACCCTTTAAGCCACAGCCACAGTGACATTTCCAGTTTTCTGGTGGTTAATTGGAGATGATTCTCATGGACTTTAGTGCCTGGGCTCACTTTGAACCTGGATCCTCAGATCTCAGCCTCCTGAGTAGGTAGGATTACAGGCATGAGTCACGGCAATCCCAGCTAACGATTTTTGTTTTTTGTTATTGTTGTTGTGTTTTCTGGGACTTGAACTCAGGGCCTGAGCACTGTCCTTGGGCATTTTCCTCAAAGCTAGGCTCTGCCACTTGAGCCATAGCACCACTTCCACTTTCTATTTATGTGGTACTGAGGAATTGAACCTGGGCCTTCCTGCCTGCTAGGCAAACACACTCCCCCTAGGCCAAACTCCTGGCCCAGCAATCAGTTGTTTTGGAAAGTTGTGTAGGAATTGTTACCATTTCATTGGTTTTGTAGTGTTTGATTCTCCCTTAATCTTCATTGTCTTACCTACCTGTTTAGTAAAATGTATTCTTTCCTATATTTTTCATGATTGTGTTTATCCTCCTCCTCTTTTTTTGGGGGGGGGGGTCATGGGTCTTGAACTTTGGGCCTGGGCACTGTCCTGAGTTCTTCAGCTCAAGGCTACCACGCTACCCCTGAGCCACAGCCCCATTTCCCATTTTCTAGTGACAAATTGAAGATAGGAGTCTCTCAGTCTTTAGTGCCCCTGCTGGCTTTGAACCAAGATCCTCAGATCTCAGCCTCCTGAATAACTAGGAGCCTCCACACCCAGCTATCCTCCTCTTCTGTGTACATGGTATCTTTAAGCATCTTCTATAACAGCAGTATAGCGGTTATGAATTTCCTTAGTTTTGCTTATCATGGACTATTTTTAATTTTATTCAATTATAAAGTATATCTTTTCTGGATTGAGTAATCTGTATTGAAATTTATTTTCTTTCAAGGTTTAAAATGTGTCATTTCATGACTTCTTTGCTTTTAAAGATTCTGTTAAGAAAACTGCTATTAATTCTGGTTATATTTGCCAGATAGTGGGTGCATTACTTCTCACATATTGATACACCCCTTCTTATGTTTTTGTCCCCATTTTGATAGGTTTACCTTTATAGGTGACTTAGCACTTATATCTTGAAGCTTTCACTATCCTTTCCTTATTCTGTATGTGATTTTAAGAATAATATGATATAAGTCATTTTTTAAAATTTGTTGTGCCAAAAATTACCTTGACGATTATCTCTTTAAAGACAATTATCTCTTTGGATTTTGGAATTCTGTATTATTTTATTAACTATGTTTTTTCCTCTTCTCCTTCACCTATGCCTGTGATTTAGGTGTCTGACCTTTTAATTGTATCCCAGGATTCTTGTATTTTCCATTTCCATTTCCTTTTCATTGAATAATTGACTTTCGCCTTTAAACTATATATACCTTTACTATACCACTGATTTATAAGTTTTGTTCATCCAAATATTGGATAATATAGTCATGGTTAGTTACTTGTTTATTGCTGTGTGAGCATAATAGTTCTTCAATCTTTTATCTTCAGATTCTGATGTTACCTCTTTTACTGTTTCTAGTTTATTGGTAATACTTCATTTTATCCTAACCCTTTTTTGATTTAGCTATTTTTCTGATAGAGCCTTGCATTTTTGCCTTGGCTAGCCTTGGTAATATTTTTTTTCATTCAATTTGATGTAGATGAACAGGACTGAGTATCCTTGTTAGGAAAAAAATTACTTTAACCCTGAATATTTTCCCTAAAACAAGCCTTACTTGCTGAGCTAGAATTTCAAAAAGAAACATATTTCTGCTAACATCTTGTCTTCAGGTGCTAGCCTTCAGCAGAAACTGGCATAGGTACTGCACCCCAGCCTGAATTCAAGCCTCACAACCTACCAAAAAAAAAAGCATGCTGTGAATTAATCCTGTCAGCCTAGCAGCAAATGTAAAAGTTATATATCTATCTATGCCTCACCTTAGTCATAGGTAATATATCCTTGTCAATCCTATAATTAATTATAGATGAATATATTCCATTTTTAAATATTTCAACTACAAGAACAAAAACATTTTTAGTTTCTTGCTATTGTATAAATGAGATGAATTTGATTTTTGTATATGTGGATCTTGGGTTTTCTTGTGAATCTTTTGTTCTTGAAAGAAAAAAAATTCTCCACTTATCACAGGACTCTAATAGGTACTGACTGGACCTCAATGGAGGTCATTTCCAAATCTGGATAGACCAACAAGATGCAATTCTTCAGTTCTCTCAGAAATCCAAAAGCCTTCTACTACTGAATGCCTGTTTTATCAGTCCCCCAGTGGAAATCCTCATCTAAGCAACAGAAGAAGCTTCCTTAGAAATGACTTTATAACATAACAGTCATCTTTTTAGTTGAGGTTGAAGCATAGGAAATTGGACTTTCTAAGTGTATGATATGGGTCAGATGCCATACCCACGATGTTTAACAGATCACAGAGTCAGCCTCACCCCTGCCTCTAATCTTTCTATTCCATGAGAACAAACTGGTCAAACTGATAAGAAAGTCTATCCTGTTGGTCCCACCTGTCCTTGCTTCTGTGCAGGACCAGTCACAAACCCTCTCTATCACAGAACTCATAGACCAGGAATCTCCTTTCATCATGCTCTGAAGTTACTTTTATACCAGCTTGAAAAAGACTACCCTGCTTTACTCAGAAAGTCTCACACTGTCGGACTGTGGGGGGGTAGGAAGGCTATCATGCATGTCAATGTTCAAACAAAATTTGGTGGAGGTGGAGGTCAGTTCAGTTTGTGGTAAATAACCAGAGCCAAGAGACCAGTAAATGCAGGTGACCCTGTGCTGCAAAGGAAGCCCATTTCCTGCCCGGACTTTTCACACAGCTTTCTGGTCAGGCTATGTTCACTTCTGAGTTTTTATCATTTTTATTTCTGTCCCACTTTATAATATCACTTAGAGTAAATTAAATTGAATGTGTGTGATGTTATTTATGAGATTTATGCTTCTCCATGACATGGTACAAAATGAGAAACCCAAGTCAATACACTTGAAGAATTTTCATTGGTAAATTGGTAGAATTTCCATGGCATAATTTCTATGACATAATTTTTTTTGCCAGTCCTGGGGCTTGAACTCAGGGCCTGGGCACTGCCCTTGGGCACTTTTTGCTCAAGGCTAGCACTCTGCCACTTGAGCCACAGCTCCACTTCTGGCTTTTCTGTGTATGTGGTTCCAGGGAACCGAACCCAGAGCTTCATGCACGCAAGGTGAGCATGCTACCACTAGACCATGCTTCCAACCCATGACATAAAATATTGGCATAAATTACATATCACCATTTGAAATATACATATCTCTGACTAATAATTCTATCTCCAAAATTTTAGAGAATGCTGCGCATATTTCCAAATCTGTAAGTATGTAAAGTATATTTAACTGTTACATTGTTGAGAAAAGCTTACAATATAGTTTTTTTCATAAATTGCTCTATTCAACCAATGGAATACTAGGCTATCATAGAAGGATTTGGAATATCTGCTTTCATGGATGTGGAAAGATACTCATGTTATATTTCAAGTTGAAAAGTCCAAGGTAACAGAAATACAAATGATTCCTTCTTTTCATGCATACATACATGTGTGTGTCTGCGCATGTGCTTACATATATATAAACCTAGAAAGAATTTCTCAAAATATTAGCCATGATAATTTCTGAATGGTGAGGTTTAGAGGATTTTTGGTATGCTTTTTAAAAATTCCTTTGTAGATGTGGTATTTATACAGAATGGAATTCTATGCTGCTGTCAGAAAGAACGACATTGCCCCATTTGTAAGGAAGTGGAAAGACTTAGAAAAAATCATATTAAGTGAAGTAAGCCAGACTCAAAGGAACATAGGCTCAATGGTTTCCCTCATTTGTCATAATCAGTAGAAACCTTGGTCTCTCCTAGCAGAGATTCACAATAGAACAAAATCTAGATAAATAAGGCCATATAGTATGACACTAAATGTAAGGACCTCCAGGATATAGAAACAAAAGCCACATAATGAGTGATTGTTGTCCTTAATGTACTATGTTATCTCCCATCTCTTTTGCTATCATTTGGTTATCTCATATAGTTACAGAATTTCACCTTGTTATCTGATGCATTTTATATATGCTTAATTGGTTATTTGAAATAGGAGAGGGAAGGGGGGAAATCAAGATGTGCGGGGGGAGGGAGGAGGGAAATGGGGACCATGACATGAAAAAGGGTATCAATATTTGTGAAGTAATGCACCTTCTATCTGGTGAATATAATGTAACCCTTCTATTAATTACAATAAAAATAGTTTTATTTTTCTATAATGAACTAGCACAATTGCAGATGCTCTTTTCTAGCATGACTGCAAAGACTCCAGAATTCAAAGTTGGAAATCACTCCAAGGGCTTCTTCCCATAATTCCTTTTATTTTTATTTTCTTCATCCAAGACCAGTACTTGAACTCTGTATTTGACTCTTGCTTTTGCCCAGGGACTGGCCCTATGTCCTGAGCCGCACATCCATCGTCCTCTCGCCCCTCCCCGAATTCCTCAGTAGCTATTATCTTCCTCAGGGAAGATGCAGGAGGTTAGGACTCCAGTCTTCCTCATCTTCAGATCTTCTGTGTCTCTAGAAAGTTTCCTCTTTTACCTTTAAAATTACAGATGAATCTAAATATTAGCCAAAATATCATCTCCAAATATCAATCACTTTTTGATTCTTCTGATAGCAAAGGCAAGCTACTTTCAATTTCCTGATGCTCACAAAGTCACAAGGTGCAGAGAAAATGTCACATATTGGGTTGAGGTTTTCTAGATGCTCTATCATGTGCGATCAACTATCATTTCCTTACCACACAGCTTTCTGGTCAGGCCAACTCTCCCTGTGACTTCCTTCCTTCATTTCTCATCTTTTCATTGTCTCCACATTTAGGGTCTGGGAGCACTGAATATATTTCAGTAGAGCAGGGGACATTGGTGAGGGCATGGAATACAATAAATATATTAATAGTTAGGCTTTGGGAAAGTTATTAAATCCAAAGCTACTGTTCCTCTTCTCACCAAGGGATAATGTCACCTACTGTGAAAAGTTTTTCAGGCAATAGGGAAAATAAATGCATGTAACATGTTTGGCTTATAGAAAACATCTATATGAACTGAAGGCTTTACCTTATTACTTATTCCAGTTTCTGACTTATAAGAAACTCTCAGAAAATTGAAGAACTAGAAGTAAACAGCAAGCAGTCCTGTGATAATGCAGTTTTACCTGAACTGATGGTAGCAATAGCCCATTAGACCTGGGGCTTAAGACTGAAGGTGCCACAAAGATCTGCCCTTCAAGGGCATAGAACAGGGTAAGACCTGGTTATACGCCGGTACTAACTAAGCAGCCATTCTTGTATTCCCCTGAGACCTTGGTTTTATCTGTTTCTATTGGTGGGGTGGAAAATTAATTTCGCTTCACATTTGGGGGTGAAGGGGCTGGTACTGGGGCTTGAACTCAAGGTATCATGCTCTCCATGAGCTTTCTTATTCCTGGCTGGCGCTCTATCACTTAAATCATTGTGTCTCCATTTCCAGCTTCTTGCTGCTTATTGGGAGATAAAGAGGCTCTCAGATTTGCCTGTCCAGGCTGGTTCTGAACTGAGCCTGTCATATCTTAGCTTTCTGAGTAGTTAGAAATATAGAGTCATGGGTGACTGACTTGATCTGCATATTTTTATTCATGGGATTTCTGGGATTATAACTGAGAAATATACATTTGGCTACATTACCATATACAAAACTTTTTTGTTTTGTTTTATTTGGGTTGTATTTGCATGTTCTTTTTTTTCTTTCAGTCTTGTTATATTGCTTGGGTCATCTCAGATTCCTAGGTTCAAATGATCATCCTACCTCCTGAGTAGCTGAGTCAAAACAAGAACACCCATCCAAAATAGAAAATGTTGGAGGGCCAGGAGTGTGGCCTAGTGGTAGAGTGCTTGCCTAGCATGCATAAAGCCTTGGTTCAATTCCTTGGTACCACATACACAGAAAAAGCTGGAAGTGGTACCGTGACTCATGTGCTAGAGTGCTAGTCTTGAGAAAGCCCAAGGACCGTAATCAGGCTGTTGGTTCAAGCCCCAGGACTGACCTCCCCCCCCCAAAAAAAAAGGTTGGCTCTAATACCTTATACCTAATAGGATACTATTGTCAAAACAAGAACACTACTACCAAAAATAGAAAATGTTAGCCCTAATGTGGCGAAATTGGAACATTTATATACCATTAGTGGTAATATAAAGAGTTGGCTTATCCTACTCTTCCAGCAGTGTTTGAAGAGAAATGGTTTCTGAATATTCTGATTACCACTGTGTTTTTATAGTTTAAAAATCTAAAAAGTGAAATTCTTGGATGTTTTATTTTTATTTTTTGTTGGTCATGGTGCTTGAACTCAGGGCCTAGTTAGTAGCCTACCACCTTGAGCCACAGCATCATTTCTGGTTTTCTGGTGGTTAATTGGTAATAAGAGCCTCATGGGAACTTTTCAGCCTGTACTCACTTCAAACTGTGATACTCTGATCTTAGCCTTCTGAGTAGCTAGGCATGAGCCACCAGCACTCAGTTGTTTTTATTTTTCTTTAATGATGAGTAAGCGTAAACATTTTTTTCAAATATTTATTTTTTTATATTTACATTTTTTGTCCTGCTTCTTCCTGGATTTTTTTTACCCATTTGTCTATTAATTTACAAAGCCATCTCATAATTTCATATGTTAATGAATGACTTCTTCATCTATTGTATTTGTCCTTTTTTTCCTCCTCCTCCCCTCCTCCTCCTCCTGCTCTTCCCCTTTATTCTTTTTTTTAATGTTATATATTTATTTTTTATTGTAATTAGTAAAAGGGTTACATGATATTTGCCAGATAGAAGGTGCATTAATTCACATACATTGATACCCTTTCTTCCCCTTTATTCTTTTTCTTTCTTCCTCTCCTCTTTATTTTCTTCTTCCTCCCCCTTCTTTCTTGTTTTGAAGGTACTGGAGTTTGAATTCGGAGCCTCATACTTGCTTGGAATGCTAAAATCAGAAGGGTCACAGTAAATATAGTCAGACACCCTTCTCAGCCAATAGCTCATCCTGAGGGTACATGCCCGTTATCCTAGTTACAATGACGGCTAAGATGAAAAGGATTTCAGCAGAGCTTTCTGGATGGGGCAGTTTAGGGTAGCCTGTGGAGAAAGCTCTAGAGACTTTCAGAGTGGCAGGAGCTAGGTATGGTTGGAAATAGGCTCATGGTCCAGGCACATGCTGAGGCCAAAAGCAAGACCCTATCTCAAAAAAAAAAAAAAAAAAGCCTGAAGGCATGGCATGGCTCAGGAGTAGAGTGCCTGCCTAACAAATGCAAGGATGAATATTTATTCTTTTCTGGTTGTGGGACTTGAACTCTGAGCCTGGATGCTCTCCCTGAGCTCTTCAGCTCAAGGCTACCCCTTGAGCCACAGCGCCACTTCTGGTTTTCTGGTGATTCATTGGAGATAAGGGTCTCCCAGACTTTAACCAGAAACCTTCAAACTGCTACATGATGGAGTTGGAGAGACACTGGAACTCATAGGCACAGGCAAAAATTTCCTGAGCAGAGTCCCAGGGTCACAACAGATTGGAGAGAGACTTGATAAATGGGACTACCTAAAAATAAAAAGTTTCACACAGATAAAAGCATAGCTACTAAAGTAGAAAGACAGCCAACCAACTGGGAAAAGATATTTACCAATAACACATTGGACAAATGCTTAATATCCAGTATCTACAGGGAACTCAAGAAACTAATCCCCCCCCAAGCCCAACAAACCAATCACTAAATGGGCAAGGGAACTAAAGAGAGACTTATCAAAAGAAGAGGTTAAAATGGCAGAAAAGCATATGAGAAAATTCTCATCATCCATGGTCATAAAGAAAATGCAAATAAAAACAACCCTAAGATACCACCATACCCCAATAAGAATGGCCAAGACTTTGAACTCAATGACAGATGTTGGTGGGGTTGTGGAGAAAAAGGAACCCTACTGCACTGCTGGTGGGATTGTAAACTAGTTCAGCCACTCTGGAAAGCAGTGTGGAGGTTTCTTAAAGAACTGAAAATAGACCTTCCCTACGCTCCCACCATACCACTCCTGGGCATCTATCCTGAACATCATAATCTAGGATATGATAAGGACACCTGCTCAACCATGTTCATCTCTGCACTATTCATAATAGCCTGGTGATGGAAACAATTCAGATGCCCTACTGCAGATGAATAGATATAGAAAGTGTGATATATATACATATATATATACACACACAATGGAATTCTACATAGCCAACAGACAAGATAAAATAATGGCATTCACAGGGAAGTAGATGAATCTAGAGCAAATCATGTTGAGTGAGATAAGTCAAGACCAAAGGAACAAAAGAGACATGGTATCCTTAATATGTGGTTATTAGATCCAAACAGTATAAGAGCAATGACTCAATTTTTGTGTACCCAATGCTATGGACATGGTATTGGAAATATAAACACAACTATATAGACATAAAATTTATGACTATAGACATAATGTTTTATTACCTAGATTAATATAGTATCTATGGCATACAAACCCTCAGCCTAATTTTGATTATGTTTTAAAATCTAAGTGCCAGTGATTATATATAGAGATTCCCTTCTTGAATACTTGTTTGTTAAACATGTCATTTGAAATATGATGTAAAAATCAATGTTAATAAATTCTTTAAATAAAAAAAGAGTCTCCCGGACTTTAGTGCCTATGCTGGCTTTAAATCTCAATCCTCAGATCTCAGCTTCCTGAGTAGCTAGGATTACAAGTGTGAGCCACCATGACCACTTTTTAAAAAGTGGACAAGCAACTTGAATGTATATTTACTCAAAGAAGATATTCAAATGAGTCGGTCATATTTGAGAAGATGCTCAACATCACTCACTGTCAGGAATGCAGAACAAAAATACAACTGTAATCCTAACTACTCTGAAACCTAAGAGCAGAGGATGGAGGTTTGAACCCAGCTCAGGCAGGAGAGACTGTGAGGCTTCCATTAACCAGTAAAATTACAGTTTGGAAGCATGGCTTAAGTTGTATAATGCCAACTGTGAGTTAGCAAGCTGAGGGAGAGCTGAGGCCTTGAGTTGAAGACTCTGTACTCACACAGATATACACACACACCCACACACACTATGAGATACTACCTTATACCTAATAGGATACTATTGTCAAAACAACACCACAAGAGAAATTGGAACACGTATACAACATTGGTGATAATATAAAATGGTATGACAGCTAATATTTATTACATTGTAGAGCTGCTTTACAAAGATTAAAAACAGACATGATCTGGTACTCCTGATTCAGGACACATAGTCTAAAGAATATGACATTTCACATTGTCAAAGAACAGAGGAGCTATTTATCAGGTGTCACATATTAGAGAAAGTATCACATTTGGGGAGTGCCCAGTTTGAACTCAGAGCCTCATGCTTGGTCAGCTTGCTTGCTCAGATGGTGCACAACCACTTGCTGTGGATATGGAGGAGGAGGAGGAGGAGGAGGGGGAGGAGGAGGAGAAGGAGGAGGAGGAGGAGAAGGAGGAGGAGGAGGAGGAGGAGGGAGAAGAAGTGGTGGTGGTAGTAAAGAAAAAGGGACTGACTTCTCTCAATTAGAAAATGTTATTAAATTCAGCAGGGTGGGGTGGCTCATTCCAGTAATCCTAGCAACTAAGGAGGCTGAGATCTGAGGATCGAAGTTCATAATCAGCCTGGGCACTAAATACCAAGAGAATATTATCTCCAATTAACTACTGTGGCTCCAGGGTTAGGGAAGCCGCCTTGAGCTGAAGAGCTCATGGACAGTACCCAGACCCAGAGTCCAAGCCCCATAATCCCCACCTCCAAATACTGTTTAGAGTTGAATGTCTGTGACTTACACCTATAATCCATTTAGGAGTCTGAAATCTGCAGGTTTGGGGTCCAGGATTGAGCAAGCGCAGAAAAGTACACAGAGCACTGCCAAACAAGACCTTTTCTGGTGTTAGAGATTGGGATATAAACTAAAACAGAGGTCTAGAGGAACTAACAGCCACCCCTACACTGCGCATGGAGAGACGGGGTCAGGATGAAGGCATGGATGCTCTGTCTGTCATCTGGAATCCTTATACAGTATGCAAAGATATTGAGGCCCTAGTTTTGGAGAGGTAAACATTCAGGAAGCAGAAACTCATGTTGAAATGTAGGAATCAGGAGATAAAGAATGTGGGGGGACAGGGAGGGGTTCTACTTACTCCAGTACTCTCCTTCATAGCCTATAGTCCTCAGCAGAATCCAAGTCTGAGTTGGAGCAATTCCAGCAGGGAAGACTGCTGGAATGATTCCCTGGAGATCCTAGCACTAAGGCGTCCCAAGTAGTGTCCTCTTCAGGTTGTAGTCACAGAATCACTGTTGACACCTTTTACATGCAATGCTCTTGGACCTTGGCATGACAGATCTGTGGCTGACTGGGCGACCAGGGCGAGGTGTTTATCAGGGACCGTTTTCCCATCTTTTCCTTCTGTGTGGTGAGGGAATGCAGTTTCATAAAACAGCTCAACATCCCTGCTGGGGAGTGGGGTCCTCAGGAGGAGAGTAACTTTTCCCTTGAAGCTTCCTGCAGGAGAGGAGATGGCAGTCACTGTCTGGCATTGCAGTGGAATGGCTATGGACATAATACAGCTAAATGATGCATTGTAAAGGTCAAAAACCCTTGGTTCCTAATCTGAAGTGGAAAGAGTAATGGGCTCTCACCCAGATGTACTCCTTGCTTGTCAGCGACCTGACGATGGCAGATTCAGGACATTACAGCGTTCAGACAACCACAGCAACCACTGCATAGCTCTCTGAAGATGTTTGGTGAGTAAGAGCAAAGAGGACCAATTCCTTCCTGGGAAGCAGGAGAGGGCTGTGAGCCTGAGCCTGGGGCTGGGTGAGACTTGGTGAAGATGATCCTTCTCATGTTCACTCTTGGACCAGTGCAGAACTTTTCAGACTTCAATGCCTTGGCTAGATTCCAATTGTAATAATCCAGATCTTAGCCTCATGGCTAGCTAGGATTTTAGGTATGACCCACTGGTGCATAGCTTCAATTACTTTTTAAAACCAAAAACTGATCTTATCTAAGCCTTCATTGCCTCCTGCCCAGATCACTGAAATGACCTTTCAACCAGTCTCCTTGCTTCTGTTTCCTCCCTTTTGCAGTCTTCTCTTAACCCTGCAGTAAGAGGACAGGTTAGAATGGATGTCAGGTCATATACTTTTTTCCACAACCCTCCATCTTACCCAGAGTTAAAGTCAGAATTTATCCAATGGATCATAAAGCTGTCTTTGACTTAGATTCCTCTACCTCTCAGTTCTCATGTCCTCCTGTCCACTCTGACCCTGGCATGCATTGAACAGCTGCCTTTCTTAAGAAGAACATTGCTATCTCCTCTGTTTAAACAGCCTTTCTTCAGATATCTCCCTGGATCTCTTTATTTCTTCATGTTTCTGTCCAAATGTCAATGGTTGGTGGTCTTTCTGACTATATTCTTATCAGTGACTAGCTCTACTTCCCAGCTATCTCCCACACTCTCTACTTTGTTTTCACCACCCCCAGAACTTTTGTTTGATATAGTATATATTTTATTAGATTCACCAAACATGATGGCAAATTTTCTTTTGATCTACTTGGCATTGTATTTCTAGTGCCTGGGGTAATCCCTGAAACGTTATCAGTATTTTTCAAGTGTTTGTTAAATTGCTGACTATGTTTTTGAGAACATTGAATAGAGAGGAGACAGCAACCAAGGGAAGAAATGGAGATACCAAAAGATGGACTTTAACAAGAGGTATTAAATTGTGTGTGTGTGTGTGTGTGTGTGTGTGTGTGTGTGTCTGTCTGTCGGTCTGTCCATCTGTCTGTCTGTCCATCTGTCGGTGTGTACAGGTACTCAGGCTTGACCTCAGGACTTATTACTCTTCCTTAAGGTTGTCACTTGAGCCACATCTCCACTTCTAGATTATTGCTGGTTAATCAGAGATGAGAGTCTCATTCATTTATCTTCCCTGGGCTGACTTTGAACTGGGGTCTCCAGATGTCAGCTTTTTGAGTAGCTAGGATTCCAGGCATGAGTCACTGGCACCCAGCAAGAGTCATTCTATCTTAAGGAAGAAAGATAATAAGAATCAGGGAGAGATACGAATGGAGGTGAGCATCCTCCTCCTGCCATCCATGGGTAGGTATTTCATCCATTTCTGGGGCCACATAACAACAAGGAAGAGCACCTAGGAGAAACTAGGAGAAATTCAGTCTGCTCCAAGATTTTATCTTGGAGCAAGATTTTGTTTCCTGTCACCACTCCATGTTTGAGATAAGAATTTCCTACAGAAGCAAGACAGACATGTGGCCCAGAGTGGAGTGAAGAGGGTGGAGTGGCAATGGATTAGTGGTGTTCCATCTGGTATCTCAGTCCCACTGTCGTTGCAGTGTGAAGTCTGCTCTGGGTAGGGCAGGATGACAGATGGTTTTTAATATTTGCTTTTGCTATGCAATGGTTTCTTTTTCTTTGCAGTTACATTTTACTAGTTTATCTATTGCTTTCCTCCAGACCAGAGTCATCTCTAACATATAAAGAGAAGCCCTCATCAACACAGGGAATGATTGGCTTTGTTTAAATTTTCAGTCTTGGGCTCAGATTGTACTGAGTAGGGTTGAAAGGCACTGGTAGGGGGCCGGGAGTTTGGCCTAGTGGTTAAAGTGCTTGCCTAGCATGCATGAAGACCCGGGTTCGATTCCTCGGTACCATATAGATAGAAAAAAAGCCGGAAGTGGGGCTGAGGCTCAAGTGGTAGAGCTCTAGCCTTGAGAAAGTCCAAGGACAGTGCTCAGGCCCTGAGCTCAAGCCCAGGACTGGCAAAAAAAAAAAAAAAAAAAAGAAAGGCACTGGTAGATAAAAGGTGAGGCGCTGATGAGAAGGAAGAGGGAGAGGCACAGGTTTCTGGAGAAGAAGAGACAAAAGAAAAGGGGGCAAAATGGAGTAGGACCGTCATTTCAATATGCTTCTCTTCCAGCAACTTCTGAGTGGCAGGTATTTCTCAGCCTTTCTGCTCTGTTCTCCACCTTGTGGTAGAGGTGTTAATAAACAGTGACAGATCAGTGAAATCAAGGAAAATAACCTGGAAATACAGATAATGGACAGTTGTGTCTGGAAATATAAATCATTGATAATACAGGTGATGTAGAAATATACGTCACTGAAACATGTCTCTAGATTCCAAAGTGCTATCTTTTCCCTGGTCCTTAAATAAGAGGAATCACAAAAGAAATGTAAACTGAGATTACTATAAAGGAACACTTATGACTGTTTTACCTGGATTTTCAAACTAGCTGTCTTAATTAGTAATTTGTACAAAGTAGCATATTCTTTCAAATGCAAATGATAGTGCTTTTAGTACTCAAGTACTCTTAAATTCATCTCATTTTTAATTCCACCAGTATGGTTTTAATTAGACAGTTTGGTCCTTTTGGAAAGACATATGCTTTTAATTTTGTTCTTAAAGCATGAAGTATTCAGCAAGCATTACCTGGCCACAATAGACTCTACGACCTAACTCCCCGAGGAAAAGTAAGGATTTTTTTTTCATGGTCTCCCAGCAATTCTCATGTTCAAGACTTTGTGAAAAAAATTTTCAAGAAGGCAAGAATGACTTCAGTGGATTAAGCAGAAAAATTAATTCTAACCTTGGGCTCTACTAGCAGAGATCTGCAATAGAGCAAAATCTTGATACATAAGGCCATATAGTATGAAGCTAATTGAAAGGACCTCCAGGATATTGAAACAAAAGCCATATAACGAATGATTGTTGTCCTTAATGTACTATGTTGTCTCTCATCTCCTTTGCTGTCCCTTGGTTATCTCATATTGTTACAGTATCTCACTTTGTTATCTCATATATTGAATTTATTTGTATTTGGTTATTTGAAATTTGATAGGGAAGGGGGGAAAACCAAGACGGGAGGGGGGTGAGGGGGGGAGGGTAATGGGTACCAAGACATGTGAAAGGGTATCAATGCATGTGAATTAATGCACCTTCTATCTGGCAAATATCATGTAACCCTTTTACTAATTACAATAAAAAAATTAATTCTAAAACAGGACAAAGTAAAGCAATACACATTTTTTGTTGTTGTTTAAAATAGCTTACCTTTTATTTTATTGTGCCAGTCCTGGGGTTTGAACTCAGGGCATGAGCACTGTCCTTGGGATTTCTCAAGACTAGAGCTCTACCACTTGAACCACAGCACCACTTCCGGCTTTTTCTGTGTATGTGGCACTGAGGAGTCAAACTTGGGTCTTCATGCATGCTAGGCAAGCACTCTACCTCTAGACCAAACTCCCAGCCCTCAGCTTACCTTGTAGACATGAGTTTTTCATATAAATTGTATTATTTTTCTATAGGACACCAACATTTCCTTCATTAGTCTTTGGCATAAAGAATTTTACAAGTGTTTGAAGATACTTCTTGCAAATAATTATGTTAATATTGGATCTTATATAGTATTGGGAGTCAATGGTATGATGTCCTTACTTGTCCATTAAGCAAAATTTAGAGATCAAAGAGGGGGAGGAAAAGACTCTAGTAAATTCTAAATGTTAGGGGCAATATAAAGACTGGGGATTTCAGAGCCTTTTAAATTAGTAGGTTTAGTAGAACTTCTAAGGAGTATGGTTGAGAAACTACATAGAACACTGGTGTCCTGTTGAGAACTGATGTTCAATGCAGACTAGATATAATGCTCTTGGAAGCTCTTTTATTTCACAGGAAACCCCCAGGACCTAAGTACATCTACTTGAGAGGAAATAGGAAGGTGAGAAGTTTAAGCTTTGCAATTGTATCTTTTGCAAAAACTATATGACTTTAAAATGCCTGTACATTTTATAAAGCCTACATATTAAGGGCCTGTGAGAATGGTGAACTATTGCAGAACTGGTGACTAATATTTGTCAAAATAGAAATAGAAGGATGTCAAATATATTTTGTTAAAGAATAAGAACATTTAGTGTGTTTGGTTTGGAAAGTAATAAAGTTGCAATTATTCAATTATGTATGCATGCAAATATTCTGCATGGAAGGTTAGCAGAAATAGACATATCAAGTCACTGGTTTAGACTTCATCTTAGTAGTAAAGTATAGGATATTACAGGTGAGATGGCTTGCATCAGATTTGATTCTATCCTTCTTTGACTGCTTGGATACTTTCTACAATGCCAGTGATTCTTGTTAATAGAGGACACTGGAAGGACACTATGAGAGAATAGAACTTTTCCTCCTGGTTGTAGAGTGCTTAGTTTTCCTTTATGTATGGCTGCCAGTAACATGGATGGCACTTTACAGCATTCGCCTGTTGTCAAGCATTTTCACCATCTGTGTAAAAAGTTTCCTAGGGGAAAACTCTTTACCACCAAAACTCCAGCAAACTTCTGTCACCCCACAGCCAAACTTCTTTCCAACAAGATCTGAGTCTCAGGCTTATGTAATTCTATTTAGAATTTTTAGTTTTCTTCCTTGAATATTTTTCCTTAATCATATAGATGTAAGTCAGGAAAAGGGGAATACAAGAATTCGAAATCCCTTTTTAAGTTAACCTTCTTTGGGCAATCATTCCTTTTGTTCCCCACTGTCCACCCTCCTCCGTATGGGAATTAGGAACTGAACTCAGGGTCTCATGCTTTCTTAGCTTTCTTGCTTGGCTGGCAATTAGGCCACACCTCTAGCTCTAGCTCTGCATTTTTGCTGGTCATTTTTTTTGTGTGTGTATTAAATAAGCATAGGATCATCCAGACAAAAAGCCAAGAAGCAAAAAGAATTGTTTAAAACAGGGCCTCTAAAATTCACTCAAGACTAGTTTTGATCATAGTTCTTCTATTTAATGTGTGACCTTAGGCAAGTCTCAGCCTACTTCCTCTCCCCCCATCCCCCGAAAAATGGGGATAACAGAGGCACTGACACCGTAAATCTGATAGTTCTTGCAGAGGCCTGTGTGGCACTGAGTCAGAAACTGCATGGAACAGAATCCAAATAGCAGGCCTGAGCATCTCCTATTGAAGTGGTTTGGCCACTGGGCGGGGAGAACAACAAGTATTGGGGAGCTTCGTGCACCGTCCACGGGCTGGCGTAGGACGGTAATCGTAACCAGCCAATCAGTAACTTACCATTTCAACCCTCTCTTCCATATCCAGTCCAGCCAACCCGAGGCCCCACCCCTCCTGGGCCCGCCTCCTTCCGCCTCCACTTCCGGCCTCGGGGACCCGGATGCAGGGCAGTTTCCGGTGTCATGGCAGCCTGAGGTCCCGGGAGGGAGTCGGTGCGGCGGCTGCGGGCCCCTCCCTGCGGAGCCGCGGGTCCGGCGCGCGGGGATGTGACGGCAGGCCCCGTCGGCCCGCCCCAGGCGTGTGGTCCGCTCCCGTGTCCCGGTGCGCCCTCAGCCCGCACGGATGGCGGGGTCCGGCTGTGCGTGGGGCGCGGAGCCGCCGCGCTTCCTGGAGGCCTTTGGGCGGCTGTGGCAGGTCCAGAGCCGCCTGGGCAGCGGCTCCTCGGCCTCCGTGTACCGGGTGCGCTGCTGCGGCACCCCCGGCTCGCCCCCCGGCGCCCTCAAGCAGTTCCTACCGCCGGGAACCACCGGGGCCGCGGCCTCGGCTGCCGAGTACGGTTTCCGCAAAGAGAGGGCGGCTCTGGAGCAGTTGCAGGGTCACAGGAACATCGGTAATGGTCGCCGCTTTCCTTCTCTCCTGTGGTCCAGGTTCGGGTCCCAGCAGATACTGCCCGGGCCTGACGTCCAGCTTTCCTCCGTCCTTCAGCGGGAGAGACAGCCCTGAGATAACGGCCCTCCTGGCCCCTTCCCCATCCCCCTTCCTCTTTTTCCTGCCTCCCCCCCCCCCCAACCCCGGCCCCTGGAGTTGGTGGCTTGGTTTGTCATGGTCACATGACTTCTTAAGGGGCTCACTGGAGACCGCGCCGCTCGTTTGCATGGAAAAATAACCTTCCCTAGTGAAAGGGCTATGCCTTCAGTGGAAATGTTTATGTCTTTGCCTACCAGGAGAAAATGGAAAACATTCTAGGCCTGTGCAGTCAATGCTGGTAACTCAGTATAGGTGTCAACTGGTAACGTACTTAGTGTGGATTTTTGAAGAAAAAAAAAAGAGTCGGTATTATATAGGAGTCTTTCTAAAAGTGTGAGGTTTAGGAAGGCTGCTTTTGATTTAGAAAACTTGTTTCCGTGACTCAGATACTCAGAATGTATGATATAGCGTGACCTATGAAAATAGTCTTGTCATGGACACCATCAGAAAGCTTGTGATTAGTTGTGAGTTTGGTTATAACTAACATATAATGGCTTTTTCTTTTCTGGCAAGTATAATTTATATGTAATGTGAAGAATGACTTTTTTTTTTTGCCTGTCATGGGACTTGAACTCTGGGCCTCGGCGCTGTCCCTGAGCTCTTCAGCTCAAGGCTACCACCCTACCCCTTGTGCCACAGCGCCACTTCCAGTTTTCTAGTGGTTAATTGTAGATAAGAGTGTCACGGACTTTTCAGTGCCTGGGTTGGCTTTGAACCTCAGTCTTCAGATTGCAGCCTCCTGAGTAGCTAGGATTACAGGTGTGAGCCACCAAGCCCTGCAAAAATGTTGGGGAATTTCCTAACACTAGTATGTCTTTGTAGCTTGCTTAAATGTTGTGTCACCCTAAACTTGCAGTCCTCAGGACTTGTTGAATTTCAAGATTATGCTAAAATATCTGAAAAGTCTTAATTTCTTCTATTAGTAGTCACAGCATAAAATGCTATTTTGGGTCAAGGAGCAATCTTCTATTTGTTTGTTTGTTTGTTTGTTTGCCGTGGGGCTTAAACTCGGCCTTGGCGTTGTCCCTAAGCTTTTCATCTCAAGTAGCTAACTACTACTTGAGCCACAGCACCACTTCCGGTTTTCTGATGGTTGGAGATAGTCTCACCAACTTTTGTTCTGGCTGGCTTTGAATCATGATCCTCAGATCTTAGCCTCTTGAATAGGTCGGATTACAGACATGATCATCTGCTCACAATCTTTAGTTTTTAAAGAGTTACTTAAATTAGGACTTGTAGTTTTTTATTGGTCACTTAAATGGATATTCACTCACCACTGAATGCTTAGTAAAACACAGTTGGAATCATTGTGCCATGCTTAATATCTTTGAAGCTATTGAAGATTGCCGTATTTTATTAGAATAACCCAGTTTTCCAAGGATCTTATTCATGAGGAAAAATAGTGGGACATTTGCCTCCTTATCAGTTATCCTCATTTAGATCATCTTAAAATTTTATGATGGTTATTTGCTCTAGTAGTAATATACTCTGATTTTTACAGGATTGTAATTTATTTTTTTTTTCTAGTGACTTTATATGGAGTCTTTACAATCCACTTCTCTCCAAATGTGCCATCACGATGTCTATTGCTTGAACTCCTGGATGTGAGTGTATCGGAATTGCTTTTATATTCCAGTCACCAGGGTTGTTCAATGTGGATGATACAGCATTGTGCCAGAGATGTTCTGGAAGCCCTTGCTTTTCTTCATCATGAAGGTTATGTCCATGCAGACCTCAAACCACGCAACATTTTGTGGAGTGCAGAGAATGAATGTTTTAAACTCATTGACTTTGGACTAAGTTTCAAAGAAGGTAATCAGGTAAGAAGTACCTTTTCCTTTAGTGTTTAAAATCTAGTAGAATAAGTCAAATATTATCAAATAGTAAGAACTAAAAAGCTATTTCTACCTAGAATACTGAAAAGAATCAAAATCAAAAAGAATTCCAGTGTTACTCTGAAAAATGGCCTTTGTTTTGATCAGATAAGGGGTGCTAGTAGGGCCTTAGAAAAGTCTCAGTAAAGTACTTAACCTACCTAGAGTGCTTTTTAAATTCTTTGAGCATTTGGTTTATTGCTGAATTATTGTTTTTAATATCTTCAGTGTTGGGGTTCTTTTTCATGGCAGAATATATGTAACAGTTTAGACAAATCGTTCACTCCCTGTGGCTTATCAACCCTTCAGTATCCCCTCTTTTTTTTTTTTCTCCTTTATCATCAGTGCATACTAGGTAAGAAACTGAAGAAGCATGTTCATGAGTGTCTGTAAAGACACTGTATAACTCGCTTGTGAGAACTTCCCAGTTAAAGAACCAAAGAATTAGGGTGGCCAAGGACTAAAAACTTTTGACATTCCTTTTGGAAATGATGTACTACCCTTTTAGAGAAGTAAATAACACTGAAGAGGTAGAAAGTAAGCAGCTTTCTTTTTTTTTTTATAATACTCATCTTCTTTAGGATGTAAAGTATATTCAGACTGACGGGTATCGGGCTCCAGAAGCAGAACTGCAAAATTGCTTGGCCCAAGCTGGCCTACAGAGTGATACAGAATGTACCTCAGCTGTTGATCTGTGGAGCCTAGGAATCATTTTACTGGAAATGTTCTCAGGAATGAAACTGAAGCATACAGTTCGATCTCAGGAATGGAAGGTAAACTGCACTAGTGTTTTGCCATCTGTAATAGATTTTAAAAGTTCAGTATTCCACTTACGATTTATTTCAGAGAATTCAGTTGCATCCTCCTCTATCTTTTTTTCTGTCCTTACTCTAATTAAATTCCACTACTTAACGCCTGTGTCTGTATTCTAATGCCATTGCATTCTCATTGTTTCTAGCTAGGTCCTGGTGTATAATAAGCATTTGATACAATGCGCAAACAAATTTTCCCAAAGAAGCAAACTAGTATGTAATTTAGTTACATTAGAGTCTAAGGAATTATTAACAGAATCAGAAGTTTTAGGTTAAATTGCTGACCTTTTCATAATACTTCGTAGTTGAAGGCACAATACAACTATCCTTACAATTCTGTGACAGTTAAGCCTTGAGTGCTTTCAACATTTCTGTAGCCTTTCATATTTATTTATATTCCATAGCCTGTTAAGATGTCATGCCAGCTAGTGTCATAAGTGTCTATATGGTATAATGGCAAATGTTCATATCATTGTTTCAGTGGGAATATGCATTTTTACTTTCAAACCTCTGACATTTGAATAAACTTGTGTGTTTAAAACTTAGGAATTAAAATTAAACCTAGTGTCTTTTAAAAGTTATTGTAGGACCTATTGTGATAGGTCCTTTAGGCTTGAAGTTTGACAAATAATACAATACTTTGCGATTGTTGCTGGCTTTGTTATTAAACAGCAAATACTTAATAGTAAGTATTGTTTTAAGCCCTATTTTATTTTATTTTATTTTTATTTTTATTTTTTTGTGGGTCATTGAGTTTGAAGTTAGAGCTCTAGGCTACCACCATACCCTTGAGCCAAGTCCTACTTCCTGTTTTCTATAAGTTAATTGGAGATAAGAGTCTCAGGTCCTTTTGTGCTTGGGCTGACTTTACACTTTGATCCTCAGATCTCAGCCTCCTGAGTAGCTAGGATTACAGATGTGAGCCACGCAAGTCCTAATTTTTTTTTTAAAAAACATGGTATATAGCCCTTATAATATGGAGAGTTTTTGTTTGTTTGTTTTTGGTTTCTGAAGGCCTGAGTGCTATTCTTAACCATTTTTGGCTCAAGAATAACCCTGTCTCACTTGAGCCACAGTTCTACTTGTAAATTTTGGTGGTTAATTAGAAATGAGTCCCAGCCAGGCTTGGAACCATAATCCTCTGATGTCAACTTCCTAAGTAAGATTGCAGGCATGACCAACAGCATCTGGCTTGTGAAGGGTTTTATTTTGGTTAAACTCCTAGACACTGATCTCTAGTATAGCAATCTTAAAAAATATGTTGAGGGCTGGGAGCATAGCCTAGTGGTAGCGTGCTTGCCTAGCATGCCTGAAGCCCTGGGTTCTCTTCCTCAGTACCACATACTCCGAAAAGCCCAGAAGTGGTGCCGTGATGCAAGTGGCAGAGTACTAGTCTTGAGCAAAAAGTGTCCAAGGACCCCGAGTTCAAGCCCCAAGTCTGGCAAAAGAAAAAGAAAAAAATATGTGAATGTAGACCTAAATTTCATTATTTGCCCAGCTATGCCATTTCAGTATGTGTATGTTTTTGTTATTTTGGCAGGACTAGGTTGAACTTGGCCTTGCTCTGGCTAGGTCAGCCCTCTACCACTTGCCCCTCTCCTCATGGTCCTCTTCGCATTTCAGATAGGGCTTAATGACTATATCCTCCTCTATTCTTCTCCCGAGTAACTAGGATTCTAAGCATACAGTAGCAGTGCTGGCTACTTTTATCATTGGGATTCCCAAGTGTTCAAGAGGCTTAAATATTCTTTCTTTAATGGTAATCCATATACGTGTCAGTTACTTAGCTTTTTATCATCTTTAATTTTTTTTAAATTTTGTTTTTAATGTCCTTTTTGGTTTTATTTAATTTTTTTTTGTAATGGTGATCTACAGAGGGGTTACAGTCAGGCAATGAGTGCGTTTCTTTTTGAACAATGTCACCCCCTCCCTCAGTTTCTCCCAGTTTTCCTCTCCTGACTCCCTTTTCCGCCAAGGTATGAATTTCATTTCCAACAATGTGTCTAGTGAGTATCACTGCTGAATTAGTTCACCCTTTTTCCTACAATCTTTAAATTCTCTGTACTGCATTTGCTTGTCCCATATCTCATCAGAAGTAGGTTATATTCAAATGTGTGTGACTGTCTTAATAGAATGCTGAATATATGACTTTCTAGTTAAAACATCAGTTTTCTGTTTTATCCCTTCCTGTAGAGATAAAATTGCTAAACATCTATGAGCATGGGCTCTGAAGTCAACTACTAGGTGCATATCTTACTTGTACTTCCTGCTAAGTGACTTTCTTGTGTTCATAAGTCATATTTTACTTTCAGTAAAGTGAAAATTATACTATCTATTTGAGAGACTATCAAGATTAAAAAAGCAATGAGAGCCAGGCGGGCGGCAGTGGCTCACACCTGTAATCCTAACTACTCTGGAGGATGAGATGTGAGGATCAAGATTCAAAGCCAGACCAGGCACTAAAGATTGTGAGACTCTTATCTCCAATTAACCACTAGAAAAGTGACGGTTTCTTGGCACTGTGGCTTAAGGGATAGGGCAGTAGACTAGCTGAAGAGCTCAGAGACAACACCCAGGCCCAGGGGTAGGGCTGTAGCCTTGAGTTGAAAAGCTCAGGGACCGTGCCCAGGCCCAGAGTTCAAGCGCCAGGACCTATTTAAAAAAAAGGTATTGAGGAGCTTGGGCTAATGGTAGAATGGTTGCCTACCATACACGAAGACCCAGTTCTATTCCTCAGTACCATGTATATAGAAAAAGCCAGAAGTGGTGCTGTGGCTCAAGTGATAGGGCTCTAGCCTTGAGAAAGCCCAAGGACAATGCTCAGGCCCTGAGTTCTAACCCCAGGACTGACAAATAAAAATGGTAATAATACTGAGTTTTTACTGTAGTGTGGTACCCATGATAAGTATTTAATACATTTTAGTGATATGATGGTATCATATATTTTACTCATGTATACATTTCTACATTGAGAGTTTGAAAATTTAAGAAGAAAACATAAACCATAAATATTTATGCTGAATAATGGGACACATGCAATGTTTGAATACATCTCATTTTCTCAGTGAGTTGTAGAGCCATCATGAGGCACCCTTACTTGACTCTTACACATTTGTTTTTTCACTTTACACTAAACTGAATCTTGATGTTGTTACTCTGGTTTTATTCATTCATTTACCAAATGAAATGGAATTGATAACCTAAAACAGTTTTTCTCCCTCTTTAGGCGAACAGTTCTGCTATTATTGATCATATATTTGCTAGTAAAGCTGTGGTAAATGCCGCGATCCCAGCCTATCACTTAAGAGACCTTATCAAAAGGTACATTATATTATACCTACTATTACTATTACTTCTTTTCCATATACTTGCTACCTGAAAGGATTTTTTTTTCTGAATATCTATATGTTATATGCTTGATCATGTAGATATTTTATTTAAATAGGAATTTTAGTTTTGGTAACCTATACAGGCTAGCTTGAATATTTGTTTCTCATAAACATAAGTATGTACTTGTACAAAGGACTACTCTTTGAATTCCAAAGCAGTTCCCTAACAGATAGGGGATTTGTTTTTAGAGTGTTGCCATGTAACCTATAGTGGCCTTGAACTCCTGATCCTCTTGAGGGACTTGCTGTGTAGTACAAGCTAATCTTAAACCTGACATCTTCTGTCTTCAGTACTGGGATTACAGGCATGTTCTCTACCAAGCCTAGCTTTGATTGTTTTGTTTTAACATTATATAACAACAACAGAAGGGTGTAAAACTAGAAATACTATGCTAATTTGACCTCTAATTTCACAAAAAATGAGTAGTGGAAAAAGATAATAAAACTACTATAACAAAAAATTTTAAGATATCTCTCAATGATTTGCTTGCTAAAAACTCATAAATGAACAAAGATGAAAGCTATGAACTATATCAAAGTAAAGATTTTTTTTAAATGACATGGGACAACAGCATAAATTTAAATTAGAAAATCTCCCAAATTCATTAATTCAGGAAAAAATTCAAAAATTTATAAGGAGGGTGAATGAAGATGAATATGGTCATAGTAGATAGTTTTATGTATGAAAGTAGAATAGTGAAATCCGTCACAATTGTTTTAAAGAGGCGTAAGGGAAGATGACAGAGAAAATGCAATTAAATGGAATACATGGCAGACAGTAGAAATATCAAATGAAGCTCTCATATGAAACTATGTTAATAAAAATAATAATTAGAAGAAAGGATCTCATAAAATAAGATTGGAAATTGAAGGATGATTCAATAGAACACATATCTGTTGTGTGCCTTGCTCATAGTTGCCCTGCCTTATACATCCTTAGCTCTTGAGTCTTTAGGGCAGGTTAACTGTGTAACCAGGCTGGCCTGAAACTACAAAAACCCTCCTGCTTTAGTCTCCCAAGTGCTGGAACTACAGGGATTTGCCTCCCCACACTTGATTTTATCTTTTAGGCACTCTTACTTTTTCTTTTTTTTTTTTTTGCCAGCCTTGGGGCTTAAACTCAGGGCTTGAATACTGTCCTTTAGCTTTCTCAAGGACTCTTATCATTTGAGCCACAGCACGACTTCAGCTTTTTCTCGAGGCTAGAGCTCTACAACTTGAACCACAGCACCACTTCTGGATTTTGTTGTTGTTGTTGTTTTGTTTTGTTTTTTAATGTATGGGTACTGAGGAATTGAAGCTGGGCAGGCATTCTACCACTAGGCCAAACCCCCAACCTTAGGCACTCTTACTTTTATTGGACGTTTTTTGCTCATATTTAATACTAACTTTGCTTTAAAAGTTATTGTAAAGGTGATGTACCAGAGGGGTTACAGTTGGGCCAGGAATTTGACCTAGTGGTAGAGTACTTGCCTAGCATGCATAAAGACCCAACTTCAATTCCTCAGTACCACATACAACGAAAAAAGCCAGAAGTGGTGCTGTGGCTCAAGAGGTAGAGTGCTCAAGCGTGCGTTTAAGCCCTAGGACTGGCAAAAACAAAAACACAACAGAGGGGTTACAGTTACATAATTAATGAGAACAGTTTTTTTAACCTGTGTTATCCTTCCTTCATCACTAGCCAGGTGTGGTGGCTCATACCTGTAATCCTAATTACTCAGGAGGCTGAGATCTGAGGATCGCAATTCAAAGCCAGCCCGGACACTAAAGAACACAAGACTCTCATCTCCAATTAATTACTAGAGAACAGGAAGTGGGGCTGTGGCTCAAGGGGTAGGATGGTAGCCTTGAGCTGAAGAGCTCAGAGAGAGTTCAAGTCCTATGACCCACTCCCACAAAAAAGGCCATCTCTAAGCCAGGCACTGGTGACTCATGTCTGTATTTGTGGCTACTCAGGAGGCTGAAGTCTGAGGATCAGAGCCAGCCCAGGCACAAAAGTCAAAAGACTGAGAAACTCTTATCTCCAGTTAATCACCAGAAAGCCAGGAAGATGCACTGTGGCTTAAAGTGTTAGAGTGCTAGCCTTGAGCTGAACAACACCCTGGCCCAGAGTTCAAACCACACGACCACCACCACCAACGAAAAAGCCATCTATCTACCTTCAAGAACACAGTGAAAGGCTCCTTCCCATTCAGAAAAAAATGTAATGGTTCTGTCTTCAAACACGATAATAATGGTAGTAGATTGAAATAGTCAAATATATTTAAATCCCTTAGCTTATAATGATACTTTAAATTATAAAAAAGAATAATGAATACCTTTGAAAAATGACAAGGAGTCACACTTTATTATCTTAAAAACTAGCAAAGAAAAAGAATCAAGTATTTTGATAGAGGAAAGGAATTCCAGATACAAAAAAGAAAAGCAAAAATGTTAGTTAATCAAATGAAGAACATATAGCTGAAGGTCATATCTACTTCATAATCCTTACAAAGCAATGTGTTTATTTAGGTACTGAGTAGCAATAGCTGCTAACTCATACTACAGATAACCACATCATGTGCTTCCTAATGGAAAAACACAACTTGTTTAGGCTTGTAACAAGAAAAACATTCTAACCCTTTGGAAACAACTTCACTTTAAAGGAGCTAAACAGAAATATGTGAAATTACCCTGATATAATCAGCAAACTTAGGTCTGTGGAAAATTTTCCTAAGCCAACAACCCAGGTTATGCAACAGGTAAATTACAAAGGGAAAAGGAAAGAAGAGACAAAAAAAGAATCTTTTAGATTGAGACATAAATTTTTTTTTTATTGTTGTTTGTTTGTTTGGTGGGTCATGGGGATTGAACTTGGCCTGGGCACTGCCCTTGAGCCAAGCCTCACTTCCCGTTTTCTAGAGATTAATTGGAAATAAGAGTCTCTGGTCCTTTTGTGCCCAGGCTGGCTTTGAACCTTGATCTCAGATCTCAGCCTCCTGAGTATCAAGGATTACAGGTGAGAGCCACTGTGCTCCCACCATAAATGTGTTTTGTTTTGTTTTGTTTTTTTAAGAAGAGAAAAACAAGACAGTTTAAGGATGCATGCTTGGGTAGTGAGACTACAATGAAAATAAAACCAGCACAGGGGTTATTTTCCAGGAAGAAGCAGGGGCTTATAAGCTTGGGATGGAACATAGATTAGACATCTAGGATAGCTGGCAGTTTGACTACCTGACTTCAAGAGAAGCTTCAGTCTTCCTAAGGACTCATTATATAGCATATTTTTTTGTGTGTTAGGAAATATCACAGTACTTAGCAGTTTATTACAGTATTTATATAGCATATTTGTTTTATATGTCAACCAAGTTCAGTTTTCATATATACAGAATATTCAAAAATATCATAAGAAAATATACCAAAATACTTCACATTTTTTAATTTCCTTATAATTTTTCAGTAGTTTACAAGCTTAGCATTATTTTTATTACGGGAAAGAGAAGTTTTACGCACACACACAATGACATACTCATATACAAAATGAAAAGACCAACAACAAACTCAATAACAGGACTTAAATAATTTGATTTCTAGGGCCTGGAGTTTGGCCTAGTGGTTAAAGTGCTTGCCTAGCATGCACGAAGACCTGGGTTCGATTCCTCGGTACCACATACGTAGAAAAAAGCCAGAAGTGGTGCTGAGGCTCAGGTGGTAGAGCTCTAGCCTTGAGAAAGTCCAAGGACAGTGCTCAGGCTCTGAGCCTAAGCCCAGGACTGGCAAAAAAATAAATAAATAAATAAAATAATTTGATTTCTAGGCTAAAATTCATTATGTAAGTTTATTCTGTCATCCTCAAAGCAAAATAAAACAACTTCCCTCTCAAAGTTCCCCATGCCCCCTCTTTGAGATCTGGTATTCCCATTTTTTGCTTTTCCTCAACTTGGATTCTGTTCCCAAGATTTTTTTTCTCAGTGAGATTTCATTGTGGATTAATAATAATCTTAAGAGGTTGGTTTGTTTTTTTGCTCAAGTCTAGCATTCTACCACTTAAGCCACACTTCTGGCTTTTTGGGGGAGTTAACTGGAAATAAGAGTGTCATGAACTATCTTGCTCGGCCTGGCTTTGAACAGTGATCCTCAGATCTCAGCTTCCTGAGTCACTAGTGTAACAGGCATAAGCCACCAGTAACCAGCTTGTTTGGCTTTTTTCATTCAATGTTATTAGATCACTTTCTCATGCTTATTATTCAAAAACATTGTCAGGAGCCAATATTTTGTTGAGATGGGATGGGGGTCTTACTAAATTTTTACCTGGGTTGGCCGTTGAACTATGATCTTCATCCTGTCGCTTTCTCTGGAGTAGCTGGGCATTATAGGTGTGAACCACATCTGGCCCACATCTATTTTGTTTATAGTTAATGGTTCAATAACCTATGCTAATTGTTAATGCTATGATAAACACTGAGAAATTTTTATCTTTACTGATTGCATTTTCAGAACATTTGACAGTAATTGCGAAGGTACTTTTTTTCTGTTTTAGCATGCTACATGATGATCCAAGCAGAAGGATTCCTGCTGAGATGGCACTGTGCAGTCCATTCTTTAGCATCCCTTTTGGTGAGTTGTGTATGTCTTACTGCTTTTCCTGGTCATTGGCTGTCTGAGAAATTATATTCCAAGGCTCTTTTGTTTGGTATTTATGAATTTATTTGGGAGAATCTGTATTTAACTATATTACCATGAATTTTTATAGCCCCTCATATTGAAGATCTGGTGATGCTCCCTACTCCAGTGCTGAGACTGCTGAATGTGCTAGATGATGATTACCTGGAGAATGAAGAGGAATATGAAGGTCAGTGCTTCCTAGTGTGTTTTTCTTAACTGCTCCAGAATATATTCCTCTGTGTTAATATTCTCTTGTTTTATCTAATTTATAGGAAAGTTGGATGAGATCATTGAGAAGTATGCTGTGTGTGTGTGTGAGTGTGTGAGTGTGCACGCACCAATACTAAGGCCTTACACTCTTGCTCCTGGCTGGTGCTGTATTTCTTGAACCATATTTTCAGCTCAGCTTTTTGCTGGTTCATTGAAGATGGAGTCTTACAGACTTTCCTGCCTGGGTTGGCTTTGAACTACAAGCCTCTAGGTCCCAATCCCCTGAATAGCTAGGTTTAACAGATGTGAGACACTAGTGTTTGCCTCTAAAATACTTTTTGATTCATGAAATCTTTTCAAATATGTACATTTCACTTTACCAAATGAATAAAGAAGACACAATCTCCCCAGCAATTTATTTCCTTTTGGTTTATCTTTTCTAGCCCTTCTCTGTACTTCTTCTGTTTGTCCTTTATTTGTGTTTTTAACAACTCATTTATCCAAGACGTATGTCATCATGGGATTGTTTCCTGTTTTTAACACAAGAGAGGCATAATTATAGTCGTGATAATCTAGAGATAGGATAATACATGGGGCAGAGAGAATAGGTACTAAACCTTGTCTGCGTGATCAGTGAGGCCTTTACCCCAGAGGTTATGACTTGAGCCCTGTAATTAGTTGTTTAGCTAAAATTTGAGGGTTTAGGGAGGAAACAACAGAAAAATGTAGACAGTACAGCATGTTCAGAGAACAGCGAACAATTTGGTATGACTATATCTGTAAATCTGTTGGAAAGCAGTTGGTTAAAGCTAATGAGGTAGTAAAGGTATACATGTAATTTAACAGACTTGATTGCTATTTTAAGAATTTTAATTTTATGAGAAGAGGTAGTAAGGGTAGAATATAGCCTTCATAAATGAATACATACCACCACATCAACAATACTCAATAATGTTTATTGTAGGGAGAAGGGCTACCAATTAAACTATAGTGTGTTTATCACCTATCACATAGTTAAGTCATCTGATACAAGGTACAGAAAAGCAGATACTCACTCTCATGCATCACTGGAAATAGTTAATATAGGTAAACCTTGATGACAACCAAATGATCATTTATATGGAATTACTAATTCATGTCAGTTTTGGTATCAACTGAGAACGAGACATGTTAAGTGATACATACATGGTATTGTTTTTCTTTTTGTTTTTCTGCCAATCCTGGGGCTTAAACTCAGGGTCTGGGCACTGTCTGTGAGCTTCTTTGGCTCAGGGATAGCACTCTACCACTTGGGCTACAGTGCCACTTCTGGTTTTCTGAGTCCTTTTTGGAGATAAGAGTCTCATAGACTTTCCTGCCTGGGCTGGCTTCAAACTATGATCCTTAGATCTTAGGATCCTGAGTAGCTAGGATTATAAATATAAACTACCAGTGTGTACTCTACAACATTGCTTTTAATGTCAAAAGTTTTTGCAGTTTTTCACTAGGAGATATTAGATAATTATTGAACATTCAGAGAGTAAGATAGCATACAACCATAAAAACAATGTTCATAAATAGGCAGAGCTGTGGGCCAGTGGCTCATACCTGTTATCCAAGCTACTCAGGAGGCTGAGGTCTGAAGATTGTGGTTTGAAGCCATCCTGCACAGGAAAATCTGTGAGACTCTTATCTTCAATTAACCACCAGAAAACTGAAAGTGGTGCTGTAGCTTAAGTGGTAGAATGCTAACCTTGAACAAAACAGCTCAAGGACGGTGCCCAGGCTCTGATTTCAAGCCCCGTGACTGACAAAGAAAAAAAAGACACAGCAAGACTGATTTCTTAAGCATATTTGCCTTGGTAATGTTTGCTGCATTCAAGAATGGGATAGAATAGAAGTTTGGAAGGTAAGAAGGAAGGAGACCAAAGACTTTTTTAAATTTTGAATTATTTGAATGTGCCAACTATTTAAAACATTAAAATGTAAAGGGAAATTTATTAAGTACACTGAATTTATATTCTTTTTTTTTTTTTTCTATGTATGTGGTACCAAGGAATCGAACACAGGTCTTCATGTATACTAGGCAAGCACTCTACCACTAGGCCAAACTCCTGGCCGTGAATTTATATTCTTCTAAATTTATGTAATATAAATATATGGAAATGACTTTATTATTAGATACGTATCTCTGAATTTTTTAGTTGTTTAAAATTTTGAATAATGATTACTTACATCTAAGCAGTTCCTACTGTATGTTTTCATAAGCAGATGTTGTAGAAGATGTGAAAGAGGAATGTCAGAAATATGGACCAGTGGTATCTCTGCTTGTTCCCAAGGAGAATCCTGGCAGAGGACAAGTAAGTGATTATTCAGAAAGAGGTTATTACAATTCATTATCAAATGTATCCATTTAGGAAATTGTACACAAACATTTTCCTAAGAATTGAGAATTTTGTGTTGTGGATGATTTTTATTTTTCCAGAAATTCTACAGTATGTTTGCTGTATCAGTCATTTAACATGTATTTTTTCAAAAAGAATTCATGTATTTTTGAGCCATTGTAAAATAGTAATGCTTGCTAAAACGTTAGTTACTTTAGGTCAGGTGCTAGACAAATAGGTCAGATTCAGCTACAGAAATATTTGGTTCAGTTTATTCAAACTAGAGTTTGAAAACCAAAAACAATTGGGTTAGGTTCAGATGTGTATATGCCTGTGTGCATGGGGGCGGGGAAGGCAAGGGTGAGAGGAAGATGGGGGAAGGATTACTGGAGCTTGAACTCTGGACTTCATTTTCTCAGTTGTTTTTTTTTTTTTTCTACCATAGCTGGTACTTTACTACTTGAAGCCACACCAGTTATTTGGTGGTTAATTAGAGATAAAAGTTCTCAGATTTCTCTGTCTAGGCTGTCTCCAAACCTTGATCTCATATCTTAATCTTCTGAGTATCTAGAATTATAGGTGTGAGCCTATAATCACCTTGCTATAAGAAGGAATATGTGTTGGACTGAGTCCCACAGGTCCTGAGTTTTAGTCTCAGTGTGACTAGGTTTTGCTGATGCCCACTCTCATCTACAAATCATAATGAACTGAACTACCATTGTAGCATTTTCATTAAAAAAAAAAAAAAACACCAAAACTCTACAATTCTAAATTATATGGGAAAAAGGTTAAAATCTTTATTTTATATATAATATTTTTCTTTGTGGAGAAGTAGAATGTTTTACTATGTTTTTAGCTTTTTTTTTTTTTTTTTTGGCCAGTCCTGGGCTTGAGCTCAGGGCCTGAGCACTGTCCTTGGACTTTCTCAAGGCTAGAGCTCTACCACTTGAGCCTCAGCACCACTTCCAGCTTTTTTCTATGTATGTGGTACCGAGGAATCGAACCCAGGTCTTCATGCATGCTAGGCAAGCACTTTTAACCACTAGGCCAAACTCCTGGCCATGTTTTTACCTTTTTTAGTCTTCTTATCATTGACATTTGAATCTCAAAAGTCTTTGTTGACAGACAGTATTGCCCTATGTAAGTTCATTAGCAGCCTACCCAGGCTGTGTGCCCACTGAATGCTCCTCCCATGCCTACTTGTGATAACCAAAAAATACTAGGCAATGCAACATTTTCAGCTCTGTTACAGTCTTATCACAACTGTGGCTTATGTAGTCATCTACATATGACTCTATATATTAAATGTGATAAAGCACTGGTACAGAAAATCAGAGTGGAAATGAAATGACTTTGGCCATCTCTGTCCTCTTTCAGGTCTTTGTTGAGTATGCAAATGCTGGTGACTCCAAAGCTGCTCAGAAATTGCTGACTGGAAGGATGTTTGATGGGAAGTTTGTTGTGGCTACATTCTACCCACTGAGTGCCTACAAGAGGGGATATCTGTATCAAACGTTGCTTTAATTAGTAACCTAAGACTTTCCTGTTTCTCCTCTTCCATTTCCTGGATTATTGTATTTTACACCTGAATACAGGAGTACCCCTTTACAATTTTAAGGGGCACTTGTACATTTATTTAATCCTACTAATGTGCGGCCATTGCTGAAGCAGTGACTGCATTGCAAACATTTGGCACTGAGTAGGACAAGACCTCTCAGCTATATTTGGAGGGGTTCTAGAGCATCCATGTGGGCAACCTCTTCTTGTGCAGTAGGGCAGGTGCTGCTCTTCATAATGTAAGCTAAAGCGTTATTATCTCGTGATCATGAAGCAAGGATGAACAATATGTCATAGTGAATATTAACAAATTTGTTAGGGTTGGTGACATCACTTACAGATTATTCCTTTATGTTGTCAGGTGGTTCTTATTGTTGATATCCATAGCTGGCACGGATGCTCCCAGTAATTGTCAAGCAGCAGTTACCCACTGTGTTCTTAACACTGAGTTAGACATTTTTTTAAGGGAGTACTGTAGTACTCATTATTCCTTTAAAGAAACTGCAGTGAGCCTATCAACATTTTTTTAAATTATTATTGAGGCTTTTAAAATAGAAAGCTGATGCTTGATCTTGCACAATTTTTATGTCTAGTATGTATGCTTGAGTGGGTGTGCAAGTGTGAAAGGTTAGAGAAAATTTGAGTCTGTGTTGTTTATAGTGTGAATCTTGTGAGCTAATATAGTCTATGCCCATCTCCTTCCTACCTGTTCCATATCTGGGATATTTAAAATATTGGTATTTTTGTTATTTGACAGTTGGTCTGACTGATAGAATGTAAATGGCAAAATAGTTCATTCCTAAGAGGCTTCGAATTAATTGGAGTCTAGACCAGGATTACATTGAAACTCTTAAGTGATTGAAACAAAAAACAAAAGGTGGTACATGTAAATTACTCTATACTTCAGTCTACTTTAGTCTGAATTAGTTTACCGTTTTTTGTCTTGAATCTTCTGTAATTGTAAAATCTTTCATGATATGGTTCTACTTAGTATTATGAAAAATTGCAGTGTGAATTTACAAAGGAAATTGGATGGACAGTGAAAGGAAAAGAGAAAGAAAAACTGCAAAGAGAAGTGGCTAATAAGGATCCTCTTTTTCTTCCATTCTGCCTCTTATCTCTCTCCCCTGTACTCTTTTTTTCTCTACTTCCAATTCTTTGCCTCTGTCCTTAACTGAAGAGATGATAGAAGAACAGTATCACAGGTCATCTGCCTTTGCGTATAGGAAGAAAGATACAGTTGTAATAAGGTAGAATAGAAAGAACACATGTGTCCCTGAATAAATGATGCCAGTATAGTGTGTGTGGGGGCACAGGCTTTTAATCAACTTCATTAAGTAATTTTAAGAATTATAATTATGAATTTTTTTTCAATTCATGGTAAATTACATTTAAAAGTATATGAAATTAGGAAACCTTCATGAAGCTCTGATTATACAAAACAATAGGACAAATTGTGTACAGGTCACATACAAATCATGATTTTTTTTTGTTTCTTTACCTGAATGAAAATTATTTTTTCCCTGCTGGAAAAAATACTTGTAATTGTCTTCCCTTGCATGTGTCATGCAAGTTACTGAGAGTCTTAATTAGGAATTTCATTTTAGAGGATTGTTTTACCATGTTCAATCACTGTCGCTGTCATTAATCAAATTATTCAGGATTCTCAATATTTATTATGAAGCTAGATTTGCTATAAGGAGGCTGATTTGTGAATTAGCAAAAGATCTTGTAGCATGGTCCTCAGAAAAGAACTATTATTTCTTATTTTAGCCCCTATAAGAGTGGATTGGTTGGTTAGTTTTCAAGTCAGAATCAGAAGAAATGAACAGAACTGGTACTGTGAGGAACTGAGATTTTCTAAAAACATATGGCTATATGGCTAGCTGCTTCTGTAGTAACTAGAAAGAGTTCCTTCTTTATATACCTACTGATGAACACAGTACAAATAATTTCTTTATGAGGGCAAGTATTTTAGATTAACATATATATTCTTTTCCCCTCACCCCTAACAAAGAAGAAGAAAAATCTGCAAAGAAATGGCAGATAGGCTTTTAAGCTTAGTAGTGCAGTATGCTGCTAACATTAATTATTTGACCATCACCCTACTGTGGATGTACTCATACATACTGTAGTGTTTATCACTGTAGAATTTTATTACAGAAGATACTAGATTTTAAGGGAGGTGGGGGATAGTTGATGGGCCTAAATAACTGTGCATTGAATTAACTAAAGTTAATCTACAGAATTGAGAAAAGATGCTTACTATGATTTACTATGATAACTCTTCGCCCATTCTACCAAAGATGATATTTACAGATTCTCTCCTCCTCATCCTCTGATATTAAAAAAGTTTAATCTTTCCTAAACTGGAACCAAATATAAAAAGATGCAATTTTCATGATTCTTTTAGGATAAAATGTATGCATAGGAATTTTGATTCTTTGAAATTATTGAAGACCTAGAAATTTTCTTATTGAGATGCAGGGTAAAGAGGTAGGTGTTCATATCTTTTAATCCCTAACTTTTGGGGCAAATTTTATCTCAGGTAATTTTTCTTTCTGTGCTTCCTTCCCTCTGGCCTTCTCAGTTTCTTCCTTATTGTTCATGGCATTGCCATGACACATGATACCCCAGGAAAAGCATAAGTTTTCTTTAGAGGAACTTTGGGTTCTTGAAAAGCATAATTGGAAGAGGTGACTATCAAAACTATAGTAAAAGGAGAAAAAAATGAATTGCACTAGCTAAAAGTACATATTGACTACATTTTCAAGTAATTGAAGAAAAGTACTGTCCTTGCAATAAGTGATCTCATTTATGACCACTGGGTGTCTTCCTGGCTTTTGTGGCCAATAGAACTTCTCTCTCTAGAGACATTCCCTTTCCAGTACCTTGAGCCAAAACTATGGCCGTAATAGAACAAAAAAGCCACAAATATAGTTTTACTCATCCTGTTATTTTTGTAGGGAGGGGTGGCCTTCTCTTTGTACCCACTGCTGAAGAGTTGTGCTGTTAACTTGCTAGCAACAGTGCTGCTGTAGAGGGAGTTGAAGAGCAAGTGGAGGCAAAATCATACTTCTGTTCTTAAACTGCACTTTTTTCTGGTAAGAGTATCAGTTACGGAATAAATTAAAGGCAGAACTAAAAACAAAAAAACTTTTTAGATGCTGTTTCATAACTTTTTTTTAAAAGTTCATTGACTAAGTGCAACATTTTGGAATCATTTTGTCTTGGGTCTTGCTTTCTGACTTCCTAAATCGCTTGTAGCTTAACTAATTCTTCTAACAGCTGTACTTTACAGTGTGGCTTTCTTTTATGATTAGTGAAAATCACCACATAACTAATAGTAATTCTGTCAGCAGGGTAAGGGAGTTTGGACACTCAGAAAAGCACATTTTACCTAGGTGTATGCAAGGGTACATGTTAGGTGGCTTTATTCTGATTAGGGTACAGATGGGATCACATCGTGATATTGCGTCTGATGGATGTGTGCGTAGTTAAAAGATTTGAGCAAGTGCCTTTTGTTTCCTGGAAAATTAAAGCTCTTGGGTAAAAGTTCCCAAGTGATAATTGAACCTCTGCCTTTTTCTCAGAATAATGCTATCGAATCACATAATATAAAATACAAAAGTCCAAAATTTCCTTGGACTATTATTCACATTTGATTTTATCCCAGTATTATGAATGTTAGAAAAGTTCAGTTATCCAGCGAATCTAATTCTTCCTTGGATGTTCCCTTTTTGAAGTGGTTCCCTTTCTCAAATCTTAATAATTTATTTATTTTTGTCAACCATAGTCACATATAGACCAGTTCTTATTTACAATTAGCTCAAAAGAATTTCCATTTCTTCTTAAGGTGCTTTGTAAATTACCATTATTTTGAGATGGCAGTTTTTCAAGTTACTGTTACTAACTTTCTCAATGTATATACAAACGTTAATTCTCCATTTCATGAGAGTTTCAGTCTCCTTTGGTACATTTACATTTTATATCGTTAGAGTACCCAGAATCTTAAAGATTGGATTTTGTTTAAGTTAATTTCTTTACTCACAATGTTTATCATGCTTTTTATCCTAGCCATCTCTCCCAAGTATTTTTCACTGTTTTTAAAATTATGTGATGACTGATAGATTTATACCATTGCAAGTACTGTGGACATTTTGGAGGGTAAACAACTTTAATTATTTTTGCTCTAATTTTATAGGAAAATGTTGTCAAAGGTATTTAAAAAATTAAGAAACTTTGTATTTTATAAGTGGTCATGAAAGTGATTACAGTTTTATTCGTTTATAGCTCAGCACTTTTTTGTTCTTTGTACTGCATATAAGGATTATTGTTTTAAGTTTGCTTTGTTTATACCTTTTAGAATTATAATCATGACTTACATTTGTGTGGCACCATGCATACTGGAAATCATGGGAACTTTGCCAATAATTGCCTGAGTATTACTATTAAATTGGGTAGCTGCCAAAGTAATCTGCAGAAAATTGATGGATCTTTTGAATGCTATATATATGAATTAAACTTTAAAGGCAAAGAAAAGCATTCTTCCAACCATTAATCTTCGCTGTGTATAATTTTGTTTTATTTTATATAATGAAAATAAGTCATACATGGGAAAAAACTGGAATTGTTTTTTTCATTTTGGGAAAATCTTACATAAAAACATTAGAGCTACTTCTATAAACTATTGATTATCAGAATTTGTAGTCACTTTTAAAAAAAAATCGCAAATTGGAAATGCCTTGTCTCAATATCTCCTCTTAATAATATAATATCCATATCAGGACATTTAGTACATAAAAGCAAATGGAGTGAGGTATTCTAAAATCTTGCATATAGTGACTAATCTCCTATAGTTATTTGAATTATCTATAGCTGTATTATTTATCAGGATGGATTATGAGAAGACTAATAAAAGGAGAAAGATTAATGAAGGAAGAAAATGGCTCCCTTACTGCTATTAATAATCTTCCGTATAGTTAATGATAAAATGATATTTATTTTTAAAAAATCTAGACTCGATACCTGTAGCATAGAAACATTGCCTTTTCTACACATTCCTTATTTCCCCCAGAAAATTATAAAAGTTTATGAAACCAGTTTAAATACCCATAATCAATTTGTCTTTTTTTTAAGGAAATATTTGAATCCCAGCTTTTGTGTATTTGGTGTGCGCTATCATCCATGTGCATCATGATCAGAAAGAAACGGGATCAGCCGTGTGGTACATGTTTCCTTTGCTCACTGGATAAGGGGGGTGACATTCGTATGCACAAGCTGCAGTTACAGCACCTTATGGAACTTAGTAATTTTTATTTATTATAGTAAAATCAAGTTTCACTTTGTAGATTACTTACTTTGCAGAACTACAAATCTATCATATCTTTTCCAGCAGGACTTAACTCTTTCAATCTTGACTCATTTTTGAAAAATCTTAAGTAATTTAACATTCCTTAATAATCCTTTGGACAGTGTCAAATCTGAGGTAGAAGGAGTTTTTCCCTAAAAAGGGCTCCATTTTTCCTATCTTTTAACCGCTCTTAGAAATCTGATTATGATAGATAAAGCTTAGGTTTATGGTCTCCTGTGTCAGCATTGGAGTAGTTGTTGGTTGTGAATAATAAAACCTTGCTATTTTCCCTTGAAAGCATGGGGTTACTGTTGTTGATATGAAGGTATGGTTAAAAATGTGAAAGATCACTTAAACCAAAGCCAGTTATGAGGAGTATTCTCTCCTGTTGGTTTACCTTCACCTCAGAACTACCAGAATATCAAAGTATACAGTGAATAGCTGTCTGTAACATTTTTACCAGTTGTGTCAATAGCATATTAGTCTTGACATGTCTTGGCACTGTGGTTCTGGCTTTTGTTTGTTTGTTTTTGTGATATCTTAATTTGTAAGTTTTTTTTGATGTTGTTTAAGTAACTAAATGGACTATAAATGTAGATAAATGTGTGTCAGCACCAAGAAGTTCTTTTCTCAAATCCCTAAATTTCTGATTTCCAACTTCTAATAACTTCCAAGTAGCAAAAACTTTTATTTTCAATTTTCCTATAGACCTATAAAGTATGAATACTGTGTTTCAATGGACTTAATGCGTACTTTTTGCTGAATTCTTTTCTGTAAACACAATTGCCTTGTTCAGTTTTGTTGTAAACTGACTTAAAATAAGATGCACTGTTGATATGCTTTCCAATATGTGTTTGATAAGAGTGATAAAATAAAGCTTAAAGATACAAGACTTGCTTTTTTTAATTTCCAATCTAATAACATACTCAAATTGTAATAACAGGTAAGTATATTTATTGTATTAAGTATATTTTATTTTTCACTAAAAGCTTCCATTAAAATTTTTTTCCATACTTTCCAACTGTATTTTATGTGATTTTTTCTTTTTCTTTTTTTTTTTTTCCTTTTTGCTAGTCCTGGGGCTTGAACTCAGGGCCTGAACACTGTCCTTGGACTTTCTCAAGGCTAGTGCTCTACTACTTGAGCCACAGCACCACTTCCTGCTTTTTTTGTGTGTGGTACTGAGGAATCGAACCCAGGGCTTCATGCATGCTAGGCAAGCACTGTACCACTAGGCCAAACTCCTGGCCCTGATTTTTCATTTTTTGAAATAGCAAATCATATTGACAGTACTGAAACATAATTTTTATTTTGAAAAAATATTATAGAAGTTGCCTGGTTTAAGAAGATTCACAATTGGAAGATTTGATTTGTAATCTTGGCATCTTTTATCAAGTTGGCTAGCTTTACTTTACTGACATAAATTTGACCATAACTGTGGGGGTTTTTTTGCTGTTGTTGTTGCTGTCCTTTGTTTTGTTGTTTTTTGGGGGGGTGGTTTTGGGTTTTATTTTATTTTATTTTTTCGGTTGATCCTGGGGCTTGGACTCTGGGCCTGGGCACTGTCTCTGAGCTCTTCACCTCAAGGCTGCAGCCCTAACCTTGGGCCTGCGTTTGGGCCGGGCTGTTGTCCTGAGCTCTTCAGCTCAAGGCTACTGCTTTACCCCTTCAACCACACAGTGCCACTTCCTGTTTTCTAGTGGTTAATTGGAGGTAAGAGCCTCAGGGTCTTCAGTGCCCAGGCTAGCTTTGAACCTTGATCCTCAGATCTCAGCCTCCTGAGTAGCTAGAATTACAGGGTTTTTTTTATGTTGTGCGGATCAAGTGCAATAGTGATCATGGACAGTTGCCGCTTATGAAATGGCAGCCAGGTAGGTGGTGGGCACTGTTTTGCGTAGATTTTACATCATGTGTATGGTTCTGAGACTAAGCATTTCATATACCTTAGAAGTACGTGGTCCTTGTTTACTAGTCTGTCTGAGAGTGACTCTGGCATGTTACTCAAGGAAGTTCAGGACTAATCTCACATATTCAGAGAGGCATCATAAAAGTATGCTTATTTTTATTTTTAAAAGATAAGCTATACATTCAACTGAAACTAATCAGTTCTAAGACAAATGAGTAGTCATGTATGGGGTCATTTTTAAAGTAAGAATGGAAGCCAGAATGAAGCAGGGGTTGAACTAGTTGAGGTTAAAGAAAAATGTTGATTCTATTTAGTCCAGTATTTCTTAAGTCATATCTTTTGAAAATTAGCATGCTTACATGACATTAAGAAACATTTTCAGCAGTAGAGTAGGTTGAAAATACCCTACTGCTAAATAGGGCTTTCCATATGCTGCATATTCTCCCAGTGTTCTCAAAGAAATCATAAATCTATTAAAACTTAACCAAAGAATTGGAAGAATAGTGAAAGTTGATGCCCTCTTCATTTATTATCAACTTTATTTCAGCCGTTGTTTTCTCCCACGTGATCTTCTTCATATGTATCAGTAAAAACTTTCTGAGCCACTTACAAGTTTTAGATGACACTTGACCTCGAAGTACTCTATAATCAATGGTGCCCTTATCAAGCCCATGGAATTTGACATTGGCACAGTAATTTGTGCAGTTATTTTTCTCAGTTTCCTTATACAGTATCTTCTGTAACTTTTTGTCCAACCCAGGACTCAGTCAGGGCTTTTTTTTTATTGGTGTCTACAAGATTTTATGGGATATTGGTATTCTTTAGAACTATCTAAAATTATCTTGCTTGTACACTTAAATCTATTCCTTATAATTTAATGTATGTTTACACTCCTGGACTTTTTTTCTTTGTAAGGATATCCTATAGACTTTATTATTTACTTCTCAGCTATGTTTGCAGGAGAAACAATTATATTACTGAGTATCTGAATACCTTTGACAAGACAGCAAATATTGTATTACTTGCAAAAACTTAGCTGGCTAACTTCAAGTATGCTTGGGAAATTATTTGCTAATCACTAAAAGAAGTGTACAGACTAAAGAGACATTCATTTTTTTTTAAATGCTGCTTCTTGTTACATTGTACATTCCATGCTCAAAAAGTGCTTTCTTCTTTATTTTTTTGAAACAGGATCTCACTGTAGCCCAGTCTGACCACAATCTTGTAATCCTTCTCTCTCAATTTCCCAAACTGTTGGGATTACAGGAATGTGCTACCATGGCTGACAGCTTGTCTTTTTTCTGTTTTTTACAGTATCACTGTATTTTAAGTAACAGTCAAATAACTACTTTAAATAATAGTCAAAATGATATTTTTTTCAGGACCTATAAATAAAACAAAAACCCTGCATTTTAAAGAAATCTGACTTTTAAGGGCAAAAACAAGAAACAAGTTTGGCCCAAAGAACTCTCATATTTGACCAATGTCTTAGCAATCATTTAATAGAAGATGTTATGCAAAATTACAAAATGAATAATGCTTACCACATGTCTTGAAATCATCCCAAGCAAAATCCCAGGATCAGTGTTTCTAGGAAGTGTGGTCATTTGTGACTCAAGCATTCTGGTGCTTATTTGTAGCTAAACTGATACCACCCCATTTTTTTTTTTTTTTTTGCCAGTCCTGGGCTTGAGCTCAGGGCCTGAGCACTGTCCTTGGACTTTCTCAAGGCTAGAGTTCTCACCTGAGCCTCAGCATCACTTCTGGCTTTTTTTTTTTTCTATGTATGTGGTACCAAGGAATCGAACCCTGGTCTTCATGCATGCTAGGTAAGCACTCTACCAGTAGGCCAAATTCCTGGTCCCCCAATTTTTTTTTTTTTTTTTTTTTTTTTTTTTGCCAACCCTGGGGCTTGAACCTCAGGGCCTAAGCACTGTCCTTGGGTATTTTTTTCCTCAAGGCTAGAGCTCTACTACTTGAGCCATAGCACCACTTCTGGCTTTTTCTACATATGTGGTACCGAGGTCTTTGTGTCTTTGTGCATGCTAGGCAAGCACTCTTATTACTAAGCCAGACTCCCTGCCCCCACCACCCTAAATTACTTCAGTAAAGTCAATAGATTTCAATTGTCCAGTGGTAATCCTTTTCCTGAGAAAATGGAAAACACTGAGCTCTGGGTATTTTTTACATATGCATGTGGGCGTTTGAATCATGTCTATCACATAGTTTATTAGATCACAATATTTTTAGGTATTAATCATATGTAATAGGTGTAAAGGTTAAGAAAGAACCTTTTGGGGCCAGGAGTTTGGCCTAGTGGTTAAAGTGCTTGCCTAGCATGCATGAAGACCCGGTTCGATTCCTTGGTACCACATATAGAAAAAAAGCTGGAAGTGGTGCTGAGGCTCAAGTGGTAGAGCTCTAGCCTTGAGAAAGTCCAAGGACAGTGGTCAGGCCCTAAGCTCAAGCCCAAGACTGGCAAAAAAAAAAAAGAAAGAAAGAAACTTTTCTACCACAGTACCCTAATGATTATTTCTACACTCTTGGAAATGTTACTTTCTTCAAGAATCATTAATATTATGTAGGTAACTTGTGTTTTTTCAGTCTCTTAGGCTTATGTTTCCTATTGGCTTTCCTTAAGCAATTCCAGCTGACCATGGTCACACAGGAAAATTCTGCTGGCTGAGATGAATAAGTAATAAGAATTTTTCATGAGGACACTTGAGATCTACAAGCAATGAAGCTGAACCTCACAAAGGATTAGGATCTGGGGGGTGGGAGACTGCCATCTCCCTTCTGTGGTTCTTTCCCTGCTTAATCCCTTGGATTTCAGTGTGGCATTTTGTTGGCTAATTGGAAGTGAGTCTTGTGTACTTTTCTGCCCAGGCAGGTACAGCAAGGGTTCATTCAGATAGTTCCAGATTCATTCCAGATAGTTCTGAACTATGGTGCTGTACCCACATACGTCTTAGACTGATCACTTGAGTTATAGCAACCAGATGGGTTTTTCAAGTGCAGACCGATTGGTCTCTTCTTCCCTACGCTTTGTTCTTCCCATCAGTTCTCTGTTCTCTTGCCCACTTGCTTCACATATCCATCACTGGAGAGGCTCCATAACCACTGTACCCTTGGGACATTTCAGTCCCAACTACTGAAGATGGGAATTTCTCTTCAAAGATGTTGCTAGTGGCCGTGGGTCCCTTCCCTCAGACAGGGTCAGCTGCTGGAGGAAGAGGGACTGACTTTTTTTCTTTTTTTTTTTTTCTGGAGCAAAAGCAATGAGGAAGGGCAGAAATCTGCAATTCAGTTTCCTCATGAGTGAGAGCAGCCAATGACGTTTACTGACTTTACCTCCAAAGATGTGCATGATGCAAAATGAAGCCAGAGAACATTATGAAAAAAGGTTAAAAAAATAAGACATTGAATACTGCTGTTGTTGGGGTGGCTGCATCTTACAATGAGTACATCCTGGTTATTGAAGAATTTGCTCTCTCCAGGACTAGTCTTTGTCTGGAAATGACTTTTTATTTTTTACAACAAAGAGAGAGCATGAGCTCATCTTTTTCTTTATTCCAGGTTTGCTCTGGTAGGATTCCATGCTATTTCAAGAACAATTTTTTTTTTTTTGCCAGTCCTGGGCTTGAGCTCAGGGCCTGAGCACTGTCCTTGGACTTTCTCAAGGCTAGAGCTCTACCCCTTGAGCCTCAGCACCACTTCTGGCTTTTTTCTATGTATGTGGGACCAAGGAATTGAACCCGGGTCTTTGTGCATGCTAGGCAGGCACTCTACCACTAGGCCAAACTCCCGGCCCTCGAGAACAATTTTTAAGAGCAAAATAGTTTCAAGCCCTATGGATATTTTTAAGAATGTTATAGAGGATATAATATACATCAATCTGGAGAAAATTTACATATAAAGAGTGATAAAATTTTTGAAGCGAAATATCAGACCTCTTTTTAAAAAATATTTTTACTTTATATGTGACCAAAGTATATATGTTATGTTCGGGCTTAGTGTAGGGATTTCTCCTCCACCTCCTGGCAGTGGCTATAAAAAGAATTTTTAGCCAGGTATGGTGGCTCACGCCTGTAATCCTAGCTACTAAGCAGGCTGAGATCTGAGGATCAAGGTTAAAAAAGCCTGCCCCAGAACAAAAGGACCTGAGATGCTTATCTCCAATTAACACCTAGAAAAATGGGAAGTGGGGCTAGGCTCAAGGGTAAGGTGGTAGCCTTGAGCTGAAGAGCTCAGGGACAGTGCCCAGGCCCAGGGGTAGGGCAGTACCCTTGAACTGAAGAACTCAGGGACAATGCCCAAGCCAAGTTCAAGCCCTATGACCCACAAAAATAATAAAATAAATAAATAACTGGGCTCTCAAGCCGTTGACTGCTCTGAGTTCAAGCTTTTCAGAATATGTTATGTATTTTGCAGCAATATTGTGGCTGTCACCAAAACATATGAAATTAGACAGAAAGTCTACAATTCAAGTGCTCTGGGAAAAGACCAAAGGCAAGTAAGCAAAGCATCTCTTTATGAGGAATTGCTGTCATTGTGTCCTAGCAGCAGGAGACTGGCCTCCCTATCACAACTGCACCAACTCCCTGCACCCACTTAGTTTCACTAACCAGCCATAGAATCCAGAAACCCTACTGCTGGAGAGACCTGGCTTGATTTGGGTAGAAAGTAAAAACTCACATATTTCAGCAGAAATAGTAAATGTTACCAGGAAGAAATAGGTGAACTCTACACTCCGGAAAGTTAAGCTTCAAAAAATGAAGGCAAGGGGCCGGGAGTTTGGCCTAGTGGTTAAAGTGCTTGCCTAGCATGCATGAAGACCTGGGTTCGATTCCTCGGTACCACATACATAGAAAAAAGTCAGAAGTGGTGCTGAGGCTCAAGTGGTAGAGCTCTAGCCTTGAGAAAGTCCAAGGACAGTGCTCAGGCCCTGAGCTCAAGCCCAGGACTGGCAAAAAAAAAAAAAATAATAATGAAGGCAAGCTGAATATATTGACACACACACACTAGGAGATTTCTTTGCTACCTACTATCTGTCTTCAAGAAACACTTTAGGGGAAGTACTTCCGGCTGGAAGGCGGCGGTACAGATGGCTATTTGAATCTGTAGGAAGAGATGGAGAAGACCAGAAATGGTAAATACCTGTGCAAAGACGCTGAAAAAAAAAATCCTATCTTTTCTTCATTTCTTCAGAAGCCTTAAAATTGTGTAACAGAATGTCTAATATTTTACTGTCATGTTCATAAAGATAAATATTTAATGTTTATAATGAAGGTATTTTGGAATGAGATTGCTATAAACCATCATCAGGATTAAGTCATTAGTATGGAGAAGTAGATTGCAATAATTTGCCAGGTGCATGGTAGTCCTTAAAGCCATCACATGAAAATGACAATAAATTATGGCTTATGTCAAGAGAAAGGGTATCAATGTTAGTGAAGTTGTGCACCTTCTATCTGGTGAATATAATGTAACCCTTCTATTAATCACAATAAAAAATAATTATGGTTTATAAAATATTAAAATGCTACACGAAATATTTTTTGCCAGTCCTGGGGCTTGAACACAGGATCTGAGCACTGTCCTTGGGCTTTCTCAAGGCTAGAACTCTACCACTTGAGCCATAGAACCACTTCTGGCTTTTTCTACATAAGTGGTACCGAGGAATCAAACCTGGGTCTTCATGCATGCTAGGCAAGCACTCTACCACTAGGCCATGCTCCCAGCCCTATACTAAAAATTGTTTTTAACATAAAGGAGGCAATATAATGAAGGAACAGAAGAACAAATAAGATGTGAGATATATAGGATACAATTATATAAATGGCAATTGTAAATCATACCATATTGATTCATATAATCATATGCTGCCTGCCATAAGTGATAAGGTTCAGTGATATAAATAGGCTTAAAGTATGAGGTAAAAAGAACTTTGCAGGGGCTGGGAGTTTGGCCTAGTGGTTAAAGTGCTTGCCTAGCATGCACGAAGACCCGGGTTCAATTCCTCAGTACCACATACATAGAAAAAAGCCGGAAGTGGTGCTGAGGCTCAAGGGGTAGAGCTCTATCCTTGAGAAAGTCCAAGGACAGTGCTCAGGCCCTGAGCTCAAACCCAGGACTGGCAAAAAAAAAAAAAAAAAAAAAGAACTTTGCAGACTTAGCTTATTAAGGCTATTAACTGTATGATAGAAGGTTATTCTAGATAATCCTGGGGAGAAAACCCTAAAAACAGAGATACTGTAGGTAGAGCCAGAGGTAGTCGTGTCTATTAAATCCTGGTTAACTTGGTGTTAACTTATCTCTATTGGTATTAACATCTTTATTGCTTTCTCAAGGTAGTGAATACATTACAGTTTCACTTAAGTGCCCTCTCACCTTCTGTTTCACAACATGCACCCAAGAAATAATGATCTTGTAGGTAAGAACAAGTAAAGGATTTGTGTACATCATTTCAGCCAGTGAGATCACTTATCTAAAATGCACTTTTCTATGCTTAACAAGTAGGAAGTCAATATAATTAAATTCTTTTTAGGATGCAGTTAATTGATCATTAACTGAGTCAGTTTTGAGGAGATTAGGTGATAAAATATGATCAACTAATTACTGCCAAATGATCTTACATTTTCTTTTTCTTTTTTTTTAAAGCATATCTTTTTTTTTTTTTTTTTTTTTTTTTTTTTTTTTGCCAGTCCTGGGCTTGAGCTCAGGGCCTGAGCACTGTCCTTGGACTTTCTCAAGGCTAGAGCTTTACCACTTGAGCCTCAGCACCACTTCTGGCTTTTTTTCTATGTATGTGGTACCGAGGAATCGAACCCGGGTCTTCATGCATGCTAGGCAAGCACTTTAACCACTAGGCCAAACTCCCGGCCATGATCTTACATTTTCATAGTCAGAAAATAATAAGCTTACAATTGGAAATATTTTTACATTAACTTAAGGTATGTCTTCCTCATCCTAAAATTAGTCTAAGCTCATTGTAATGGAATGTTTAACCAAAGTGTCACTAAATACCTTCTGAAAAGTCCCATTTGTATGTCCATATTATGTTTTAACATTGCTAGCTTTGTATTAAATACTAACCTAAAATTTTTTGTGGCCACTAATAAAGAACAATTTAAAATAATTACTTAAACAAAAGTGATCACCTACATATCAAATATTAAAACTTTTTTAGTAGTTACAATGGAACTTAAACAGGCCTAACATTAATAGAATACTATTCAGTGAAAAATAAACAAGAGGCACATTAATATTTTTATTTTGTTTGGTTTTAGTGCTGGTCATGAAGCTTGAACTTAGGGTCTAGGCACTGTTCCTGAACTTTTTTGCTCAAGGATAGTATTGTACTACTTGAGACACAGCTGTACTTCCAGCTTTTTCGGGGGGGGGGTGCTTACTGGGAGATTCTCACAGGCTTTCCTGCTTGGCCTGGTTTTGAGCCATGATCCTTAGATCTCAGGCTTCTGAGTAGCTAGCATTACAGGCATGAGCCACCAGTGCCTGGTCACAGAAATACTTTTAACAAACAAGTATCAGTAAAATTCCATCATGATACAGCGAGGATTCTGAGTGTGTGTGAGAAAAGTTTGTATTGTTTTTCCTTTGGGAAACAAGGTCTTATTATGTAGTCCAGGCTGATTTTTTTTTAAAATTTACTTTTATTGTCAAGGTGACGTACAGAGAAGTTACAGTTACATATGTAAGGTAAATGAGTACATTTATTGTCGAACATTGTTACCCCTCCCTCATTTTTCTCCTACTTTCCCTCTCCCTCAACCCTTCCCCATAACTTTTAAAGTTTCTGACATCTTGTCTTGTGAATATCGATGTGCTTGCATTGGTTCATTCTTTGCCCTTGGTCTCACCATTTTGTTGTTCTCCTTCCCTTCTACAATTCAGATAAACGTATATGCAAATACAGGGTAGCAAAATCAAATACAGTGACAGCAGAGGATAAACCAAATGGAAAAACAAATAAAAGAGAAAAGAAATAACTTCACCCAGTACATTACAAACAATAACAGCCACAACAACAACTAAGAAAAACCTCTTATTTCCATATCTTGGAATTTATTTCACTTAGCATCATCTTATTATATACACATAGCTGTTGAACTATTGTGATCCTCTTCTAGCACTATCCTAAATGTATACTAATTTATACAAATGAGAGAAACAATGGAGCCTATACTTCTTTGGGTTTGGCTTACTTCACTTAATATGATTTTTTTTTCCACTAGCCATACAACTGACAAAGATTTCATATCTAAAATATACTTAGAATTCAAAAAATTAAATCCCCCCCAAAATCCTTAAAGAAATTACCACCCCCATTAAAAAGTGGTCTAGCCAGATGCAGTGGCTCACGCCTGTAATCCTAGCTACTCAGGAGGCTGAGATCTGAGGATCAAGGTTTAAAGCCATCTCAGGCACTAAAGTCTGGGAAACTTTTATCTCCAATTAACCACTAGAAAACTGGAAGTGGTGCTGAGGCTCAGAGGGGTAGGGCAGTACCCTTGAGCTGAAGAGCTCAGGGACAGCCCTCAGGCCCTGAATCCAAACCCCATAACCAACAAAAAAAAAGGTGGGGGGGGACTAAAGACTTAAAGAGAGATTTATCTGAAGAGAAAACAAGAATGGCCAATGAAGAAATGCTCAATGTCTTTGGCCATAAAAGAAATGCAAATCAAAAAAATACTGAGATTCCACCTCACCCCAGTAAGAGTGACCATTGTCAAGAAATTTAATAACAACAAATGCTTATAGGGACATGGCCAAAAGGGAACACTACTGCTACTACACAGTTGGTGGGAATATGAACTAGTTCAACCACTCTGAGAGCAGTATTGAGGTTCCTCAAAAGACTAAAATTTGAGCTCCTCTATAGCCCAGCAAATGACTATAAACAAGGCTGCACTAAAACTATCAGGACAACCATGTTCACTGCAGCATTATTTATCATTGCCAAGATATGGAGCCAACCAAGATGCCCCTCAGTGGGTGAATGTAACAAGAAAATGTGGCATATATACACAATGGAGTTCTGTGCTTCCATCAGATAAAATGATATGGCCTCATTTGTCCAGGCTGCTCTTGAATCTGAGATTATCTTACCTCAGTCTCCTGTTTGCTGTAATGATAGGCCTGTGATACCATATCCATTATGTTTAGTCATTGTAACAAGATTTATTGTAATTTGGGTGCTGATAGCTTGTACTCTTAATTTTAGCTACTTGGGAGGTAGGGAGAAGAATGGTTTGAAGGCAGACTGGGCAAAATGTTTTGGTGACACCGCCCAACTGAACCAATAGGTGGTTTCTAGTTATTGCTAATACTTATCGTCTCAGGTATGCAGGAGGCTGAGATCAGAAAAATTGCAGCTCCAAGCTAGCCCAGTTAAAAATTGTTCATGAGGTACCTTTTAGACAGAAAAAGTTGGGTAGGATGGTATATGCCTGGCATCTTAGTTATGAAATTAGGTGTAAATAGGAGGATTGTGGTCCAGGCCAGGTAGGCAGAAAGTAAAAATCCTATATCAGAAATAGCCAGAGTACAAAGGGTTGAAGAAATGCCTTAAGTGGGAGGACCTGCCTAGCAAGTGTGAAGCTCTGAGTTCAAACCTTGGTACTGCCAAATGAAGAGGAAACAGAGCTTATTGTACTGTAGATGGCCTGTTTATGTCTTTATCACCCAACAATCATAAGCTGTTGGAAATGTAGTAGAAGTAAGTTTTTTTTCTTTCAAGAGACTCCAAAGAGCCACACTAAAGACAAATTTCTAAACTAATGTTTGACTAGACAAACCTAGTCAGAAGTTACTTCAGAGAAATTGCTGGAAAAGTCATAGGCGCTTAAGAGAGTCTTTTTCTAAAGCTTCTTTGGGAGAAATGAGCTCAGCCAGGCAGGGTGTGGCATGAAGTCAGGATTTCAAAGAAGTTACTGCTCCTCTCTATCTCCTGGGAAGGGGGGAGGAAGGAGAGAAATGCTGCAAAATATTTTAAATACTCATTGGAAAGATGTAGAATATACAGACTATAAGGAAAAATACAGAAATGTTAGAGAGATTCTTAACGATTCCCTTCCTTTCTCTTTTTCCCTCTTTCTTTCCTCCTACCCTCTTTTTATCTGTACATTTCAGATTTTAACATCTGTAATACTTGTATAACAAAGACTAAGAACCTATTTTTTCTTTTAGAAACACAAAAATTTTGGGTCTTTGAATTGGTTGCTCAGGTATACATATATGTTCAGACACTTGAGCCATGTACTAGTCCTATTGCTTTTAGTTTGTTTTCCGGAAAGGGTCTCATACTTTAGTCAGCTTGGACTCTGACTTTGATCCTTCTACTTGTACCTCCTAAATGGACGGGATTTCAGACATATATTGCTACATTCAACTTTGTTTCATCACACCCCCCCCCCACATACAAATAAAAAAGGCACCTTAAGAATGCAAACAATTTCTTTGTGCCCTTGCTATATCAACAAAATAAATCACAATTGTATAACATTAGGGGTTGACAACCATCGAATATGTAGGTCAATGATAGTAACTGTGTATCTTTTGTTCCATAGGATGGAAGGATAGTGTGTGTGTGTGTGTGTGTGTACAGTGTAAAATTCATCAGGGGACTCCTTCAGGACAAATCTGAAGCTCTAGTATGCTTGGCATTTGGTGAACCATGGCAAGATAAGGAAATTGCGAATGGAGAGAAGGAAGGGGTAGGTAGGACAGAGTGAGAGAATGGATCTGTAGGACCTGACAGGTCATCTGATGATTTTGCATTTTGCTCTGAGTGACATAAGAAGGCAGGCATGAAGACTTTGAGTAGCCGCATGACAGGATTCCAGAAATCATTCTTGCTGCCATAATGAAAAATACAATATGGGTAGAAGCAAGACGACTGGCTGAGAGGCCATTAATCCAAGTAACAGATCATGATGCATTAAACTAGGCTTAATGAAAATAATGATGGAAACAAGTGCAATTCCAGTTGCAGTCTGAAGATAGAGCTTATGGCAAAACAAGAGGAACTATATAATATTTTTGGCCTGAGAAACCAAGAGCTAGAGGAAACTGTGAGCAGGGTTTTTGTAGAGGTCTACCAATAAATCAAGAGTTCCGTTAAAGACTTGTTAAGCATAGGATACCTTTTAAGACTTTAAATACCGGGGACCGGGAGTTTGGCCTAGTGGTAGAGTGCTTGCCTAGCATGCACAAAGACCCGGGTTCAATTCCTCGGTACCCCACATACATAGCAAAAAGCTGGAAATGGTGCTGAGGCTCAAGTGGTAGAGCTCTAGCCTTGAGAAAGCCCAAGGACAGTGCTCAAGCCCTGAGCCCAAGCCCAGGAATGGCAAAAAAAAAAAAAAAAAGACTTTAAATACCGAAGTCATGTCTCAAGGTAGAGAGTCCACTACAGATAGTTTATCCCAAGCACTTGAAGATAAAAACAGCATAAAAGCATAGCCGTGTTCTTCCTGTAATCACTGAATACCAATACTTTCTTATCTACTTTCACTGAAGTTCACTTGATTCCGTTACTTAGATGGTTGTTAGGTCCTGGGCAGTTCTGAAAGGCTGTCTATTTACCCACTTTTGCATATCACCCCAAGCATCCCACACTTTGTAGCCACCCACCCACAGATGTGTCTGAACTTTGTAGCTCAAAATCCCCTGAGGGATTGCACAAATTTCAGGAGGGTGTGGAATGCACTGAGTAAAGATTCTGACATTTTTATTGGATGATTTCTTCATTTCACAGTATTTTAAGAACACACCCTGGGCTACAGAACATTGAAGTGTGGAGGAGTGGTGAGCTAAGAAGTCAGTGAGATCTCCTGAGAGAAATACTCATGTCTCGGGAAATTGTCAACAGGCAAGTCAAAACACTCATTCCTCCACCACCCATTTTTTTAGTCTCTCGGAAACAGTGACTTCACGAATGCTTCCTTCCTCAGAACCAAGCCTTGAGATGACCCATACTCTTCTAATGCCTTGTATATTCTGCTGGGAAACAAGATGCACATTTTCAGTTTACAGGACTAGCTGAAAACAAATCATTCATAATCAAGAGAAGACTCTGGTGTGGCCTCACCAGTGGCAGCCCAGGTTCAATAACCAGAGTAGGTCCTCACTGGTGGCACTAAAAAAGAAGGCATAGGCAGACTGGGCACATATTTGACACAACTACAGGAAAAATAAATAAGCATGTATCTGTTCCATTAAAAACAAACACTGCTGGGCACAGTGGCTCATGCCCGTAATCCTAGCTACTCAGGAGGCTGAGATCTGAGGACCATGGTTCAAATCCAGCCCCAGCACTGAAGAATGTGAGACTCTTATTTCCAATTAATCACTAGAAAATGGAAAATGGAGTTGTGGCTCCAGGGTAGGGCAGTAGCCTTGAGCTGAAGAGCTCAGAGACAGTGCCCAAGCCCATCGTTCAAAAAAAAAAAAAAAAAAAAAGAAAGAAAAGAAAAAAGAAAACAAAATGAAAGAAAAATAACATATGTTTGTAACCTGAAAATAATTTTTTATCATCAAATTCACAGAAAATCCTCCAAAGCATACAAAATAATATAAAAATCACTGTGGTCCAATTAAACCTAAACAATAAAACATAGCTAGCTGGGCAAGGTGGCTCAAGCCTGTAATCCTAGCTACTCAGGAGGCTGAGATCTGAGGCAGTTCAAAGCCATCCCAGGCACTAAAGTCTGAGAGACTCTTAATTAACCACCATTAAACTGGAAGTGCTGTTCTGGCTCAAGGGGTAAAGTGGTAGTCATGAGCTAAAGAGCTCAGGAAAAACACCCAGGCCCAGAATTTAAAAAAAAAAAAAAATTGTATTCTGAGTTTTTGGCTTTTTTTTTTTTTTTTGGTCAAGCTGGGTGTGGTGGCTCACACCTGTAATCCTAGCTGCTCAGAAGGCTGAGGATCAAGGTTCACAGCCAACGCCACACAAAAGGATCTGAGACTCTTATCTTCAATTAATCTCTAGAAAAGGGAAGTGGGACTTAGCTTAAGGGTAGGGCGGTAGCCTTAAGCTGAGGAGCTCAGGGACAGTGCCCAGGCCACGTTCAAGCCCCAAGACTCACACTTGATCTCAGGGCCTGAGCACCGTCCTTGGGGTTTCTTAAGGCTAGAGCTCTACCACTTGAGCGACAGCATCACTTTCAGCCTTTTCTATGTATGTGGTACTGAGGAAAGTGAACCCCAGTCTTCATGCATGGTAGGCAAACACTCTACCACTAGGCCAAACTCTGGACCCTAAATTCTTTCTTATAACAATATCCCATTTAAACATCTTAGAGAGCATTTGGAAATGTGGATATAACCAAAGCATGATATATGTATGAATGGAAATACATGTATTAGTAATTTAGAAAATAAATTATATATATACATATATATATATATATATATATATATTTTTTTTTTTTGCCAGTCCTGGGCTTGAGCTCAGGGCCTCAGCCCTGTCTTTCAACTTTCTCAAGCCTAGAGCTCTACCACTTGAGCCTCAGCACCACTTCTGGCTTTTTGCTATGTATGTGGTACTGAGGAATTGAACCTGGGTCTTCCTGCATGCTAGGCAAGCACTCTACCACTAGGCCAAACTCCTGGCCCTAAATATATGTCTTCTTATATCCAAACACAATTATGTATCTTTAACAGAAGACTTTCATTTATATTCTTTATTTTTCTTTTCCTTTTGTTCACCTTATACTTATTATATAGCTACTGCAGGTTAGAACTTTTCTTATTAACTCAAATTCTGTAAGGTGTATTATTTTAGCTCAGTTTTGTGTGAACTGAAGTTTTAGGTGATTCCCCCTCCCGACCCCCCATCTCAGCAATATGTGTCTACCTATTCTACTCTTCCACCCATCCTTTATCCAGTACATGAAAGTCTTAACTATTTTTTTTTTTTTTGGTGTGTGTGTGGGGGGGTCATAGGGCTTGGACTCTGGGCCTCAACGCTGACCCTGAGCGCTTCAGCTCCAGGCTACCACCCTACCCTGGGCCCAGGTATTGTCCCTGGGCTCTTCAGCTCTAGGTTACCACTCTACTCTGGAGCCACAGCCTTACTTCTCATATTTTTTTTTAGTGATTAATTGGAGATAAGAGTCTCATTTTTAGTGCTGGGCTGGCTTTGAACTTCGATCCTTAGATCTCAGCCTCCTGAGTAGTTAGGATTACAGGTGCGAGCCACCGCATGGCTTAACTATTTTTTTTTTTTTTTTTTTTTGCCAGTCCTGGGCTTGGGCTCAGGGCCTGAGCACTGTCCCTGGATTTTCTCAAAGATAGGGCTCTACCACTTAAGCCACAGCACCACTTCTGGCTTTTTGCTACATATGTGGTACCAAGGAATTGAAACTGGGTCTTTGTGCATGCTAGGCAAGCACTCTACCACTAGGCCAAACTCCTGGCCTTAACTATTTTTTTAATCAAGTTGAGATCATATTACTAAAAGTATGTACAGTTTGTTAATTATTATCTCTTTTGGGGGGAGGGAGATAAAAAGAATATTCTGTGGGGTTTTTTTTGGGGGGGTCAGTCATAGGGCTTGAACTTTGGGCCTGTGTGCTGTCCCTGAGCTCTTCAGCTCAAAGCTAGCACTCTATCCCTTGAGCCACAGCACCACTTTTTGTTTTCTGGTGGTTAGAGGTAAGAGTCTTATGGGACTTTTGTGTCGGGGCTGGCTTTGAACCACAGCCCTCAGATCTGAGTAGCTAGGATTACAGGTGTGAGCTACTGGAACCTGGCTAGAAAATTCTGTTTTAATGCTTTAAACTTCATAGAATATTTTAGAGCAACCCTTAGATAGAATATCTTGCTCTCCTATTTTTTTTTAACCTATGTACACGTTCTTTAGTGTTTTTCCAGGCTTTAGAACAAGTGATGGAGCTGACAGTAAGGAAGGTTAAGTGTTAAAAGGAAGCCTCCCTGGATGCTGTCTCTCACCTCTCACCTCAAACTTTGTTAATCTATCTTTATGGGAAGTTCCTTTCCATTTTATTTCTAAGACCCGAAAACTTTTTTATGCATTTGCTGCAACACATGTATGCCTCCATTTTGTTCAACAAAAATCTCTCTCTCCTGGGTCTATCAGGTTCCTTGATTCCTTGGAGACAAAGAATCTCCATGTCCCATGGTGTGTCTCACTAGGTCCAGCCCAGAACAACCCAATCAATATAGTTTGAACCAACAGGTAGTTGTTTTTCCTTTAATGTTGAAAGCATGCCAGTTTGCTCTTACTAGTATAACCCAAGGGACATTCATAAAGGTCAAAGGATTCCAAGTAATTTCCACTGTGTGTAAGTCCTGTACATTTTAAACCTGTTTTCAAAACCTGAAGTTTCAGCATCAGGAAAAAAAAAACAAAAAACAAAAAAAAAACAAACAGTGCCATTAAGGTCTTAGAAAGGTACAGCTGCCACCCTAAACAGAGTGTTGGTGGCGTTTACAGATTAGGTGATGTGGCACTGTGAAACCAGAGGGCATGTGACACCCCACGAGCAAACTACCCTTTCGATGATCATCACATCCTTAATTTTTTTCTCTGCAGATCTGTGTGTGCTCTAAGAGGTTCTGTTGTGTTTGGGTAATCATACAAATATTTGAAAGCCCCCAAAGGTACATATCAAATCAGAAAATAACTTATACACTTACAAATTGCACCCATGGTTTATAAATTAGACACTAGACCTCTTATGAAAAAAATAGACAAGGTTAGAGAAACATTGAAGAAAAACAAGAAAACCAGACATGAAGAGAGAAGAAAGGCATCCAAATGCCTGGATTTCTCTCCACTAGGGACCACGTTAACTCTCGGCAGGGTTGGCACTTCTTAAAAGTGCAACACACTGAAGCCGGCGTTTAGGTGCGGGCTGCTGAATGCGGAGCCCGCGGGTTACACAGATCCCGCGCGTGCGTGCCGCGGGAGGGCGTGACAGGTCCGCTCCACTCCAGCCCTGGCGGTCACCAGTCCACCCACCATCTTGGGAGGCCGGCGAGGGGAAGCCCGCAGAGCCCCTGAGCTGACCCCGGCCCCACGGGGCCCTCGGACGGCTCTCACTGAACTTGAGCTCCTGTTGCCCAATCGATACCTTTGCTTTTCTTTCACGTACATTTTGTGCATTAGGAAACCGGCCTGGCTTCGCCAGCCCGGAGGAAGTTAGAGACCCAAGAGCCGGCCGGGGATCCGGTGGGGTCCTCTTTCCCGCCAGCGCAGGCTCGGGGGGCTTCTCTCTCCAAGCACCGCCGTGGGTGCTCGGGAATCCGCCACCCGAGGACCCCGCTGGCCCGCTCGGCTGTTCCGCTTCTGCCCAAGGGCCCGCCCTTCGTGCAGCGGCCGGCGAGGCGACGCCGAGCCTTGGACTCTGAGTCTGGAGATTTTTTTTTTTTTTTTTTTTAAGGTCCGGCCCCGGGTGCGTCCGAGGTTCCCGGAGCCGAAAGGCGGATGCTCGGAGAAGACCGGGCCTCGCTCCTGCCAGCAGACGCAGCTGGCTCCGCCTTCCGCCTTGCGTGAGGAGGCGGTGCCGCAGACTGACAGGGCCTCCGGATGTCTGATTGGGCAAGACAGTGAGTGACGCGCAGAGTCCCGCCCCCACGCCGCCCGCCCCCTCTGGCACCCTCCCCGTGGCCTACACTCCTGAGCTGACGTGTCGGGGCGTCCGGCTTCCGCTCCTCCCCGCAGCGACTCAACGCGGCCCGAGGGGCGGGGTGGCCGAGCCCGCGCAGCTCTCGTTCTCCAGCCCGGCGGGCGCCGCCCCCCCCGGTACCCCCCCCCACCTCATGAGCGTATATATTCCGAGCGGGCGCGGGACGCCGATGCGTGGCCGAGCTGTGGGAGCCGGAGTCGGAGCCGGGCCGAGCCGCCGTCGCTGGGAGAGAGGAGGTAGGGGCCCTCCGTAGGTGAGGGGTCGCGGGGACTGGGGCCCCTCCACGCGCGCGCGCACACACACACACGCACACGCGCACGCAGTCACGCACGCACGCACGCTCCCGCGCCGCGCGCGCAGAGGGGGACATGCGCGCCCTGGGAAGGTGCCGGGTCTCGCCGGAGCCTGCCCCGCGCTCCGCCCCGCGCCCCCGCGACCGCACCCGCCCGAGGGTGGTGAGGGGCCCGGCCGCCGGCTGGAGAGCCGGGCTGCTTTGAATGGAGGCGCTCCGGATGGGTGGGGGCCCACGTTTGAGTCCGTGGTGTCTGGCGGGGCGGTTGGGTGCGGGTCCTCACCTGGGTGGGGGATCGGAACCTTGAGGTCTCAGGCCAGGACCTGGGCCCATTCTGAGGGTGATCCAGTGGGCAGGGTGGTCGTTGGAACTGCCAGGTGGGTGCGAATTGACGTGTCCTGAGCTGGTGAGGGAAAGGACCTGGGGGCTGACCAGGCCAGGAGGTAGGGGAGGTGACAGCTGGACCAAAGCTCTGCCCCTTCTTAGGACCGGTGGTGGGAGAAGGGTCGTGGTTTTTTTTTTTTTTTGGGAGGGGGGTTTGCTTTTACTTGGCCTAGCAGAAGGATGGGGTTGGAGGGCTGAGAGCACGCATGTGCTAGAGCAGAGGGTTCCCTGAAAAAAAAATTAAAAAAAAAAATCAAGTTTGGTGCGATGTTGTGTTTGTGAGATCTGTGGTGCAGACTTGGGGACTTGAGGTGAGAGATTCACTGGGTGTGAACCCAAGGGTTTGCAAAGAAACTGAAGATGCTTGTCTAGTCCGTCACTGTTGGTTGAGTCACATAACTGGCACTGAAAATGTCTTAAACAAGGCTATGGTCAGTGCTATGGCCCAGCCGTAGTTCTCTTTTTTCCAGAGCTTTGCTTAAAATGCTTCTGCATGAAGGATATATATGTAGCCACTGAGATAGTGACCCAGGGAAGACCAGAATAGAAAGAAATGCTGGATTTCTTTTAATGTTGCTACTTAAATTCTAATAAAAAATATTTGATTATAATGGATTATCACCAGATTATTCCTTAGGTACCTACTTAGTTTGATTATAATTTCGAGAGTGAATTTCAGTTTTCAGATATTGATTGTCAGAATAAAAATACATGTCTTAGCTGGGCATGGTGGCTCACGCCTGTAATCCTAGCTACTTAGGAGGCTGAGGATCAAGGTTCAAAGCCAGTCCGGGCACAAAAGGACCTGAGACTCTTATCTCCAGTGAACCTCCAGAAAACAAAGTGGGGCTTGGCTCAAGGGTAGGGCTGTGAGCCAGAGAAAATGCCCAGGCCAGTGGTGGGGTGGTAGCCTTGAGCTGAAGAGCTTAGGGACAGAGCCCAAGTCCAGAGTTCAAGCCCTATGACCCACCAAAAGAAACAAAAAACAAAAACCCCCAAAACCATATTTTTAACCTTTTTTTCTTGTTGCTTACAATTATATATGCTATGCCACACACACACACACACACACACACACACACACACACACACACACACACACACACACACACACACACACACACACACACACACACACACACACACACACACACACACACACACACACACACACACACACACACACACACACACACACACACACACACACACACACACACACACACACCCTTACCAGCATTAGTGGAACTTAGGATATTGTATTGAAAGTATAGAGCTAGTTATTGTTGCTTCTAGTAAACATTGTAGCAGAATTATACTTGTCCAAAGCTCAAGTTATGGCTGTTACGACTATTCTATAACAGGAATCAGCATATGTGATTTTATAATGTTCTAGTCAAAAGCAAAGTTTATAAATTGACTTGTCTAGATCCATTTTTTCCTAAAGCCTCTGAAGGTATACGAGAATCCAATGACTTCAGAAAAAGTTTGCCTTATAGCTTAAAATATTATATGCTTTATATGTTTTTTAGTAGACAGAGCCCTCTTCACTGTTTACTCTTGAGGCTATATGAAAAGGTTGGTTGTCATAAGGAAAGGTTGGCTTGCACAAGGAAGTAAAATTATTTGCCCTGGTCAGATGATGGGGGAGGGACCAAGAACTAGGATCTCCTGTTCTTTGGTTGCCTATTTCTCTTTCCATTACAATATACTCCCTTAAACAAGGGCAAAAGCAGCATTATAAATGAGACCGTGGGAACTATTCCTTGGAAGATAATACAAATCTGCACCTTTCAATTATCCTTTTTTGTATGATTACAAAAATAAAAATGTATCAAGCTGGGTGTGGTGCCTCAAGCCTGTAATCCTAGCTACTCAGAAGGCTGAGATCTGAGGATCATGGTTCAAAGCCAGCCCAGGCACTAAAGAACCGGAGACTCTTACCTCCAATTAATCACTAAAAATAAATGGGAAGTGGGACCCTGGCTGGCTCTAGGGGTAGGGTGGTAGCCTTGAGCTGAAGAGCTCAGGGACAGTGCCCAGGTCCAGAGTTCAAGCCCCATAACCCCCCCCCCCCCAATGTATCATAATTCTTAAAACTTACGCAAATCAATTGAAATACTTTTTTTTTTTAATGCTAGTCCTGACTTTGGTTCTGTATCTATTTATACTTCCATGGGGATCTGTACCCAAAACTGTTTTAACATCTAATCAGCATTTCTATTTGGATGTCTAATTGACGTTGTAAATAGTATGAACCAAATTAAAGTGCTGATTCTATCTTCACTCATATCCTTCAGCCTGTTCTCATCCTAATGTTTCTACTCAGTAAGTGGCGTACTATGTGGAATCAGCCTTGTTTGATTCCTAGTCTTCATTCAGCATTCAATAGGTTCATTTGGCCACCACTAAGCCACCACCATCTCTCATCTGTCTTAGCTCAGGCAGGAGAGTCAAGATTCTTATCTCCAGTTAAGGGCTATAAAATCTGGAAGTAAAGCTGTGGTAAAAGTGGTGGAGCAAAAAGCTCCAGGGAAAGAGCCTAAATACTAGGAAGCTTCTAGCTGGGAAGGGTGGCTCACACTGCTCGTAATCCTAGCTACTCAGGAGACTGAGATCTGAGGATCATGGTTCAAAGCCAGTTCGTGGTTCGAAGCCAGTCCGGGCACTAAAGTCTGTGAGACTCTTACCTCTAATTAACTACTAGAAACTGGGAAGTGGTGCTGTAGCTCAAGAGATAGGGTGGTAGCTTGAGCTGAAGAGTTCAGGGACAACGTTCAGGCCCAGAGTCCAAGTCCCACAACCAAGTAAAAAAAAAAAAGGGAAGCTTCTAGGGTAACCTATTCAGGTCATGTAGTTAGTGAGGGTGGCACAGTGTTCATGGCAGTGTCTCACTCAACATGGCCAAATATAACATGGTGGTTCCATAGATTATGATGGGATTGAAAAGTTCCTATTGCCTAATGACATCACTGCCCTTGTAATGTCATAGTGAGGACACATTTTCCTCATAAGTTGGCAGATGCTGATTTATAGACTTCCTTCCTTGATAGTTGAGTAAAAGAACAACACAATCGCATACAGTCTGTATGACTTGTTAACAGTGATAAATGACTACGTTACTACTTTTCATATTTATTGTACTATACTTTTTACTGTTGTTTTTGAGTGTAATTCTGTGTATCACAAATTTTACTATAAAACAGTATATTATGTTATACATGCTATACTGGCAAAAACCTTATATGGTTTGTGTTTGCTATGTCTCTCAATTGCATCAAAAGGCAGTTGACGATTGGGCTCTAAGGAAGCATGAAAGTTACAGTGATCTGATTCTCAGGACATGGTCTCTATTGTGAAGCTCTAAATGACTGAAGTAGCAGTGATAAAATTTCAGCTTCCTATTCCTCAACCTGCAGGTTCTCTTTGCTCTGAGTAAGGGACCTGCGTCATTGGGAGGTTAAATGACTCAGACAAACTGTAAACTGTAGAATGTGCTCTGAACAATTACATATATATTGTGTGAGAGAAGAATGGGCTTTTTTGGGGGTGGGTTACCTCCTTGTCCTCTTACCTCTTATTTGAGTAGTTATAAATGCAGTACTGATGATTTACAGTGAGCCTCACATCCCTTTCAATGTTTCTTTTAACTTGTTTTTCCTACTTGTCCCTTTTCATTGCAATTTCTACCTTTTTTCATCTCTATTGAGCATGATGCTGTTCCCCATTTAGTAATCTACTGTTGGTGGGTTGTCTGCTACTTATTCTGTTAGATCTGCATTCCACTGCATAGCTTCCTAGCCTGTAGTCCTACCAAACACCGTGTTTGCATAGTAGACATTCACTTTCTCACTCTGCCCCTCTCACACATGGTCACACTCCTCATAGACACCCTGTACTACTTTTTTCCCCAATCTTATCTGCATAATCTGTTTCCTTTGAGACCAGCTGAGATGGTGATTTTTATCATTAGAGATAAAAGGAAGCTCATTGAAATATTTACCAGTAGCTTAGTGGTCGGAAGACTAGTAGAATGAAAAGTGTGAGTCCTAGACTCACACGTTGCTTGAGTCCTGTTCCACTCCACCAGTTGGCCAGGCTGCTTAGCTGCTCTGTGCTTCATCTCATCTGTGGTACACTAATGACTGCAATACCACAGGTGCCATGCACTTGTTAAAAATTAAATTACCCCATGAAGTAAAATGATTCATGCAGGGCTTGGGATATGATGTGAATTGTTATCTAACACATATGGTTTCTTCCAGTCATTGTCAGAAATACAGAAGTCTATTCTTACACATCAAGTTTTCAAATTGGATAGTCTATACATATCATAACAAAGGGGGTATATTCTAAAATGTAAACCAAGATGCTGCTAATGCCACTACACATCAAAATCTCCTGTGACCACTGCTGTAGTATATATGGTCTGTCACTTGCTAAAGTTAATTAGGTGCTACATAATTGTACTTAATTTAGTAGAGAGTAATCTCAGGTTTGGAGTTTGGACTTTGGTCTGCTATTAATTCATTTTCTCTTTTAGGTTTACAGCTGCAGAAGTCCGACACCTGTTCTCACAAAACTTAGCTCTCGAAAGCACTATGAATGCTAATGACCTCAAACTCAGGTTGTCCAAGGCTGGGCAGGAACACCTGCTGCAGTTCTGGAATGAGTTGGAAGAAGCTCAACAGGCAGAACTTTATGAGGAGCTCCAGGCGATGAACTTTGAGGAGCTGAACTTCTTTTTCCAAAAGGCCATTGAAGGATTTAACCAGTCATCTCACCAAGAAAAGGTGGATGCTCGGATGGAACCTGTCCCTCGGGAGGTGCTGGGCAGTGCCACCAGGGATCAAGATCAACTGCAGGCCTGGGAAAATGAAGGTACTGGGTGTCCTATTGGCCATAGAGGTTTTGGTGAGACACACTAAAACTGTTTTAGTAGCTAGATCATGTGATTATTTTGACTCTTATGCTGCCTTGAGCTATCTTCCTAAAATAGTAGCTGCAGTGTCTCCAATCTCTTTCTACCCTGAATTTCCATGTGTCTGCTAGATTCCTTTTCCTGAAATTGCCTAGCACAAATTAAATGCTTTGATTTAAGCTGGCTTAATCTTAAAACCTGACTTGCCCTTTCCTTTTGCTTGTGTATTTTCAATCTTGTTTCCTTCTATATTTTCTCTATTTCTGTTGCCTCACATATTTTAACTGAGCCAAATCGTTTACCTCCCCCTGAATATTAGATTACGCCTTTTCTGTCTTTTCTGAGGTTTATCCTCAGTTTGGTCTGGCCTTCACCTTTTCTCTATTAGGGTTGCCTTGTTAGGTCATATCTTAGAGATGTTTCATGCTGTGTCTCTGTTGCTTATAGAACTCAGCACTCCTTATGGTTCACCATACCTGCTGTTGCTTTCTGACCCCTTCTTCAGTGTCTCATGGTAGAATTAGTTGTCATTCTTGTATTTCCTTCTGCTTTATAAGTAGGATTTCTTTATGTTTTTCTTCCTCATTACATTGTAAACACTTGAAGAGAGATGTCCATGTCTTGCTTGGTTCTATGTGAGATAGCATATAGAAGAAAACCTGCAGTTATAAGCTGGTTAGTAATGCTTGTTGAATTACCTCAAAGATTTCTATTCTAACACATAATTGAATCTGTTCTTATATATAGCCCTAATCTGAACTCTTGAATGTGCAAAATAGCTTATCTATAGCTTTTTGGTACAGTTGAGAGCTGTATTCTAAGTAGAAGTCTTGCAAATATTATTATCAAGGCCCTTTAGTGTGTGTACATGTACCTTGTCAAACACAGATCTCATTTTCCCAAGTTTAAATGAACAGATTATATTGATAATTTTTTTAAAAAAGACATTTATGCCAAAATTAGTATAAAAATAACAGCAGTTGCTTATTACTTCATCAAGTTCGTTTTTATGTACTCACATCAGTACTTAGATGTGTGCCTGTTTATGTTTATACACATGCAGTAATATTCCTATATTTATATTTACCATATCATTGTGCTCCCTACCCCCTTTTTTTTATTATTGATTGTGGGACTTGAATTCTGGGCTTGGGTGCTGTCTCTGAGCTCTTTAGCTCAAGGCTACCGCCCTACCCTTGAGCCATAGCACCACTTCCAGTTTTCTGGTGGGTAATTGGAGATACGAGAGGACTTTAGTGCCCAGGCTGGCTTTGAATTGTGATCCTCAGATCTCAGCCTCCTGAGTAGCTAGGATTACAGGTGTGAGCCCCTGCGCCCGCCTTCACTGCTACTTTTATTTTCTACTTTTATTTATTTGATCTACCATCTCTCACTACAGCTATAAAAAGATAATTGACATTAATACCTTTTGTATTCCTCTCTATCTTTTTCTGGGATCACAATTGACTGCTTTCTAGATTATGTGCCAGAGAGTACTAGAGTTTCACTTCTGGGTGGGCTAGCTCATAAAGGAAATGGGGAAGCAGAGCTAGTAGACCTCTATCTCCTTCATCTCTCCACTGTTAGAGAAGTTCTGCTTTTCCCTGCTTTGTGAATTTGATCTTTACATGAAGCTGGCTTGTGTGTGTGTGTGTGTGTGTGTGTGTGTGTGTGTGTTTGATTTCAGGGCCTGGGTACTGTCCCTGAGCTTTTTTCCTCAAGGGTAACACTTCTGGCTTTTTGCTGGTTAATTGGAGATAAGAATCTCATGAACTTCCTGCCTAGGCTGGCTTTGAAATGTGACCCTCAGATCTCAGCCTCCTGTGTAACTAGGGTTTTAGGCGTTAGCCACCAGCACTTGGATATATAGTCTTTAAATTTTTTCTTTAAAAATTTATTCTTTTTTTGTGCCCATCTTGGGCTTGAATTCAGAGCTTGGGTGCTGTCTTTGAGCTTTTTTCCTAAAGGCTGGAGCTCTACCATTTGAGCAACAGCTCTACTTCCTTTTTTTTTTTTAAATGACAATGCCATTATATTAGCTAGTGAAATTTTCAGTAATCCTCTAGTTTCTAAAATGAGTTTAGATACTTATGGTAGAGTCCTTGCCTAGCATGCGTGAAGCCCTGGGTTCGATTCCTTGGTACTACATATACAGAAAATAGCCGGAAGTGGTGCTGTGTAAGTGGTAGATCCCCCTCTTTCCCCCTCTCCCTCTCTCCCCCACACCCCCTCTCCCCTTCTCTTCCCCTCTCTCTCCCTCTCTCTCTGTCTCCCTGTCTCCCTCCCTCCCTCCCTCCCTCCTCCTCCTCCTCCTCCTCCTCCTCCCCCTCCTCCTCCTCCTGCTCCTCCTCCTCCTCCTCCTCCTCCTCTTCCTCTTCTTCTTCTTCTTCTTGATTAAAAAATTAAGAAAACTATTTCCTCTGACTAGCTTTCTTGGATAGTGTCCTTTAGTTTTACTAGTTGAACAGCTACAGGATGTCAGTCTGCTTGTCCTTGGAGTAGCGACAACTCAAATGAAAGTTCTAGTGTACTTTGCTTCATATATACCTTGGCTGCTTTCCTTGTTGGAGGTGCATGCCCAAGTTAAAGTTTATAGGAAGAACTAGTTCAAGCAGGTGTTATCCTTCCTGTCCACGTTTGACTGTAAACTCTTTTCTGTTTCTTGTAAATGCTAATAGGAAAGGTGCTCACAATCTCTTGGTCTCATAATGCATGATTCCCCAAAGAGAGACTGTATTCCAGCCCTGGTTCACTTTGCCTTTAATGAAAAAAAAATGTTTATTTTTAGGCTCTGTTTTATTTTGTAGTCTGTTTGGTATTAGAAAAGTACTAACTTCTGTGTTCTATAATGGAATGTGGACAAGGATACAGTGACATACCTCTTAGGTTTCTGATTATTTCTGCACAAGTTTAGGACAGAAGTTTTTTTTCTTTTTTCTTTTTTGCCAGTCTTGGGGCTTGAACTCAGGGCCTGGGCACTGTCCTTAGATACTTTCTTGCTCAAGGCTAGTGCTTTGCCACTTGAACCACAGGGCCACTTCGGGCTTTTTCTGTGTATGTAGTTCTGAGGAATCAAAGTTAGTGCATGTTGGGTGGAGCTCACTGCCAGGAGGCCATACTCCTAGCCCCAGACAGAAGTTTTTAATTTCCGATTTCACATGTCTGAAACTGTTTGGAGTTAACTGTTGCAGTTTGTTAACATTTTCTGAGTCAATGCTGTCCCCTGGGCATGTTTGAAACACTGTCACATGTAGTTTGAAATTTTGTATCACCACTATAGGTTCCCCAAAGCTAGCCTAATTGTAGTTTTCCACTTAGTTTTGAGCAGTGTTTAATCTGTCATACTAAGTTTAGAGTTCTTCACTTGTTGTTGTAGATGACTACTTCAGCCAGGGTATTCACACTTGATATGTAAACAGCACAGCTGCAGCTGTGTTTGAATAGCCTCTTTCCAGTACTCCAGGGACTACTTTAATTTCCTCTTGTTTCTCTGCTTGTAAGTGAGATGCTTAAGTAGGAAGAAGTTAAGCCAGAAATCCCACTTTACTCCAAAATGCACATGGGTTGTGTTAGAATTCCGTATAATAGTTGTTACTGGGGACAGGGAAGTGAAAGGATGTTGTTGTGGAAACCTGAAAGGCATGTCAATACCACAGTTAAGAAGTGACTGGATTGGTTATGTGACCCACACATATATAAAAGAATGGGAAAAAGCATGGTAATCCAGCTTTGGGGAAAAGCAAACACATGCTATCTACACGGATGAAGGACGAGGCACTAGAAGCTTCTGATTTGCAAAATTTTACAGCTGAAAAAATTAGAAAGTTGGAATGGAGCAATAGTTTGGGGAAGTGATCCAAGGGAAAGAAGTTTCTTCAGAGATGTTTTGTGAAAGTGATAGAAAGTAATCAATTGGTGTGACTGGAATCCAGGTGAGCAAGAACTAAAGCTGCCTGGAGGTGGGTGGCTTTTACCTCTGAACTGAGAGTAAAAGGAAAAGATTAGGAAGTATGGCAAGAGTCAGAATAACTGTAAAACAATCTGACCCATAAGGAGATTGTAAGAACAAAAAGATCAAAGGCACATGTCCAAAATAGCCATGTGGAACTTGAAGAAAAGATGTTCAGAAATCTAATTCAGGGTTCTGATATCCCCCAAGTGTCTACACAGGCAGCAGCTTTCTAGTTGCAGTTCTGCAATGATACAAAATTGGTTCACAACAAAATGTGACCTGAGTGAGGCTAATTATGAACCACACTTATCCCCCTGAGGTGATTTTAGGCTTGACCTGTAATTATGGACAGTGGCCAGCTTTATTTACATAATTCTTAAAAAATCTTCATAATACTATGAAGCTCTAGAACACTGAACTTTGCTCTAAAAAACAATGTTGCTGGGGCCGGGAGTTTGGCCTAGTGGTAGAGTGCTTTCCTAGCATGCACGATGACCCAGGTTTGATTCCGACCCAGGTTTGATTCCGACCCAGGTTTGATTCCGACCCAGGTTTGATTCCGACCCAGGTTCGATTCCTAGGTACCACATACATAGAAAAAAGCCTGAAATGGTGCTGAGGCTCAAGTGATAGAGCTCTAGCCTTGAGAAAGTCCAAGGACAGTGCTCAGGCCCTGAGCTCAAGCCCAGGACTGGCAAAAAAAAAACAACAAAAAAAAAACAAAACCAAAAAACAATGTTGCTTTAATCTCATCATCTTATTTTTAAGTTTTCTTTGCTTGTAGAGATACAAGTTTTCCTTGCTTGTGGCCTTTTTCTCACAGGCTTCTCTACCTTCTGATGCTGAGACTGTCTGTCTTTGAGTGATCAAATGGGCTTCACATAGGAAATGGAGCAAGATTTTGGCATATTTTGAATAATCTAAATGGAGAACCTCGGTCTTTTAATAACTTTTGGAATATTTATCTCCAAATACAAATACCTCTCTGTCTGTTGATCTCTGTCTCTCTCTCCATATGTATATATATTTGCATTCAGATCTTAAATCCATCTTTATTTTTGTTCAGAGAATAACGGTCATTTTATTTTTAAAATCAACATACATTAAATATGCAAGGGGAGGAAGTTTCACTGAGCCATTTCTATACATGTGTATAATGTACAGAGTAACATTTTTATTCAAGCATTGTGTTTGATGACTACTTGCTGCTAAGTATTCAGTTGGTGAAAACTGACAGGTTAGACAGAAGTAAATCAATAATAAAAAGACTCTATGTTTTACTTTCTTCTGAGCTTCTGTAGAGTGGCCTGTTGATTAAGAATGCAACACCCTTGATCTGGGCATGGTGGCTCACACCTGTAATCCTAACTACTCAGGAGGCTGAGATCTGAGGATCAAGGTTGAAAGCCAGCTGGGACACAAAAGGACCTGAGACTCTTATCTTCAATTAACCTCTACAAAACAGGAAGTTGGGCTTGGCTCAAGGGTAGGGTAGTAGCTTTGAGCTGAAGAGTTCAGGGACAGCTCCCAGGCTGAGTTCAAGCCCCATGACCACCCTCCAAAAAAAAAAAAAGAAAAGTGCATCTCCCTTGTTCAGCTACTTAAAGATAATAATAGAAAGAAAAAGATTGAAATTTTACACATTTTCTAAGATTATCATTAAATAAAACAAAATACAAATGTATATACAAATGTAATTACTTACCTAGTCAAGAGTTAGAACATTTCTGACACCCTACACAATCTCATAGCCTGATGGGTGACTCTCAAAACTTACTCATTTCAGGCCAGGTATCCTAATTTCTGAGCCAGTTTCTTAGCTATTATGCTATATTTACTTCTATCCTGGTGAATGTTTATCTTTTTTATGTTTATGGTATGTAGTTTACCTAGTATATTTGTATGATTATTGATTATAGGTTGGGGGTAATTTTAGTAACATCGTCATTTACCCTGAAACCCTGGCATCTTCTTTTATCCTTTGTTCTTAGCATAATTAGAAAGTAGCCAAGTTCTTGCAAAACCTTTGTAAGTCTTTGGTCCCTGATACCTGATGCTTTCATTTAAAAACAGTTTTATTAGTCCATTAAAGCATATCATTAACACTTTGGGTTTTGGTTGGGTTTTATTGCTTTGATGATAGAAATGTTTTATTAAAGTGGTAGTTATCCATAGAATAAGGTTCCTTATTCTCTTACCTTATGCAGGTGGGTGATATATCTCTGCATGTTTGTAAATGTTTTGTGACACAATTTTTTTTTCTAGGACTTTTCCAGATTTCTCAGAACAAAGTGGCAGTTCTTCTTCTAGCTGGTGGTCAAGGAACAAGACTTGGAGTTGCATATCCCAAGGGGATGTATGATGTTGGTTTGCCATCCCATAAGACACTTTTTCAAATTCAAGCAGAACGTATCTTGAAACTACAGCAGTTAGCTGAAAAGCATTATGGGACCAAATGCATCATTCCATGGTAAGATGTGTCTCATGGAAGTATTTGAACATTGGTTGTAATGTAATATTCAGGGTGCGTTGATAAGGTGACATATTTCCTCTCTTTTTATTTCTTTCACTATCTGATGCTTTATGCTCATTCCAGGTACCATACCATCTGAGCCATGCCTCCAACTCTGATAGATTTCTTATTTTTACTGATTTTCTTAGGAGTTAGAATTTATTATACATGTAAGTTATGGTTTTATTATATATGTACCATATATGTAGTAGATATATTTCTTATTTTTATTGGTCATGAGGCTTGAACTCTGGGCCTGGGTGGCTGTCCCTGAGCTCTTCAGTTCAAGGCTACTGCCCTACACCACCCTTAAGCCACAGCACAACTTCTGGTTTTGTAGTGGTTAATTGGAGGTGAGTCTCATCTAGTGGTTAATTGGAGATAAGACTCTAAGAGTCTTTAGTGCCTGGACTGGCTTTGAACCATGATCCTCAGATTTCAACCTCCTGAGTAGCTAGGATTACAGGCGTGAGCCACCACACCTGGCTTAGATATAATTTTAATATATATATAATAGCTACAAAAATGACTTGAATGGCCTTAATGAGCCATATACACTTGCCTTTAATGTTTACCTCCGAATCTTTAGCAGTTCCTGTAGGTACTCTGTAGAATCAGTTCTCCTGAGTTTACTATGAGTTAAATTCCTGATTAAAAACCTGCTTTCTATAATTCACAGGCCTTGGTCTGTGAAAGCTAGTGTTGTTGTTGACATGTTTAATGCCATTCTGATTCATAAATCCTTTCATTATTTTTTTCCTCCTCTTCTATGAAAGCATTTGGGTTCTTTCTTATCCCCCCCATTCCCACCTCCTTTTTTTTTCTTTTGCCAGTCCTGAGGCTTGCACTCAGGCCTGAGCACTGTCCTTGGGCTTTCTCAAGGCTAGAGCTCTACCACTTGAGCCACAGCACCACTTCTGGGTTTTTTTCTATGTATGTGGTACTGAGGAATTGAACTGGGTCTTTGTGCTTGCTAGGCAAGCACTTTGCCACTAGGCCAAACTCCCAGCTTAACTTTAGTATCAGAAATTTCAGGATGATGTGGTATGGCCACGTTCTGTGTGCCCCATGGGCTTTCTCAGTCAAATAACTTGTGGCCCAAGAGCCAGATTATCTAGTTCTCACCCCATTATCATCACACACATGGCAGATGGAAACTATGCTGATTTTTTTCCACTGTGGGTCAAAATGTGTTCTCAGCCTCTATTTGTGTGCTCTCTTCTCAGGACTTCTACTTAGGACAGTTTTTGTCTCTTAAGCACCAAGCAATCACAGGAAATTATACTGTGCTTTGAAAGAGTATTTGGTGTAGTTCTTTAATCACTTTCCCAGAGCAGTTTTGGAAGTTACATGTTTTTGAGGGGGAAACCAGCTGTGTGTTTGGCAGGCTCAAAGTCCCTGATCTTGTCATTTCATTCCCACAGGGCCAATGAGAGCTCTGTATCTTCTCTGCAGTGGTGTTCCAAGTGCAGATTCTTCCCTCATAGCCTGTCCCCAGATCAGAAAATTCTTCCTGGGCAAGACAGCTGGAGATCCTTCATTCCTCTTTGAAAGATTTTCCCTCCTTTAGACTTTAGTTCTAATCCATATTGCTTCTGGTACTCTGATTCTTTTGAAGAGAACCTGCCCCCGGCCTTTTTTCTTTTGCCAGTTGTAGGGCTTGATCTCAGGGCCTGAACACTGTCCTTGGACTTTTTCTCTTGATGTTAGAGCTCTACCACTTGAGCCATAGCACCACTTCCAGCTTTTTGCTATGTATGTGGTACTGAGGAATCGAACCCAGGTCTTTGTGCATGCTAGGCAAGCACTTTACCAGTAGGCCAAACTCCCGGCCCCCCATTTTTTAAAAGATAATATTTTTTTACATAATTTTTATTGTGATTAATAGAAGGGTTACATTATATTCACCAGATAAAAGGTACATTACTTCACAAACATTGATACTCTTTCTCATGACATGGTCCCCATTTTCCTCCCCCCCTCCCCCCCCTTATATTGATTCCCCCCTTCCCTATCCAATTTCAAATAACCAATTAAGCACATATAAAATATATCAGATAACAAGGTGTCATATTGTAACAATATGAGATAACCAAGGGATGGCAAAAGAGATGAGAGATAACATAGTACATTAAGAACAACAGTCATTCATTATATGGCTTTTGTTTCCTTATCCTGGAGGTCCTTACATTTAGTGTCATACTATTTGGCCTAATGTCTCTAGATTTTGTTCTATTGTAAATCTCTGCTAGGAGTGCCCAAGGTTTCTACTGATTATGACAAATGAAGGAAACCATTGAGCCTAAGTTCCTTTGAGACTGGTTTAGTTCACTTAATATTATTTTTTCTAAGCCTTTCCATTTCCTCACAAACGGGGCAATGTCGTTCTTTCTGACAGCAGCCTAGAATTCCATTGTGTATAAACACCACATCTTGTTGATCCACTAATCAACTGAGGGACATCTGGGTTGGTTCCCTATCTTTGCTTGGTAAATAGTGCTGCAATGAACATCATTGTGCTAGTGGATTTAGTATGCCCTTGTTTCTGGATGATTGGGTAAATGCCAAGTAGTGGAATTGCTGGGTCATACGGGAGTTCTATGTTTAGTCTTTTGAGGAACTGCCATACTGCTTTCCATAGTGGTTGAACGAATTTGCACTCCCACCAACAGTGTAGTTGTGATCCCTCCTGGCCACATCCCCTCCAGCATCTGTTGTTACTAGTTTTCTTGATCCTGGCCATTCTAACTTGAGTGAGGTGGAAATAAGATAATATTTTTTTCCCCATCTTTTCTAGCTCTTTTCAAAACAATACTAGCCTACCGTGAACTTTTTTTTTCATCAGTTGTGGGGCATTTTGGTTGTTTATTGGATATAAAAGTCTCAGGAACTTTTTTGCCCATATTGGCTTCAAACCAAGATCCTCATATCTCAGCCTCCTGAGAAGCTAGGATTATAGGCATGAGCCACCAGCACGTGCTTTCTAAAGTGTGGTTAAGTTTCTAAAGTGTGAATTAAGTTTTTGAGACATAGCCTGTGCAATTATATTTTTTATTTTGCTAGTCCTGGGCTTGGGCCCAGGGCCTGAGCACTGTCCTCGGGCTTTCTCAAGGCTAGAGCTCTATCACTTGAGCCACAGCACCACTCTGGCTTTTTTCTATGTATGTGGTACTGAGGAATTGAACCTGGCTCTTTGTGCATGCTAGGCGGAATTATACTTTTGAGATTGTTAGTGAAAGGTGAATAGAACTTAGATTCTATTTCAAATTTTTACCAAGAGAATCACTGAGATCATTAGACTGTATCACAGTTCTCATTTTTGTCTATTTAGAGTGGAAGTTGTAAATGGAGAATACACTTTGACAGTATTCTACCTGTTTACTTAAGCCAGTCATAGGTTCTGTGTTGCAGGAAATGGCTTGTTCTGCTATGTTTATTTTATATATCAGAGTTAGTAATTTTATCAATTTTGCTAAAAGAAATTCCCCTTGAGTAGCAGCTAATGAATGTGTCTTCTCCAGGAAAAATATGGAAGAAGACATAATAATAAGCAAATGTTCTCATAGCTTTTCTTTAGCTTAGGAAATAAATGACACTTTACTTTGCTCTAATTCACACAACACCTTTGCTTAGGAAATCTACTTTTCTTTTGCAAGGTACATAATGACCAGTGGCAGAACAATGGAATCTACGAAGGAGTTCTTCACAAAGCACAAGTACTTTGGTTTGAAAAAAGAAAATGTGATCTTTTTTCAGCAGGGAATGCTGCCTGCTATGAGTTTTGATGGGAAAATTATTTTGGAAGAGAAAAATAAAATCTCTATGGCTCCAGGTTTGCAATCATTCTTATTTAATGGTGGCTGAAAATAGTAATGGTTATTACTATTACATTTTGAGTTTCCTTTTAACATGGCAATTTGGATGTTCAAAACATGAATGCTTTTTAATTTTTTGCAACTTATCAATGATCTTACAAGCTGAAACTATCTATTGGTGGAATGGAAACAATTTTGTCATTTTTTAGGGGATGTCTGCATTAGCAGTTTGAACAGTATTCAAGATTCTCACACTCCTCACCCAGCATTTTATATTTGCAACAGTGTGTTTGACCACCTTGTTTATTATATATAGTCCAAAATTAGAAAATATCTGTTAGTGAGAGGCTTGGCCAGTGTGTGCAAGGCACTGGGTTCCCATGCCTAGCATAACAAAAAGAAAAAAAAAGAGGCTAAATTACAGTTTAAAAATGAAAAATTCTTACAAATTTTTTACTTTTTTTTTTTTTTTTTTTTTGCCAGTACTGGGCTTAAGCTCAGGGCCTGAGTGCTGTCCTTGGGCTTTCCTCAAGGCTAGAATTCTACCTTGAGGCACCGCACCATTTCTGGCTTTTTCTGTGTATGTGGTGCCAAGGAATCAAACCTGGGTCTTCGTTCATGCTAGGCAAGCACTCTACCACTAGGCCAAACTCCCGGCCCCAAATTTTTAACATTTTTTTTTTAAGAATTAAAATAATTGTCTAGTGACTTTAAATGGTACAGGGAAATAATTTGAGGAGGTAGAGAGAGCACAACCATAGAACTTTGTACACTGTGACTGGGGGACCGCTTTGCATGATTCCAGGTAGAACATGCACATTGTAGATTTCTAACAGCCCCCACTGGAACTGGGCAGCAGGCTGTTTGTATAACCACATACAGTGACCCTGATAGGATCTCTGCTACAGAAATAAACCTGTTGACATAGGCAGAGCTGTGTGAATTTGCACCTGGAAGAAGGACTAAGAGGGAAGCAACAATAGAATTAACAGTGGTGCTGCTATTTCAAATGCAGGCTGTTATTTCATTTTAGTTCTAGAGAAGTATCTTTTTATTTTTTTAAATTTATTTTCTTTTTTTTAATTTTTTGCCGGTTGTAGGTCTTGAACTCTGGGCCTAGGTGCTGTCCCTGAGCTCTTCAGCTCAAGGCTAGTGCTCTACCACTTGAGCCACAGTGCCACTTCTGGTTTTCTGATAATTAATTGAAGAGTCTCGGGGTCTTTTGTACTGGGGCTGACTTTGAACTGGGGCTTGATTTTATATATATATATATATATATATATACACACACACACACTTTTTTTGGGGGGGTGGGTCATGGGGCTTGAACTAGGCCTGGGCACTGTCCTTGTGTCTTCAGCTCAAGGCTAGCTCCTTACCACCCTGGGCCTGGGCATTGTCCCTGAGCTCTTCAACTCAAGGCTACCATCCTACTCTTGAGCTAAGCTCCACGTCCATTTTTTTCTTTTTTTTTTTGCCAGTCCTGGGCTTGAACTCAAGATCTGAGCACTGTCCTTGGACTTTCTCAAGGCTAGAGCTCTACCACTTGAGCCTCAGCACCATCTCTGGCTTCTTTCTACGTATGTGGTACCAAGGAATCAAACCCAGGTCTTCGTGCATGCTAGGCAAGCACTCTATCACTAAGCCAAACTCCAGGTCCCCCCGCTTCCGTTTTTATAGAGGTTAATTGAGGATAAGACTCTCAGGTCCTTTTGTGCCCGGGCTGGCTTTGAACTTTGATTTTCAGATCTCAGCCTCCTGAGTACTACCACTGTGCCCGGCTCTACCATTTTTAGACACAGCACCATTTCCTCTTCCTTTTATTTATTTTTTAAATTAAAAAAATTTAATGCCCTTTTTTAATTTTTACCATTCCTGGGGCTTGATCTCAGGGCCTGAGCACTGTCCTTGGGCTTTTCTTATGGCTAGAACTCTACCACTTGAGCCACAGCACCACTTCCGGCTTTTCTATGTATGTGGTACCGAGGAATCAAATCCAGGTCTTCGTGCATGCTAGGCAAGCACTCTACCACTAGGCCAAACTGCCGGCCCTATTTTTGATGCCTTTTAGTTAACTATTCTTAGTATAAAATACTCATATCTTTTTATTTTAAAAATAGGTGAAATTGTTAGTTTAGGGTCTATAAATGTAGAGCTAATTTGAGTTGTATTAGTATTAATAAAACTTGAAATGTTACGAAATAATATCTTGATAATTTCACACTGCATATTATGGGTTAAATAATAAAAGAGGCTGAGCTAAAAATAAATGTTTAGTCTTTGGAGTTCCTTGGTTCTATATTAGTAATGTTAGCAATGTTATTCTGTTCAGCTTAAGTTAGCTAACTGAAAATCACACATTTTTTTGGCACCTGAATTTCCTTATTTTCTTATTTTCTTGGTTCAATATGAAACTTTCTCAGAGAGCATCATCTCAATTTGGAAACATCAGGTTATCATGGATGGATTTTGCTGTCCTCTTTACGGATTATTTTGTTTTCTAGATGGGAATGGTGGTCTCTATCGGGCTCTTGCAGCCCAGAACATTGTGGAGGATATGGAAAAAAGAGGCATTTGGAGCATTCATGTCTATTGTGTGGACAACATATTGGTAAAGGTGGCAGATCCACGATTCATTGGATTTTGCATTCAGAAAGGAGCTGACTGTGGGGCAAAGGTAATGCCTTTCAACTCCAGTGAGACTTTGAGTGATCTGTGTCCTTGTAAACATTCCAGGAGTCAAATTAGCATTATCAAAATAACTGTTGCTTGTAGAAGCAATGTGTTCTTGCCAGTCACAAAGTATAAAGTACGTGTGGGTGTGTGTAGATGCTGAGACAGTGGGTGAGTGCCATTATATCTGGGATGGGTTCATAGCAGTTTGTCTTCAAGTAGATGAACCTATTACTTATCACAAAGTTCCTGGGGCGTGACTGGAATTATGGTAAAAATAAGATATGATATTCTTGTGAGTAAGAGCAATATGCAGGTGAAGGATAAGATAGTTAAAAAATTAAATACTGTTGGAATAGCCACAAGCACCCCTGATGCAATGAAGTTATAATGGTCTTCACATTATTCTTTTCAACATCTTTGTGTAGTTGATAGTGTAAGAGGCATGCCTTTGTGGAAGCAGACAATATAAGTTAGCTAGGAATAAAACACAGAGTATTCAGTATCTTAAAAACATTTCAGAGGTTATAAATATTGATATAAACATTACTTCTCTGGAAGTCTTTAAATGTATCCCCTATTATCAAATAAAGTGTGGTACAATCACAATCAAAGCCAATGTGACTATTTTGGGATCATTTGACAAAAAGATTACAAAGCTTAGAAAATTTGGAAAGATGACCAGCAAGGTGTTAAAAAAGGATCATGATAAAGAAAGGAAGAAAATTGGAGACACTGTCATTCAAATGATTACAAATAGAAAATAACTGAGAGTATGCTATTAGCGTCAGAATAGAATGACAGCTTCAGAGAAATAAATTGGTCAGTAATAGAAGTATATATATAATGATCAAAAAAGTATGGCAGTAGGGCATCTCAGACACCTTTCTTCTACTTGTGCATCAAATAAATAATAAGGTATTAACATAATACCTTACAATAATAACTCCATTATACATTAAAATATTAGAACTTCCCCCTCCAATCTAAGCCATAGTACACATTAGTTAGCCTCTTCCCATCTCCCCTCAGCCCCATCCCAGTCTAATGAGAAAACATGATATTTTTGTCTTTCTGTGTCTCACTTACTTCACTGCATATAATCTCTTTCAGGTCCATCCATTTTGCTGTAAATGATAAAAGGTCCTTATTTTCATGTGTATATATATATATATGTATATATATATGTATATATATATATACACACACACACACACACATTACAGCATAAACTTCACGTCAACTCACCCACTGTGGACATCTAAGTTGATTCTATATTGTAGCCATTGTGAGTAGGGCAGCAGTAAACATAACAGATATCGCTGTATGTTAACTGCAGTTCCTTTGGCTTTATACCCAGAAGTGGCATAGCTGGATCATGTGATAATGATCCAGAAAGAAATCTTTCTACCAAAGCTCATACCAAAATCACTAGAAAATGGATTAGAAAATTAAATAAAAAGATTGCAACCAGGCTGGGAGGATAGCCTAGTGGTAGAGTTCTTGCTTAACATGTATGAAGCCCTAGGTTCGAATCCCCAGTAGCACAAAAAACAGAAAAAGCTAGAAGTGGTGCTGTTTCACTTCAAAGAAAATCTACTATTGAAAATAGTTTTTTTTTTTGTGTGTGATGACAGTTGTATTGGGAACCTAATGACTTGCCTGCTTTTAACCCTCCTAACTCCTGTTCAGGATTCTTTTAACCAAAAAAAATACTATATTTATGGTTGGGAAATTGGACATCAGTCTCCAGTGTTGTAATGAGATGGAGATTATATAAAGCGAAACACAAAATGTACTGTTTTTGTCTTTTGTCTGATGATTCCTAGAGACATTTAATTTGTTCTCAAATCAGTCAAATGTAGTTTGAACTAAATTAAATATTATAAAGTTATAAAGTATTTGGGTGATTCAAACTCTTCATGTAATTTATAGCTTTACATGATTTTCTCTGGGCTGTATGTATATTAAGGTATTTCTGCTCCGGTTTGATGAAATGATAAATAGGAAGGAGATAATGTTCTTCATTTCCAATTGGAAAGTAGTTTGTCAATAAATATAAAGATAGATGGTTGATTTATCTAAAGTTAAAATTTTTCTTAATTCCTTAAAGACAGGATAAACAAAATGAAAACGTGGTCTTTGACAATGGCAAATCTTCAGATTTCCAAAGAGTCATTCTATATAACGTTTCTTCCTCTTCCGATACCTTTTTCTGCTGGGCAGGTGGTAGAGAAAACGAACCCTACAGAGCCAGTTGGAGTGGTTTGCCGAGTGGACGGAGTATACCAGGTGGTAGAATACAGCGAAATTTCTCTGGCAACAGCTCAGAAACGAAGCTCAGATGGACGACTGCTGTTCAATGCAGGGAACATTGCCAATCACTTCTTCACTGTGCCGTTTCTGAGAGATGTGGTCAAGTATGACAAGACTGGGCTGTTTAGACATTGTTATTGTTGCAAATTGAGTCCCTTTTCTCCCATCACTTTTTTTAAGCAGGAAATTTACTTCACATTGTGATTATTTTTAGTCAGATATAACATAGGCTGTGACCTTAGTAGGAATCTCTCCCGTATATTAACTGGAGCCAGGCATTGCCTTCTTTCCTCCTATCCTCCCAGCCCCTTGGCTGCATCAGAGAAGTGGAACTGAAACTCTACTACAATGGAGAGCCATGGCCACCCTCCAGGAATGAATCAATATTTCTGGATTACATCTCAGTTTTTGAAAAGCTGCCTGTATAATTCTAGTTGAGTTGGTTCTTACACTGACATTTAGGACTGAGTGATGAAAGAGTAAAGGAATACTAGAGGGGCCGGGAGTGTGGCCTAGTGATAGAGTGCTTGCTTGGCATGCATGAAGCTCTGGGGTTGATTCCTCCATACCACATACACAGAAAAAGCTGGAAGTGGCACTATGGCTCACATGGTAGAGCTCTAGCCTTGGAAAGTGCCAAGAAAGGAGCACTTGAGACTTAGATACAAACCAGCATGGTAGTCACACAAAGTATAAAATAAGAGCTGTTTTATCTCACTGGATTTTAAAAGACATTTTCACTATCAGATTCATTTGATAGCTTTCAGACAATTCAAAATGACTACTTTTTTTTAAAGTTATTAAGATTTGTTCCACTGGTTAATTAGTTTAGGGCCATAGGCTTGCTAGACAGACACTCTGCCATTTGAGGCACGCTCTCAATCCTTGCTTTATTGTTTTTGGATATGGCCTCATGGTTTTGTCCACCTGCCATGTGGACTTCAGGTTTCCTATGTTGATTCACTGCCTAGGTGAGATGAATGGTCTGTGTCACCATGCCCAGCTATTGGTAAAGACAGGTCTTGCTAAGTTTTTAGCCTGCTCTTCATCTCCCAAGTAGCTAGGATTATAAACATGAGGCACTCTACCTGATTTTTTCTTTTTCTTTTTATTATTCATTTATTTATTTATTTTTGTGTGTGTGGGTCATGAGGCTTGAACTCGGCTTGGGCACTGTCCCTGAGCTCTTCAGCTCAAGGCTACGGCCCTACCCCTGGGCCTGGGTCTTGTCCCTGAGCTCTTCAGCTCAAGTCTACTGTCGTGCCCTTGAGCCAAGCTCTACTTCCCATTTTCTAGAGGTTAATTGGCGATAAGAGTCTCAGGTCCTTTTGTGCCCAAGCTGGCTTTGAACCTTGATCCTCAGATCTCAGCCTCCTGAGTAGCTAAGATTACAGGTATGTTTTTATTTTTAATTGGCATATAGTAGTTGTATATGTTTATAAGCACAGTGTGATGTGTGAATGTATATGCATGTTGTGAACTGATGAAATCGGGTTCATGTTTGTATTCATCTTAGTAGCTTGCATAATGTACTCAGAAGGATCTCATTTAGAGTTAGGGCAAAGTCAGAAATAATGGAAGAGGCATTGGTATCAGGGGTGCGTGTGTGTGTGTGTGTGTGTGTGTGTGTTCGTGTGTGTTCTGATTTATTTACTTTTTGATACAATCTTACTAAGTATGCCAGACTAACATGAGCATCCACCTCCCAAGATTAGAGGTGCATACTACTATGTCTGACTTTGTGTTTATGAGTGAATATGAAATCATCTGATTTTTCTTTAAATGTAGGGAAACATGAATTGAAACAACACATATTCTTCACTCAAAAAATCTTGATTGTTGTTGATATATTTGTACCCTGTTGTCAAATTTTTAATGGGATTTTAAATCTGCAAAGTGATTCTATCTTTTCTCCTTTACTTTGTAGTGTGTATGAACCTCAATTGCAGCACCATGTGGCACAAAAGAAGATTCCATATGTGGATTCCCAGGGGCAGTTAATTAAGCCAGACAAACCAAATGGAATAAAGATGGAAAAATTTGTCTTTGACATCTTCCAGTTTGCAAAGTATGCTTTGAATAGTACCAGTATGATTAAATATACATCTTGAAATACATTTTCCTCTAAGGAATGGAACTGTTCTCAGAATTATAAAAAAAAATAATTTCATACTCTTTCTTTGATAGTCTTTATTTTTGGTGGTGTTGTGATCTGAACTCAAGGCTTTGTACCTGGTAGATGCTCCACGACTTCAGTCATCTCTCCAGCAGGAGAAGGTTGAGAGAATGTAATTCCTAATCATTCTGGTTGTGAGCAAGTAGCCTACATACATTATCATTCTCTAGTAAAGAACCATTGCCTCATGAGTGCATGGTCTGAGGTTCCTGGGAATATAGCTTGCTTTTTTCTTTCCTGTCTGTCATGGGGCTTCAACTCGGGGCCTGAGTGCTCTCCCTGAGCTCTTCAGCTTAAGGCTAGTGCTCTACCACTTGAGCCACAGTGCCACTTCCAGTTTTTTGGTGATTAATTGGAGATAAGAGTCTCACAGACTTTCATGCTGGGCAGGCTTTGAATTATGATCCTTAGATCTCAGCCTCCTGAGTAGCTAGGATTACAAGCATGAGCGACCAGCTCCCTGCCTGCCTGCCTGCCTGCCTGCCTGCCTTTCTCTCCCTCTCCTCCTTCCCATCATCTCTCCCCCTCCCTCCATCTCTCCCCCCCCCCCCTCTCTCTCTCTGCCAGTCCTGGGGCTTGAACTCAGCCTGAACATTGTCCTTGGGCTTTCTCAAGGCTAGAGCTCTACCCCTTGAGCCACAACACCACTTTTAGCTTTTTTCTATGTATGTGGTACTGAGTAATCGAACCTGGGTCGCTGTGCATTCTAGGCAAGCATTCTGTTACTAGGCCAAACTCCTGGCCCATCTTTTTATTAATTTATTAGGTGGGTCCCCCGCAGACTTGTCGAGCTCATTATTTATTTCTGGTTGAGAAACTAAAAAGATGAGGATAAACAGTTAACCCACTTGTGTCTGCTATATCTCCTGTATATGCCTGTATCAGTGAACATATTATATAGCTCATGTTTCAGAACATGATCAATATGAAATAGATAGAAAATAGATTAGTTGTGCAGGATCCTTCTTTTTGTATAGAATGGATATTAGTGTGATCTTTGTGCAATAAAATCTCTATAATCTTTCTTATCTAAAATGAAGTATTTTTAGTTGGGGAGCAGAAGTGATGGTTTTCATTTTACACTGAAGAAAAAAATTTCTAGTTTCTTTGAACAAGGGATGAGCATTATTTTTGTCATTTGCTTGGTACAAGATGAAGAAAACCTAGCAGTGAATAGCACAGTTTAGTTAACTTGAAAGGTGCTGTATATAGATTTATTATTATTTATTCATTGCTAGTACGGGGGCTTGGACTCAGGACGTGGGAGCTATCCTTCAGCTTTTTTGCTCAAGGCTGGTACTCTACCACTTGAGTCAGAACTCCACTTCCAGCCTTTTGTTGGCTGTTTAGAGATAAGAGTCTCACAGATCTTCCTGCCCAAGCTAGCTTCAAACTATGATCCTCAGACCTCACTCACCCTCCTGAGTAGTTAGGGTTACAGATCTGAGCCACTGGCACCCAGCTTCTGCAATTTTATTGGAGAATGAAGTCTTCATACGGTCTCACTGCAGGAAGTTCGTGGTGTATGAAGTGTTAAGGGAAGATGAGTTTTCCCCACTCAAGAACGCAGACAGCCAGAACGGGAAGGACAACCCTACCACGGCCAGGCACGCCCTCATGTCCCTTCACCACTGCTGGGTGCTCAACGCCGGGGGTCACTTCATTGATGAAAACGGCTCTCGTCTTCCTGCAATTCCCCGGTAAGCCAGCACCTTTTTTCTTTTGTCTGAATGCTTACTCAGACTCTTCCTCTTCTCTTAGATGTTCCTAAACAATTTAAAAACAAATTAAAGAGTATGGGCCATGCCTGATATGAATAACCAGTTTTTCCCATTACAAAGAGAACAATAAGTTTACTGTCCTTTGAAGAGGATTCTCTTTTAAATCTTTAGATTTTTGTTTTTGTTTTTGAAATGTTTCTACATGTCAGTGAAATCCTCCTGAATCATGGTCACAAAGACTTGGCTGTGTTGTGGGGCTAACGCTCTCCAGCAGCACTCTGTAGCACAGGGAAAGTTCAGCACAAGGGCTGCTCACGGGAGGCACCCAATGCCTGGCCTGGTGAGGAGAAGCCCACCTCCGTATCAACCCTGACATGCCCAAAGGGACACGAATACAGTCATCTCCCTGTGATCCTTAGAAATGGTTTGGATTTCACGAACTAAAAACAGAACTGCGCCTATTTGAGATAAAGGATTTTAAAGCTAACCCTTACGTTGTAAGTGTTTGTGTACATAGAGGAAAAGCGTTCTGCCACGTACTTTTCATTTTTATGGGAGAAAAGTGAAGGCTGCATGCACAAAAGCACGATTGCCTCACCAGATGTGGGGCCATCGAGCCTTAGAGCTGAGTGTGCCACACCGTTTTGCAGGGAGGAACCTGTGTTGGCATGGCTCTCAGGCACGTAGCCTGCTCTTCTGGCATCGTCAGCTAGCTTGTTCCATGGCATGTCCCATTGTTCTGCTTCAGTTTCGACAACATCGAGTTGGTTTTATTACCGTGGCAGGTCTCTTGTGTCAAACTTACAATTAAGTTTGACATGTCATTGTTCAGGTGTATTTTACAATTCCACTGTTATCATTTGGTTTGTTTCCATTCCCATTAATGTTTATTTATTCCTACATAGCAGTGCTTCAAATGGAAGGTCAGAGACCATCAGAGCTGATGTCAATCACAAGTAAATATACCAGCCTGCTGGCAGTGCATGGTGACGGGGCTGTGCTTTCTCCATACTAACTGGCATTGTAGTTTAGTGCTCTGCCTTTTGGGATCTGCAGGGAGGATGATCGAAGCTTTGGTGGGGGTGCACTGCTTACCTGGTGGCAGGTATCTGTCTGGTGACACTAACTTGGAATCTCAATGCATGCTGGAAGTGGGGAGCATGCGTTACTAAAGAATCTGACCATGGGTGTTTGGACCCACAGTGACAAATTTGTAAGGGTCATCTAAAAATCCAGAGCAGGTTACAGGCCAGGGAAATTAAACTTGGATCCCAGCTTGCACCTTTTAATGTAAACAAGAGGCTCAATGAAAATAGTATTGTAAAAACAACTTACTGACTTGAATATGTGCTCTCAGAATAAAGGGCAGCTGCTTCTGACACAGTATATACACTTTTTTTTTTAATGTGTCAGTACTGGGGCTTGAACATGGCCTGGGCACTGCTCTTTAGCTTTCTGTGCTCAAGGCTGGTGCAATACCACTTGAGCCACAGCTCCATTTATGACTTGTGTTGATGGTAAATTGGAGATCAAAATGATTTTCTGCCCAGGGTGGCTTTGGACCATTATCCTTAGATCTCAGTTTCTTGAGTAAGTAGGATTATAGGTGTGAGCCAAGGGCACCTGGCTTATGTATGTACAGTTTTTTTGTTTAAAGAATTTATTAACATTGATTTTTACATCATATTTCAAGTGACGTGTTTAACAAACAAGTATTCAAGAAGGGAATCTCTATATGTATATTTTTTATGGGCAACAGGATTATAGTTGAAAATGAGTTTGGATAACCCAGTGTGTCTGGACTTGAGTTGGATGCAGCAGGACTACAGGTTCTGGGGCAGGATATTGAATGCCTTAAATGCTGTGAGCTGTTCCAGTTTAAGAAAGTGGCCTGTGACTAATCTCAGGCTCTTTGCTTTTATTGATTCCACCAACATTTGAGACTTTGTACTTGAGAAAATAAAGAAGAGCGGTGACTTGAAGCTGCAAAAGGCTAGGTTTTTTTTGTGTGTACAATCTTGTGTCCTAGTGCTACAGTTCTTGAAATGGCAAATAACACAACTGTCCAAGAACCACAAACAGATTGGAAGCACTGTTTGTTGACTATTATGGTAGATAATCTGGAAATTAAGAATTTCAAAAGGCTACAAATATTAAATTATAAACTAGAACTCAGCAGGTGATGACTTGACCTTGACTTTACTTTGGGTGCATTCTTGCCTTAGCACTTTGAAAAGGGAATTTTGATAACATTAATACTTATAAGCATCTCATGAATAAATAAACTGAGCTAATCAAGAAGATTTGGATTATACAAAATGAACAAGTACTGGCAAATGATGTAGCTGACTGTTAGTAGAACTTTCTGTAATGAATCTTGCTATCATCTCTGTCTCTCTGTGTCTCTCTTTATAAATGTTCTATGTTTGTGATGAATGGTTTGGTGATCACTGCTCCCTGATGGCTACTGATCACTTGAAATATGATTATTACGATTGAGGAGCTGAACTCTGAATTTTAAATTAATTATTAATAATTAAATACATTGAGTAGAAGGGGTATCCACTGGCCCAAGACGGTGGCCAGTAGAAACCCACGCTGCTCAGGGTAATCAATACAATAGAATTTTTCAACTTATGTGGCTGACTTGTCACATTGTATTGAAATGCAAAGGATTAAGGTACCTACTAATAAGCCCCAGCACAAAGTATATACTCAATAATATTTTCAACTATATGAAACTTGGAAATGATTATTATTTTTTTTTCTGGTAAGGGATTATAGGTAAATATTGTTGAAATGCTATAAAGAACTAACAGTAATTATTGGCACTTGTCCCAAATAGTGTTTTCTGACTATGAAAAATTTTATGTTAACGTCATTGTTAGGGAATGTAATAGGGTGGGATCCATTCCATTTGTTTAATTAGCAGAATCTTGTTACCTGCAGGCTTCTCAGAAGAAAGTTATGGTTTCTTTACTGTGATAAATATTGTAGGAGAAACAAAATCTTTAACATATTTCCCCACCTTAGTTTGAAGGATGCCAATGATGTGCCAATCCAGTGTGAAATCTCTCCTCTTATCTCCTATGCTGGAGAGGTAAGTTGGCTTCATCTTTCCCCCAGTTCTTTTTTTACAAATTTGTATGTTTGTAAACAGCTAAAAGTTGATTTCCGGTGTTCTATGGTAAGTGTTTGAAGAGATGGAAGTGTTCATTAGCTGAATTCTATCACAGTCGTACATTTTCTGAAACAACATCCATATACGCAGTTATTTATCAATGAAAATAACCTAGCTGGACGCAGTGGCTCATGCCTTTCATCCTACGGACTCCCAGTCTTAAGGAAAAGCCTGGGCTTGGTGGTCTACATCTGTCATTCTGGCTGCAAGGGAAGCATGAAATAGGAAGATTGTTGTCCAGACTGATCCCAGCGAGAAAAATGAGTCTGAAAAAATAATGACACTGAAAATAACTGGGGGGTTGGCTCAAGTGGTAGAGTGCCTGAGCCAAGCATCTGAATGCTTCTCTTCAACAACTTCTGCTAGGTCTTTCTTTGCATCTGTCCTGTGAGTTAGTTGTCATTAACAGAAATGTATAGTGCTTTGCCCCTTTTATCTATCCATGCAATTGCAATAGGCTTTAAAAATACATAGTCAACTGAGTGCTGGTAGCAAACGCCTACAATTCCAGCTAGTTATAAAGCTCAGATCTGAAGACTGTGGTTCAAAGCCAGCCCAGGTAAACAAGTCTGAGATTCTTTCTTCAGTTAACCAGCAAAAAGACCAAAACTGTGGTGTAGAGCATCAGCCTTAAGTTAAAAAACCAAGCAAGAGTGTGAAGGCCTGAGTTCAAAACACCAGTTACCAGCACACACACAAACACCAACTCCCCACCTCAAAGAAGAATGCAGCCCCTACCAAAACCCCCAACAACCGAAAAACAGCATATATGTGTGTTTGTATGTGTGTCACCCTTACCTGTTTTTGATAAATTATCTTTTTTTTAAAAAATGCTGTGTAAATTTACTTTTAAAGAACCTACTTTGTTTACAGACAAATCTGAGGATTTAGGAATGTCAACTTGTAATTTTTTTTCCCTTTTCCTTTTTTTTTCTGGACTATCATTATTGCTTAGTAGTAGCATCAGAGATCACCATGTTGCTGAGAACTTCATTGAGTAATTCTTATGGGAAGGATAAATATAGTTAAGTTTAGGAACGGCATCATAATCTCTTCACTAGTAGGTGAAGGCCCTGGCTTTGATTCTCAACACTAAAACAACAAAATAAAACAAAAAAAGAAATTAACATCAACCAAAATAACTTCTTTTTTTTTTTTAGTTTCCAACCTAAATCACTCATAAAGTCTAATCACGCATGCGCGTGCGCGCACACACACACACACACACACACACACACACACACACACACACACACATTTGGTGGTTGTGGGGCTTGAACTCTGGGCCTTGGAGCTGTCCCTGAGCTCTTGAGCTCAAGGCTTTTACCCTACCCTTGAGTCACAGCACCACTTCCAGTTTTCTAGTAGTTAATTGGAGATAAGAGTCTCCCAGTCCTTAGTGCCCAGGCTGGCTCAGATCTCAGCCTCCTGAGTAGCTAGGATTATAGGTGTGAGCTACTGTACCTGGCTATGTGTTAATATTTTTGTCTTTTAAAGTTATTATCTCATCCCCATCTTTGGTGTCTATGCTTTTCATCTGTTACCACTCTAGGATTATCATTTTATAACAGGCACCTACTAATTTTCTAAATGTACTTCATTTCAAACTTTTTCTTTTTTTTTTTAGGGAATTGAAAGCTATGTGGCAGATAAAGAATTCCATGCCCCTTTAATCATTGATGAGAATGGAGTCCATGAGCTGGTGAAGAATGGCATATGAAGTGTATACTGAGTTCTACCATTTGAAGGATAGCTTTTATTTTTGATAGACCAACTGTGAACTTCCAGGACTTCTGGAAGATAGAAGTTTGAACATTCATGGGGTTTCATAAGGTTTAGACATCTGAACTGCAGATAGCATTTTTATGATCCTCAATTCAATGAAAGTCTTATTTATATTTTTTAATTATCTGATTTTTTTTCAAGCCAAGGAATGGCCATCCATGAAATTTCTTGCAGCTTACCTCTAGTTCAGCTGTTAACTTCCCCTTACTTGGAGCTGGAAGCATTTGTTTGGAGTTGTACATAATAATAATACGCCATTGTACATGTCAGAAAGTTTCTATGGTACTAAATTTTGTTTTATTTTATTAAGTATTAAACTTTTTTTTTTTAAGAAAAGAATTGGACACCCAAATAAACTTACCTTCTTGTGTCTGGAGTATTATTTGTATGTTGAAGAAATGATTCCATGAGGAAGATGTAAAGTTTGGGAAGAACTTTTAAGATAATGCCTAAAAGGAAATTGCTGCTTGTGTAACACATCAAACTGTGTTTGCAGCAAATCTCTTAAGTTTGGCCTTTGTCTTCTGCCACCCATTATAGCTCTCAATCAAAGATGATTCTCAGTCCCCCTATCAGTGATCAGTTGGCAATGTCTGGAGGCTTTTTTTTTTTTTTGGTGGATCATAGGGCTTGAACTCTCAGGTCCTTTTGTGCCCAGGCTGACTTTGAACCTTGATCCTCAGATCTCAGCCTCCATGAGTAGCTAGGATTACAGACATTAGCCACTACGCCCGGCTCTCTGGAGGCATTTTTGAGGTGTTATAGCTGGGAAGGTGGATTGCATTTTACAGTGTTGCTAAACATCTGTCAATGATAACCTTTGACAGCAGGGGAGCCACCAGCCCCAAGACATCAAGTATCAAAAGTGCTTGGTTTAGATGCATTCCTACTGTATTGCCTCCTACTTCTGCCATGATGGTGACGAAGGATGACACATCTGTTAGAAGACCTAGAATTAGAAAATGAGTTGTGCCAATAATCAAGTGTGTGGAATGGTCATACATTGCCAGTGTCAGTAGAAATTAGAAGATGGCTTGCAAGTTCTTTAAAAAATTAAATTTAGCACATGACAAACACTAGCAAAACACATGGTAGAGGCATGTTGAAGGGATATCAGTTGAATGAAAAGTGCAAAAAGGTGCCCACCTGGTGCTGTAAATACATTGTTTATTTATCCAGATAGTGCAGAGAGATTTACAAAAGTGTCATCGAACTGAGCAGTTAGGATTTATTTTTCTTACTCTTCAAAGTGATAACCTAATTAAGAAGAAATACTGCTTTAAACTTTTTGCCAGTCATGGGGCTTGAACTCAGGGCCTTGGGACTGTCCTTAGGCTTTCTCAAGGCTAAAGTTCTACCTCTTGAGCCACAGCACCACTTCTAGCTTTTTCTATGTACGTGGTACCAAGGAATTAACCCCGGTCTTTGTGCATTCTATTGCTGGGCCACACTCTTGGCCCCAAGAATTTTTTTTTTAAATCTCACATGCATTATGAAGTTTTAAACTACATTAGAAGCAGTTTGTTAAAGGTGGAGTTAAAATAACTTCCCTAAAATTTCATAGCTAGTATATATCTAAGTTGGTGGTACCTGGAAATCCCTACCTGGAACTTTTGAAAGAGCAAAGGCATGGCATAGTTGGGCTTTACAATTTTAACCTCTTCAAATAGAAGAGGTTAAAGTTTGCAATCAGCACCATGAGGGAAAGGCCAGTTGGCAAGAGAGTGCTTAACACTGAGATGATGAGGCCAGGGCCAGGTGGTTGTGCCTAAGGCCATGCTCAAGTTGGAGTTAAAGGGAATCATGACGAGGTTATGCAATAGCAGCCTAAAGCCAGTTATTGTTCTGGGCTTAGGCCATGTTTCCTCATTATTTACAGGAAAGTCATGGAGAGTTGCTTGTAGGAAACAGAGCAGTCATGGAGAGTCGATTGTAGGAAACAGAGCAGTTCTGGGAACAGTTCCACATGAGAGGATTGGGCTATACTCAATGGTGATTGTTTCTGTGGAAAAGTTTCTCTCATCTTCTCTTTTCCCTTTTTATATTTTTCACACATGTCCCATCTACTGTACATAGAAGACATACGGAAGGGCAGTGCACCTGGCAGGCTGTTTGTCCCTGGTCAGACTGTCACACTGATCTGTTAGGAAAGGGAAAAGAAACCTTGATAATTTGCCTCTCAGGACTGAGAAGATGAAAACTATAGCCTGCATAGTCTACAAATGTAAAGCAAAACTCAGTTTCTGGAGAGAACAGACAGAAGGCTATCTTGTTTTATAATAGCTAGGTCTGAATCAGAGAAATAATATTTACATGGAGATCTAACTAAAAGTCCATAGTATATTTAACTTTTATTAGGCAAAGTCTTACTTTTGTTGCACCCTTTAAGGCTCAAGTCCAAATAGCATTAGACCTCAGTGATCCATCAGAGTTTTTTTTTTCACCCTAGAACTTTCTAGAATCATTTTACAATATAACTGCAACCCTTGATGCCTTTCCTTTATCATACCCCAATTTGCCTAGTAAAGAAGACTGATATAAGCAAACTTTGGAGTTTCTAATATCAGGTAATATTTGAAACCCTGGAGCACACTGTATTTGGTTAGATTATTGAATATATTATTTGAATATATTATAGGCTGCCTGTGTGACTTTTCATCTTGCCTGGCCATAATTGTTCTTTGTGGCTTTGGTAGTAATGGTTATTTCTGAACAGTAGAGGGCAGTGTAAACACGTGCTTGGGAATTAGCTTCTCAGCTTTAACATAACCTGAGGGGCAAGGGTCTGTAAAGTGGTGTCAGCATGGATGCACGCTTTCCTATTCCGTATCCTCATTTTAGACTGGTGGGGAAGCTGTTGTCACTGTCTCCATTTGCAGGAGACCTGAGTACTGAGTCCCAGTGCAGACTGTAGTCAAGACCACAGAGAAGGGACTCTTCAAGGTTGTACTGGAGTCCTTGTGTGGATAAAATGATAAGAGCGATAGAGGAAGATGAAAAAGTGAAGAGCCCAGGACTGAGGAGTAGTGCCAATTATAGGAATTAGTAGCATTTATTTTTTTAAATATCTTTCCTATATTTTACTTCAACTAGAGTCACCAAAAAGATGTGTACTAGGGGTAGCTCCTGTACCTAGCATACACAAGGCTTTTGTTTGATAGCCAGCAGTGCGCGCACACACACACACACACACACACACACACACACACACTCGACCCAAGGCACGCCAGTTACCTGGGTTACCAGTTCTGGGCTGGGACTTCTAGGGAAGGGCCTTCAGTGCACCCAGGAACAAGAGTGGGGAAGAGACCATTTTTCCATTTAGAAATGATTAACTTTCTGTGATGGTTAGATGAGGGTTCACACTCGGATGTTTTCTTGTTCATCTTCTTTCCTCCATCTCCCCATTGTTTGCTCTTGGCAGCTTTGTCAATTTTTGTTTTTTACCACAAATGTGAGAGTTTATTTTCCAGATTCTCTATTCTTTCCTCTTGGACTGGCAGATTTTACAGAGCATATGTTCTCAGTAAATCAATAATTTGAAATTTACCCTGTATTCCTAAAATTGTTGACATGATTGTTCACTATTCTTTTCTCACAATGTCAATCACCCATTTTCACAATTGTAGCTCAGTTGTGAAATGCTATCTAGCATGCTTGAGGCCTGTGGTTTGATCTCAAGCACTGCAAAAATAAAAATAAAAATAAAAAAAGTGAATTGGCATGGCAGTAATACAGAGGCGAATTCTACGAGTAGATTTGGAGTGATATACATATGACAACACACCCTTTCCCGAGAGTTATTGCTTCATTACTTTTCACCTTCCATGGACAGTGAGCTATGTTTATAACTCATTTCCAAAGCCTTAGACGCATTAGCAACTTTACAGAGGAGGAGTTTTGCAAAGTCTGCCTTAACCCAGGAGTGAAAGGGTAACTTCACTGTTGCCATCCCTGGAGTGTCACTCCCAACCCCACCCCAAGAAGACCATTTCTACGTTGTTCACTCCAGAAACATACAATGTCATTGTTATTGTGGGGAAGACATCCAACAAATCCAGCCATCTTCCAGGACTCTTGGCAGAAATCTGGAAGTCGTGAAAACCAAGACTGAGAGACTTAAGGTACCAGAAAAGGCTGCAGATGGCTACAGGGTACAGGGAAGGTAAGGTGGACCCCAATTGGATGCTGCAATAGACAGAGGATATTCATGGAAAATCTGACAAAATCCTAGCAAGTTAACAGAAAGCCCCCCAAATATCAGTTTTTTAGTTTTGACAAACATGAGATGCTTACAATGGGGAGAGTCAGGAAAGGGATCAGTGGGAAGTCTGCATGATCTTTGTTACTATTCTTTTTTTCTTTATTTGCCAGTCTTGAGGCTTAAATGCAAAGACTGGGCGTTGGTTCTGAGCTGTTTTTGCTTACTGTTAGCAATCAACCACGTGCACCACAGCTCCACGTCTGCCTTTTTGGTGGTTAACTGGAGATGAAAGTCTTGTAAGTTTTCCTGGCCCAATTAGCTTCAAACCTTGATCCTCAGATCTCAGCTTCAGTCATGAGTAGCGGTGACACTGGATTCGTTGCTGCTTTTATAAGCTTTCCATCATTCCCAAATGGAAAATTTAAGAGGTAAGCAATTTAAAAGTATAATAGAAACAATGTTATTTCTTTAATTTATACTGGGGCAGTTTGTATATCTTATGTGCTCTGCTCTTCCAACTGCTTTTGAATACATAAAGTAAATAATTTTTCTATCACTTCAAAAGCATGGAACTTGTCCATGACTCTTAGATACTGATGTCAAGAAAAACTAAATTCATGGGCTCATTCATTCATTCATTCATTACACTCATTGCACTCATTACATGTACTCATTGGTATCTGCAAAACTTATAGTCATCTGTCACCCAGCTAAAGCTTCTGGAACACCAGTTTGCGCCAGTTGATGCTGTGTTGGTTGATGGCAATAAAATGCTGGAAATAATAACAAAGTAAATAACAAAATAAAATAAGGTCTCTTCCATTGAACTTTCATCATGCATTGAAAAAGTTAGTGTATTTCCTTAGAACTTAGCAAGCCAAGAATTCCTTGCTTAGTTTTGGGAGCAGCCCAGAGGTTTTCTTGGTTCTCCTACAAGTCACACCGTGCTGCGAGCCACTTGATTCCTTTTCCAGTTCCAAGTCACACAGGGTTGAGTGATGCAAGCATCACCCATACCCACAGACATGGACCCCACCCAGCAGCTTCAAGGCATCCGAGCAGGAAGACATTCTCAGAAACATTTAGAAATAGAAAACATATTCAAAGTTACCTTTTCTTGAATGTAGCTGCTACTCAAGTTTTAGGTATTTTCTTCTTAGGCATTTTTTTCCTATGTACTTTAAAAATGTTTAAAGAATTAAAATCATTTCCATATTATTACTTAGTATTCATAAACCTATTTTTTTATTTGGTGATAGGTTTGTTGGTTTAATCTTTCACTTAGTGCTGAATATTAAAATATGTGTATACACACCTGTTTTGATATAATCTTGTTTGAACTCAGGGCCTTACATTTGCTAGGCAAAAATTCTTATTTATTTATTTATTTATTTATTGTTTTTGCCAGTCCTAGGGCTGGAACTCAGGGCCTGAGTACCGTCCTTGGGCTTTCTCAAGGCTAGAGTTCTACCACTTGAGCCACAGCACCACTTCTGGCTTTTTCTGTGTACATGGTACTGAGGAATAGAACCAGGGTCTTCATGCATGCTAGGCAAACACTCTACCACTAGGCCACACTCCTGGTCCTTACTAGCCAAAAATTCTACCACTTAAGCCATAGCCATGTTTTTTTTTTTTCTTTTCTTTAGATGCATTTTTTTCTCCAAACACCTTCAAGCAAAATTCTCAGAAAGTGGGGGGAAGGAAATTAAACTTCTTGAATTCTTGTAAACATTGCTTTCATATTGAATAGATATTTGAGCAGGGTAGATTACAAAACTGAAGGAATTTTTCTTCAGCACTTGAGTGGTCTTCTTTCATTATGTTCAAACATCTGGTACTGTGTTTACGGCAATTGCATTTGTCATATTGATTATGTAATTTAATAAAAGATTATGCAAGCTAATGGGGAAAATGGTATTGTTAAAGAAAAACCTGGTGCCTGTCTGATTCTTATTTGTAGATATAGGTAAATGAGTTCCTTCTCTGAAAGAAATTTCACAGCATCATGCCTTACAGAGAGTATGAATCCTACTTTCTACCACTTTCTGATGGGTCATTTTATAATGAACTCACAACTTTTAAACTTTTTTTTTTTTTGCCAGTCTTGGGTTTGGGCTCAGGGCCTGAGCACTGTCCTTGGACTTTCTCAAGGCTAGAGCTCTACCACTTGAGCCTCAGCACCACTTCCAGCTTTTTTTTCTATGTATGTGGTACCGAGGAATTGAACCCGGGTCTTCATGCATGCTAGGCAAGCACTTTAACCACTAGGCCAAACTCCCGGCCCAACTTTTAAACTTGATGATGGAAAATTTAAAGCAATCTGAAGTGGAGCAAATAGCATGAGGGGGTCTACAGATAGTTGATTGTTTTGGCTATTCTGAATCTATTTCATTTCAGTTGAATTTCAGAATCTGTTTGCCAGCTTCTGAAGAGAAAAAAGACAAGAATTCGATGGGATTGTCTAGAAACTGCATGATTTTGTTACTTCAGTACTTGTTAATTACTTTGATCCATCTACTTAGGTCCTTTGGATATTTTTTTTTATTTGCTAGTTGTGGGGCTTGAACTCAGGGCCTGGCCACTGTCCTTGGACTTCTCTCAAGGCTAGAGCTCTACCACTTGAGCCTCAGCACCACTTCGAGCTTTTTTTCTATGTATGTGGTGCTGAAGAATCAAACCCAGGTCTTTGTGCATGCTAGGCAAGAACTCTAGTGCATGCTAGGCAAGAATTCTATCAATAGGCCAAACTCCCAGCCCCTTTGGATATTTTTTAAACAATGTTTTGCAATTTTCTGTGCATGAGTCTTTGCAAGTATGCAATTTATTTATTTACTTTTTACCTCAAGCTGGTTTCAAATTCATAATCCTCCTGCTTTAGCTTCCAGACTTTTGTATTTACAGGTATATTACTATACTTAGCCCAATTTTAGACTCCTTTTTAACAAAAAGTGGCTATATATAAGTATACCTAAGTATTTTATTTTATTATTACTTTTTGCTAGTATCAAGGCTTGAACTCAGAGCCTCCAGCTTACTTGGCTGGCTTGCTCACTTTTGGTGCTCTACACCTGTTGCTCGGTTGTAATTGTGATAGTATTCTGGTGTGCATTTCTTAGGACCTTCTGAAAGTGAAATCATGGCATCTGAAAAGAGAAATCTTTCTTACTGACCTAGTTTTCTTCTCTTTCTTTGGCTTGCCTATCTGTTGCATGTAGTACCTGCAGTAAACAATGCCTGCTGGTGGCAAATAGGCCTCTCAGTCCTGTTCCTGTCTTAAGGGGAAAACCTTCAGTATTTCACTGTTGAGTTAAATCGCAGCAGTACATTTTCATAAACACTCTCTGTCACTTTGAGGAGGCTATCCTCTCTTTTTGGATAGTTAACTATTTTTTTTATCATTGAGGTGTTGTGTTTTTTTAAATGCTTTTTTTCTTCTTGCATCAACTGAGATGGCCATATGTTTTTCCCCTTTCTTTTTAGTAATGTGATATGTTTTATTGAATAATTTTTATGTGTTGAGTCACCCATGTCTTCTTAATAAAAATGCCACTTGGACACAGACTATAATGCTGTTCACATGCTGCTGAATTCAGTGACTAGCATTTTGTTGAGGATTTTTGTTATCTATATTCAAAAGGGGCATGATGCATGGATTTATCAGAGTAGTCCTGGCCTCATAGAATGACTTAGGAAGTAGTCTCTTCTCTTCCACATTTTAGAAGTGCTTAGAAAGAACAAGCATAAATTCTTCATTTGTTGTTTGGTAGAATGCACCAGTAAAACCATAGGAGTCTGAGTTTTATTGATGGCTAGTTTTTACATCAAAAATCCAGTTTTATGTTTACTTTATTAGCGGGTTATTCAGATTTTTAAATTTCTCTTTCAATTGTTTTACTTTGTGTTTTTCTAGAAATAGTATATCTTATTTAGATTGTATAAGTTGTAGACATATAATTGTTTGCATTATCCTTTATAGCCACCCCTAACCATCCCCCACACTTTTTCAGGTACTGGTAGTTTAAACTTAGAGCATCCTACTACCTAGGCTGAGCCATGATGCTTATTTTCATTAGTTATTTTCTAGCCCAGACATACATCTGAGCTGTGATTCTCCTAAGTTTGGACTTCTCATCATTACTAGGGTCACAGCCCAAATCATTACCTGTTCCAAATATTATAGGCATGAGTCACCAACATCTGGCTGTAGATACATTCTCAAAGATACAATGTGGTTGTTAAGCCCACTATTAAGTGAAATGTTGAAGTCTAAGTTACTCATACCTAGTTTTCCTTTTAACTCTGTGTCTTGGCCTTATGAACTCTGGAGTTCTGTTAATAGATCCATATATATATAAAATCATATATATATAATATATAATATATATATAATCGTTCTGATAGACCACTAAATTTGTCATTATAAAATGTACTTCTAGCAACATTTTAATCTCAATTTCTATTTTTGTTTGATAATAATATAGCTGCTCTAGCAGTCTTTTTAAGTATTGATACCTGGTGTATCTTTGAGAATGTATCTCATATTCTCAAACTATTGTATGTTTGAATTTGAAGTGTTTCTTGCAGAGAGCATGGAGCTGGATCATTTTTTTTTTTAACTTTTTTTTTTTTCCCCAATCCTGGGCTTGAGCTCAGGGCCTGAGCACTGTCCTTGGACTTTCTCAAGGCTAGAGCTCTACCACTTGAGCCTCAGCACCACTTCTGGCTTTTTTTCTATGTATGTGGTACCGAGGAATCGAACCTGGGTCTTCATGCATGCTAGGCAAGCACTTTAACCACTAGGCCAAACTCCCGGCCAGCTGGATCATTTTTTAAACCCATGCTAATCACAGCCTTTCAATTAGCTGTTTATTTAACAACTAACAATGTAGGACTTAAAATTGTCATTTTGTCCTTTTTTCACTTGTATGCTAAGAAGATATTTTCTAGTATAAGTTTAATTCTCTTTTCTTTTACTATAGATTTTGAGTTTCTTTAAAAATTGCCCTTGATATTGACTTACAACTACTTCTTGAAAATTAATGCCCACTTAATTTTAATGTATAAGAATAATGTTTCACTATGTTGAGAATCAGCTATACAATTTATGGGGTAATGAGGGAGGGAGGGAACAACTGGGAGAAAATGAGAGAAGGGATGAAACTGTTCAAGAAGAAATGTACTCATTATCTGACTTATGTAACTGTAATCCCTCTGTATACCACCTTTACAGTAACAATAAAAAATGATAACCAGAAAGGGGGGAAATCAAGATAAGTGGGGGGAGGGTGGGAGGGAAATGGGGACCATGTCATGAGAAAGGGTATCAATGTTTGTGAAGTTATGCACCTTCTATCTGGTGAATATAATGTAATCATTCTATTAATCACAATAAAAATTATTTAAAAAATGATAACCAGAAAAAAGGAATAATGTTTATTATCCTGTTCTTTTTTATTATAATCATATATAAAATTATATTTTATACTTGAACCTAATAACTCACTTTGCAGTCATTGCTTTAGACAGTTATCTTCTAAATAAGTTAGTAGTAGAAGAAAAAGGTTAAAAAAGGTAACTACAAGCTGGACACGGTGGCTCACGCCTGTTATCCTAGCTACTCAGGAGGCTGAGATGTGAGGATCAAGGTTCAAAGCCAGCCCGGGCACAAAAGGACCTGAGACTCTTATCTCCAATTAACCTCTAGAAAATGGGAAATGGGACTTGGCTCAAGGGTAGGGTGGTAGCCTTGAGTTGAAGAGCTCAGGGACAGCAGGGCAAGTTCAAGCCCCATGACCCACCTCCCTCCCTGGGAGGGAGGTACCTACACCATTTTAATACTTGTAATAGTTGCTCTTACTAGTGCTTTTAATTTTTCATATGCATCTACGTCACTACGACTAAATCCTCTTATTTGAAAGCAACTCTTTCTAGCAGTTCTTGTTAAAGTGTCTGTTATCAAAGAATGTCTTCAGTGACAACAACCTGGTGAAATCTTAATTTCGTCTCCATTTTTGAGGCAAGTTTTTCTGGGCATTGAGTTCTTGGACTTCTTTCTTTCAGCATTTGGGTACATTTCCTGTTGCCTTCTGACCCCTGTGGTCTCTGGTGAGGAATCAGCATCAGTCCTGCCCAGATTCTCTTTTATGTGGTTCATTTTTTTCCTATGATGATTTTTTTTGAGATTATCTTTAACACTTTGATCATAGTGACTCTGCATTGAGAATTTGTACTTTTATTCAATTTTGTGTTTATTAAACTTCTTGGGTGTGCAGAGTAATAATTTAAACCAAACACTGGATGTTCTTGAGGAACAATTTGTTCATATTTCATTCTGCCATTTCTCCTGTTCTTGGACTCCCATTCTATATGATTTACATGGTTATTGCCTTTAGTTTTAATTCCTTTGTTTATATTTTTTCTTCATATTTCTTAGGCAGGAAAATACAAAGACAATTCTCTTGGAGAGAGAGAGAAAAAAAGATCTTGTCATCACAGGGCTTTTGTTTTTGTTAATGGACAAACCAAGGCATCAAACTTCATGGTTCAGTTCAAAATAGTATAACCAATTGTTATCCAAAGACTGTGGCTCTGTGAGCTTCGGTGCCTACTACTTAGTTCAGGGGGTTGACAGCAGTGAAGCAGTACCTAACACTTTACTATATTTTTATTAGGATCTTAGATATGAGCAGGATGTCAGTGTCTCGTGCCTGTCATCCAAACCACTTAGGTAGGGGGAAACTTAAGGATTGGGGTTTGAAGCCATTCAGGGCAGAAAAGTCTGAAAGACACTTATCCCCAACTAACAAGCAAAATGTCTGATTAGAGGTGGAGCATCAAGTATAGTTGAAAAAAAAAAAAGAGCAAGAACATCAGGCCCTGGTACTGGTACTGGTTCTCACTCTTTCTTTTTCTCTCTTTCCCTCCTTCTCTCTTTATATCCTGGTTATCTGGTCATGTCTCATCTATGGTACAGGAAAACAACTGTGCAATTTATGGAGCAAAAGCTTACTTTACATTTACAAATCAAACCTAGACTAAAAATGTAGTGAAAAAATTAAGTTTCAGTTGGTAGATCAAAATAAAAATTCTTTTTTTAGGGGGATGGGAGTTTGGCCTAGTGGTTAAAGTGCTTGCCTAGCATGCACGCAGACCTGGGTTTGATTCCTCCATACCACATACATAGAAAAAAGCCGGAAATAGTGCTGAGGCTCAAGTGGTAGAGCTCTAGCCTTGAGAAAATCCAAGGACAGTGCTCAGGCCCTGAGCTTAAGCCCAGGACTGGCAAAAAAAAAAATCTTTTTTTTAGATACTTCCTCCCCTTTATTTCAAATATACAACTAGAATTAAGATGATAGCTTTGTATTTCAATTTTTGCCTTTTTTCAGTATTTAGGCCTTTTAGGTCTCTGAACCCAGAACACCACTTTTATTTCAATTTGAATCGTATTTTTCTCTGAAAACTGCAAATTAAGTCCTTTTATATTATTCCAAAAGTAGTCTTCCTTTCCTCCTTCCATCCTGGGTTTGCCAATAATTGCTCCTTTGTGAAGAACCAAACAATAGCAAACCACTAGTAATCTGTTGCTAGTTTAGGTCCTATATTTAACCAGAAAGTTGTTTAATCAGAAACACAATCTGACCTATTGGGTAACTAGAGTTTATTTAATGTATCTGAGAGTAATATATATCCAGCTCTGACTGAAATATCCTCAGTTGGCTTCTCAAACACAATAGGGACTGTTGAGTCCAAAATAGCGCATACCAAAATTATATCATTTGATAAAAGTTGAAAGTAGAAAATTAAGAGTTTAACCAATATTTTAGTTTTATTTTTATCATTCCACAGAAAGTTTTTGGTGTGGTTGGCTTAGAAGCACAGATTTCTTCATTATTCTCAAATATACATTTTTGGGGGATGATTATATAATATTGTGTTTCAAAACTGAATACTTTGCGGGTTGCTTCTAGTGACAGTCTTTTAAACTAATTCCAAAATAGAAAAAAATGCTAGAGAGCTGGGATTGAGATGCGGGCTCTCCTCCCCCCATCTCCCACCCCCACCCCTCATCGCACAGATGCTCTCAGCAGCCTAAGCACAGTTTGCTTCTCTGGGTTTCCTGCTCACTTTTCTAAGTCAGTGATAAACTACCCCAAACTCAAAGCAACTGATTGGGTCCTTTTCCTAGCAGTGTTCAGAGACTGGTACTCTACACCAGCTTGGGCTTGAAGGTGTAGGGGCTCTGCAAACTGGGGAGGTTTTTAAGAGACTGAACACTTGCCTTATAGGTTCAAGATTCAAGGTTCAAGGTCCTCAGACCTGGGAAAAAATATATAAATTTGTTCTCATCCTACTCAGATAGTAGCAAGAGAAACTTAAAGCTAGTCACTCTTTCTTTCTCTATAATATGGATCAGAACTCAGGTATGGTGGTAGGTGTAGGGGTGTGGTAGAGATTGGGTAGGGGAGGGAAAGGGGTTGGATTCAAGGAGCCTGAAGACTTCTTCAGGCACTTAATTTATATTTTTCTACAACAAAAGCAAACCTTTGATTATGCACTATAAGCATTCATTACCTAGGGCTTTTGACTTTTCCTAATTTCTATATTTCCTATTTAATCTGAAATAATATATATATCATACATAATATATAGTATGTTTCTATGTTTAATATTCATCAGATATAATAGTACACACATGTGTGTATATATTATATTCTATCTTTTACACTCTAGCTAGGTAACTTTTATTGAGTGTTTTGTGTGAGGTAGCTACTGTAAGTCTTTGAATTAACAAGCTCAAGTCTTCACCCTAACCACCTGGGGCATATATCAGGAGAGAGAGGCACAGAGAGGCTAACCTGCTTATAATCACTTTGACAGTAAGTAGCTAAACTTAAACTCAAACAGCGGGATACCGGAATCATGACTATGGCATAGTTCTACCACGTTGTAGGTAAAAATCTTGTTTTACTTGAATATAGCTTCAAGCTGCTCCTTCTGTTTGTTCTTTGCCTTTTGGTGTAAACTTGAAAATAGTATTCTTCCTTACCTCCCCTCCATACGAGCTGACCCTCAATCCTTTGCTCTTTTGTTCATGATCTCTCTCTTTTCTATCCTATGATCTTCTCTGCCCACAAGTAGATACCTGGTGTTTCCCCTAGCAACTTCAATATTTTCCTCCCTTCTCGTCTACATATGTGTACCAGTGTTGGAGACCTTGCTAGCATTAATTATTCCTCTAAAATACGTTTTGCATTTTTTGGCCTTGGGAGCTTAAACTGATCTGGGTCTGTCTGCCTTAAATTCCAAATTGTATTTGTTCTTTAACACTTGACAAATAATGTGACCTTTTTCTTTCTTGGTAGTACAGTTGGGGGGGAATGGGGGGGTTGAGATTAGAGGGTAGCCAGCACTCTGCCACTTGAGTCATTCCTTAAGTCATCAGTCAATATGCAGCTTCCTCCCTTAGGCCTGTGTGACTCACCCTGCAAGAAATCATCTGCTCTTCCTCTAAAATTCTGTCACATTTAATCTTGATCTTACCGATGGCATCTGTTTTCTACCAGGTATTAAAGTACGCATTGTATTTCTACTACAAGCTGCAAATAATGGGGATACAAGGGTAAATAAGATGTCATTCCAACTTTCAAGAAACGTTGAGTATGTTTATACGGCCGAGTCCTATTCAGCTGTAAAACAAGAATATCCTCTCGTTTCTATCAGCATAGAGGAAGGAACCTGGAGGACGTTAAGAAAAGTGAAATAATCCAGACAGAGACAGGCATACACCACATGATCTCGAGTATTTGTGAAATCTTAAAGATAAAAGAGCTTATGTCTTGTGCAAGTACAAAGTAGATAGTGGTTACTAGAGTCTGGGAAAAGCTGCAAGGAGTGGAACACAGAGGCCCGGCTGTGTACACAATGAGAATTATCTGGAAGAGTAAGGCTGAGGAGTAGGCTGGCTGTAGAGACAGTACTGTATTGTATTTCAAATAAGCAGAAGATAGGATGCTGAAGCGAGATTCTCATCACAAAGGAATGCCAGATAAAGAGCTTTGATCAGAATCCAGTGCATATGTGGTTGAACATGACACTCTCCTCTGTAGGCGTGTGCAACTATTATGTTAACCAAAAACAAACTAAAGCCTAACAAAGTTTAGAGGCTGCTAGAGGCAGCTAGATGGCTGTTTGAATACTCTCTATTGGTGAAAGGAGAGATGAGACTTGCCAGTTAGTGGTCTTGAAACAGGAAGTTCACTGCGGATGTGCCCTTGGGAGGTGGAAGGAGAGACTCATGGGTCATCCGGAGTTATCACTTTCTGAACTCTACAGAAAACCATTCTTTGCTTTCTTTGGGAACAGCTGGGGCAGGGGGACCTGAGATTTGTAATCACTCAAGGAAGTGTGTGTTCCTATTTTCTGGATGAAGAGCAGTTAACGCAGAGGGTTATTAGCTTTTCTGATGAAGCTAAATCTGCATCGGATTGAAGGAAATGATCGATGAGAGGTTGGAGAGCAAGTCACACTTACATGCCAGCAATTACACCAATACTAACATTAACACCACTGGAAGATACACTGTACCAGCACTGTGCTAAACTCTTCCAGTAATACAGAACTGTCACCTTGTAACATTTCCAGAGGGTAGTTGCTAAGAATGCCCTCAATTTACAAGTGAGGAAACAGACACACAGTTTAATTATACAGGTCCCTAGGCATTCACACAGAGGGACACAAAAGAAGAATCTTCTTGGGGTTGGGGGGGTGAGCACAATGGCACAACAACTATGTTCATCTGATCATATAAAACAATGTGGATCAGAATCAACTCCAGAAAATAGCAGCAAGAGGTTTTTGTTTCCTTCTCATTTGTTGGTTTGTCTATCTTTGGAAGGGTAAGGGAGGGCACAGAAATGGAGGGACCAAGGGTGAAAAAATGCAGCCATGGTATGTTGAACATGAACTATATAACTTGTGGGTGAAGATGGGAGGGAAAAACTGGGAGAGAGTGAGGGAGGGATGACATTGTTTCAAAAGAAATAGACTGGGTATCTGATGCCTATACTGGTGATCCCTCTGTACAACGTCACCTTTACAATAATGCTAAAAAGGCAATCAAAGAAGGAAAGAAAAACAAAACAACAGATGAGAAGTATTACAGGGTTGAGTGAGAGTTTGGGAATGGAAGCTAGAAAACTGGATCCTTGTTCGCATTTGCCTTTTTCTACATATTGACTTTATTCCTTTCCCTTTATTTCCAACCTTCCAGGTGATACAGAAAATACTGCCGCTGTGGTCTCAAGGTTGATATTTTTTCCTTTCCAAGCTGTTAGACAGATGGGACTTACATCTTTACATCTCTGTACCATTTTCTAATCTTTTTTTTTTTTTTTTTTTGGTTAGTCCTGGGGCTTAACTCTGGGCCTGGGCATTGTTTCTGAGTTTTTCAGCTCAAGGCTAGCGCTCTATCACTTGAGCCACAGCACTACTTCTGTTTTTTGGTGGCTAATTGGCAATAAATGTCTCATGGACCTGAGTACTTAGAACGACGCTCCTCAGAACTCAGCCTCCTGAGTAGTTGGAATTACAGGCATGAGTTACTGGTGCTAGGCTAAATAAGAGCCACACTTTTTTTGGTGCCAGTCTTGGGGCTTGAACTCAGGGCCAGGGCACTATTTTTGAGCTTTCTCAAATCTAGCACTCTACCACTTGAGTCACAGCTCCACTTCTGGGTTTCAAACCCAGGGCTTTGTGCATGCTAGGCAAGCATTCTACCACTAAGCTACACTCCTGGCCCTCATTTTCTAATCTTAAGAAACAGAATTTGAAGAACAGTTTAGAGGATGTGGCTATGCTGATCCTGTTAGTTACGGTTCAGGAAGTGGAAGCAGGCAAATTTAAGCATAGATTCTGGTAGACAAGGGGGTCAACACCAAGCTCACTTAACACTAATTACACCGATAAAGCATCTACCATGCTTGGCCTATGTCATGCTAGTGAAATTTAGTAGAGTCAGAGTCAAGACGAACATAGGTTTAATTCTAGGAACACTAGCAGAAATTGCATGGATCCTTTTACTTGGGGCTCAGGTGAGCCTAAGAAGGTTGTGCAGGGGTAGGGGCCGGGAGTTTGGCCTAGTGGTTAAAGTGCTTGCCTAGCATGCATGAAGACCCGGGTTCAATTCCTTGGTACTCCACATACATAGCAAAAAAAAAGCTGGAAGTGGTGCTGAGGCTCAAGAGGTAGAGCTCTAGCCTTGAGAAAAGTCCAAGGACAGTGCTCAAGCCCTGAGCCCAAGCCCAGGACTGGCAAAAAAAAAAAAAAAAGAAAAAAAAAAAAGAAGGTTGTGCAGGGGGAGTCTGAGTCTGCAGGTGAGGGTCTCAATTGGAGGGGGTGAAAGGGGGTGCAGACACAGAACCCCTTTCCCTATCCACCTCTACCCCATATCTCAAGTAAGTTCTGAGTTTCTCATATGAAAAATGAGAAACTACTTTTCCTTCCATTGAAGAGACGGGGCTCTCTTTGGCATCAGCAAAGACCAGCAGCTTGCACACCTTGATCTGCTCTTGAAGGGAAGGCTGACGCCCTGTAGGAGGAGCTCCAGTCTCCATTTCCCTCAAGCCACTTCCCCCACCCTCACGGGACTTACAGATGCTTTGCTTATTGCTTCCTATTTCTTTTATTAGCTTTCAATGTCTTCCATGTTCCAAATGAAAGCATCCGTGGTTCCTGTTAGGACGTGAAGGGCCTCGAAGAACACAGATTCCATCCGAATGGCCAATACTGGAGCCTTCCCAGAAGTCCAAGATCAGAATCTGCTTTCTGTTTTGCAAGGCGATTTGCATGCTGCTGGACAGTCCACACTGGAACTGCACATGGAAAAAATAGCATTGGCGCTATAAATTCCCTTCTGCTCTGAAATATGCTGTGTATTAGAAACAGGGAGGTGGTGTTTATGGCGTAACTCAGGGCAATGGGATGGCATTAAGAGCTGAGAGATAGGTCGTGGTGCAAATCTTCTACAGAGAGGAGAGGATGGAGCAATTTTGAGAACTTACTTAGAAGTTTCCTCCCAATAGATGCTCACAGATTTCCCAGTGCCCTCCAGACACAGATGAGAAAAGTGGGCTGAAGACCTACAAGTAAAGCCTCAAATATCTAACAGTTATTTGATCAGTCCAACCTCTTGGGTCCCAAATTGGATAGTCAATGGGGATTATGTTGTTTCTCCAACAGATGCTGGAAAAACCTCAGGCCAGAAGCAAGGCTGCCGGGGTGTGTTCAAGTTTCCTAAGGAGGGTTATCATTATGTATAAGATGGTTGCTCCAAACTGAGCCTGAGCATGGAAAATAATGCTGTGGTTCAGACTCTGTTCTGTCCCAACATATGGATGAAGGGGGATTGGGAGATAGGTTAACTAGCTGATGGCTTTTCTGGCTGAGTACGAAATAGGATCTTTTTTTTTTTTTTTTGGTGGTACTGGGGTTTAAACTTGGGCCTTTGTGCTTACTAGACACTCTACCACTCGAGCCATGCCTCTAGCCTTTTTGGCTTTAGTTGTTGTTCAGATACTGTCTTGTGTTTATGGCTAAGTTGGCATATGTTTTCTACATAGCTGTAATGCTAGATGTGTAGACCAGGCCCATTTCTTTTTGCTATTGTTGAGATGAAGTCTCACTAATATTTTGCCCATGCTGGCCTCCAACCCAGATCCTACCTTTCTTTTGCCTTTCGAGGAACTGCCGTCTCTTGGTGGACTTTTGGTGCTGAGTGCTTGTAAAGAGGCTGTTGAAAGGCGCTGCTCAGTATCTCTTGTCCGGAAACATTTAAAAGGAGGTCTCTTTCTTATCTAAAGACAGTGTGAGAATCCAGGCTGCAGGCTGAAAAAAGGTTACTTTTTTTTTATGGGTCATGGGACTTGAACTCTGGGCCTGGGTGTTATCCCTGAGCTCTTCAGCTCAGCTCAAGGCTACCGCCCTATCCCTTGAGCCACAACGCCACTCTCTGCTTTCTAGTGATTTATTGGAGATAAGAGTCTCATGTTCTTTAGTGCCCGAGGTGGCTTTGAACTGCCATCCTCAGAGCTCAGCCTCCTGAGTAGCTAGGAGTACAGGCATGAACCCCTGGGTTTGGCTGAAAGGTTACATTTTTATGTAGCCCTCTCACTCTTCAGGGAACTTAGTCCCAGTTACAATTTGGGAGTTTTTCTGGGCTTACTTTTCTACCTTTCTTCTTAAAACTTCTGCCAAGGAGAGAAACAGTTATTCTTTCTCCATGAGCCAAAGAGAAGGTAGAAGAGACCAGCAGGCAGGGAGACCAGATAATCTAGAAGAGGAACTAGGTGACAACCATTGCATCTGGCTCTGGGAAAATTTGCTGTCCATACCACATGGGCAGAAGTGGCTGGGAGAATTCTAAGAACTGGACTCAAGCTCAGCTTCTGCCACTGGACAGGGAAAGAGCAGCAGTAAGTGATTATCTCCTGAGCTTCCCTTTCCTTATCTGTAGCACAGGGATATTAATATCTGCCCTAAGTACACACTGGGCTGTCTGAGAGTGGGCTGACGTCATGTCTCTCAAAGCACTCCCTCAGCCATGGAATACTCCATGTGGCATTGTTCAAGTCAAACAGAAATAAGCATGTGATTTCCGATACGGACCTCTCCTTCATCTTTCCTCAACTTAGCTCATGGGAGTCACTAGCCAGGCCGACTGGAAATTCTTTTCTAATTCTCATTTCTTTGTCTGGGAGAAGTGTTCAAAAAGAGTAACAGCGTCACTGACAAGCTTCGGGGCAAACAGCATGGGAAAAGGAAGACAACTTTCATGATACTCCGTATCTATAACAAGACTTCCATCCCTGCAAATGTAAGCCTTCATGTTTGCCCAACTTCTCTGAAATATTTTCTTGCCATGTAAATGTACATTGCTTCTTGGTCAACATAGCATATGCATGCTAACTCCACAAGGGACAGCCTGGGCTAGGGTGAGCTAATTCCTCTGTACATTGATTTCCTCATCTGGACATGGGAGAAATAATAGATAGGGCCTCCCTGCAGCTTTCTTGTGAGCCTTACATGAAGTAAAAATAACTTGGAGTTCTTAGAAGAATGTCTGGCACACTAGGTGTCTGGGTGAATCAGCTCTTGCTGAATAATTCTTTCTTGGTAAAGTCTAATTTCTTAAAAATCCAGGAATTTTTCAGGCTTTGTTTATTATTGGTAGAGCAGATAATTTTGAGGTATCTTCTAATGTATGAATTGAGTGTACATCCAGGAGTGTAAATCCTTGGGATTTTTTTGGACTGATTTATTTGCTTGTTTTTTTTTTTTCCAGTTCTGGGGCTTGAACTCAGGGCCTGGGGCCTGTACCTGATTTTTTTTTTTTTTTTTTTTTTTGCTCAAGGCTAACACTCTACCACTGAACCACAGCTCTACTACCAGCTTATTTTGGGGGAGGGTCAGTTAATTAAAAATAAAAGTCTTAGGAACTTTCCTATATGACTTGGCTTTGAACAGTGATTCTCAGAGGTCAGCCTCTTGAGTAGGTAGGATTACAGACATAAATAACAGGTGCCCTAATGGTTATGATTATTTTTGAAATAAGACTCAGTTTTTGCCTGGGCAAGGACCTGGCCCATCAACCACTTAGTTTAGGCTTCAGTCATTGCAAGGGTGGCAGGGATACATTAGCAAGCCCAGTTGGTTCTGTTGAGATAGTTTTCAGGCTCTTCTACCCAGGTTGGCCTCAAACTGCAATATCCTCATTGTCAACCTTCCAAGTAGCAAGGATTACAGGCATGAGCCAGTGTCCAAATCTGGTTTTAATTTTTTGTGGAGCTCAGATGTATCATATGGCTTTGGTTTCTGTGAATGCATACATATTTCTTTTAAGGTTTTCCCTCCTTCCCTTCTCCCCTCTCCCTTCCTTCCTTCCACCTCTTTTTCCTTCTCTTCCTCTTTCTCCTCCTCTTCTCCTTCACGTGTGTGTGTGTGTGTGTGTGTGTGTGTGTGTGTGTGTGTGTCTGTATGTCTATCTTTTGGGATTAACTGCAGGATCTTGAGCACAATAAGCAAGGTTGAGACCACCTGACCACTTGAGCCATATCCTAGCCCCTTTGTTCATGGCTATTATGATTGTATATTAATGGTGAATTGAATTATTTCTATACATACATGTATTATATATTAATCAAATTTACCACCTCTATTACCTTTCTTATCCTTTCCCTTTTTTATGGTTTTAATAGGTTTTATGCTGTATATATATATATATATATACACACACACACACATATAGATACAAGTTACTTCCATGATAATCATCCTTCCTCTCTCATTTCCCTCTTCCCCTTCTGCTGACTCCTCACCAACAGTTTCACACTTATAAATTTACATGTGATACCTGCTTTTTTGAACATGGCTTATTTTGCTAAACATAATGATCTCTAGTCCCATCTATTTTCCTATTAATACAATCATTTTATTCTCCTTTATGGTTAAATAATACCCCTTTATGTACATACTCTATGTTGTTTAATCTATTTATCTGTTGATGGAATCTAGGCTGATTCCATAGCTTGGTTATTGTGAATAATGTGGCTCTAGACATAAATTAACAGGAATCTGTAGTTTATGCTGACATTCCTTTGGATATATACTCTATTTTTAGTGTTTTAGAAGAACCTCTGTACTGATTTCCATAGAGGCTGGAGCAATTTACATCTCCACTAACCATATATAGGGTTCTTTTCCCCTATATTCTCACCAGCATTATTGTTATTTTTTGTCATCTTCTCTCCTGTCTCTTTTCTCTCCGGGTTTGAACTTGCATTCAGTCAGCTTGCTTGCTTAGCTGGTGCTTCATCACTGGAGCCATGTTTCCAATACATCTTTTGACTGATTAATTGGAAATAGGATTTCTTGGACCACAAATCATAATCCTCCAAATTTCAGTCTCCTGAGTAGTTAGGATTACAACTATGAACCACCTGCTCCCAGCGTGTCATTGTGTTTTGATGATCACTGATTTGACTAGACATATATATATATATACACGCACATATATATATCCATATATATCATCATCATGTATCTATCATCAACATATATGGATATGTATGGATATATATGTATATATCTTATATATACATTTTGGCCAGTCCTGGGGCTTAAACTCAAGGCCTGGGAACTGTCCCTGGCCTTTCTCAAGGCTAGCACTCTGCTACTTGAGCCACAGTACCTCTTCTGGCTTTTACTGTCTATGTGGTACCAAGGAATCGAAACCAGAGCTTCTTTTATGCTAGGTAAGCACTCTACCACTAGGCCATGCTCTTGGCCCGAGAATGAGGTATTTTTGAGATAAGGTCTTACTACCTTTTTCCACGCAGGCTTTAAATGCACTATCCTCCTACGTTTGCTTTCTGAGTAGCTGAGATTACAGACATGCAACACCACAGTAGTATATATGTGTTTCTGAAACTATGTTATCTACATTTCTTTTGTTTTCAATCATTTTCTTTTCTTTTCTTTTTTCGAGTTTTTTTGCATTTTTTATTGTAATTAATAAAAGGGTTACATATTTGCCAGATAGAAGGTGCATTAATTCACGTACATTGATACCCTTTCACATGTCTTGGTACCCATTTCCCTCCCCCCCCAACTTTCATTCATTTTCTTTCCCAAAGAATCATAACTGGCTTAGCTATTATCCATCCAGAGTCGGAAGTGATAGAGTTATTTCAGTTCTCAATACTTGAATTGACTTGAACCTTGCACTGCATTGCTGAGGAAGAAAAGATCTTGACAAACCATTTCACACCCTTCCATACTTCTAATTCACACTGCCTCTTGACCAGTCTAACTAGATCCATTCTATTTTTAGTGTATTCTTAGCAATAGAATTCTGTACTACTTCTCAGTTACTCATTTTCAGTATAAAAAAAGTCCTCATAACTAAGATATATTACCTTCCACGGAACATAAATAATTCTGATGGCAATGACTCATAGTTCCCAAGCCAAACCAACTAGGGGGTGAAATCTGTACATAAAAGAGTAATAAAATAGTATTTCTCCACATCTGTTCCCACAATTTTAAGGAATTCCAGCCTTACTCAAGATCCTATGAAATAGTTCTAAGAGTTCTCAGGAAATGTTCTCTGTTTTCTGTAAATCAGTCCTTTTGTCTTTGAAGTAGTATTGGCTATGTTCTTTCTTTACCAGCCTGCCATCTTAAGGCTGGTCAAGGCCTTCCCTAACCTGGTAAATCCTATCTTTGAAAACAGCCTGAAGTCTGATGACACTGCATGCTTGAGTGCCTCTCAAACATCTTAGTACCTTTTGCAGCTTTTCCTTGCTTTTTTTTTTTTTTTTTTTGCCAGTCCTGGGGACTGAACTCAGGGCCTGAACACTGTCCTTGGGCTTTCTCCAAGGCTAGTGCTCTCCCACTTGAGCCACAGCACCACTTCCAGCTTTTCTATGCGTGTGGTATAGACTAATCGAATCCTGACCTTCATGCATGCAAGGAAAACACTCTACCACTAGTCTAAACTCCTGGCCCCAGCTTTTCCTTGTTTTTGTGTTGGTAGTGTCCATTACTTAGAGTTTAGGATTGGACACAGAAGAGTTGGAAATAGCTCAGAACAAAGAGGCCACTTTTTTGTGCCTTCCTCCATGAATATCTGATGCCCTTGAGTGGTTTCTTGCACTCTATACACTCACAGAGAATCCGTGCTCTGTCAGGAGTAATTCAGGCTCAGAAGGGTTAAGGCTGGAGGGTGGAAGGATGGAGAGGATTATTAGTTATCACTTAGAGAAGAGCAAGGGTATTTTTCCCCTGCACATTGCTTACACATGATCTTTACCCTGGCTTCAGGAATGAAAAACACAAAGAAGAAAAAGAAAAGAAGGAGGAGGAAGAGAAGGAGAAGGAAGAGGAGGAAGAGAAGAGGAGGAGGAAGAGATGGAGGAAGAGGAGGAAGAGAAGATGGTGGAAGAGGAGAAGGAGGAGGAGGAGGAGAAGATGAAGAGGAGGAGGAGGAAGAACAAGAGGAGAAAGGAGGAGGAGGAAGAGAAAGAAGGAGAGTATACAGAATAATTTATGAAGTCCTTGTAAATGCTTGTGTTTTCATTTAACAGATATGAATCCAGGACAAAAACAGACCCTGCGTGGCAGCAGCCAACCGAGAATTGAGTGGGGGAGAGGAAAAAAAAAAAAAGCTTACAAAATGAAATCCTGGACTCTGGAAGCATGTAGATGTTTTGGTGGAGGAGAGGCGGGAGGGATTAAATCCAGTCTTTCTGAGGAGGGCTCAGCATTCAGCTCTCATGGCCCAAACACTAACGACTCTCTCTAGGCATTGCTCTCAGCTATTCCGGAGAACTTCAGCTGGAAGAAACTCCAAACTTGAAGTTGTGCTTAGGGATCCAGCTCAAGTAAGGAAAATGAGGTGGTGGGGAGGAGGGGTGCCCCAGGATGGGGATCCAGTCTTAGCTGGCATGGGGCAGGCGCGCGGATGTGTGCGGGGTGGGGATAAGGCAGAAGGGAGCTACGTGTTTAAGTCTGTTCTATGGTTTTACATATTTTTTTCTTCTATGAATGGGTTTTGCTGTAAATTATAGCTTTGCCTATGGTCCCTTGGGTTAAAAGAAATAGTCTCTAAACAGAAAACAGCTCTGATTGGTGACTTTCCTTCTTCCCTCCCCAACCCCCTTCCTAATTGAAACCAAATGTGAAATATATTGGATGCTGGGATCTCTGGCGCTTTCCCAGGAATCCTCAGAATGTGAGGTTCCTCTCAAAGGCATCTTGCATCAGCCTGTGGATGTATGCCTACCCCACCGGCAGAGAGGAGCAAGAAACTTCTCACAGCTGATTCTTCTTTTGGGGTTGGGGGTGGGGTGGGGAGAACGCAGTGGATTATAACTCTTGTTTTCTTCTTTCCAAAACTGTGCACCCCTGGATGGAAGTAAGTGATGTGGGTTTTTTTTGTTTCCCTTTTCTTTCTTTTCCTTTTTCGAAAATGAAAGTTCTGAATAGACTTCTCTCAGGAAGAGTTGTCTCAGGAAAAGTTTTTTTTCTTTCTTTCTTTCTTTTTTTTTTTAGGAGTCAGAAGCAGGGAGATTTCAAGCAAGGAAGGGGAAGGAAGGGAGGGGTGGCACAGGCCTCGGAAATCAGGTCTCACATTTCTGGTGGTCTGTTTTTTGTGTCATATGGGTTGATGGGATGGTGGTGTGTGTTGGTGGGGGAGAGGGAGAGACAACAAATAAACTACACGAATAACCCAAGGAGGTTGAAGTAAAGGAGCCGGAGACAGAAGCATCTGCAAGGCACAGCAGCCTCAGCCGTGTTGGAGCAGTTGGGAATGTTGGCAGAGGAGACATGCCGGTTGCCCGGTTGCCGAGTTAAGATTAGGGTGGAGAACAGCGGAGCTTGGCGCTAAGTTTTTGAGCGTTTAGTGGTGGTGTTGGAGTTTGCTGGGTTTTGGAGATAAGGTACCCAGCACATTTTGTGTTTGGGGGCAGTTACTGCTATAATTGTGACAGGGACAGTTTTAACTAAGAGGTGGCTGGGAAGGGAGACTGGCTGTGTGGAAGATTTTCACTTAGTGAACATGAAGTGCAGTCTCCGAGACTCCTTTGCTGCTGTGGGGTGACTTTCCCTTTGTTACTCAATGGCTTGTGACTGACTGCTTTCTGTTGAGACCTTTGAGTCTAGGCTGAGGTTTGAAATCTAGTCTCATCCAAGAGGAAAGAGAGTTTTCCTGTGGCCCAAAACTCTCCGGCCAGCCATTTGAGGAGAGAGTTCATGCTTCTCAAGTCAGTCCCAGGCCTCAGAACCATTTTGCCGACTGTTTTCCTTAGACATCTTTTCCTTGGAGCAGCGAGAGTCCTGAAAAGGAACTCATTTGATCCTCCCTCTTTTAATAGCTGCCAAAACTGATAGGAAAGGGGACTGGGGGACTGAACTGTTCAAGGGCTCAGAACACATTGAAAATGGAGATCATAAAATATCAAGGTTCTTGCTGCAGGGAATTAGGGTTCTTTTCGTTCCATCCATCTTCTTTCATTTTCCCTTTTTATCCTAAACCAAGACAATAGAGGCAGTTGTGCTCACAAATTACCACTAGGATATTAATTATCACCAACAGGGAGAATGCTAATGGTGGTTCACCAGCCAGTAGTATCTGTGGATTGGTTGTATGGGATTGTGTATATATGTTGGGGGTGGAGGGAAGACAACATTTGAGTTCTTTCCAGGCCTTAGGTTCCCTCAAGATTTGCATGCACTACTTAACTGAATCCTTGCAGTTCTACAAGGCATTATCCCTAACTAATGGGAATGGAGATTAAGGTTTAGAGAGAACTGAGTTGCTTAAGGATGTGATACTTGTTCTGTCTGGCTCTCAACTGAATTACTGAATTGTGTGTTCCTTCAATGCTAGCCTCCTCACTCCCTCTGCACATGTACTGCTTACTTTTGGTGTCAAACTCTATGTCTCACTCAGGAGTGAAGATCCCAGGTTAAAGAAACAGTGTGGCTCTCCTTTCTGAGGCCACCTTGGCCCTTGGCTGAGCTTTTAGTAGGATCTTGGATGGGATGTGAGTTAATTTCTACATATTCAATATCTATTTACTTGCGTTATGCAAAGAGTCTGTGATTTAGAGTCTAAAGATGTAGGTTAAATTATGATTCCATCTTTACTACTTTCTGAGTTTTGCTTCTGTGTTCATTACATGAATAAGAATAAGAATAGTTGGCGTTGAAATTGTACTTCAATGGTAGAGTACTTGAGTAGCATGCGCAGGCCCTGAGTTTGATTCTCAGCACTGAGAGACAGAGATGTGGGCTGGGGAAGCAGGGAGAACACTAGATAGAAATGTATCCTGAAGGCTATGTAAGATAACCATGTCAGCTCTTACTGAATACCACAACCCAGTAGAAGGAAGACATCCTGGTAGAGGCTGGATCTGGTAGTTGGTCCTGACCCATGGGAGGGCAGGTAGATTTGGCTGTGTGTGAAATTCTGAAATGGGTGTTCATCATCTTCATGCCCATCTCCTTTGAGTGGAAGTAGTTCTCCTAATAGGGAATATTCCCGGGTTTTCTCTCTGAAAATTGTCATCGATTGGCTTGATTTATCTTGTTTCCTCACCTAAAGCAGAGGAAGATGTAAGACACAAGGTTTCTTTCAGTGTTGCCTGGATCTGAACTGTCTCCAAACAGGAGAAGTTTAGTCAGGAACAGGCCCCCTGCCCCCTACTTTCTCCTCAAAGGAGATTGACATTCGTGGATCATCATCTACAGTTAAGGACTCAGCTTCTTGATCCAGGACCATCCTGTCAGGCACATCTTCTTCTTCCCCTGCTTCACTTTTCCTTTGAGCCTGTGGTCAGAGGGTTATAGCTGCTTCTGGATATGTGTGGAAGGCCAGGATTCAGAAGAGGTCCCACCTCTATTTCTGGTTAAGATCCGTTTCCTTTGTAAACCTTAAAAGTAAGGATGTGGAGAAGATGTTGCCAGAATCTTTTGCTTGGAAATTTCAATACTCATCATTTCCAAGAGCAAAGGGGAAGCATCGTTCAGAGGAATTCCATCACCACTCTTTCTCCCCAGCCTCCCTGTGAACTCTCTTCTTCCAAGACTAGAAATCATGTGAATCTGTCACATGCAACACATTTAGATCAACTTTTCCATATGATTGCATTTTAATAGACACTAATAAAATCAGAGTAGCTTCCCCATATACAAATGCCACAGCATTTTAAATGAGCATTAATATTCAGACAGCTTCCCTCGTGTTCTCTTACTGGATACACTTTACATTAGCTAAACCTCAGAACCAAATACAGGTCCCACAGGCATCCAGAATGCAAACAGCCATCTAAAAACTACCTCCACTGACATGCTAATGTCTTGTTCCAACTCCAGTAAATGGTGACCTGTCTGCAGTGCACACACACTGGATTCTTTATACCTTTCCCTGTTTGAAACTGCAACATGTGAATCAACCAACTCTTTCCCCACAATAACTACTCAGTCCAGAAATGTATCCAGTATCCCCTGGCATTCCAGGGCTTCTTTCACCAGGAAATTTTGGAACCCCAAATAGACTTTAAGGATTTCTGTAGCCATTATAATATCACAGAGTAGAGAATGAAAGTTGGTGCTTAAAAGTGCCCCAGGCAATAATAATGTGAACTAGGGATAAATAACTCTACTGATAAATCTTAAAGTATGTTGCTTTAGGCATTTAATTATATTTTGTTTGATTCTATTCTATTCAGTATGTACTTATTGTGTATAAGACAATGTGAGCAGTTTTTTTTTTTTTGGTGTGGGGCTTGAATTCTGGACCTGGGTGTTGTCCCTGGCTTGAGCTTTTCAGCTCAAGGCTAGCATTCTACCACCTGAGCCACAGCACCACTTCCCATTTTCTGCTAGGTAATTGGAGGTAAGAGACTCACGGACTTTAGTGCTGAGTCTGGCTTTGAACTGTGATCCTGAGATCTCAGCCTCCTGAGTAGCAAGGATTGCAGGTGTAAGCCACTGGTGCCTGGTGGAGCAGTAGTTTTTGAATAATATAATTTAATAAAGAAACTAAGATGTCCAGATACCTTTCTAGTAATAGTCACTGTAGCAACAACCATCTAATTTTAGAATTTTGTATTCCTGATTGGACAAAGTTCTGATTTTACATTGTCTCTAGTCTGCCATCTTGGATTTTCATGCAAACCATCCAACGACTACCTTGATGAATTCTCTAAGCTTTTTCTATCTTATATATGAGTGTTATTCATAGTGGATTTGGCTGAACATAATTATCTTTATTTCCTTTCTAATTTTCTGTTTCTTCTTTAACATCTAATTGTTTAATATTATCAAGGATCTATAATTCAGAATCGTACCGTTGAGTGAATGAGATATTTATTAGCTACTATCTAATTTTGCTCTCTAAACACCAAGGTAAGGTCAGCTTTAAGCTAGCACTAATGTCACTGAGGCCTGGTAGAGCAGTGCAGAAGTCAGGAAAGCTTATTTTCATGGGAAAGCTGCTCGGTTCAACCTGGCTTCTGGAGGCTGGACATTTTCTGTAATGAACTCCTACATTCAGTTGTCTTGTGGCCTATATTCTATGACTATAGAGACTCCAAATAAATCTTTAAGGAACCCTTTGAATATTTTTTTTCAGAAAATAAGTGAGTGGACATGCTGGTGTGCATTAGTCTGTGGCTTGGTGATCAACAAGATCTGTAAGTCATAGACATTTATGATCAGGTTTTGGGAAATATAATATGAATTTGGAAAAAACTTGATGTGAAAAGTTGTTACTTGGGATTGTGCTAATAAGGCTTTGCTTTTAAACTTTTGCTGAATTAATAAAAAATAATTAAAAATAATTAAAAATAATAAATAATTAAAAATAATTCTCCAATAGTGATTATCAGTAGAGCCAGATGTTGTTAAAGTAGACTCAACTTTTTTGTTATTCCTAATTTCCTTTTTAAAATGAATATATTTTAGAGCATCTCTAGCTTTATAGAAAAAAATGAGAATAGAACACAGAGTTCTCATATATTACCATATCTTTTACACACAGATCCTGTATTAATAACATCTTGCATTAGTATTGTATTTTATTTTTTATCCATCACTTAATATCTTTCTCTTTCTTTCTTTTCTTTTCTTTCATGGGTTATGGGGTGTGACCTGGGCCTGGGTGCTGTCCCTGAGCTCTGCAGCTCAAGGATTCTGCCCTACCCTTGAGCCAAGCCCCATTTCCTGCTTTCTAGATGTTAATTGGAGATAAGAGTCTCAGGTCCTTTTGTTCCCAGGCTGGCTTTGAACCACAATCCTCAGATTTTAGCCTCCTGAGTAGTTAGGATTATAGGCATGAGCCACTATGCTCAGCTTCAATATGTATTTCTTCAATATCTCTTTTATATTCCATGTTATTTATTTTGGAGGTAGATCAGCATAAGTAATATTTATTTCTGTCAAGTTATTTCTTATTGCACATATATAAAGTCTCTCATTTATTAAAAGAAGTTACTATATACTTAATCTATGCTTAGCTCAGTGCGAGGGCACAACAGTATCTGAACATAATGAGCCCTTATTGAATACCTGCTGAGTATAGGAAAAAGTGAAAATGAAGGATCTAGAAGTACATAACAATCTTTGTCCTTAGAAACTTGAAATAGCAGGTGATAGGAGAAAATTTCAAAAGTACATAAAATAGTATTCAATCATTCCTGAAGGTAACATCATCAGTATAGGCAAATAAGTGACACAGCCATTACCAACAATTCCATCTTCTTCTTTTTAATTCCTTTTTTTATTGTAATTAATAGAAGGGTTACATTATATTTGCCAGATAGAAGGTGTATTACTTCACATACATTGATACTCTGTCTCAGGTCTTGGTCCCCATTTCCCTCCCCCCCACTCCCACCCCTCTTGTTTCCCCCCTTCCCTATCCAATTTCAAATAACCAAATACAAATATATCCAATATAGCAGATAACAAAGTGAAATACTGTAACAATATGAAATAACCAAGGGACAGCAAAAGAGATGAGAGATAACATAGTACATTAAGAACAACAATCACTCATTATATGGCTTTTGTTTCTATATCCTAGAGGTCCTTTCATTTAGTGTCATACTATATGGCCTTATGCATCTAGGTTTTAATCTATTGTAAATCTCTGCTAGGAGTGCCCAAGGTTTCTACTAATTATGAAATATGAGGGAAACCATTGAGCCTATGTTCCTTTGAGTCTGGCTTACTTCACTTAATATGATTTTTTCTACGTCTTTCCATTTACTTACAAATGGGCTATGTCGTTCTTTCTGACAGCACCATAGAATTCCATCGTGTATAAATACCACATTTTGTTGATCCACTCATCAACTGAGGGACATCTGGGTTGGTTCCATATCTTTGCTATGATAAATAGTGCTGCAACAAACATCATTGTGCTAGTGGATTTAGTATGCCCTTGTTTCTGGACGGTTGGGTAAATGCCAAGTAGTGGAATTGCTGGGTCATAGGGGAGTTCTATATTTAGTCTTTTGAAGAACTGCCACACTGCTTTCCATAGTGGTTGAACGAGTTTGAATTCCCACCAACAGTGTAGTTGTGATCCCTCCTGGCTGCATCCCCTCCAGCATCTGTTGTTATTTGTTTTTTTTTGATCCTGGCCATTGTAACTGGAGTGAGGTGGAATCTTAGAGTTGTTTTGATTTGCATTTCTTTTATGACCAGAGATGTTGAGCATTTCTTCATGTGTCTATAGGCCATTCTTATTTCTTCTTCAGAGAAGACTCTCTTTAAATCTTTGGCCCATTTTTTAATGGGATAGTTGTTGCTTTGGAGATTAGTTTTGGAGTGATTCAATTTTTTGAGCTGTTGATATATTTTAGATATGAGGCTTTTGGCTGTTGTATGGTTAGTGAAGATCTTCTCCCATTCTGTAGGTTTCCTAATTAATTTACTAGCTATGTCCTTTGCCATTCAGGAGCTCTGCAGTTTAATGCAGTCCTACTTATCCAGCCTTTCTCTGATTTGTTGTGTTTCTTGGTCCTTATTGAGAAAGTTTTGACCTGTGCCAAGGAGGCCTAGTGTGTCTCCTATTCCTTCTTGAAAAGCTTTCAGTGTGTCAGCTTTTACCTCGAGGTCTTTGATCCATTTGGAGTTAATTCTAGTGCAGTGTGACAAAGAAGGTTCTACCTTTAGTTTTCTGTAGGTGCTTAACCAGTTCTGCCAGCACAACTTATTGAAGAGGCTGTCTTTCTTCCATTCTATTTTTTTGGCTCCCCTGTCAACGATTAGGTGGCCATAGGTCTTTGGTTTAATATATGCGTCCTCAGTTCTGTTCCATTGGTCTTCAGGCTTGTTCTTGTGCCAGTACCAAGCTGTTTTGATTATTATAGCTCTGTAATAGAGTCTAAAGTTTGGTATTGAAATTCCTCCTGTGCTGTTCTTTCTGCTAAGAAGTGTTTTTGCGATACGGGGTCTTTTATTATTCCATATGAAATTTTGGATTGCCTCTTCTATTTCTTTAAAGTTTCAGGGTTAATTTTATACCCCGCTACTTTGCCAAAGTTTTGAATCAGCTCAAGCAACTTGGGAGTGGAGTCTATAGGGTTCTTTAAATATAGAATCATGTCATCTGCAAAGAGGGAATGTATCTCTTCCTCTTTCCCTGTTTGGATCCCCTTTATGTTGTTTGCTCCTTGCCTTATTGCTCTGGTTAGGATTTCTAATACTATGTTAAAGAGGAGTGGAGAGAATAGGCATGCTTGTCTCGTTCCTGATTTGAGAGGAAATGGCTTTACCTTTTTGTCATTAAGTATTATGTTAGCTGTTGGTATGGCACACATAGCCTTTATTTTACTGAGGAATGTTCCATGGATCCCTAGTTTCTCCAGAGCTTTTAGCATAAAGGGGTGTTTGATTTTGTCAATGCCTGCCTTTTCTGCATCTATTGAGATAATCATGGGATTCTTGTCTTTGCTTTTGTTGATGTAATAAATTATATTAATTGACTTGCAGATTTTTTGGGGGGGATTTCTAGGATAACTTCTAACTGTGATCCTCAGATCTCAGACATTTAAGTATCTAGGATTATAGGTGTAAGCCACTGGGACTTAACTCATTATAGAGTTTTAAAATTGAGATGTCATAATAATATGATACATAGTATTAATTTAAAATACTTCTGAATCACAATCAAAATCCTAGCCAGTTGTGGATATTGACAGATTGATTCAAAAGTTTAGATGGAGTTCCAGGTATAGTACCCCACATATATATTTTTTATTTTAATTTTTTATTGTAATGTACAAGGGGTTACAATTATATTTGCCAAATAGAAGATGCATTACTTCTCACGCATTGATACCCCTTCTCATGTTTTTGTCCCCATTTCCCTACCACTACCCCTCCCAATCATCTTGTTTTCTCACCTTCCATTTCCTATTTCAAGTAAACAAATAAATGTATACACAATATACCAGGTAACAAAGTCAGATACTGTAACAATATGAGATTAACCAAAGGACAACAAAAGAGAAGAAAAATAACAAGAACAACAATCACTCATGATAAAGCTCTTGTTTCCATATCCTAGAGATCCTTTCATTTAGTCTCATCCTATATGACCTTATGAATCTAGGTTTTGTGCTATTGTCATTCTCTGCTAGGAGAGTCCTAGATTTGTACTAATTATTACAAATGAGGGAAACCATTGAGCATAGCTATGTTCCTTTGGATCTGGCTTACTTCACTTAATATGATTTTTTTCCAAGTCTTTCCATTTCCCAACAAATGGGGTGATGTCATTCTTTCTGATGGCAGTGTAGAATTCCATTGTGTATAAATACCACATCTTGTTGATCCAATCATCTACTGAGGGACATCTGGGTTGGTTCCATATCTTTGCTATGGTAAATAACGCTGCAAAGAACATTGTCGTTCTAACCCATATATTTAATCCCAGCACTTAGGAGGTGGAAGCAGAATGGTTGATTTACTGCCAGCCTGGAGTATATATTAAGAAAGTGTTTTGATAAAATCAAATGGAAAAGTTTATATATACAGAGAAAAGGTACAGAATATTCATTTCAATGTTGAAAGAAGAAAGACACCAATTGGAAGAATGACACCAATTGGTATCAAGACTTACTATATGGGCCGGGAGTTTGGCCTACTGGTAGAGTGCTTGCCTAGCATGCACGAAGACCCGAGTTTGATTCCTCGGTACCACATACATAGAAAAAAGCCAGAAATAATGCTGAGGCTCAAGTGGTAGAGCTCTAGCCTTGAGAAAGTCCAAGGACAGTGCTCAGGCCCTGAGTTCAAGCCCAGGACTGGCAAAAAAAAGACTTACTATAAAGTTATAGTAATCACAGCAGCGTAGTATTGGCAAAATAGTAGACAAATGAATCAATGAAACAGAATGGACCACATAAATACAGTAAACTGACAAAGGAGTAGAAACAATACCAATGAATATCAACGAATGATGCTCAGAACCTCGTGAAAATGTAACAAATCTAGGCATAGAGATGACTACAAAAGTGAACTCAAAGTTCAACATAGGCCAGTCCCTGATGGAATCTTAGATGCCTGGGAGGCTGAAAATGGGAAAACTATCACTGGAGGCCAGCCACATAGAAAGTCCCTATGATCCCTTCTCAAACTATTGCTGGGTGTGGTGTTAATGTGTCTGTAACCTCACCTGATCTGGAAGCCTTCAGTGAGTGGATTGTCCGGGTGCATGCAAGAAGGAAGATCCTATCTCAGAAATAATATATACATATATGTATATATGTATGCATATATATATGTGAAAGAATTGGTAAGGTGGGTTTCATTTAAATTGTAAACCTCTTCTCTGCAAAAGACAATGTCAGGAAAATAAGAATACAGGCCACCCATTAGGAGAAAACATTTGCAAAAGTCATACCTGAAAAAAAAGGCTTTTACCTAAAATACATAAAGAACTCTTAAAGCTCAACAATAAGAAACAGACAACTGGTTTAAAAATAGATGAGGGGGTGGGGGGAGGGAAATGGGAACAAAAACATGAGAAGGGGTATCAATGTGTGAGAAGTAATGTACCCACTGTTTGGCGAATGTAACTGTAACCCCTTTATACAATAAAAAATAGATGAAACACTTGAACATACACTTCACCAAACAAGGTAGACAAAGATCAAGTAATAACATGAAAAAATGATCAGCATCAGATATCACTGAGGGGTTGCCAGTTAAAACAACAATGCAATACCACTGCACTCCCATTAGAACTTGTAACACTTATAAGATACAAGGGAGGAAGAGTAAGGTAGAAATTCTTGTCATTGCAATGGGAATGTAAAATGGTACAAGCAGTTTAGAAGAGAGTTTAGTTCCTGACAAAGCTAAGCACATAACATACAAACTAGTAATTCCTTAATAATTGTACAAATAAATTAAAATAGTACGCCCACATTAAAAATATTCAGATGGATCATTTTATTCATAACTCTCCTTTCTTCTTCTGTTTTTTTTTTTTTTTGTGCCATTCCTAGGCCTTGAACTCAGGGCCTGAGCACTGTCCTTAGGCTTTCTCCAGGCTACAGCTCTACCACTTGAGCTGCAGTAACAACTGGCTTTTTTCTACGTATGTAGTACCAAGGAATCAAACCCGGGTCTTCGTGCATGCTAGGCAAGCACTCTACCACTAGGCCAAACTCCCAGCCCCAACTCTCCTTTCTTGAAAAGCAGCCGTGATAGTCTTCAGTTGAAGCATGGTTGCAAACTAATGTATATCCTCCTCATGCAATCTTATTAAAGACTTAAATTCAATAATCCAAATAGTAATTTATCATTCACACTTTCTTCAGTCTTTTTTTTTCTTAAAAATGCTATCCTTAAGTAGTTGTACAAAGGAGTTGCCATTTAACAAAGCAATTTATGAATACAATATATTTTGATTAATGCCATCCCTTTCAGCATTCTCGCCCATTCCTCTCCTACCCACTCCTTTCCTCATTTCCTTAATTTTGTAGGTACATATTTGATTCTTGACTGCATTTTTCTCCTCTTTTTTTTTTTTTAAATTTGTTTACTGCTTTCCCTTTGACCCCATTCCATCCCTTTTGAGTGCCTGCTTCCTGGTGTTTTATTTTGCTGAACTCTGAGTTTATCTTTGTAAGGAATTACACGATTAGATTTCTCCCTAGAACCTACCATATTTCAGTTAACACATTTGTATGCCTTTGCATACCATCCAATGTATTTACTTGTAAATGTATAAGCTAAAATTAGCTTTATACATATAAGAGAAAACATGCATTCTTGTTTCTCTGGGCCTGAATTACTTAACACAACACCCCCCTGCAGGTCTTTCTATTTCTTTACAAATGATATAATATCATTTGTTCTAATGGATGAGTAAAATTCCATTGTGTACATACACATTTTCTTGATCTCTTCATCCACTGAGGAGAATCTGGGCTGATTCCAGACTTGGTCATGGTGTATAGTACTGCAGTGAACATGGTTGGTGTTGAAGGTTTTAATGTAAGCTTTTCAGCAAAGACAGTATACAGAATGGGAGAAGATTTTTGCCAGCCACACATCAGACAATAGTCTAACATCTACAATATACAGAGAACTTAAAAATTAAATCCTTAAAAAAGCAATAACCCAATTAAAAGGCTAATGAGCTAAAGAGAATCTTCTCAAAAGAATGAAAAATGGCCAAAGACATAAGAAGAAATGTTCAATTCCTCTAGCCATAAAAGAAATGCAATTCAGAACAACATTGAGATTTCACTTTATCCCAGTTAGAAAGGTCATTAACAAGAAGACAAATGATAACAGATACTGGTGATGCTGTGTCCAAAGGGGAAATCCTAATATTCCCACTATAGGTGGGAATATTAACTTGTTCAACTACTCTGGAAATCGATGTGAGGTTCCCCCGCAATGAAACATAGAACTACTCTTTGATCCTGCAATTCCTCTTCTGGATATTTATCCAAAAAGATTGTCACTATTGACAACAAACAACATACTCCTAACAAAAATGCACTATATTAATATAATGGATTAATATTAAGCACTCAAATGAGCTATTAAGCCATGAAAAGATTTGAAAAAAAAACCCAATGCATAATATTAAGTGAAGAAAGCTAGTCTTTAAAGACCATGATTCCAGTTTTAGTACACTATAGAAAAGGCAGTGGAAGCATTGATAGTTGCTAGGGGCTGAGGGAGGGAGGGACAAAGGGGCGGAGCACAGGATTTTTATGGTTGTGAGCTGTTCTGAATGATACATAGAGGAGATGTTTGTCAGCAAGGACGAATGAACTCTGCTGCAAACTGTATCTTAGTGAATGTGATGTGCCATTATCATTTCACTGACACAGTGGTGTTTACAGCAGGGGAGTTGGTACTGTGTGCAAATGGGTAGCCCATGGAATAAGCTTTTTGCTTAGCTTCTCTGTGAACCTAAAACGCTAGTACTTTCAAGTTGAATTTAGAAAAATCTCCCTTTAGCTGCTAAATCCTGATACTCTGATTAGTTCTGTTTACATCTTTCGTATTTGAAGGCAGATATTATGGTATGGTAACCATCATTTGTTTTTTATTTCATAGTGCTGATTTTATTCTTCTGAGAATTATTACCATTGTGTCCTAAATTTGAATTCCAAAATTGATTTAATAAATGACTTGAGGTAGAAACGTAAAATTATTGAGAGGATGACTTTAGTAAGTGTATAGCAGATGCCTGGGGATTCCAGTAGACATTTATTTGGATAATATCTTGTGTTGTATAATTGAAATGATAGTAATCACAGAAAAACACTTATCCAAGTTGTGTTACAATAGCAATATGTAGATATTCTCTCCTAAAATCGTCTTATGGGTTGAGAGTTAATGTGAGGAGATTCTGAGTTTAGTTTTTCCGTGCGACTTGGTGCAACTACTTTTTTAAAAAAATCTGTTTGCCTTAATCATTATCCCATTTGCAAAGGGCACCATACAACTTCCACAGCCTTCAGTTCAATGATGCACCTCACTGTCTAGCTCCACACTCGTATTCACTGTCACAGCTATGTCTTGCATTGTTATGGTGTCCTTTCTATATTTCTGAGCAGTCTCCTTTCTCCTTTCCTTTAACTAAATACCTCTTTTTAAGGACATATTAAGAGAGTATATTAAGTTTAACTTCATTGGCGGTATGACTCAAGTGGTAGAGTACCAGTGATGAGCAAGAAGACTGAACAAGAGTATAAAGCTCTCACTTAGAGCCCTAGTACTGGTACACATGCATGTACGTATACATGGGCATACCCTCCCACATACGGGTAAGCATAAAGTACATACTGCTTACAGTTCTGATGCTTCTATTTCTGGTGTAAGTAGGAAGTGAAAGTGACTTTATAAATAAAATCAAACAATTAAAATTAATGAGGTTTAAATTAGAATATATTTTAGTATGACACAATATAGTTTTGTTAAAATTAATCACTAGTGTACAGAGGTCAAAGAGTAGAATCATGTATCTTTGAGGCCTGGTCTATGTTCAGTCTGGGTCTGTTTTGAAAGCATGTTAATCTATTCCTAGAGAATCTATGTAAATGTAAGTATGTCAAACAAATTGAGTTTAAATAGCCTCAAGGTTCATGAGGCAGGAAAATCAGATTCCAACCAAAACTCTGGAGTAGGTAATCATCAAATGCCAGTTTTAATGAGGTATCATTTGATAATTTACTTGAAGATAAGCTTTGCATTGTGGTGACATTGCAGTTGGCACTGGATTGGTATCTAATGCAAGTCCTCATAGAATTGGAGACAGACCCATCTGCTTTGTATGTTTATGCCTTGGCACTCTGCTCATAAACTAGTACTTGCTGGTATGTAAAAAGTCAGATTCCAGCACACATCTGCTGACAGCACTATGACAGCATTGGCTGGATGGCTGAATACATCAAACTGCTCCATTCCATGGGATGAGTCAGTGTTCCCACCACTTCTATTTCTAGAGAGCTTCTTGTCTCGATCTGGCTTTCATTTGGCATCCAGACAATTGTAAACACCGATGGAAAGGCTGGCACTGAGACTACATGAGGGTACTTGGCTATCACTTGGACTAATATGCCAAATTATAGAATTGAAGATACAAAATTTAAAAAAATGGCTGGGATGTAGCTCAGTAGCAAAGTGCTTGCCTAGAAATTGCAACATCTTAGGTTCAATCCTCAGTACCAAAAAAGAAAAGGCCCCCCCCCCATTTGTCATAATCAGCAGAAACCTTGGGCTCTCCTAGCAGAGATTTGCAATAGAGCAAAACCTTGATACAAAAGGCTATATAGTAGGACGCTAAATGAAAGGATCTCTAGGATATAGAAACATAAGCCATATAATGAATGATTGTTGTCCTTAATGTACTATGTTATCTCTCATCTCTTTTGCTGTCCCTTGGTTATCTCATATTGTTACAGTATCTCACTTTGTTACCTGATATATCAGATATATTTGTATTTGGTTATTTGAAATTGGATAGGGAAGGGGGGAAAACAAGATGAGGGGTGGGGATGGGGGGGAGGGAAATGGGGACCAAGACATGTGAAAGGGTATCAATGTATGTGAATTAATGCACTATCTATCTGGCAAATATCATGTAACCCTTCTATTAATTACAATAAAAATATATGAAAAAAAGTTTAAAAATTTTAAAAAAGCCTTTAGAAGTCTTGTGGGTTGTGAAAGTACGTTCATATTTTGAAATGCACAGTGGTACAGATAAATTGAACTCATTTTCCATCAAACATTTTCTGCGCTATTTTCTTTCCCTCAAATTTTATTATTAATTAAAAGTAAAAAGTCATGATAACTTTTTCCTGATTGCATTATTATTATTAGGTACCAGTCCTGGTGCCAAGACATGGGCACTGTCCTTGAACTAAGTTTTGCTCAAGGCTAATGCTCTACCCCTTGAGCCAGAACTTCACTTGCAGCTTTTTAGCAGTTAACTGAAAATAAGAATCTCAGGGACCTTCCTGCCTTCACGTGGCTTTGAACTCTGATCTTCAGATCTCAGCTTTCTGAATAGTTAGGATTACAGGTGTGAACCATCAGCACATGGCATGATTGCATTAAAAATTATTTTGCAATTATCTTTAAGTGGTTGTACAAAGCAATTTTACTACAACATGTCAGTTTATAAGTACGAGGTATCTTGATCCATGTCATCCTTCTATTGTTCTCTTTATTGTCCCCCAATCCCGCCTTGCCCCTCAGTTTACCTGGTTCTAGTCTCACACATATACCTTGAATATTATGAATGCATTTGTCCACCCTTCCTCTCTTCATTCGTCTCTCCCCCACATCTTGTCAAAGCCCCTCCAACACCTGTTTAGCCTCTTGCTACTCATTTTGTTAAATTGTAAGTACCAAGGAGCTACAGCTTTGAAATATTTCCCTGTGAATATCATACTTCATTTAAAATAGTTGTATATTTACCATATGATCCCATATATATTTGCAATTTAGATATAACTTCCACTGACTTCTGATGGGTGTTTATTACTCACCAAGATTAAGCTAAATATTTTGCAATGTGAAATCTCATTGCATCCTTATAATAATTGCATAATTATTACTTGTCATATGAGGACACAGTCAATCGACTGACCTGCCAGAGGTAGGATGAGAACTTAAATCTGTATCTTTTTCATTGCAACATCTGTTTCATTTCCCATTACTCAATCTCTCTCTGTCTTCATCCATATTACAATTGTAAACTTTTATCATGTATGGTAAAGGTGGCACCACTATTTATTCTCTTAATGTTGGTCTGTTCTACTGAACAGTGGCTCTCAAGGTTCAGTATGCTTCAAAATCACTTGCAATGCTTTTTTTTTTTAATGCAGATCTGAGACTCTACTCCAAACCTGCTGGAAAAGAAATGATCTGTGCCCTTAAAGGAACATAGGCTCAATGGTTTCCCTCATTTGTCATAATCAGTAGAAACCTTGCGCTCTCCTAGCATAGATTTACAGTAGAACAAAACCTAGATACATAAGGCCATATAGGATAACACTAAATGAAAGGATATAGAAACCAAAGCCATATAATGAATGATCGTTACCCTTAATGTACTATGTTATCTCTCATCTCTTTTGCCATCCCTTGGTTATCTCATATTGTTACAGTATTTTACCTTGCTATCTGATATATTGTATATGTGTTTATTTGAAATTACATAGGGAAGCGGGGGAAAACAAGATGAAGGGCGGAAGTGGGTGGAGGGAAATGGGGACCAAGACATGAGAAAGGGTATCAATGTTTGTGAAGTAATGCACCTTCTATCTGGTGAATATAATGTAACCCTTCTATTAATTACAATAAACATATATGAAAGAAAAGAAATGATCTGCGCCATGTCCAGGCCAGCTGAGTTTGTTTTAGCAACCTCCCTCAGGTTATCGTGTGGCAGGTCTCCTGCCGACCACATTTTGAGTAAAAGTTCATTCCACTGTGGTTGCTTTGACTGTTTTATTCATCATTCTTGTATCTGAAGGACTTGCTTGCTAAATCCTTGCTTAATAATGAAAAGAATGAAAGGAAATTGCAATTGTCAAGAGAGAAGGTGTTCTTGAGAAGATTACTCTTTTGGCCAGAACCTTGGAAAGTTTAGAGATCTGTGTTTAAATATTGAATATATGTGATCTAGACTCTCCCTCCTAGAGGCCAGGTGTGGTGAAAACCTAGGAGAAGGTGGCAGACATCACAAAAGAAAGAGTGAATTATTTGGGACTTCCAGTGTATGCTAGAGTAAACTGCCTCTTCTTTTCTAAAACTATGACCCATGAAACTAAGGAGATTTAAATGTCTGAGTGCCTCCAAAAGGTTTCTTAGTTTTGACTTGAAGTTTTGAGCTTAACTTAAAGTTCTGTGGTTGATATGAAGTTTATTTTATTTTATTTATTTATTTTTTGTTTGTCATAGGGCTTGAACTCTGGGCCTGGGTGCTGTCCCTGTGCTCTTCAGCTCAAGGCTACTGTCCTACTCTTTGAGCCACAGTCCCACTTCCCCCTTTTTAAGGATTAATTGGAGATAAGAATCTCATGGTCTTCAGTGCCCTGGCTGGCTTTGAACTGTGATCCTCAGATCTCAGTCTCCTGAGTAGCTAGGATTACAGGTGTGAGCCACCATGTCTGGCTTGAATTTTATTTTATTTTATTTATTTTTTATTATTAATTTTATTTTTGAATTTTTTAGGGGGGGCCAGGCTTGGGGCTTGAACTCAAGGCCTGGGCACTGTCCTGTAGCCTTCTCAAGGACTCTATCGTCTGAGCTTCAGCACCACTTCTGCTCTTTCTGTGTATGTGGTACTGAAGAATCAAACCTGAGTCTTAGGGCATGCTAGGCATGCACTCTACCACTAGGCCACACTCCCATCCCTGAACATATCTTTAAAAGCAAATGTAGGGGTGGGGCGTGTGGCCTAATGGAAGAGTGCATGCCTAGCATGCATGAAGACCTGGGTTCGATTCCTAGGTACCACATACTTAGAAAAAGCCGGAAGTGGTGCTGTGGCTCAAGTGGTAGAGCTCTAGATTTTTTGAGAAATCCCAAAGCCAGTGCTCAGGCCCTGAGCTCAAGCCCAGGACTGACAAAAAAGAAAAAAAAATATGAAGATTTTTTTCCATTCTTGTTTTTTTCATGAAAATCTTGGGGGTTTCCCAGAAGTTTAATATTACTTCATATAACATGGAAGTGTTGTTAAATACTAATATGAATAAAGCAAAAGTCTGTCCATTCAAATACTGCTTTTCTCTCTTTCCCTTCCATAAAGGTTGCTCTGCAAGTGGCCTGGGATCCAATGCTTGTGGCTTGATTCTCTTAAAGAGCTTAAGTAATCAAAGAGACACAGAGGACCGCCAGCTTTGAGGATTCTGCTCCACAGAGAATGCTCTGCCCCCATTGATGTACGTAGAATCCATACCCATCACCGAAATGGTGTCACTGCATGAGCCTGGAGATTGTGGCAGAAGCCCGTGACTCCTTTTGAGACCCTCATTTATCTTGGCTGGAGTAACATGGGAAGCTGGGCCTTCAATTCTGTGTCACAGGATCTGGGTCTATAGTAGAACTTCTCCATCACCTAGGACCCAGTGTAATCCTTGTGATTCTAGACTGATCACATGATCTCATTATCTTTTTAAAAATAACATTATTCCTTCAGCAATGATTTGAGATGATAATTTTGCAGTAAAACACTACTGAATAGAGTCACTAAAACTAGGATGAGAAGAATCCTTAATGAAACTTTGGTGGAGTAAATGTACAGTAACAACTTGTCCAAGGGCATGTAACTACATGTTTGAACACCCACAGGGACTTTCCTTGAGCTGGAACTCAAGGAAAAAGAGAAGCAGGCAGAGATTGTTATTAGAACACTTCCCTTATAGTAGGCGGGCTGCTGCGGGTCAAGTTTGGTCTGAATGGAACTTGTTGCTTCACCTTTGGTGGACTCAAATCCCACCAGTGACTCTCAAACTGTGACAGTTGTGAACAGCTGATGTCTTTTTAGCCTAGAGCTCACTGGAATCAGAAGCGCCCATAGATCCATCAGGCCCATGTCTCCAGCACTGGGCACAGAATCTGGCACATGGAAGATACATAGTGAGAACTGTTTAGACACTGCTATGTCCTTGATAGCCTCTGAAACATTTGTCAAACAAGTGACTATGCTGAATGATTATTGAGATATAGACAGCAGGTAAATTAGGATTTTTTCACATTCCCTAGAAGTATCTTATTGACACAAATGTTTTCTGTTTATTATTTAGGGAATTTCTCTTTATTCTTTAGCCTTCTTGTGGTGATAAATGATCATTTAATAGATTTAATTCCATATTGACTTGAAATTCGTTTCACTTCTCTTTCCTTCCTCCCTCCCTCCCTCCTTCCCTCTCTCTCTCCCTCCCTCCCTTCCTTCCTCTTTGATAGCTTTTGGTTCTAAAGAGCTAAGAAGTCTTAACTAAGAGCCTTCACAATGGGCATTTAAGAATGAAGAATTCATAGCTATGCTTAACCACTAATCAGAAGTTATTGCAGGGTTTCTCTATTACATTAGTGTTCTCAAACATTATCTATGAATCATTCTGATTCACCTTTCAAAAACTATCATTGTGGTCTTTTCTTCCTCAGTCACTAATCTTAAATAACTATTTCCAGAAGACATTATTTCAATATTCTAAACCCATACTATATATAGCCCTTTTGTTTGAGGCCTGGTTTGGTGTTTTCTCCTCTCACTTTCATAGAATTCCACCTGAAACTTTCTCAAATACTTTGGCTCTTTCAGGAGAAAGTCCTTCTGTCCACTAGTTCAGTCTCCCTTTTATGGGAACAATCAGACTCTGTGAAAAAGTTTAACAGGGGCCCAACAGTTTGGCCTAAGGGTAGAGTGCTTGTCTAGCATGCACAAAGACCTGGGTTCGATTCCTCGGTACCACATACATAGAAAAAAACCATAAATGGTGCTGTGAATCAAGTGGTAGAGCTCTAACCTTGAGAAAACCCAAGGACAGTGCTCAGGCCCTGAGTTCAGTCCCCACAAAAGGCAAAAAAAAAAAAAAATTAAAAAAAAGTTGAACAGGTCTCAGTTTCCTGTTTTTTTTTTTTTTGTTGTTGTTGTGGTTAACAATATGACCAAATAATTGGAATGTGAATTCAGAAAAGGAAGAATTACTAATAGGTAATCTGGAATGTGAGATATACTGTGTATGTATGGCCATCTGCTATGGTCCTTTTTTCCTCCCTCCCTCCCTCCCTCCCTCTCTCTCTCTCTCTCTCTCTCTCTCTCTCTCTCTCTCTCTCTCTCTCTCTCTCTCTCTCTCCCCTCCTTCCTTCTTCTCCTCTTCCTTTGTTGTTTTCTTGTCAGGAAGTAATCAATCTGGGCATCACTTTAAAGGTATTATTCTTTTTTTTTTTTTTTTTTGCCAGTCCTGGGCTTGAGCTCAGGGCCTGAGCACTGTCCTTGGACTTTCTCAAGGCTAGAGCTCTACCACTTGAGCCTCAGCACCACTTCCAGCTTTTTTCTATGTATGTGGTACCGAGGAATCGAACCCGGGTCTTCATGCATGCTAGGCAAGCACTTTAACCACTAGGCCAAACTCCCGGTCCCTAAAGGTATTATTCTTAAAAAGGTCATTTTTATTAGCATACATTATTTGTACAAAAGAGGTTCCACTGTAACATTTCCATACATGCTTACACTGTACCCCAAGAACCTCAGCTCATCTATCACTCTCCCCTACTTCATAAAACAATTTCAAGAAGTTTCATTGTCCTATCTTCATATGTATATGAAGTGCTTTGATCATATTCACTTTTCTTCACGTTCAGCCCTCCCTATAACCTACTTTTTATACATTAGTTGTACAAAAATAATTTTATTAAGACATTGCTAGACATGTAAACAATATTTCCCAATCACCCCCCCCGTTACTTTCCTTCATTCCATTTCATTCTCTCAAAATGACTTTTAACAGTTTGTCTTTTTCTAGGTTCATTTTTGTAATTTCATACATGCAGATCAGTTGTTCTGTCACCAGTCCTCTTCGCTTTCACCCTCCCGATGGCCCAGGGTTGCCCGTTTCTGCTGTATCTCTGACGAAAGGCTCTTTGAAAGTGGGTCCTACTAGACATTATTTCTAGGATATGGAGATAGCCCAGCCTGGGCTATTGGAGGTGGAAGTTAGCAGTGGGGAGGGGTAGAAATTGGGGCTGTGAACAAAACAAGCCCAGGAGGCATCTGCTTGTTACAGATGGATTATGGCCAAGAAAAATAACACTAAGTGATCTTGTTGTTGAGCTTTTGGAATTTGATTGTGCAAGGATTGTCTTAGACAAACGAGGATTGGGATAAATATCGAATCAGAGGGCATGTGATATTGTGGGTGTGTACCTGTTGAAAATTGAGGGCAGAGGCTCTTTAAAGGGGAAGGGAGGTGAATTATGCCAAGAGTTGACTCAGGCATTTCTGAATGAGCATAACTTGAAAAGCATAGCTTCAGGATGGATTGTAATAATAGAAATGAAGACCTTGTGAACTTATGATCAGTGTTTTAATTCATTCATCAGATTCAAGAGCCAAAATATGAGCGATATTTACTGAGCATCTACATTGTATAAGATCCGTACCAATGCTGGGCACAGTGGGTCACGCCTGTTGTCCTAGCTACTCAGGAGGCTGAGATCTGAGGATCAAGGTTCAAATCCAGCCCTGACACAAAAGGACCGGAGACTCCTATCTCCAATTAACCTATAGAAAACAGGAAGTGGGGCTTGCTTAAGGGTAGGGTGGTAGCCTTGAGCTGAAGAGCTCAGGGACAGTGCCCAGGCCGAGTTCAAGCCCCATGGCCCACAAAAAAGAAAAGAAACATACAAATGTACAAATACAAATATGCAAATAAGGAAGGAAGGCATGAAGGAAGGAAGGGAGGAAGGCAAGCAAGAAAGTAAAGCAAGCAAGAAAATAGGAGAGCAATTGCCAGAGTAGGAAGAGCCACAATTTCTGGCTGGGATAAGACATGTGAGGCCATATTGGTGACTGGACATGTGCATTGCTCATGCTCTAGGAGGAAGGAATAAGGTCAAATTGTGGGATGTGAGAAAAGGGTTAAGTGTTTCTGACTGGCAGTGTTCACTGAATTGCTTCCCAAGCACTCCAAGTTTCTGCTTTCTGGGACTAGAAGTTCTGGTTCTTTCCTTTAGGTGGATGGAAAACAGGGATCTAGGATCTCATTCTCAGCATTGGCAGCATTTTTCAGAATTTTTGTGGGTGCCTAATGTCTAATATGAAAATCCATACAGTCTCTTATATTGAATAATTATCTCTAGTTCTTTCCACTTGAAAGATTGTGATCTCTTCTTAGTTAAGATTGGAGTGTCTGTTAGGCATTTCTTCTATGGTATGATACTCAACTAAGATTATATGTACATTATTGTTTGTTGTAGAGGAACTGGGTAGCTTGTGATGGGCTGTAAGAGTCTACTGGCTCCCATGTTCCATTTCTCTATTGGGTTTTGTATTGAATGTGTGTGTGTGTGTGTGTGTGTGTGTGTGTGTGTGTGTGTGTGTGTTGCGTTGGAATTAGGGCTTGAACTCAGGGTATGGGTGCTGTCCCTGAGCTTTTATGCTCTGGGCTAGTGTTCTTCCACTTGAGCTCTACTTTTGGCCTTTTGCTGGTTAATTAGAGGAAAGAGTTTCATAGGCTTTCCTTCCTGTGCTGGCTTGGAAATGTAATCCCCTTATCTCAGTCCCTGAGTAGCTGGAATTGCAAATATGAACCACCAGTACCTGCTGTGAATGCTTTCAATTAGACTTTTGCCAGTTAAAATGTCTTCTGTTGACACTATCAATATTATCCAAGAAATTGTTTAAAGTGCATAACTTTGGGCCTCAGATTAAGTTAGAAGCTGTAAATTGATTGACATTTGAGACTTGTTGGTCTCCGAATTCATGATACATAAACCATCAAGGAATCATGCAAAGTACAGATTATTACATTATTCATAGTTGTTTAGGTAGTGACAGAACAATTATTGGTTATTGTTCTCTAAGTTTTTGACCATCAAAGGAGGCATTTCCTTTCTAAGAGCGTCCATGGACAAGCATTTCTTTCTCATTGTGGCATGCTTGCAAAGAGAAAATTGTTTATGATAGGAGTTGACAATCCAAGGCCCATGTTTTTATAAATAAAGCTTTATTATAACACATCCATTTTTATTTGTTTACATATTGTAAATACCTTCTTTTGTGTTCTGTTAGGCAAGCTGAATAATTATGGCATTGTATTTCTTAGAAGACCTAAAATATTTACCTGAGTAGTTATAGAAAAAATATGCTAAATCTGGCTTATGAGATGGACCCTGAATACTTTCTATTTTTTTGCCAGTCCTGGGGCTTGCACTCAGAGCCTAAGCACCATCCTTGGGCTTTCTTAAGAGTAGCACTCCACCACTTGAGCCTCAGCACCCATTCCAGCTTTTTCTGTGTATGTGATACTGAAGAATCAAACCCAGGACTTTGTGCATGCTAGGATAATCACTCGACCACTAGGCCATGCTCCCAGCCCTGAATGTTTTCTTAAAGGACAAGAGTAGCTATAACCTTTTGCCCCAGTGGAAATATTCATAAGCTTAACTTAAGTTGATCTCTATTCCCAGAAATTTATCAGTGTCAGAGGTTGTGGTAGGAGAGAGGCAGACTCCATGAAATCATTTAAGGATGTGGAAATTGTGCTTTGATATTGAAATCTTAGAGATTTCCTTCTAGAACCAAAGTTCAGAAGAGAAGGGTGTGAGAATTAGGATCCTCTTTCTTCATCAGGGCTATCTGGAGCAAAAAAGGTTCTGCAAAGGAGTCTATAGGGCTCTTTGCTCTACTCTGTGGTATTTAGTTTCTTTGCCTCATTGTTCGCATGCTAAGGACACAGTATTTGAGAAGGTAGGGTAGATGTAAGTGGAAACTCTTCTCAGTTCTAGAGTCCATCTAACTTCCACTCAATTCTAAGATATTGTTGGGGTGAACCAGAGATCTTTATGTTGAACATGACTTGCCCTGTGCTGAGAATTTCCCAAGATGCCTTAATAGATTATAGAATATGGAAGTTAGATGTTTAGGCTGGTATCATTTTCTTCTTTTGAGTGGATCAACAAGATGTGGTATTTGTACACAATGGAATTCTATGCTGCTGTCAGAAAGAATGACATCGCCCCATTTGTTAGGAAATGGAAAGACTTAGAAAAGAGCATATTAAGTGAAGTAAGCCAGACTCAAAGGAACTTAGGCTCAATGGTTTCCCTCATTTGTCATAATCAGTAGAAACCTTGGGCTCTCCTAGCAGAGATTTGCAACAGAGCAAAACCTTGATACAAAAGGCTATATAGTAGGACGCTAAATGAAAGGATCTCTAGGATATAGAAACATAAGCCATATAATGAATGGTTGTTGTTCTTAAGGTACTATGTTATCTCTCATCTCTTTTGCTGTCCCTTGGTTATCTCATATTGTTACAGTATCTCACTTTGTTACCTGACATATCAGATATATTTGTATTTGGGTATTTGAAATTGGATAGGGAATGGGGGAAAACAAGATGAGGGGTTGGGGTGGGGGGGAGGGAAATGGGGACCAAGACATGTGAAAGGGTATCAATGTATGTGAATTAATGCACCATCTATCTGGCAAATATCATGTAACCCTTCTATTAATTACAATAAAAATATATGAAAAAAATAGTTTAGGGCTGGGAATGTGGCTTAGTGGTAGACTGCTTGCCTAACATGCATGAAGCCCTGGGTTTGATTCCTCAGTACCACATAAACAGAAAAAGCTGGAAATGGTTCTCTGGCTCAAGTGGTAGAGTGCTAGCCTTGAGCAAAAGAAGCTCAGGGACAGTGCCTAAGCCCTGAGTTCAATCCTCAGAACTGGCAAAAATATAGTTTATATTAATTGCATGAAAGCATTTGATTGGTATTCCCATACATACATATAATGTTATTTGATCAAATTCATCCCCTCTATTACTTTTTAAAAAATTTTTAGCTCCTTCTAGGCTGATGTTTTAGCTGTTTCCCCTCAGGAAGATGCATATTTCTTATATGTATCCACCATCACACATCCATCTGATGCTCAGCCATTTAAAATCCACTATATAAAGAGATGGCAGGAGGGAGGGGAAGCCCTTGAAGCAGAGAATCATTCACAATTGAATTCAAATTTTAGTTTCCCCATTCATGAGATAACTAATTTTTAAACAATGATGCACTTTTGTCAACATGATTCCTGCCTCCCTCGCCTTCCATCTCTGAATGTATGAATCTGGTTAAATATTTTTTTCCTTTTTGCTTTGTCAGAAACCACTGCATATTCTGTCCTTATACTAGATTGTGTAGACAGCATTGATTTTGGTGTCTGCCTCTCTTCCTAAATTGTAGAGTTATTGATACGAGAAAGCTTCATTCATGTTTTTACCTCTAGCATGTGACACAATTAGAATGAAACATTAGAAATTAAACACCAGTGAAAAGAAACTGGTAACTTTCTATAATGTGATTTTTCTCATCTATGAAATGAAGATGATTAAAGCATACCCCTTTGAATTTTTTGTGGGGATTTTATCTGGTAATGTTTGGAATATGCTTTCTAAATATGATATACCGTTGTTCTCATATTTGGATTAATTGGGGTTTGGCAGAAGACAAGAAGAAGAGAACCAGCAAAGCATCTAGAAATGTCCTAGCCCACTTTTCCTAAATTGAGATTGCATAGGGAGGATCTGGACATTTGGCTTGTGAGACATATTTTGAGTAAATGAATTGACATTGGACAGAGAATCTCCTTTCTGGCAAACTGTATGCCTTTCCCACTAGATTATATGCTCACTATGGTTGGGATATGCTTTATTAATTTCTGAACTTCTGTATGCTTTTAAATGTAACTAAGAAAATGAATATGTAATCATTTAATTTTGAGGGCTTTTCCAGGACAAAATCTTTTATGCCTTAAAGCTCCACATATTCCTGGCTTGTATCTTTTCTTGAAAACCTGGATGGTGGAAGGATTCAGTTGGAAATACCAATTTTTGGGAGAAGGGAGTGAGGTGAATTTGAAACATGTTATCAGATTTGACAGTCAGACATATGGGACTGGAATACATAAAAGAGAGAGGAGCTGGAACATTATTTAAAATTTCACAATTCTTTTTTTCATATATTTTTATTGTAATTAATAGAAGGGTTACATGATATTTGCCAGATAGATGGTGCATTAATTCACATACATTGATACCCTTTCACATGTCTTGGTCCCCATTTCCCTCCCCCCTACCCCACCCCTCATCTTGTTTTCCCCCCTTCCCTATCCAATTTCAAATAACCAAATACAAATATATCCGATATGTCAGGTAACAAAGTGAGATACTGTAACAATATGAGATAACCAAGGGACAGCAAAAGAGATGAGAGATAACATAGTACCTTAAGAACAACAACCATTCATTATATGGCTTATGTTTCTATATCCTAGAGATCCTTTCATTTAGCGTCCTACTATATAGCCTTTTGTATCAAGGTTTTGCTCTGTTGCAAATCTCTGCTAGGAGAGCCCAAGGTTTCTACTGATTATGACAAATGAGGGAAACCATTGAGCCTAAGTTCCTTTGAGTCTGGCTTACTTCACTTAATATGCTCTTTTCTAAGTCTTTCCATTTCCTAACAAATGGGGCGATGTCATTCTTTCTGACAGCAGCATAGAATTCCATTGTGTACAAATACCACATCTTGTTGATCCACTCATCAACTGAGGGGCATCTAGATTGGTTCCATATCTTTGCTATGGTAAATAGTGCTGCAACGAACATGGTTGTGCTGGTGGATTTAGTCGGTACTCTACACAATCAGTGGAGTTTCTCTAGTCACATACTATAGAAATGATCCCTGAAAATATAGTCTAAAATTTCACAATTCTTAACAGTAAAATAGAGAGTACATCATACAGATTCAATAGTGGTCACTGTTATGGCTTACTCATTGAAAACACATAAGAAGTCAGGCACAGGTAGATTATATTTTGAAGTCATCCGAAGCATCAAAGTCCATGAGACTCTTATCTCCAATAAACAACTCAGAAAAAGCTGCAAGTGGTGCTGAATGGAGAGTCTTGAGCCAAAGGACAGTGCCAAGGCCCAGAGTTCAAGCCGTAGGCTCTCCCTTCACCCCTACCCCCACAGTGTTTATTGAGTCACTCTAAAGTGTGGGACTTTTCCCACTGTGTGACCAAGGACTGCTGTGATACTTGAGCACAGCTGTGAGATGGTAGGAGTTTTTCTCCAGGAAGACTTGATCTGGTTGTAGTGTAGAAGAAAGATTAAGAGGAAAGCAGTTAGGGTTGGGAGAATTCTTAGGAGGGTTAGCAAATCAGCAGATAAGCAGTCCAATAGTCGATAGCAGAGCTATGGCAGGTGGAAGAGGGGGAGAGACTTGGACTACACCCCACAGACTGGGCACTAGGAAGCCCTCAGCTCTGGGAGGAATAAAACACCTGAGGCTTTGGGACAAAAGGAAGTGATTGCATGCATGGGAAGATAATGAGAAACACAAGGGCTAAAGATTGGGAAAGCACCACTTATCTTTTTATTGCAAAACAGTACTTGGCAGAGCCCTGGGCAAGGTAGAGAAGATTGTGCTTGAGGACTTATGCCCTGCCCTAGAGAATGCAAAGTAAGTGTCACCTAAGAAATCATAGAACTGATCATAACCAGGAATTGGGACTGCTGGCAGAGCTCAGAGGTGGGGCGATTTCTGAGGAAAGGAATCGGAAGTAACAGTGATTATGAGAGGACAAAGCAATCCTAAAGTGCAGTGATATGTAGGCAGATTTATTCCATCCAGTTTTCCCCCTCTACACATTGATTTTTTTTTTTGCCAGTCCTGGGCTTGAGCTCAGGACCTGAGCACTGTCCTTGGATTTTTCTCAAGGCTAGAGCTCTACCACTTGAGCCTCAGCACCACTTCTGGCTTTTTCTAATATGTGGTACCAAGGAATCGAACATGGGTCTTCGTGCATGCTAGGCAAGCACTCTACCACTAGGCCAAACTCCCAACTATACATTGATTTTTATGGAGACTTTTCTCCAAATATAAAATTTGAAATAATTAATGAGAAGCTACTAAAACAAGAGAAACTACTTTCACTCAATAAAAGCTAATTTTTACAACCTCAGAATTACATATATTTGAAAATGTTGCTAAATAACAAGAAAGGAAAGTCATCTGGGCACCAGTGGCTCGTGCCTGTAATCACATTTGAGGATCAGAGCCAGCTCATGCAGACAAATCTGCGAGAATCTTGTCCCTAATTAACTAGTAAAAAGCCAGAACTTTTGGGGTCACTCAAATGACTGAATGCCATCCAAGAGTGAAAAAGCTATGTAAGAGCACAAGGTTCTGAGTTCGAGCCTAGTACCAGCATTAAAAAAGCACTGAAATAGCTCAATAGCTATGTGCATATGTGCATATGGCCATATAGGAGAATGCTAAGCAAAATGAACTCCAGAGTGTGGAAACAAGAGGTTTATCTTTGTGGTTATTGTTTATTAATGTACTGTGTGAAGTTACTCCTTTTCTTTTTTCTTTTCCCCTGCTGTTATTGTATCTGACTTTGCTACCTCATCTATTGTATATATATTTATTTGTTTATTTGAATTAGGAAAGGGAAGAGGAGCAACAAGATGATGAGGCAAAGGACAAAGGGTGAACCAATGTCACAGTGACACTCACAAGACAATATGTTGGAAATGGTGGGGGTGGGGGGAGGGAAAGGGGGAGAAAGACATGGGAAGGGGTGACAATGTTCCAGAAGTAAAGTACTTACTCCCTTATGAATGTAACTGTAACCCCCTATATGTAATCCTAATAATAAAATTAATCTCTACCAAATAAAAGACAAAATTATCCTGCTTGAGAAAGAAAAAATATTGAAAGATGAGATATATGAAAAACTATACCATTCTAATTGAGCTAAAATTTTGTTTTATAAATGTAGCTACATTGAAATGGAAAATGTCTGCATAAAGGTATTTATCACATATATTTCATAGTTATTCATTGCTAAGTCAGTTGTTTTATAGAATGAAAGCAGAATTATTCATTGTTTGACTATATATGCTATCACCAGCCCCCTTCCCACTTCCAGTGTTTTGTGGCGATAAATATTACTGCAATAATCCATTATGCAAATATATATTTTAAAGCATTGACATAGCACTTATTTCAGTTACAAAATAATTGTATATCTATTATTCTCTTGATCTATAAGCACCATGAGAAGGAAGGATAGAAATTATTGTTCCATTTTACAGATTAAGAAAGCCCAAAGTAAAAGGGAACAAGGGACCTTCCAGAGACACACACACACAGATACTTAACAGCTAGACTGAAGAGCCTGGACTTCTCAGTGCCTTCAGTTCTAGTCTAGGGATCCTTTTATTCTATTGCCATGAAAGGTAGGCTAAGGGAATTTTCACAAAGAGGCAGAGAATGGTGGGTCAGTGAGAAGGAAGCTTTCACGTGTATATGTATGTATGCATATATATTTATGTATACATTATCTGTATGTATATATGCATGCATATGTTTGTGTGTCTATATGGATATATAGCACTCATACATAATTACACATATACATAAACATGGCCAAACACGTTACATGATGTTTGGTAGAAATTCACGTTCAGTGAGAGAGGAACCAACGTAAGATGAGTAGTCCTACAGGGTTTTCAATATAATAAAATAACATAATGGGAGGATGACTGATGTTGCATAAAAGTGTCAGGAGAATGACAAAGGACACCTTAAAAGATCCCAACAATGACCCCTTTCCTCAAGGGACGAGAATAGTGAGGACACATAGACAGTTGGGCAGGATCACTCTCGCTGTACCTTCCTTAAGAATCTATAGGCGCTAACAGCTATGTTATTAAAATACAGAAATGGAATCAACTATGGGAATCATTGGAGACCAAGAACTTTTTTTTTTGATGGTCAAGAGCATGGGAAAAAGGCTGGCTGGAAGGGGAAACAATTCAGTCCAGAAAAATTCAAACTAATGATGAAAATGGAAGAATGTTTAGGGCTAGGAGTAGGGTAAGACAGTGAGTGAGGCACCTGCCCTGAGTGTAAACTTGAAGGTGGTGCAAAAAAAGAAATTCAAGAATCAATCAAGTCATTACTGTGTTGTCTCAGAGTCAGAGAGGCAATCTTCAATCTGGTTTCTGTGTTGCTCCTCACACAACTCTCGTCACAGGGCCCTTGTTTCCCACTGGCAAGATGGGATAAAATGTCAGGGCACCATTTTTCCCCTGGGGGTCTTCAGTACCTCTTGTGACTTCCGTGTCCCTTTTCATGTGGCAGAGAGCTACCCTATTCTTCAGGGAAGCCTCAGCTATGCTTTTCAGAAGCCAAATTTAAAAATCTATTCATTACAATGGAATGAAGAAGATCTATCCAGGTTATCTTACTCAAAACCAATCCATTGTTGTTTTTTCCTCATATCTACAAAGTATCCTCACAAGAACACCTAGGTCAGTGATTGAAAAAATGGGATACTATATCAGAGTCAAGTAGGCACCATAACAAACCATGGCACTGATGGTTAAGCAATCTATTGCCCACTGCTTTCTCTCGGGCACCAAAAATGTCACTCAGAGAAATCAGAACACGATGGGGAATAGTGACTGTATTAGGCTTTGCTGGTATCTCTGACTTTAGTATTGACCATGACCTCTGTCATCTGTTAATACCCCTTGGTCGTGAGCTCTGGCAGGGTGAGCGACTTCTCTCTGATTTGCCAGAAGCAAGTGGTTATGTTAGCAGAGGAGCCAAAACACTAATTTCAGTGATTTGACTCTATTACACATTCTGTGGAGCCAGAGGGTGGGCTGTTGCCTTTTCCTTTGGCTCTTGTAAACACTTTATGCTTGTTATGGTGGTTGAAATGCTGGATTTGATCTTTGATTTCTGTGCCAGGAGGTTTGCAGCAAATGAGAGGTGTGGTCTGTTGGGGACGAAAGGCTGTGGCTTTGGCCTCTCTGTGCGCTGTCAGAGCACACACGTGTTCGGCAACATGCGAGTGCATTGTGTGGGGGCTCCTTCTCCAGCTGGGAGGACTGCCCAGAGGAATTGTGGGGCATGATCCAGGTAGGGGGTATGGTAGAAATAGTACCAGGCTTGGAATGAACACCTACTGCTGTGTCTCTTCAGCAGCAGTTTCTCTCCTCCCCTCTTCTCCTACCTGGGGATGGGTTAGGAACAGGCTCTTAGGATTCAGGAGTGCGGAAGACAGATGGAGCCCTGTCCTAGCACTTACCCATTGAGCAGTGCAAGTGAGTAGCAACAATCAGATTGTTAGGATCTACTGAGGCTTACCATGTCCCTTGTGTGTGTGGCCTATGATAGACCAAGTTGGGGTTCATCTAGTTTGAAGAAAGGGAAACCTCTACAGGCAGTGACTAATCATCACTATCTTTCCTACTCTGCATTCTTCTCCCAAGGTCTTCTCATCTGCCTTTGTCTTGTTTCTTCCCAGGCCACTCCCAGGGGAGCTTCTCTATTCTGTTACTTCACTTGTGTTCTTGTCTTGCATCTGCACCGATCTGGTGAGCACCTCTTAGGGAATCCCTCAGGAATTTCAATGCACCTGTGTGGAGAACTTCTATCTTACATTCTATGTTCCTTTATCTTATATTCTATGTTGCCTTATCCTGTATTACACTGTTCTATCCTACCAACAAGTCAAGTAGCTCTGCCCTTCCCAAAGTCTTATCTCATTTCCTCTTGATCTGGTTTGAACTGCTGTGATCTGGTTTGTACCGATTTGAACCAGTCTCTTCTGGTGTGATCCAGTCTAAACTGGTTTGAACTGGATTGTCTTAAACATTGCTTTGGGAAGTGGACATACTTCCTGTCACTCTCCATTTTATCATCCCTCCGTACTTTAACCCATATTCTCCAGGCCTCTAGAACAGATATTGTTTTTTTTCATATATTTTTTATTGTAATTAATAGAAGGGTTACATGATATTTGCCAGATAGATGGTGCATTAATTCCCATACATTGATACCCTTCACATGTCTTGGTCCCCATTTCCCTCCCCCCTACCGCCACCCCTCATCTTGTTTTCCCCCATTCCCTATCCAATTTCAAATAACCAAATACAAATATATCCGATAGATATATCAGGTACCAAAGTGAGATACTGTAACAATATGAGATAACCAAGGGACAGCAAAAGAGATGAGAGATAACATAGTACCTTAAGAACAACAATCATTCATTATATGGCTTATGTTTCTATATCCTAGAGATCCTTTCATTGAGCGTCCTACTATTTGGCCTTTTGTATCGAGGTTTTGCTCTATTGCAAATCTCTGCTAGGAGAGCCCAAGGTTTCTACTGATTATGACAAATGAGGGAAACTATTGAGCCTATGTTCCTTTGAGTCTGGCTTACTTCACTTAATATGACCTTTTCTAAGTCTTTCCATTTCCTAACAAATGGGGCAATGTCATTCTTTCTGACAGCAGCATAAAATTCCATTGTGTACAAATACCACATCTTGTTGATCCACTCATCAACTGAGGGACATCTAGGTTGGTTAGAACAGATATTCTTTATATAACCTTGTCACACTGTTATGGTTTTCAGGAGCTCTTCACTGAGCTCTGCAGCTAGATGCCTGGGTTCTAAACCCATCTTTGCCTCTTTTTTTTTTTGCCAGTCCTGGGCTTGAGCTCAGGGCCTGAGCACTGTCCTTGGACTTTCTCAAGGCTAGAGCTCTACCACTTGAGCCTCAGCACCATTCTGGCTTTTTTGTATGTATGTGGTACTGAGGAATTGAACCCGGGTCTTCGTGCATGCTAGGCAAGCACTCTACCACTAGGCCAAACTCCCAGCCCCCATCTTTGCCTCTTAAAACCTAGGTCACCTGGGCATGTTGTTAACCACTCTAGGCTGTGGTTGGTCCTTCTACAGGTAGCTACATTTCTGTAGCAGGGATGTGATGCACAGTGCTTGTAAAGCTGTCCAGTGTGATATCAGCATCCCATTTGGTCCTTAGACTTCCGTATTTTCCCCTCATACTTGGATCTTTTTGTTGTTATACATCTAAGTATATTTGATTTTTTGAAATATTATAGTCATAAACAAATAGCTGGATATACATGAGCTATGGACACATGGTACACTTGTGTTTCTTCATGTCCCTCTAAAAACTGAGCACATAATACATCTGCATAGGGGTTGAGAATGTGGCTTTGTAGCAGAGTGCTTGCCTAGCATGCATGAGGCCCTGGTTTCAATTCTTCAGTACCCATAAACATAAATAAATTAATAAAATTAAAAAAACTAAAAAATATAATTAGCCTGCATATACATATTGAACTCATCTATGTCCAGAGAATAGCATTCCATCTTACTAAGCATACAGGATACAGTTCCATTGGAGTTGGTTGTCAGTGTGCTAGTCATTCTTCCAGGGGTAGGAAGTGACAACTGGTCTCAGTGAAAGTTATGCCCTTAGTGAGGATGGCCTCAGAGTTACTCTGCCTTCATGAAATGAAGCCACTTAGGAACATGGAAAATTGGGCTAGGAGTTTGGACTAGTGATAGAGTGCTTGCCTAGCATGCACGAAGACCCAAGTTCGATTCCTTAGCACCACAGAAGTGGGGTTGTGGCTCAAGTGGCAGAGCAGTAGGTCTTGAGAAAAGCCAACAGAAGTGCTCAAACCCGGAGTTAACCCCCAGGATTGGGAAAAAAAAGGAACATGGAAAATCTTGGGGATGACCTCATGCAAGGAACTTGCTGATAAAATAGCAGTGTAGGTTAGACCCGAGAACCTTGCATTCTCAGAGTATTCATTAGGATTTTCTGAAATCTCTGACCCCTATAATTTCATCATTGTTTACATTATTTAATTATGGCCTCTGATAGACTCATTTTTGTTCTGTTATTAGACATGAATTTTAGCGGAATAACCATCAGCCCAAACATACCTCTCGATTCTTTGCCATATCCTACCTTTCAAGATAAATCAATATGTCATTAAAATGTTCGTGCATGGGAAGATCTCTCAGAAGGCAGCTGGGGGAGCCAGGAGGTGTTTTTGCAGGAAGGGATGTAGTCAGGAGTCTTTACACAGCCCGTTTCCCCAGAGTGGTGTGCTTCATACCCAACAATCCAAGGGGGTAGGGCAGAGGACTCCTTTAATTCATATAGAATCATTTTTTCTTAATTTGGAATTGTAATGGTGATTTCAATGTTTAATGAGTCATGGGGGAGGAAAGATGTAATATTAGGGCAACCCTGCCCATCTACAAGTTAAAGAAAAATAAAGGCCAGATTCAGATGGCTCACATCTGTAATGTTAGCTACTCTGAAGATAAAGATCTGGAGGACTGAAGTTGGAAGCCAGAGCTCACAGCAGAGTCTGTTAGACTCCATCTTCAATTAACCAGCAAAATACCAGCATGGAAGTGTGGCCCAAATGTGTTCTAGTGGAACTAGGCTTCTAAGTAAGAGTAAATTCATTGCAGTGTGTGTGTGTGTGTGTGTGTGTGTGTGTGTGTGTGTGCGCACATGTGCACAGAAAATGGCTTTTTCCTCCCTGATGCTGTCATACATACCACTATCGTTCTTAGTTTATGTTGATATTCCTTCTTTCAGGGCCATGAATTCCTTGAGGATGAAAAGAATGTAATTTATGGGTTTCTTCCCTGCATCTTGCTCATAATAGGTTCTTAGGTAATATCTACTAAATGAGATAAGATAAAAGGCACACATTTTGTAGCTCAATAAATCAAAGCACAGATCCTTCAAACTAAAATGTTCTTATTGCCTCCTGTGCCTTTGGTAAACAACAACTTACCGTTTATGAAGAATGTACTGGATTGGTTCCATATCTTAGCTATGGTGAATGATGCTTCAATGAACATGCTTGTGCTGATAGCTTTAGTATGACCTTGCTGTGGTCATTTGGATAATTGCCCAGTAGTGGGACTGCTGGGTCACAGGGGAAAGCAAACTTTACAAGTTGGTTTTCAGCTCCTTGTGTCTTTTCCTAATGGGTTTTCCTTGTCATGGGTGACGCCAAGAGAAAGAAGAGGAGCCCAGATGAACCTCTCTTATATGATCAGGTTAAGGTAACCAAGGGAGGTCTGTCTTTAGGGGAGTAGGGAGGGGAAAGTGGAAGAAAATGAGGGAGAGGGTAACTGTTCAAAATGAAATGTACTGGGGCCAGGAGCATAGCGTAGTGGTAGAGTGCTTGCCTAGCATGCATGAAGCCCCGGCTTCAGTTCCTCTGTAGGACATACACAGAAGAAGCTGTAAGTGGTGCTGTGGCTCAAGTTGCAGAGTGCTAGCCTTGAACAAAATGTGTCCGAGGAGAGTGCCCAGGTCCTGAGTTCAAGCTGCAGAACTGACAAAAAAAAAGAAATGCACTCATTACCTTACGTATATGTAACTGTAACTGCCTTTGTCATCATCTTTACAAAAAATATAGTACATGCTAGGCATTGATTAGTAGCATATACTTATAATCGTAGCTACTCAAGAGACTGAGATCTGAGCATCATGATTTGAAGCCAGTCTAGGCAGAGAAATCAGAGACGATTGTTCATCTCCAATTAGCTACCAAAAAGCTGGCTCAAGTGGTAGAGCACCAGCCTTTGGGCAGAAAAGCCAAGTGACAACATGAGATCTTGGATTCAAGCCCCACTACTAGCGTGTGGACACGCGCGCACACACACACACACACACACACACACACGAAAAGAAAGTACATCTACTATGTACTGGGAATTGTATCAAGCATGTTTGATATAATGTTTTGACCATTAACAAGTCATTGACTTGTTAACGTTGTTAACATTGACTATTAACATGTCATCAATTGTCTTGTACAGATGAAGAAGCAGAGCTCATCAAGCTTAGATAATTTGCCAGATCACATAGTTAGAAAGTAGTGGTACTATCTAGTATATTGTATATGTTTATTTGTTTATTTGAAATAGGATAAGGAAGGGGGAAAACGAGGGGAGGGGGTGAGGGGAGGGAAATGGGGACAAAAACATGAGAAGGGGTGTCAATGTTTGTGAAGTAATGCCCCTTCTATCTGGTGAATGTAATGTAACCCTTTTGTTAATTATAATTAAAAAAATAAAATAGTGGTACAATTGAAATCAAAGCCTGAGCTCTTAACACAGGCTCTGGAGCCTTCCATTTCCTATGATTGATATTCTGTGCACAACCTTCTATTTCTCATACAAATGGAAAAGCCACTGCCCTTCCTTCCTGAAATAAAAAGAAACAAGGCCTCTTCCATGCTCTAGGCAGTTTGGCTACTCAGAGAGGATAAACCAATATTATCTAGGAATCATGGTTAACTTGGGTTTGCTTCAGCTGCTAAATCCCAAGGAGCACGTGAGGAATTCGAAGTGTTCCCATTAGATCTGAGTCTGGGGTGAGTTGAAGAAAAGATTGTTCTTCCCTCAAATGACTACTCTGTTGTCTTCCAACCCTGGAGTCCCAGCAGGAAGCTCTCTCTCTCAGAGGGAGCTGTTTCAAATCTTGCCCAGTTTCAGGGTGGGAAATACCAACTAGAGGAAGGATTAGCTCTTTCCAACTCTGTTACTTACTATTGTAGACAGGAAAAGCGAAGATATTGTTGCGATTCAATGACTTATTTTCAGAAGGATTTTTTTTGGACTGTCCTGGAGCCCAGGCACTGTATCTGAGCTTCTTTTTGCTTAAGACTAGTATTCTACCATGAGACACAGTACCACTTTTGACCTTTTCTGAGTAGTTTATTGGAGATAAGAGTTTCGTAGACTTCTGCCCTGGCTGGCTTCTATCATGATCCTCTGACTTCAGCCTCCTAATTAGCAAGGATTACAGGCATGAGGCATAGGCACCCAGCTTTGAGAGGGATCTTAATTGGCTGGTTACTCTTTGCAAGGTCCTATTCCTGGAGAAACCTCAGTTGGTTTTCAGCTCCATGTGTCTTTTCCTAATGGGTTTTCCTTGTCATGGGTGATGCCAAGAGAAAGAAGAGGAGCCCAGATGAACCTCTGAACCTCTCTTATATGATCAGGTTAAGGTAACCAAAGGAGGTCTATCTTTTCTTTCTGCCTGCCTTTGCCTTTTTTTTTTGCCAGTCCTGGGCTTGAGCTCAGGGCTTGAGCACTGTCCTTGGACTTTCTCAAGGCTAGAGCTCTACCACTTGAGCCTCAGCACTACCTCTGGCTTTTTCTATGTATATGGTACCGAGGAATCAAACCTGGGTATTCATGCATGCATCTGTGGAAAGATGTTTCTCCCGCAATAATTGCAGTTAAAAAGATGGCTCTGGAGACAATGTGGCCTTAGCAGGTTTAAGTAATCTTAGATAATTTTTGTAAACATTAGTGACACTAAAATATCTGTGTCATAAGTTTCTGTGGGATTAAGTTTCTGTGCTAGAAATGTGAATGACACATAGTAAAGGCGTTTTAAAGTGAGCTGTTACTGATATTTGGTTGATGAACTTTTGTAATACCCCCACCCCCGCACTGAGGACCAACCTCATAAATCGGGTGGGATTTACTGTTAGACAGCTAGGCATTCAGAAAATTAGAACTCAGTGAAGACCGAGGATCCTGGAGACCTATGGGTCACTGAGGACCCTGAGATCTTGAGGTAATTTAATATGGAGAGAGACAGATACACATCTTATTTTTTTTTTTTTGCCAGTCCTGGGACTTGAACTCAGGGCCTGGGCACTGTCCTTAGACACATTTTGCTCAAGGCTAGTACTCTGTCACTTGAGCCACAGCACCACTTTCAGCTTTTTCTGTGTATGTGGTGCTAAGGAATCAAACCCAGGGCTTTGTGCATGCTAGGTGAGCACTCTACCACTAGGCTATGCTCCTGGCCCCACACATGTTATTTTATTTTATTTTATTTTTTTTGCCAGTCATGGTCTTAAGCTCAGGGCCTGTCCTTGGATTTTTCTCAAGGCTAGGACTCTACCACTTGAGCTTCAGCACCACTTCTGGCTTTTTTTTTCTAAGTATTTGGTACCAAGGAATCGAACCTGGGTCTTCGTGCATGCTAGGTAAGCACTCTACCACTAGGCCAAACTCCTGCCCCATATGTTATTTTTAAGACAGGAACTAGGGTGTGTTTTTTGTAAGGATGTTATCTTACAGGGCTGAGGCATATTCTTGCCAAGAGTGTCAATCACCAGCTCATTTCTTTCTGGTTGAAGGCATTCTTAAATCCAATGACTGTAGATGTATTTGGAATGGTATTTAGGAAAATGGACTTCTTTATTAAAAACAGTGTAAAAATAATATAATCCAAAGTTAGAGAAAGGCTTTTAGGAGGTGGGCTGAGAAAGGGGAGAGGACTTTGCCCCTCATCCTATTTACTGAACATATTATAGTCATTTTCTATAAAAACATAACTTTTGCTAAATTGAAATTTCAGTCATGACATTTATACAAGTTTGGTCAGGGACTTGCTGAATATCTTCAGGGAAAAGATTATGGATCCTTTTTGGGGGGGAGGGAGGAGCATCTTAACCTACCTGGATCTGGTTTCTAGTTTTGATGAAAATAGATGACGATAGCCGGGGGCTGGTGGCTCATGCCTGTATTCCTAGCTACTCAGGAGGATGAGATCTGAGGATTACGGTTCAAAGCCAGCTCAGACATGAAAGTCTGAGAGACTTTTATCTCTAATTAACCACCAGAAAACTGGAAGTGGCGCTGAGGCTCAAGTGGTATAGCAGTAATCTTGAGGTGAAGAGCTCGGGGACAGTGCCCAGGCCCAGTTCAAGTCTCACAACCAACAGGGAAAAAAAAAAGAAATAGATGAGTGTATCTTAGCTTGTTCACTGTGTATTGTGCTCAGCTATAACATACAGGCTAAAGGTTTCCAAAGACTCAGGATTCAGATGTCATCCATATGGCTTTTGGTTGATAGATTTATATAGTTTATGTGGTGAATTTACTCAGCATTTTTTAAAATTGTATTTTATTGTTGTATTTTATTGAGGGGTTGCAGTTACATTTGTCAGGTAATGGGTGCATTACTTCTTGAACCTTCTCATGTTTTTGTCCCCCTTTTCTACCACCCCCTCCCTATCATCTTGTTTTTCCCCTCACCTTCCCTATTTCAAATAAACAAACGTATATACAATATACCAGGTAATAAAGTCAAATACAGTAACCACATGAGATAAACCATAAAGGGAAAAAAAGAGAAAAGAAACTTCACATAGTACATTAAGAACAACAATCACAAGGGTAAACCTCTTGTCTGCTTTGTCTTTATGGTAGTCCCCATATCCTCTGTTTCTATGCTGGTCTATCTAGGTCTTTGGTCAGATTATCTTGTCCCTTTCTCCTTCATCAATTAGGCCACCCAAATTGTAGGAAACTATGCACGGAGAAGGGAGTATTGAATAATACCTTTTATATGTTGGTTATAATAAACTACACAGACGCTGAGGCTTATACATCACAACAGCAATTTATTTCTTACAATTTTGGTAGGTGAGAGTCCCAGATAAAAGTGCTAGCAGAGCTGGTGTCTGGTGAAGGTCTCTTTCCAGGTTTGCAGGCAGAGACTTTATATTATCCTTTACATGAATGATAAAAGGGAGAAGGGAGATCCCTGGATTCCTTCTTAAATCTCATTTATATAAGAGGGCCCTTCTCTTATGACCTATCCATTCACTGAAGGCTCTAGAATCACCATACTCGAGATTTCATTTCAACATAGGCACTTGGGGAGAGGGCGTGACGTCTATAGCTGAGTTCTGTTCATAGCAGAGGAAGGCCATGAGTTGTATGTTCCACTCCCCTTACTGAGTCATCTTATAAATGGCTTCATTTCAAGAGAAAAAGGTTAGTTTCGGGTCCCTCTTGAAACATTTACATGACGCTAGCCAAATGCAGGAGAGACTGGATCTATAACCTCTGGAGAGGCCTTGTGTGTCTGCTTTGGGCCACATCCAGGGCCCTGCCCAGACTTCGACCAGCCTCCTCCATCCTCTTTCCTGGAGAAGTCCACAGTGAGGGTAGGAGTCAGTGTTTATCTTGGTGGGCCTCCCTGATGTGGACACTGCTGCTCTGTTTGCCTGCCTCAAGTGAGCTGCTCTTCTTTAAGTGGGTCAGGCACTGTCCCCCAGTTGCTTGGCCTGCCAGTGATGTTGGTCCTGGTTTCCCAGGGCCTCTTGGATCCTAAGGACAGGACTGATAACCTCTATTTGTACCAACCTATCAAGAAGAGCAGCCAGTTATGATCTGCAGCCAGGCCTGCAAGCACCCTTAACCCAAAGTCTTGAACAGTGAGTTGAAACTTCACTTCTCTTTTATATCGGGCTGAGTCATTGAACAGGTGGACCTGTTTAATTATGCATAGCCTGTACCAAACCCAGCTCTAGGGGTGAGAATGAGCCAGGTCTGCTTGCTGGCAGCCGAAGCTGGTGAATTATACTGGGTATAAGAAAGAATGATAGAATCAGACTGTGCTCAAATTCCAATTCCATTGCTTCCTGGATGTGTTAACGTTGGCAAACACTTTTCCTTCTCTGTGTCTGAAATTTCCCCTGTAGAGAATACACATACTTTGAGGATATCATTTTAAGGATTGAATACATTAGATTAGCACTGAGGATTGATATATTTAGAGTAAGAACGTAAGTAGTAATGATAGTTGGTTATTTTGAACCTAAGAGCAGGACAAAGATTGGCACAGTATTTTCAAAACATGATTCAACTATTTGGTGTCTATAAGAAATTCTCTTCAAATATTGATACACAAGAAGAGATAGGTAGACCATGGCTTTAGACTGTCCCAGGTAAAAGTATGAGACTCTATGTGAAAATAGAGTCAAAACAGAAAGGGTTTGGGGTATGTAACTCAAGTTGTAGAGTATCAGCGTAGTAAGTGCAAGACCCTGAGATCAAACCTCAGTACTAACAACAAAAAAATCCCAAGTAAATAAAGAGAATAAACACAAAGATACAGGCATATTGAAATAAAAGAAAATATTTTATCATACAAATACTAATCAAATAAAAGCAGGACCAGCCATATTAATAGATATGAAAATCTCAACAAAATATCAGAAAATGTAGTATATGAAAAAATTACATGTTATAGTTGTTGGATTCATTTCAGATGTGCAATACTAATTTTTACATCATATTAATTATGATGAAATTATGATAAAATATCTTTTTGGAAATAGGGCATAAAAAGGAATTACCTTGACTTAAATAAAGGACATTTATAATAAATCTACAGCTAACCTTATCTGTAATGAGGAAGGGCCTTCTCCCTAAGACTGGAATTAGGGCAAGGATCCTGCCTCTGCTCCTCTCACTCTTAATCAGTATAGTTCTGGAAGCAGTAGTAACTGCAATAAATAAATAAGGAAGTAAAATTATAATTGAAGGTGACGAAGTGGGTTTTTTATTTCCCTTAGTCTTGGGGCTTGTACTCGAGGCCTGGGCTCTGTCCTTGAGGGTCTCTGCTCAATGCCAGCATTCTACCACTTGAGCCACAGTGCCACTTCCAACTTTTTTCTGTTTATGTGGTACAGAGGACTCAAACCCAGGGTTTCACGCATGCGAGGCAAGTACTCTACAACTAAGCCACATTTCTAGCTCTGACATTTTCTTATGTAAAAAGTTCGAAGAAATCCTCTTAGAACAAATTAATGGGTTTAGTAAATACAAGCATCAAGTAAATTTCTGTATGACAATAATGAATATGGAAACACCCAATTTAAAAATACAATGGGGTGGGCACAGTGGCTCACTCCTGTAATCCTAGCTGCTCAGGAGGCTGAGATCTGAGAATCAAGGTTCAAAGCCAGCCTGGGCACAAAAGAACCTGAGACTCTTATCTCCAATTAACCTCTAGAAAATGGGAAGTGGGGCTTGGCCAAGGATAGGGTGGTAGCCTTGAGCTGAAGAGTTCAGGGACAGAAACCAGGCCCAGAGTTCAAGCCAGATGACCCACAAAAAAACCCCTCAAAAACCACCCCCCCCAAAACCAACTTAGTCTAAATGAGATCTTTGGGTCCTTACTAAATATCACTTTTATTGATGATAATGAAGATAATATTGGTGGCTCAAACTGGTTACAATCTTTCAGGTCACTTAGAGCAAGGTTCACCATGTTAGCTTTTCTTTTTTCTTTGGTCGGTCATGGGACTTGAACTCTGGGCCTGGACACTGTCCCTGAGATCTTCAGCTCAAGGCTACTGCCCAACCCCTTGAGCAACAACACCACTTCTGGTTTTCTGGTGGTAAATTGGAGATGAGAGTCTCACGGGACTTTTATGCTTTGAACCAAGATCCTCAGATCTCAGCCTCCTGAGTAGCTAGGATAACAGGCATGAGCCATCTGCACTCAACAGGTTTCCTTTTTCTTTTTTTTCCATATATTTTTATTGTAATTAATAGAAGGGTTATATTATATTCATCAGATAGAGGGTGCATTACTTCACATACATTGATACCCTTTCTCATGTCTTGGTCCCCATTTCCCTCTCCCCACCCCTGTCCCTCATCTTGTTTTCCTTCCTTCCCTATCTGATTTCAAATAACCAAATACACATATATCAGATAACAAGGTGAAATACTGTAACAATATGAGATAACCAAGGGACAGCAAAAGAGATGAGAGATAACACAGTACATTAAGGACAACAATCACTCAATATGGCTTTTGTTTCTATATCCTGGAGGTCCTTTCATTTAGTGTCATACTATATGGCCTTATGTATCTAGGTTTTGTTCTATTGTAAATCTCTGGTAGGAGAGCCCAAGGTTTCTACTGATTATGACAAATGAGGGAAACCATTGAGCCTATGTTCCTTTGAGTCTGGCTTACTTCACTTAATATGATTTTTTCTAAGTCATTCCATTTCCTTACAAATGGGGAGATGTCGTTCTTTCTGACAGCAGCATAGAATTCCATTGTGTATAAATACCACATCTTGTTGATCCACTCATCAACTGAGGGACATCTGGGTTGGTTCCCTATCTTTGCTGTGGTAAATAGTGCTGCAACGAACATCATTGTGCTAGTGGATTTAGTATGTCCTTGTTTCTGGACGCTAAGGAAAGGTAAATGCCAAGTAGTGGGATTGCTGGGTCATAGGGAAGCTCTATGTTTAGTCTTTTGAGGAACTGCCATATTGCTTTCCATAGTGGTTGAATGAGTTTGCACTCCCACCAGCAATGTTGTAGTGATCCCTCCTGGCCACATTCCCTCCAGCATGTATTGTTAGTAGATTTCTCGATCATGGCCATTCTAACTGGAGTGAGGTGGAATCTTGGAGTTGTTTTGATTTGCATTTCTTTTATGGCCAGAGATGTTGAGCATTTCTTCATGTGTCTGTCTATAGGCCATTCTTATTTCTTTTTCAGAGAATACTCTCTTTAAGTCTTTGGCCCATCTTTTGATGGGATGGTTATTTCTTTGGAGATTAGTTTTGGAGTGAGTCAAGTTTTTGAGCTGTTGATATATTTTAGATATGAGGCCTTTGTCCCTTATATAGCTAGTGAAGATCTTTTCCTACTCTGTAGGCTTTCTAGTTAATTTGCTAGTTATGTCCTTTGCCATACAGAAGCTCTGCAGTTCAATGCAGTCCCACTTATCCAGGATTTCTCTGATTTGTTGTGTTTCTGGGTCCTTATTAAGAAAGTTTCGACCTGTGCCAAGGAGACCTAGTGTATCTCCTATTCTTCCTTATAAAGTTTCCAGTGTATCTGCTTTTACTTCGAGGTGTTTGATCCATTTGGAGTTAATCCTGGTGCAGGGTGACCAATAAGTATCCAACTTTATTTTTCTGCAGGTGCTTAACCAATTCTGCCAGCACCATTTGTTGAAGAGGCTGTCTTTTTTCCATTCTACCTTTTTGGCTCCATTGTTAAAGATTATGTGGCCATAGGTCTGTAGGTTAATATCTGGGTTCTCAGTTCTATTCCATTGGTCTTCAGGCTTGTTCTTGTCCAGCAGGTTTTCTTTTCTTTCTTTTCTTTCATTCTCTTCCCTTCCCCTTCCCCTTTCCTCCCGTCCTGTTCTCCTTCCTTTCCCCTTCCCTTCCCCTCCACTTTCCTTCTCTTTCCCCTCCCCTTTCCCCTTCCCCCCCCTCTCTCTCTCTTTCTCTCTCTCTCTTTCTTTCTTTCTTTCTTTCTTTCTTTCTTTCTTTCTTTCCTTCCTTCCTTCCTTCCTTCTTTCTTTCTTTCTTTCTTTCTTTCTTTCTTTCTTTCTTTCTTTCTTTCTATCTTTCTGACACTCTTGGAGCTTGAACTCAGGGCCCGAACACTGCCATCAGGCCTTTTCCTCCACTAATGCCTTGCCACTTGAGCCACAGCACCACTTCTGGCTTTTCTATGTATATGGTATTGAGGAATCAAATCTGGGCTTTGTACCTCTCTACAAGAAAGATTGTCATGACTCACAGAGTAGGGGCATCCAGAGTGTGTCAGTAGATGTGAGACACCCCAAAATTGTCCTGGATTAAACTGAGTTGTTCTGTCAGAACATTGGCTAGAGAAGGCTTTAGGAAAGTACCAAGGAACAGAAAGGGAACCTGAGAGTCTGAGTCCCAATGTATCCCTAGACAACTGCCAATGGATGGTTCTCAGGTTTTCCATTCTTTTATCAGTGGATTGGTATATTGGAATTGGTATTCATGAATGATGAAGACACAAGGCCCCTGGGTTCTTCTTACAATGTTCTGCCAGAAAACTGCCCCTCCTTTTGTTGTGACTTCTGAGTTTCATAATTCAGATTGATTGTCACGGATCTCATTCTGGTAAGCAGCACTGGCTTTGCACACTATTTGTACATCTCTTCAAACTAAGGTCTGGGCTGCACTGTGGATTTGACTCTGGTTCTGGTTCCAATTGCTATGTGATCTTCAGGGATAGTGGAGAGCAAAATGCCAGGCCCTGTTTAGTCTTTCCCACAGCCCTATAAGTGCAGTTATTAAACTTGTTTGAGAACTGAAGGAGCATAAACACACAGAGAGAAAATAACTTGCCCTAGGTCATACAGTAAACAAATAGAAGAATTAGGATTTAAACCTAGGCAGTGAAACATGAACATATGTGCATTTTGACTACTAAGTTAGTTTACCGGTCCAATGTCGGGCTTTGTAGGGGATGATTATCTCCATTTTTATCAAAAAGGAAATTGAGATTTAGGGGTGTTATAAAACCCATATGCAGTCACACAGCTCATAGAAGATGGGCTATGTACGTTCCCAGGCTGCCTGGCTCCAGACACCACATTCCTAATTAACCACCACTCCAGTGTGGAAAAATCACCAGGCTTGGGGTTAAGATACTCAGGCCAACTTTGCTAAAATGCAACACATGGAACAGACTGACTCACTTCTCCTGTATGGTTCTCCCTCATTTACCCAACAACTATTTCTAGCAGACCTACTGTGCACAAGGCACGATTAGTGCTGGATACATACTAGTAAAAATGGTCTGTGGTTCCTTGACTCTTCTGTTTCCTCATGTGTGAAAGATGACTAATTCTCCTTTTCAAAAAACAGACCTCTTTTTTCATAAACACGGTCAGGCCTTCCTAATGGTCTTTACCATGACTAAAAACAAATGAAAGCATTAATAAGGTGGAGCGGTTTTTGTTGAATCACATAGGCCTTCACTCCCATCCTTGAGGAGATGTGTACACTGCTTCCTGCTCCCTGTCCACATTCTTTTAAGAAGCATTGGATGGATCCCAACAATAAAATTAAAAATTAAAAAAAAGGAGAAAAAGGAGACATTGGATGCGATTTTTTTTTTAAAAAACAAAGGGATCTACAGCTAAATTTCTTAATTGCTTTGAAATGCTGGGATTGTGTTTAATTCGTATTCTTTTTTCTTTTTTTTTCCCTACCAAAGTTTGGTTCTTGGCATAATACAATAAATAAAACTTTACTCATTGCTTTTACTGAAAAACTGTTCCTCCCCAAGGGGCATTGCTGGTGTGAGTCATGTGTTCTCTCACCAGCTGACATTTCCCCATCCTGTTTTTGGAGGGCCAGAGTCTGACACAGCAAGCCTGCAGGCTCTTCATTTAGGCCCTTGTGAGTTTCGATGAGCTTTTGGCGCTAGGAAATGCCTGGGCTGCTTTCACTCTAGAATTTCATGGGAAAGGATACTTCACAGACCTCTTAGGAATAGCATTTGGCTTATGAAGATCTCCTGAGGACTGGGTGCTGGGAAGAATGGCTTCTCTGAAATTCATTCTGAATTACTTCACATTGTTCTCCGAGAGCTTCTTGAGTTCATGCATAAACTGTCAGGGTTAGCATCCCCACATGTAAGAAGTGATCATGTCATACTTGAGGCTTGTACGAAAGAATAGAGAGCAGGAGGGTTAGTTTGAGGGTCTTAAAAGGAGTGATAGGTGTTATGGAAAACTGTAATTGAATTCAACAAACACGGATGCAGGCATGTTTGGTGAGAGGCACATAGAGGAATTAGGCCAGGGTCTTGTGGCTCTGTTGAAGAGTTGGCTCATCCTGATATATAGCCTCTGCCCACTTCCATGTTAGAAATCATCTTCTCATGGCTGATTTCAAGATACCCCCACAGTACTAACTGGCTCCAAGAATTCTTGAAAACATAATATTGTACTCTGTGCTCTTGCTGCCACATGTGCTTTCATAGCTGACAGTCCACTGGGAATCTACATCAACTGTAGAGATGTACAGGATAGAAAAGCATCCAGGGGCAGCAATTCAGCTCTGTGGTAGGCACAGTTACACGGTCACATGCAGGGAAAGGGAGGGAAGGCAGCCGAGGAAGGCTTCCTGGCAGGGACATACATCCTGAAGATCTTCCTGCCTCCCAGCAAGGAGTTATGGCTCAGTCTGGCTTTAAGATCCCTCAGACTAGCCTGCATTTGCCTGTCTAATCTCTTCTCTCACTTTTGGCAACATAAATCTTCCGCTCTAGCAGGTCCAGTACAGTGTTTTCAGTCTTGAGAACACGTGCTCACCCTGGCTTACCCCACCCTCGTCATTTAGAAGGAGCTTTCTCTTCACCTCCATGCCCCTGACTCACACATCCTCCTTTATGCACAACAATTCCAAGTCATGGAAAGCACTGCCATAAAGGGAAAAGCTGATAAAATAGGTGGCATGAAAGTGGAGGATTTATGTTCATGAAAAGTCACTGTTAAGAGAGGCGAATAAATCAAAGAAAATACTGAAACACTTATACCTAATAAGGATATGAATTCAGAACATAGAGAATGATGGCAAATCAATAATGGAGACTAGAGCAGGAACTTCACACGAGCGCATCTCCAAAGGACATTTGTGAAAAGTTGCCTATCTTTAGTACATTTACATTTCATCCAAATGGCTGAAAGGGAAAAGACTTGCGCTGTCAAGTATTGTTGAGGATTTGAACCAACAGAAAATACAAACCTATAAATAAGTCAGGTACAACCCTGTTGTTCTCACCGTGTGAATGTCATGCCCAGGCGCAATTATTTGTCTTTTGCTGTCCATTGGGTTTACTTGTAGGCACATTCTAGTTATTACAAATGAGGCTAGTTCTGTATCCTTAGTACTTACTACAGTTCTTTAGATTTAGAAATTGTTCAATAAATATTAAACAATCGAATGCTTTTTGAGCTAGATGTTTATGACAGGAGGAGACTCCAAAGATAATTTTATTAATAACAAATAGAAATATATTATAGTTAAAACAATTTTCATGATCATACAAAAGCCAGACCAACTTTATGTGTGAATATTTTAATTCCTGATAATTTTATGTTTTATAGTTTGTCAAGCATATAAATTATATGTTATTTCACTGAGTCACTTATAAAATTTCAGTTTTCATGACTCTGAAAAATCTAAATGTGAAGATTCACAAATATCTCACTCTGGTTTCAGGCCAGTGTGACTACTGTGGCTTATTTCTAGAACGGAGATTTCATTTCTAGATTAAAATTCTGGAACTTTGTTAGTTTTGTAAAAGTTTTGGTATGTGAGGTAGAAATTCTTTGCGATTTGCCTTGGCCTTGCAATGAAAGATCGTCACGCAACGTGAGTGGGGTAGACCAGCTAGGATGAGTAAGACGCTTCTAGGCGCATACTCTGTAACCACATTAGAAAAGGCATGATTGATCCCCATGGGGGTAAGAGAATGGAGTGGAGCAGGGACTAAAATTGGGGAAATGTAGCACCATTTCAAGAAAACTTCTTTTCTTGGTTTGTACTTGGGTTTGAACTTGAGGCCACACACTTGTTAGGCAGGTGTTACACCACTTGAGCCTATTTTGGTTATTTTGCAGTGGGATCTTGTGTTTTACCTGGGCTAGCCTGGCCTGTGATCTTTCTCTTTCTGTTTCTATTTCCTACGTTGTTGGGATGATGGGAAGATGATAGAAACGTACGATGGTGCTTAGCTTTTTCTGTTGAGATGATCACTAGTGCACACATCCCCCCCCACCCACTCGCCAAGCAAAGCTGGACTTGAATCGTGATCCTTCCATTTTTGGCCTCCTGAGTAGCTAGGATTACAATGTGATACAGCAAGACCAGCTTCAAAGTCTTTTAAAAGTTATTTTAACAGCACAGGATGCACTCAGAATCACTCTATGTTGTAAAATCACTAATATTCCAGATGCTAGCTTAACTTCTCTAAATGTACTTTCTTGCTTAATCTTGACAACCAATGAGATCAATATCATCATTCCATTTTACAGATGAGCCAATTAAGGCTGAGAGAAGTTAAATGTTTTACCTAAGGTCACCGAGCAGGGGCATGGTAGTGCTGTGTTATGGAACCTAGAATCTCTACCTTGAAATTTACTAGGCCATAAGTCATTGGGTTCTATAACCACCATATTGGAAAAAACATATAATTCTTTCTACAGTGAAGTAACTCATTCTAGTAGCTAACTCAGTCTTCCCCTATGTTCTTGCTGGGAATTACACATGACATAATACCCTCACCATGCTCCAGTTTTGGCAAATTATGGCAAATTCTCCTGGTTCAGCAGCACATCTAACCCAGAGAACACACAGAAACAAAACCATCTATACCAAATAACGTTGATGTCATGAAATTGAAATTGTAGGTGAGGCAGTTGAATACACAGACTGAGCTAAAAGGGTCACCTCTGGGAGAAATCCTGACTGCTGAAAAGGAGACCAGGAACAGCTGGGTACCTTTCCCTGTAGGCCAGAACCCCTACTCAGGCCTCTGGACACAGGACTCCAGCTGAGGGTGTGTTTGCTTGGCTATAACTCCTTCCCTTCAGAGTTCCTCTCTGGGTGTCCTATTTCGTGAGCTCCACAGAGTTCCAGGCTTCCGCCTGCTGCAGCCCGGACTCTGGCTCTAATGGTTGCCTCCTTGGCCAGAGCTGGGTGAAGGTTTGAAAAATGACACTGATTGGATGCACATTTAGTGGAGGCAACTGTTGGATCAACACCTCACCAATCTTCAGTTCCAAATAAAACTGATAGCGACCCGCACCTAGTTGGGACCCAGACCAATGGCTAAAGAGAGGCCTCTTCCCCTCTCCTGTCCACAACACACCCTTACTGAATGCTCTGCCTGCTGAAAGCAGAGGAAGCCCTGTGCCTCCAGCCTCCTTCCTTGTCTCTCTTCCTCATTCAGCCACCAGTTTCCTCTGATGGAAAGCCTCCACTTGGCCGACTGGGTAATCCTCTGTTTGAAGATGCAGAATTTACTTCCCAATTTCTGGACCTAGATTTTTGTGTTCAGCTGCCAAGAATCTCCACTGTTTTCTTTTTGGCAAAGATTTTTACTTTATAGGAAGCTCAAGTAGAGTCCTCTCCTTGGGCTTCTACATCTTTTTTGATGGATCCTCCCATATCATTCTGTACCGATGAAGACTGGGAGACACATTTGTACCAGGAGAATTTAGAAAAGAGATCACACCTCTATGACAGTTCTTTCTCTGTCACTTTGCTTGTTGAACGTTATGGAAGTCATAGATAGGGATTATTGGCTAGAGTGTCTGTTTCTTAGAAAACATGAAGTTATAGACACTTAAAAAAAGAACCAAGGAATCTCTTACAGTCATTTTCTGACAACTGAAAGATTTCTATAAATTTATAACAAATATAAGATTAGATGTACATGGAGAAATATGTTCCAGGAAAAGACTGAGCCTGACAACCTTGCATGCTAATATGGACTGTTACTTATTAGAGGAAAGGATGTGGGACCCTTTGTTTGCTTTTGGTATGTTTGTTTTTACTAAGGTGTTGTCATGTCATGATTATTTAATGTGCATGGGCTCTAGCCACATACTAGGGACAGTCAAAATGTATTTACTATGAAATGTGATTTGTTCCAGTTGTTAAAACAGCTCCAGTTGTAATAATAGAGGTAAGACTTCATGCCAAGCACTATTATAAGTATTAACTCATTTACTTCCTATGCTGAACCTCTCAGATGGAACTGCTTTTTAACATCCCACTTTTAGGTGAGTGTTAGTGGTGTGCTTAAGAGCATAATGCTAATAAAGGTCAGAGTTTAAACTGAACACCAGGCACTCTGTATCATTCACTGAGGAATAAAGCTTGGTAGGGCTACTGATTTAAACAGGCTGAGACTTTCCTTAATCACCCTGCAGTTATGGATGCGGATGCCAGCAACTGCCAATTAAAGAGATCCTTTATAGACTAGGAATAAAATTGGTTAACTTGTTAGTCACTCACATGTGCAGTTGACCTACTTATTCTATTACAACTTCCTTCTTAGAATACTTTGCAGAGTCAAAATTAAGACTGGAGCAAACTGAGGAGAAAATTGAGAAGATAGGATAGTTGAGAAGGAGAACTATAGATGGCAAAGCTCAATGTGATATTGAGTCCTAGCACAGAACACTGCAGCAGTCTGGGTAGATGCTTTGCTTGCTAAAGCAGATAGCCCTACTGGTTTCATACTTGAGGTTGTTCAGGTCTCCAGGCAGCAGTGTCTATGATTTTTCATTTCTGTACCTCCAGAGATGTTTCTGATTCCCAGTATGACTTTCTTAGGAAGTATCATTTGCTGTGCCCTGCATTGTAAACTTACATTATTTTTTTCTATTAAAAATTGGATAGCTGGGCACAGTGGTTCATGCCTATAATCCTAGCAACTCAAGAGGCTAAAATCTGAGGATCACAGTTCAGAGTGAGCTCAGGCACTAAAAAGTCCACGAGGGGCCGGGAGTTTGGCCTAGTGGTTAAAGTGCTTGCCTAGCATGCATGAAGACCCGGGTTCGATTCCTTGCTACCACATACATAAAAAAAAGCCTGAAGTGGTGCTGAGGCTCAAGTGGTAGAGCTCTAGCCTTGAGAAAGTCCAAGGACAGTGCTCAGGCCCTGAGCTCAAGCCCAGGACTGGCAAAAAAAAAAAAAAAAAAAAAAGTCCATGAGACTTCCAATTAATCACCAGAAAACCGGAAGTGGAGCTGTGGCTCAAAGGGTGGGGTGATAGGCTGAGTGTGATTATGTAATCTGGTTCCCACAAGCCATTCCACTGGTGGTTGGTATATGCCAATCTGTATTTCTTGACTTGCTCCCCCTTCTTTCCCTCTCTCTCTCTCTCTCCCTCTCTCTTTCTTTTCCTCTTTTTTTCTTTTCTTTTTATACCAGTCCTGGGGCTTGAACTCTGGGCCTAGATGCTGTCCTGGAGCTTTTGTACTTTAAGGCTGTGCTATAGCACTTGAGGTACAGCTATAGTTCTAACCTTCCCCCCCTCGCTCCCCCCCCCCAGGGAGGGAGTAGTTAATTGGAGATCAGAGTCTCATGGGCTGGCTTTGAACCACAATCCTTAGATTTCAGCCTCTGAGTAGCTAATACTACAGTTGTGAGCCACTTGCTCCTGGCAATTCTCTATTTCTTGTTTAAGCCAACAAAAGTATGGAAAAAAATAATGAAACCAAAAGGAATGTTTTCAATGCATTTAACTTCCTTTAAATGCACTCTGATTTCTATTCTGCCATCCATTTTTTATCTATGTGAAAGTCTCATTTCAGTTTCACAATCCACTGAAAAAAAATTAGAGCCAAGTTTCTCTCCAAAATTCTTAAACCTAAAGGATGTGATTTGGAGATTTTCATGAAACTAGTTTTGATAACTCTCAGATTTTCTTTCTAGTCAGCCTCCATTCTTGCCTCTCTTTTATTAGCCCATACACCACTCCTTTAGTCAGAGAAAGTGATATCCCACAAAAGCTCAAACTATAATCATAAGCATCTGCAACTCTGTTTTCAAATAAACATCATTACTCAGGAGAGCTTCTTTAAACAGCCTTAGACCATGCGGAGGTGGGGGGTCTGCTACGTTAGCAATCACCATGACTGTGCCCTAGCTTATCTCTTGCCAAGTTCCTCATTTCTAATATGGCAGGAAGACAAGACTATGGGTTTTCAGTCTTAGCCCACTGATTACTTGATATTTAATAACAATATTCAGATTTCTACCAACAACACAATCACCCAATGCTCTTTTTTATTTTTTATGGTCGGGGTAATGTATAGAGGGGTTATAGTTACATTCACCAGGTAGTAGGTGCATTACTTCTCACACCTTGATACCGCTTCTCATTTTTTTTTTGTGGGTCATGGGGCTTGAACTTGGCCTGGGCACTGTCCCTGAGCTCTTCAGCTCAAGGCTACCACTCTACCCTTAAGTCATAGCCCCCATTTTATAGAGGCTAATTGGAAATAAGAGTCTCAGGTTCTTTTGTGCCCCTGCTGGCTTTGAACTGGGATTCTCAGATCTCAGCCTCCTTAGTAGCTAGGATTACAGGTGTGAGCCACCGTGTCTGGCTGCTTCTCCTGTTTTTATCCCCATTTACCACTTGCCGCCCCTTCCCAATCAGCTTGTTTTCCCCGTTCCCTTTTCTATTTCAAATAAACAAATAAATGTATATACAATATACCAAGTAACAAAGTCAGATACTGTAACAAAATATTAACCAAAGGGCAAAAAAAGAGAAGAGAAATAACAGTGCATTAAGAACAACCACACAAGATAAAGCTCTTGTTTCCATAACCTAGAGATCCTTTCATTTATTCTCATCCTATATGAACTTATGTACCTAGATTTTGTGCTATTGTAATCCTCTGCTAGGAGAGTCATATATGTGTACTATTACAAATGAGGGAAACCATGGAGCCTATGTTTCTTTGGGTCTGGCTTACTTTACTTTATATAATTTTTTCCAAATCTTTCCATTTCCTTACAAATGGGGTGATGCCATTCTTTCTGATGGCAGCATGGAATTCCATTGTGTATAAGTACCACATCTTGTTGATTCAATCATCTACTGAGGGGCATCTGGGTTGGTTGCATATCTTTGCTATGGTAAATATTGCTACAGTGAACATCGTTGTGCTAGTAGCTTTAGTATGTCCTTGTTTCTGGACGATTGGGTAAATGCCAAGGAGTGGAATTGCTGGGTCATTGGGGAGCTCTATGTTTAGTCTTTTGAGGAATCACCATATTGCCCTCCATTAATAGTTACTGATAAAGACAAAGAGAAAACTTTAAGCTAGCAATTTCTTTTCCCATTCTTTCTTCTACCTGTGGTGTTGTTAAGTGAAATGGGAGAAAAGCCACTAATGCTAGTTTTAATGATATTCAAGACTCTTATAAAAATTTACGATTTGGAGATATGAGAACATGGGAAACTGGAAAAAAACCCAATAGATGTTGTTAGATTAAAATACTTGAGTAGGATTTTATATGTCAGAGTTGATATAATTATTTCATGCAACTATTCAATAGCAATATATATTCTTTTGGTAAAGCAATTGAGTTTGCCTTCCAGATCTCCCATATTAAGTTTTTATTTTTGTGGTACTGGAGTTGAAAGTGTGTGCTACACAATGGCTGAGCAGGTGCTCTAGCACTCGAGTCACACCCCAGAAATACTACTGTTCTTTTTATTTTTTGGCTTTAGTTATTTTACATGTAGGGCTTCATGTTACCCTGGGCCAGTTTTAGACTACCATGCTCTACCTATGGCTTCCTGTGTAGTTAGGGATACAGCATTCAACTAAATAACTTACTTGGTTTTATTCATGAAATAGGATTAAGCGGTGGTATTTATGATATCTCTGTCTGCCTCTCTGTTTCTTTCTCTTTCTCTGCACACCCCTCCTATCACCTACCAAAGTGTGGTATCCAATAACTTCTTAACATATTCTGACAAATTAGTATTGAAAACAGTTTTCTCTTTTGGAAAGTTTGAAAAATATTTTAAAAGACTGGATTTAGCAATGTGGCATGCATTAGGATGTTATCGCTCGGGAGACTCTGAAGTGTGTTCAGAAATATCTGAAGTATTTTCTGATTGCCACGTAGCCTATAATAGATATATCTATTGCCTACTCCTTGATCTCGGAGTTTATAATGACATAAATATAGTTGGCACAATATAAATAAGATAAAAATGGAGATAAGAATAGATCATATGAAAGAAAACCTTAGCCCCATTCAACAGAAGGTAGTTAATGTCAACAAGGAGTTGAAAGAGGGAAGGTAAGAGTAGAAAAGGGAAACATGTTTTCTAGAGGAATCCTGTGCATTTAGTACCAGCAATGCTTGACAGAGTCCACCGACACACAATTAGCATAGGGTATTGAGACAAGACACAATATACTTGTACATTGATACATTGAATGAAACCCATCTGTCTGACCATTTAAAGATAATAAAGCATGCATTTAAAGTATACTCATTCAACAAATATTCTTGATCACCTTAAGTGTAGCATGCAACTGTGTTAGAGATTCATTGGTGATGACAAAAGGGGTTATTTTTTTACCTTCATGGAATGTAAACTTAAGAGTAGGCTAGTATCTACCCTTCGTTAGACACCCCAAAACCTAGCTCAGTAAGGAGTCTGTGAAATCTTGCAATCAACTCTTTTGCAGGTATTGCAGGTTCTTGTTTATTTTTATATGCTATGGATTTGGTAATAGCTTCTCCCTTTTCATCTAATCCTAGGTTTTTCTTGAGTCTGTCTGTCTTTCCCAAGCCTAGTTCTATATTCTTTGAGCATACAAAGATCCCCAAGGGATTGGTGATACCATTCTGGGGACACCAATGGATCTAGTTGCTTTATGCACATTCCTGTGATTAATGATCCTTTAGCCCAGACACTGGCTAAAGAGCTTAATCTTCAGTTTCACTTTGGATCTTCAATCTTCCAATTGATACAGAGAATACTCATCCTGTAATGAACACATGTTTAGAAAAGAGCCACCTGTGTGGACTGCTATTCAACAAAAATTATTAGCAAATCTTCTATCTACTATTTGTTCTGGTGGAAGTACAATATACAGAGTTCAAGGCATGAGACAGACAAGGTATAGACAGTATTTCTCTGACCCTGCCTCTGCCTGTCTTTAGATTAGTAAGTTCTAGTCGCATACCTTCATCATCAGAGAATGCCTTGCATCTATGGAATTGAATAGCCTGATTGGTAGGTAGAGGGGGTTCATATTTGCAGGGTAAGTGTGCACATGGGAACCTGATTCCCTCTCTGTGTGGAAGACTGCTTAGTATACTCATCCGTCCTTCACATGTGATTTTTTTTTCTTCACATGTGATTCTTACTAGCCTCAAATAGCTTTCTTAGTCCTTTGGACTGCCATAACAAAATATGCTAAGTTGGGTGCCTTACCAATGACAGAAATTCATTTCTCATAGGAGGCTGTTAAGCCTAAGATCAAGGTAGCAGCTTCTTGGGAAATCTGGTCAAGATTTATTTCCTAGGTTATATAGTTGGTGCCTTCTCACTGTGTAGCCACGTAGAGATACATAGTAGAACAGATAAGGAATCTCTCTGGAGTATTATTTTTTACAAGAGGCATTTTTATTAGTTTATATTATATAGAGGAAGATTTCATAATTACATTTCCATATATATGTACAACACATTTCAATCTATCTCATCCCCTAAGAGTGCATTCCCCCCACCCCTGTTTTTGTTTTTGTTTTTCTGATCCTGGAGCTTGAACTCAGGTCCTGTGCACTGTCCCTGAGCCTCTTGATGCTCAAGGCTAGCACACTGCCCTTTGAGTCACAGTGCCACTTCTGGCTTTCTCTGAATATTCAATTGGAGATAAGAATCTTATAGACTGTCCTGCCTGGGCTGGCTTTGAATCACAATACCCAGATCTCAGTCTTGTAGTAGGCTAGTATTACAGGTGTGAGTCATAGGTGCCTGGCCTCACCTACCCTTTCCTCACTTTTAAAAAATAAGGGAACCTGAAGATCTCCCTGCCATGACCCTACCTCTTAGGACCATCACATTGGGGTTTAGGATTTCAACCTATGAATTCTGGGGGAACATATATGCATTCAGACTCTAGCATAATCAATAAGCCCGCTGAAACATCATGATGGTTTTGCAAGATGAGTTCACGAAGAGTCTGTAGTGAACTGGACAGCTTAGTTAGTTCTAGCTTCCAGTTCTCCTTGAAGGCTCTGCCAGATCCCACTGCAGAATTGCCATTTTGTTTGGGGGCAAGCACCAAGGGATAAAGTCCCAGCTCCAGTCCTTTTCACAGACTCACCCAATCTTTCTTTGCAGATATGAGCGCTTGTTGTTTTGCTTTGAAGATACCTCCAGGTCCCAAAGGAGATGTTAGCCTCATTTCTGCAGAGGCCTTTGGCTGGACTCTCTTGGTACTCCCAGAGGTGAGAGGCCGCGGTTCCTGCAGCCTCAGGCTTGGCACTAGCTCCTCCCTGGTGGGCCCAGGAGCCCAGATCTCCAGTCTGACTCCAGCCAGGGCCTTTCTCTGTCCTAGAGTGACCTCTCAGGCTCTCCTGCTGACTGGCTCTTAACAGCTGCTGCCATTGGTGATTTTCATTCCAGATCTGAGCCAATGGGTTTCTGAAAGGGACGGTGCGGGCTTCTCTCTCACTTCCACTCTGGCCTGGGTCTGGCTGGGCTCTCCTCTGTGGTCTGGATGAGGAATGATGATGAACTTGGGCTGCCCCTGGTTTTGTTTGGTGATATTTAAAGCAGCCAAAGCTCTCATTACTGTAATACAGTACGTGCCCAGGCAGGACAGGGTAGCAGAATCCTTCCTGGATCTGGAGGGAGCTCAGCTGTGTTATGGAGAATGTTTAGAACTATGGCTGATAGAATTTTTAGAGTGCCTGGCCTGTGAGGTGCCTTGAGGCTCCTCCGTTCTCATCCATCCTAACTTCTTTGGATGAAGAGAGGGAGCTGAGTCCATTTTGGAAAGGGATGACTGTCCTGGCTCTAGGAGGATGTATAGCAGAGCTAGCCCAGAAGTGGATTTACTGGCCCAGCAGGTGTAGTTTCTGATGATGTCCTTCTTACTGGCTCAAGATGATTCTAAGGCTTTGGATCAAATGAGGAAGATTCATGCAAAGCTTAGCACACTGCCTGTTGTATCAAAAATGTTCTATAAATGGTTACTATGATGCTCAGAAACCCTGAGGAAAGGAAGATCAGGCATTCAAGGTCTTATTGAGAAAAAAAAGAATTCAAATACAATTAGAAGTAGTGTACATACTATGTGATTATATCTAAGTTATGAGGTATAGATTCAATGAGTCTAGTGAGAGAAGAGCTAGATTATTGACAGTTTATTATTTCAGGCACTGATCTAGGGAAATACCATAGAGGAGGGAATGACCTGTGGAGAGAGCCTCTGTGCTCCATCCACGAGGTTCACACGCCAACAGAACCTTGAAGCAACCCCCTTCTACCACCCTATCAGCTGCCTAACCCGCTTGCTGATGACTGACAAGCTCTGTGTTCTGATCGGGAGCTCACAGCTTAGACAAGGAAGTGAGCGTCTGTAAAAGATGTTACCACTAGCAAATGCTACATTCAAGTGTATGCATATTCCCAAAGGAACCGTGTCAGCCAATAGGTGGGATGAAATAACTCATACAGGAGCTCAGAACGAGAGATAGAAAGCAAGTATGCATTTACCTGGTTAATAAAAGGCCAACTCAAACACACCAGCCCTTGTCCAAAGGAGCTGGAATTGAGTCTTTCTGCAGACGATGCGGCATTGGTGAGGGATTAGACCCCAAAATAACATTCTGAAATTGTACTGAGAAATCTCCCTGGCCAGCATTGGATGGACTCTTGGCCATGGCAATGTGGCACTGGGCTAGGAAGTGTAGAGGGTGAGATTGGGGTGGGGGCAGGCTCTTACACATCCATTTTAAGTGCCAGGTGCTGGTGACTCGGGGAAACTTCCTAAATGGAGATGGAAGCTGCAGCTGTTTAATCACTTCAAATAAATGTATATTTTCTGCTCTGGTTCAGAGGCTGCCGGTTAAAGTAACATAGAAGGGAATATCCAGCCATCAATGTGAAGGAAACATAAAATAGAAAGGGCAAAAAGCTGAACTTGTTTTTGATCAATGGCATTATTGTTTTGGCAAACATTACAGGTGCTGTGGGTATAATTGACTCTAGTGGAAGGAGTAGGGTCCAGGAAAGCAATTCCAGACACCCCAAACCAACTGCTGAATGAATCTTTGAGGATGGGATTTGTCCAAGATATTAGGGCCTTTAAACCTTTATTCTTAGTTTCTATATGTCCTGGGGCCCCAACAAATAACACCCCATCTTCCTCATAGGCAGGTAAAGGTGAGAACAGTTTTTGAAGCCCTAGAAGGCCTTCTGAGTCAATGAGAGAGTCTGCAGGTGTCGGATCCATGGAGATGGGGAACAAACTGGTTCCCTACTTTTTCTATCTCCCAATTTTGAAAGCCTTCCTGAGACTTTTACGTCTTTCATTGGCCAGGATGTTGAAACTTGGCATTAAAAGAGATTCCTCTTTTTTTTTAAAAAAAAATTATTATTTTGTCCCTTCCATTCCCTTCTTGTTCTACTTGAACTAAAGGCTTTGTACTCACTTTTGGCTTTTTCACTCAAGGGTGGCACCCTGATATGTTAGCTGTAGGTCTGCTTCAGGTTTGGCTGGTTAATTGCAGATAAGAGTCTCATGGACTTGTCTGCCTGGGCTGGCTTCAAATAGTAATTTTCAGATCTCAGGTCCTGAGTAGCTATTATTATAGGCACGAGCCACCAGTACCAGGCTTTTTCATATATTATTTTCTCTTGGCTTCTCTTAGAGTTTATCTGTTGTTCATGTAAGCCCATGTCTATGCCTCCTGCTGTATGGTCCCATCCCTGAGCCATGTGCTAGAGAAAACCAAACCAACCAACCAGACAAACCTGTTGCTGTATTTTGATATATTGCTGCCAGGTGACTCAACCCGTGCCAGACTCACATGGATACCCAATAAATTGTACTTGGCTAATTAATTTGTTTTTCCTCTGCACTATGCTCCCACCATTAAATTAAGTGACAATAGGTACTTACTTCCCCCCAGCAACTGTCTTATAAGTTGCACATATATATATATATCTCATTTTAAAAGAATGGATATTACTTTGTACTTTTAGTTGTGTCCAGATATACCTCAATATATCTATATAGATACCCAGCAGAAAGTGAGTGTCTGGCTTGTTTGGAAGTATCTGACTTGTCACATGTTTGAATTTATCTCTACAGAACAGGCTCAAGAGGTGAAATATTCCTTATTTCCCTTAGCACATGTCTCAGAAAAAGTGATTCCTGACTCTTTGTGGCAAGAGTACCAGGGTTATCCTTGATTATATAATCTGGGTCCCGAACATGTGAAAAGAGAAAGATATTTAGCTTGCTCTGCCAACAAACCCTGGATGGTGTCTGGAAAAGTAGATTCCAGTCTTTTCTTTTATGGAGGATCCCCATAGAGAATATGAAGGAGGCTTCATTGGCATCACATATAATGTCTTCTAGGTTCAAGAGGGTCCTCTATTGCTTGATGAAATAGAATTTATGTCTCAGGGATGTCCCAAGCCCATGTCTCAAGCACCTAGCCAGGCTGTGCACATTTTTGTTGTTTTTAAGAGATAGCACAGCCGGGGATTTCTAGAGTAACATGGTCCTGGGATTATCACAAGCAAAGTAAGTTTCTTGACCCTGTGGCCTTGGGCAGCTGTATTGGAAGGCTGTTGGGGTGTGTACACCCTCTCACCCAAGGATAGGTCAATACTAAATCAAGCAGAATGATCACATTGTTGTTTCTACAGACCTCCACCCATGCTTGGCAGCTTTTCAGACTTCTGCTGTGCCTGTACAAGGCTAAGACACTGGACCTTGAGCACTGTCAAAGGCCAAGTCTCTACCAGAGTGGAGTATACCCAGCGAAGACTCACAAAATAAACCCAGGAAAGTTTTGTGTGCTGGCTGTAATTAGGGAATTTCTATAGTTGTTGTCACAATTTATTGCAACTTAAATGGCAGGCCAATCAATCAATAGATACCAATAGATAGATATTCTTTGAGTTTTACAAAATAAAGAGATGCCCAGGGGAGAAATTCCTTTTTTATCTAACTTCCAAGCATAGAAATGTATGATAGAAATACAAGTACATGTTCACATTTATGAGCCAGGCACTATTCTAAGCACTTTTTATATGCTATACTCAAAACATTTTTACTAATGAAGAAACTGGAGTGTCAAGATCAGTTGTGTGTCTGGGTGAAAACAGGGGGTCTGGCTTCACACAAGGCAACTGCCAAGGGGTGCTGAGGGAGGGAGCCTGGAGAAGAGTATTGAATGAGGAGACCCAGGGGCCAAGAGCAATGCTGCTTCTGACTCACCCCTGAGTCCTCAGAGGAAACGTGTCTTATACAAGCAGGCCCATCCAAGTTTGTCATCAGCTTACTTCCAAGATTCAGGAGAGAGACATAGCCATTGGATGTTATTATATCTCATGTGGTTTCTTTACTATGAATCCTGCAATCTCCAAGGCAATGGAAGGATTGATGATGAGTTAAAAGCTCAGCAATATTCAAATATGAATATCTAGGTTTGGGGGACCATCAGTTACCTGATTGTCAGAGCTCTTTCTAGGGCAATAGTCCTAGGAAAGAGAAACAAGTAGAAGTGTGTCTTCTTGAGGATCTCTGAGGGGTTACAGCCATCATTTTCACTCCTTCCATTTTGATGGAAATAAGTCAGTTATGATTATGCTCAAGGGGGAGGGAAATTGAAAGCTGGATGTCTATGGGAGACTGCCAAAAATTCTGTGGGCATAAATTCAAAGCACCACAGAGATTTTCCAAATAATTTCATTTTCATTTAAAGAAAAGTTACCTGACACAGACAAAACCTAAAGAAAGTATACATAGCTTTGAATTTCTGGAAAGAAAAGCCAGGAGAGGCAGAACAATAGAGAAGAAAGTGGTAGCCTAGATGACCAGAGGCATGGCTCCACTTCTGTCCAGATGTTGTCTTTGGAGAGAAGTCATCTGATTGTGGGGTTGCTTTGCTTTCCTTGCCACTAACTGGAGAAGATTGTGAAGGATAACGTCTCAGGACAACAGCTTGCGCTGTGGTTCCTTGTGGTTCTGTGATTTGGAAGGATTCACGTGTTTCTCAGGTCACTTCCAAGATCTCTCCTATTGACCTTCCCATATTAGAATTTGGACAGATAGCTTCTTTGCTCACCAGCACGTGCTTCAGAAAGCTGAGGAGCTGGAGATAGAGGTGGGATGGGGGAAGGAAAACGAGGGAGGGTGGATAGGAAGGATACCCATGAAAAAGATGATGTTCAGCTGTTTGGAATGCAGAGAAAGGAGTAAAAGACCCCAGGGAAGGGCCAAGGACTGTGGGTGCTCAGTGAGACCTGGCCCACGGTTTAGAAGGCCAAGGGCAATGGTCCAGCGTCTAATCTACTGTTTTGCGTTTGAAAGTGGTTTGCCTATATTTTATAATCATAGCCTTCTTCCTGGTGATCATATAGTGGCATTTGATTCGACATTCCTACTAAGTATAAATCAGGTAGAAGACAGATGAATGATGTTATAGCATCACTGGTGATTTATTTCTGCCTTGGTGTGGGGGGGGGCGTGCTCTGTAGCAGTGACTGCTTAGCATCTTTTCTTCTTGGAACAGGGAAAGAATGAGAGAACTCGCTGGTTCTTTTCCTCCCTCAGCTCTAGTAAACCCTGATTGTCTCATTGATACAGATGAAAAGACAGAGATGGAGGTAAACAAAGTGCTTTTCTAATGAAGGCAGAAACAGAGCTTGCCGTTCCATCCCACTTTAATCAGTGTGGGTCAACCCTACTGCATCCTGAGACACTTAGGCATTGGGCCATTGTAGGTCTTTGGCTCAGCTCGCAGGGATGGTATTTTGCAAAGCATGCAGTTGGGACTCCCAGAGCAAAGCTGGGAGTGAGGAAGACTTGGACAAATCCTCAGGAGTCAAGATAAAACAAATACCTGTCTGGGATGGTTTTTGTTGTGTGTAGATGTGTTTGTCAGTGGGGGATGGGGGGGGAGGGTGGGCATCATTTGCCAAAATCAAGGTCATTTCTTCATATTTATTGGCTGAATATGAAACTGTCTCCAAAGATTACTCTTCATATTTGTTGAATCTGAAATGAAAATGACTCAACAGAGAGGATAAACAAGTTTTGAATGAACTCTGGATTCAAGGCATGGCTTTAAAGTGTGGGGGATTTCTTCCCCATACCAAAGCCTGATCTTCACCTACATGCAAGTGCCATGTGCAGTTATTTACACACACACACACACACACACACACACACACCCCAGTGCGCGCGTGTGTGTTTGTGTTTTGTGTGCCTAATCCAAGTCCCTTTGTCTCATTTGTCCTCGTGCTGTAGCTTTTCTAGGTCCCCACCCTTTTCTGCATGGAAGGCCAGTCTGTGCTTAGGTGGAGGGGCTTGGGCTGCAGGCCAGGGGTGATTTTGCAAGAGGGCCAATACTTCTTTCTAGTCCCTGTCACCTACTCAGTGACATGATCTCTGAAGGCAATCTGAATTTTTATTCTCCAGCAGAGTCAGGACCACCTAAGATTATTCCTATCTCTTCAGTCTGGGAAAACAGACCAGGAAGAATGACCCCTGCTCTATCAGACACACTTTGTTTTGTATGCTAGCTGTTTTATTGAAAAGTTGGGTAGACAGTAGGTTTGGGGTATATTGAATTGCATTTGGTATGTACTGAAAGCATTGGCTATCTGAAGGTCCTCAATATCGGATCCCTTTGTAAAGTGAAAAATGTTTTGGTACTGTTGGCTACTCACTCAGTGAGTAAGTAGATGGAATGTGTTTGTAGACTAAATGTTGTTATAAATGTCTTGTGTGGGATTTGTTTTCCAAAGTTATCCTGCATTGCATCCTTCTGCAAAGAACTATTTTGTAACAGCTTATGATTTATGAGTTTGTCAAGGTCAGCTATTTATTACACTGGGATATACCTCAAGTTCTGCTTCAGATCAAAAGGTGATATTCAGATACAGGGAATAGGACCTCTGCTCTCTGGGAAGTATGTCTACTCTAGGGAGCTGAGGAGGAAGGGAAGTATTTAAATCTTTCCATTGTGTTAGTGCAAAATACCCTAGGGGCTGCCTGTTCCGCTTATTCTTCATATTATCATGGGGGAGAAAGTTGGGGTTATTTTTCTAAAAGGATGTTAGCTATTAGAGATCTATTTATACAGATGTTTCTCTTTATGTCTATACCATCTAAATCTATCTATCTATCTATCTATCTATCTATCTATCTATCTATCTAGTTAGTTATCTGTCATGTGTTGTCACACACACTTAAGAAACTTGTTTCTTAGATCAAGATGTCACTTCACTCCCCCTGACACAAAGAGCAAAGCCCTGTGTGGAGACTACTGAGCTTCTGAATCAGGTGCTAGGGAGACCTTAATTTCCTCTTCACCTTTTCTCACGTAGTAGCTCAAAAAATATTTTAGCCCAACTGGGCAACAATGGCTCTTGCCTGTATTACTAGCTACCCAGGAGGCTGAGATCTGAGGCTCATGGTTCAAAGTCAGCCTGGGCATGAAAGTCCATGAGACTCTTATCTCCTATGAACTACCAGAAAACTGGAAGAGATGCTGTGGTTCACAGTAGAAGAGTACTAGCCTTGAGTTGAAGAGCTCAGAGACAGTACCGAGGCCCTGAGTTCAAGCCTTGCGACCGACAAAAACAAAAATAGCCCTTGGCTCTCCAGTTTCCTTTGACCTATGACCTCTCCACAACCTGGTGAAGGGAGGACTGGAGATGAAGAATGATCCATCTCCAATCAGATATTGCAAAATTTATGGGAGGTCCCTTGCCGCAGTTTCTTCTGGAGTCAGTCTGGATTATTCATCTATGCTGGCAAGGAAAGTGGGATTCTTGGCTACAAAGGACAATTCTCTCTGAGTCCACATGCCCATTGATGTTCCTCAGAAAGTGTTTGGCTGTGGGTGCAGAAAGATTGGACTTGGAGTTAGCAGAGCTGGAGTCACTGCTAACCATGTCTCTTTGTGAGCCAGGCAAGTCCAAGTTAATTGCAATTTAATAGAGAGTGAGACAATTTTTCTGCCCTTAAATGACTTGTGGGCTGATTCGATAGACAGAGAAGTCAACAAGAGGACTCTATTTAGTATGAGGGGTGGAAAACTGCAGTAAGTGACCTTATCTTCCCACTTTGTAAAGGGATGATGGCAATTCCTCTCCACAAGATTGCTGTGAGGCTCGATGATGTAATACATTTTTAAAAGGCCTAAGGTGTAAGGTTCAAAGCATTCTAAGATAGAAACACAGAAGTGAAAATTCTCTGGAGACAATTCCTGCTTCCACTATGTTCATACTCAAAGTAGATTGATCATATTATCTCAGTATTACAAGTGACTCTTGACGTGTAAAGTATGTTTTCCCCAGGCTCTTGACTCAACAGATAGTCTGCTGCCAGGAATAATGTTTTCTTATTTTTGTCTGAAAAGCTAATATAATTTATTAATAAGGAATGTATTTTTCCTCATTAACTATCAACACATTACAAGTAGGGCTAAAAATCTCCTTTTGATCACCATTCAAAATCTCCCTTGCCAAATACTACCATGTAGCTTGCAATTCCTCTTCTGAGGGAACTGTTTCTGGAGGCGTGGCGTTTAACCTGCTAGATCTTCTATGTATATATAAAAGTGTGTACATCCATAAAAACTTACGGTGTGCCTTACACACACCTTTCAACTTTCTTGTTTACCTCAAAATATCACAGATTGCATACCATGCAATAAAATCTAGCTCTCACTCATGCTCCTTTATGATTGTCTAGTATTTCACAGTGGAGATATACAATAATTTAGATTATTTCCTTATGAATGGCCATTTTCTCAACTCAAGTTTTTGTTCTTTGAAAAACATTTCAAAACACTTCTTTATGAATGTCTCATTTTGTATACATACATCTTTCTTTGAGGTAAGTAATAGTAAGTGGAACATATGGAGTACATTTTATATAAATTATCCTTAATTTATATACCCAATGGAAGAACATGGGAGTTTGCATTTCTCTAATTATTGCCAAATTTCATATTACATTTGAAAACTTTACCAATCTGTTGGGTAGGATTGGGATCCAGTTACAGCTTTAAACTTTGATTTTCTGACTCCCAGAGAAGTTAAATAATTGTAGGTGTTAACCCACATTCTACTGCTCCCTCATGTCTATCACCCTCATTAAATGATGTCTATTTGCTTAGACCATCCTTTGTAGTACCTGAAAGTGATCTATAGTTGAACACTGGTGGCTGTAATTTTAACTACTCAGGAGGCTGGAGTATAAGGATAATGGTTCGAAGCCAAAGGACAATGCCTAGGCCTTGAGTTTCAAGTTCTAGTATCATTACACAAAAAAGTGACTTACTGAGATTATTTATACAAAAAGTTATTTTGTTACACAGTTCTAAGTATTGATCTTTGAATTGTCTGCCTATGGAGTTATGGTTTCTTCTATTGCAATGAAGTGTTGAAAAAAAGAATCACTTCATTTATGGATTTTTTTTAAAGTTTTTTCTTCTATCAATTTCTTTTTAGGCAGACTTTTCTTACCTCTTGCTTAAAACAAATTATTTTGTATTTCTTAAATTCTTTTATGATAGTTCTATCCTGTGGGGGGTTGTGTGTGTGTGTGTGTGTGTGTGTGTGTGTGTGTGTGTGTGTGTGTATGGGTACTGGGAATTGAACTTAGGACCTCACCTTCTTGTTTAGCCTTTTTACGTAAGTCTGGCATTCTACCTACCTGCTGAGATTCTCCAATTTTGGCTTTTTGCTACTAATTGGGTATAAAAATCTCATGGATTTTTCTGCTTAGGTTGGCTTTAAACTATGACTCTCAGATCTCAGCATACTGTGCAGTCAGGATTTTAGGCATGAGCTACTAGTTCCTGACAGTGGTTCTATATTCACATCTTGGATTATTTATTTTTGTTCAAAATATGTATAAGCTTTTGCTTTTGGTACTAAGGTTGTAACTCAGACCCTTGCATTTGCTAACAGGTACTTTACTGCCTGAGCCAAGCTTCTCATAACTTTTGCTCTGATTAGTGTTGAGATAGGATCTCACATTTTGCTTGACTGTCCTGGAAGTGCAAACAAATCAGAGAAGACCCTGTGGTCCATATTTCCCACTTATTATCTACCCCAAAGAAAAATGCCTTTTCTTCTCTCTTTTGTCTCTTTTTCTGATTTCTGTACCCTTTGTCTTGTATGTAAGTTTATCTCATTTGGGAAGGGTAAGGGAAAGCACAGAAACAGTGGAAAAAGGGTGAACTAATTCAACAGTGATATTCACTATGTTGGAAATGAACTTTACAGCTTTTGGGGGGAAAGCGACTCAGGAGGGAAAAACCTGGGAGAAAATGAGGGAAGGGGGTGACACTGTTCAAAAAGAAATGTACTTATTACCTGACTGTAACTGTAACCCTTCTGTACATCATCTTTACAAAAAAAATGTCAATAGAGCAAAATGAAAGCAAATGCACAGAGACGGTACAGCATAACAAGAGAGCATATGGATTTGGGACCAATATGAAATCTAGATGCACAACCTTGACAGATTGAAAGATAATTCCTCAGGAACTTTTTGCCATGTCCACGGACATTTTGTCTGATGTTTTTCTCATGAACTAACTAACTGGAATAATGATTATTTAGGAGGAAGAACATAGGCATTTGAATTATATCAAGGGAAAAATATGTCAATAGGACTTTTCAGGATTGTGTTAACCACAATCACGTGATGGAGTGGTGATTTCTCATTTTTGCAGAGAAAAGATAGTTTTTTTTTTTTCTGACTCCTTTCCTGTGCTGCACCCTTTGCAGGAAAGTAACATGCAATTGACAGCTAAGGAGTATGAAGGAAAGAAAATAGCCATACTTTTCCTCCTTGTGAGCAAATTAGCTATGTAAATCATGTGGAATTCTTTTGCATGGGAAATAGTCTACTCTCCACTACTCTCCATTCGTTTATTTAATCATTTGTTTACATCAGTGTGGACTCATGGATATTTATTTTATACTCTAGGTCATAATCTTATTTCATTGCTCAAGTTTATCTAGCTTTGATTTTTTTGAAGATCTTTCAATTGGGTTCCTATGTCTCTTTTACATATTCCATCAGTTTTTGGTATGTGTTTTATGTGTCACTTCCTTAATTTCTGGCATTAAAAGATGTTCTCTTTTGCATGTTCCTGACCCAGTCCTGGGACCAGAATTCTTTTTAAAGAATCCTTAGTTCCTTTTGTGAGAGAATAGAATTAGAAAACAAGATCTGGGTACTAGGTTTGAATATTATCACTGAATGTTGAAAACTAGCATGGTCAAGCCCTCTCAGCTAATGGGGGAATATGTACACTTCTTAACCTATATATAGAAACAACTATCAATATTTCAAAAGATAAGCACCCCTACCTTTAATAAGCTAACTCTGAGTTCATAGTGGTATGTCCTTACGTGATCTATTATCGCAGGACCATTCTGAGGAAAATCATAAACATAAACATAGGCTGAGTGCTCATGCCTGTAATCCTAGCTTCTCAGGAGGCTTAGATCTGAGGAAGGTCCATGAGGCTCAAATCTTCAGTTATCTATGGAAAAAGCCAGAAGTGGAATTGTGGTTCAAGTGGTTGAGTGCTATCCTTGAGCAAAGGAAAAAAAGAAGCTCAAGGACAGCCCTCAGACCCTGAGTTAATACTGTGGACCAGTACAGACACACACACACACACACACACACACACACACACACACACTCCAAAGCAAACAAAACAAAAGAAATTCCCACGATCCCAGTTATCACTCTAGAAATAATCAATCAGGAGAAATTTTGAACTTAGGTAAGTTGAAATGCAAACGGATTAAAATTATTGAATGCTTATTTTCTGAGTTTGATATTATAATCAGTACTGAAACTGTGAAAACATCACTAGACAGCATAAATGAGTTTTATTTTACTATTAGTATTATTTAAGTACTTATTTATCATACTAAAACATTATTACTTGACTACAGTTTTGTTTGATTCTAATTTCATGAGTATATAATCTAGTGAGATTTGAAATTTCTCTATGCTAGTCAACTCTCAAAGTCTGTGATTTAGAGTTCTACATGTAGAAATAAACACTGCAAGAGCAAAGAATCAGATGTGCAAACTGTGTTCTCTTATATTGGTGATATCTGACATTCCCCTCTCTTCTTCTCTTTCTGGTTCCTTGAAATGCAGGCTCCAGTTTCAGGTCCATCTTCTGAGATGATCCTGATTCCCAGAATGCCCTGGGTGCTGCTCTTGCTGCTGCCTCTCTGGAGTTCCACAAAAGCTCAGGTTAATCCAGGTAACAGAGTTATCTGCTGGAACATCTGCTGCATGCCCATATTCAAGTGTTGATCTTCGGAAGAGCCCTGCTCAATGGCAGGTCATTTGTCAACTCAGAAACAGAAAGTAATATACTCCTCCTCTCTTGATGTCTTGCATTTTGAATATTGTGAAAGAATCACTGATATGAGGGACTGGTAGTGCCCTTCTTTTTGAAGCTGGAAGGGGAATGGAACAACTACTTGCTTCTTTAACTTCTAGGACAAACAGAAGGAGAGAACTTTTAGGTAACTTGGAGAATTCTGCAGGTCAATGATCAGCTAGGCCTGGATTTTACCTGGAGAACTTGTCATCCATCTGGGAACCTGTTCCAGTGTAATCCCTGTCTATTTTTCTTGTATTCGATCATGTGCAAAATAGATACGTTACAGCCAAAAAGATTTTTTTTCATTATACACATTTCTAACATCAACCTGAAGTGTTACAATTATCATACGATAATGTGGTTCAGTAGCCTCTCTATATTCAACTACTTAAAGCAAGAGTTCGTTGTGTTTATGAGTTTATAATTTAATGGTTTTTGCTGGACTGGGTTGGATTGCTTTCTGAACCTTCTTGGTTTACAAGCATATTTTGGAGCCAGCTGGCTATTGGCTCATCTTTGATGGCGCTGGCTCTGATGACTAGGGAAACTTGGCAGTGTTTTGCTTTACCGTCCAGCAAACTAGCTCAGGTATGTTTACATGGAAGTTGTTCAGAAACAGCAGAAGAAGGAATGTGCATGCATTGTTTTTCCTAGTTGCTATTCTGGTCACATTTGTTAGGACCTCATTCGTTGATCAAAGTAAGTCACACGGCTGTGCTCAGACTCAGCGGTGGGGGAGGAAATAAAACTTTTGCACAGTAAAGGGCTAGATACAGGGTTGGGTAAAGAATTAGAGCCATTTTGATTCTTCTATAGATATAAACATATAAGAGTTTATGTAGTCATATTGAACGCATCTCTCAAAATAGATCCCAAATCAGGAAATAGAATTTATCAGCACTTCAAAGTCCTTTTCACATTGCATTCCCATTTTATGCTGTTTTCTAGTAAGATAGTGTAGTTTTTGCTATTTCTTTTTTTTTTTTTGCCAGTCCTGGGCTTAAGCTCAGGGCCTGAGCACTGTCCTTGGATTTTTTCTCAAGGCTAGAGCTCTACCACTTGAGCCTTAGCACCACTTCTGGCTTTTTCTAAGTATGTGGTACCGAGGAATCGAACCTGGGTCTTCATGCATGCTAGGCAAGCACTCTACCACTAGGCCAAACTCCCGGCCCTATTGCTATTTCTTTTGTATAAATGGAATCATATGATAGAAAAATATTTTAGGTCTGAGCTCCTTTATTCAACATTTTGTTTATGAAATATATCCTATTGCTGTTGATAGTTATTGACTGTTGCTGCCCCACTGTACAATAGAAACTTGTTTGAATACTTTAGCTAGTCTACTATGAATGGAAATTTGGATAATTTCTTATCAAGAACAGTTACAAATATGGCTCCTATAGGACCCATATACAACATTATATTGTATAGAAATTATGAGAAAGATAAATACTTCAATGTATATGAAAGTTTAAGTCCTGGGTCATATGAAATAGGTGATGTATGAGTTTTCTAAAACGATTTTTATCACTTTCTCACCCCACAGCATGGAATTTAATTGCTCCATTTAGCTGTGATCAGATTCTTCGCGCGTGCATGTGTGCGTGTCTTGGGGCTTGAACTTGGCCTGGGCGCTGTCCCTGAGCTCTTCAACTCAAGGCTACCACCCAACCCCTGGACCTGGGTGCCGTCCCTGAGCTCTTCAGTTTAATACTGCCCTACCCCTGAGCCATAGCCCCACTTCCCATTTTCTTTTTTTTTTGCCATATATTTTTTATTGTAATGATTACTTTAATAAATCTCTGTTTTTGGTACAAACCAAAACAGTTGTTTTTGGCACTAATGAAGTACTCAAGACAAATCAACTTTATTAAAAAAAAAAGGTTCATTAAGCTTACATTATTGGGACTCTAACAGCAGATGGTAAGTGATTAGGAAGTCAGAAGGTGAGAGGGGCAGGTTTGACTTTTATAAGAAACATCTTTTCAGAACTGTTATGAGGTCCCACGAGAAACTGCCTTAATCCTCTTTTAGGGTAGGACCCTCAGTGACCTGAGGACTGGACACTGGCCTAGCCTCTCCCCCGCCACCTTAAAGTTTCTCATATTGCTGCACTGGGGGAACAAAGTCCCAACACATGGATTCCTTGGGTACAATCAGAATTTATCAGCACTCACCATGCGGGCATTTGGGCTTACAATGTACGGACACCTTTCTTTCCTGCCACAGTGTTATTATGGGGGATCACATGAAGTCATGATGAAAGTGATAAGGGTGTGGGGAGAGTTTTAGGCAAATATTGAGCTGGGATTTGTTCTCTGAGAAGAGAAGGGAATTAAAATCACCCCAATACTACAAAACTGTAGTTTCTTAGATCGGATGATGATGGAGAGAAGGGAAAAGGAACCATTATGATCTGACATCTCCAAGACAGACTCGAGTTGCCTGTGAGATATGGAGTTTTCTACCAGCACTGATTCTAACAGCCATTCTGACTCCAAGGAGATACAGCTCTCTGTACCCAAGCTGACTGTATCTATTACAGTGTGTTTTCCCTAACTATTGTGCTTGTTGACTTAAAACTCTTGTTGGTTTTAACAGGCAGCTCTCTGAAGAGCCCTGATGGAGCTAGATAGGCCTCAGGAGCTTTGATGGTTTAGAAACATACATAATAAAGTAAACAAAAGTTAAGGCAGTTAAAGCTTTGAGGGATTTTTTTTATGAGCATAAGTGGGAGGTGATGAGTTGCTAAAAAATAGGCAGCTTGGACAAATAGTAACTCAGAGAGGAGGATGAACTTAGGTCTCTGAGCTGTAACTACTAATGAACAACTAAAGGGCACATCTTCTGATGTCCAGATCTGAGAGAGTCTGTGTGCGTGCAGAGGTGGAGCAAGCCTGCAGTACATAGGGGCGTGAGGTCTCTGCCTTCATTCTTTAATGCTTGTATTTGCCCTGCTCTTATTTTATTTATTTATTTATTTATTTTTCAATCTATTTTTTATTGTAATTAATAGAAGGGTTACATGATATTTGCCAGATAGATGGTGCATTAATTCACATACATTGATACCCTTTCACATGTCTTGGTCCCCATTTCCCTTCCCCCCCACCCCCACCCCTCATCTTGTTTTCCTCCCTTCCCTACCCAATTTCAAATAACAAATATAAATATATCTGATATATCAGGTAACAAAGTGAGATACTGTAACAATATGAGATAACCAAGGGACAGCAAAAGAGATGAGAGGTAACATAGTACCTTAAGAACAACAATCATTCATTATATGGCTTTTGTTTCTATATCCTAGAGGTCCTTTCATTTAGCGTCATACTATATTTTCCCTGCTTTTATTTATAGGGAGAGTATTTTGGTGGTTACAAATAAAAGGGAGAAGTGTCTAAATTTTGTGCAGATCTCTTACTCTGGCACTTCAAGGGAGGAATTAAGATTTTCTCTTTTGAGTATTACAACTTGCTATAAAGATTTAAAGTCCAACAATGTTCCTTTTATGTTCCAAGGATTTCTAACGTACAAAATGACTCATCCTGCACATAAGGATAGCACAAGCTCTAGGTGTAGAGATAAAATTATAGTCTTTTTCAAAGTATTGAGTAAATATACTCTAATTTATTTGTTTGCCTTCCATAGGTTGGAGCAATGTCTAAGATTGGTAGTATATTTTCTTATTGAAGAACTTGCTGAACAGTGATAGATTAATCCGACCAAAGGAAGAAAAAACAATAAAGATAATGTGATATATTTCTGGCTATTAGTATATATATTTTTCTTTTTGTCAGTTGTGGGACCTGAACGCTGGAGCCGTGTGCAGTCCTTGAGCTTTTCAGCCCAAGGCTAACATTCTACCACTTTGAGCTACAGCACTACTTCCAGTTTCCTGGTGTTTAATTGGACATAAGGGTCTTACAGACCCTCATGCTGGTCTGGCTTTGAACTGTGATCCTCAGATCTCAGCCTCCTAAATAGCTAGGATTACAGGTGTGAGCCACCAGTGTCCAGCTTCTTGATATATTTCTTGAATAAACAAAATAAATACCATTTCTGTTACAGAGAGGAGATATTTCTTTTGTTTTAAATGCCTTGTTAGTAATATTGAACCTTATATCGTGAATATGTGCTATAATACTGAAAAGAATAAACCTGATTTTCTCCCATGAAATGTAAAAATTTATGGAGTTCTGGATATTTGAAGTATGTTATTCTTTTATTTTTCCGTCGTGGGGCTTGAACTCTGGGCTTGGTCGCTGTCCCTGAGCTCTTCAGCTCAAAGCTAGTGCTCTACCACTTGATCCACAGCACCACTTCCTATGTTATTCTTTTTTCGTATTTTTATTGTAATTATTAGAAGGGTTACATTATATTAACTAGGTAGAAGGTGCATTACTTCACAAACATTGATACCCTTTCTCATGCTTGATCCCCATTTCCCGCCCCCCACCCCCACCCCTCATCTTGTTTTCCCCCTTACCTATCCTACTTCAATTTATGTTATTCTTTATACCTCTAAAATACTCAGAGCTTTAGTAAAAAACAAGCTTGCCTTGGCTCCATAGGGAGCTAAGGTGTCTTCTCTTGGAGAAGGAATGTTAGTTTTCAAAGACAATGTAAATTCAACATCCAGATTAGCTGGTGGTTGAAGCAGCTGCATCTGCTCATACATCTGCACTCTGAGTTGTTACTGGGTATGAGCATGAGTTGTTGCTCGCACAGCTTCTCAAAGAGTTCTGTGTGCTCTTACTCCCTCACAAGGCTAGAATAGTTAGGTTTTTTTTGTTGTTGTTGTTGTTTCTCTTTTCTTCCTCCTCCTCCTCTTCTTCTTCTTCTTCTTCTTCTTCTTCTTCTTCTTCTTCTTCTTCTTCTTCTTCTTCTTCTTCTTCTTCTTCTTTTTCTTCACATTCCCACTCCTCTGTCAGTGCCAGTATTTGGGACATGTTCTGGATAAGAACAAAACTATAATGAATGATTGTTGTCCTTAATGTACTATGTTGTCTCTCATCTCCTTTGCTGTCCCTTGTTATCTCATATTGGTATAGTATCTCACTTTGTTATCTAATATATTGAATTTATTTGTATTTGGATATTTGAAATTTGATAGGGAAGGGGGGAAAACCAAGACGGGTGGGGGGTGTGGGGGGGGAGGGAAATGGGTACCAAGACATGTGAAAGGGTATCAATGTATGTGAATTAACGCACCTTCTATCTGGCAAATATCATGTAACCCTTTTACTAATTACAATAAAAAATAAAAAATAAAAAAAATAAAAAAAATAAAAGATATAAAAAAAAAAGAACAAAACTTTTTGTGTTTTACATAGCCCAGATCTTCCCCAGCTCTGCTGTTTTTGTCCCAAATCAATCCCCTACCAGTATACGATTCAGAAGCATCCTCCCACCACTTCTCTAAACTAGCACAGGCTGAAAGTGGCAGTAAATCTCATGCCTCTCTGCGATTGCCCTTTCTCTGATGTCTTAAGCTTTCCATTCTTTTTTTTTTTTTTTTTTTTTTTTTTTTTTTTTTGCCAGTCCTGGGGCTTGAGCTCAGGGCCTGAGCACTGTCCTTGGGATTTCTCAAGGATAGACCTCTACCACTCGAGTCACAGCATCACTTCTGGCGTTTTTCTATGTATGTGGTACCAAGGAAATGAACCTGGGTCTTTGTGCATGCGAGGCAAGCACTTTACCACTAGGCCAAATTCCTGCCCCGGCTTTCCATTCTTTTTTTTTTTTTTTTTGGCCAGTCCTGGGCTTGAGCTCAAGGGCCTGAGCACTGTCCTTGGACTTTCTCAAGGCTAGAGCTCCACCACTTGCGCCTCAGCACCACTTCCAGCTTTTTTCTATGTGTGTGGTACCGAGGAATTGAACCTGGGTCTTCCTGCATGCAAGGCAAGCACTTTAATCACTAGGCCAAACTCCTGGCCCCTGGCTTTCCATTCTTATAGTGTCAATAACAACCAGTTGTCTTCAAAGAGATGATTTAAGATTTTTAGCTTTTCCGGTTACTCTCAAGGGGAGCACTGTTTCTGACAATTTGTGCTATTCCATCTAGAAACAAAAAAAAATAATTTTTACTTTGTTTCCAATGTGATTCATATCAACTTATTTGTTTCACATTTTGAGTTTACTACTTGGAAGCTCAGGATCAAAGTTAAAGCTCATGACCAGACAAGGGTAAAGAACCAAATATAATATATTTTAGATATTAGCCTTTATTCTTATTTCCTATTCTCTTTTCTTGTAACTCACATTTCATCATATATTCATTTGAATTTTATTTTATTGTTTTACATTCAAAATTATCTTTAAATAGTTATACAAAGAAGTTGCTATTTAACAAAGCAGTTTTATAAATACAATGTATATAATGCAACTTTCGAAGCCAATCCAGTCATTGTTAAAATGAGTCAGAGTGAAAATAATTGAAGAATTAATGATGTCTAATGTTTATTAAATAAGATTACTTTAAGTTTTTTACATAGGTTAACTCCAAATTTTTTACAAGAATCCTAACCACATATACCATACTATTACTAAACTTAGAATGCAATCTTATGTAAATTTTATTGTGTGTACTCTACTGGAGCTTAAAGTCTGGGCCCCATATTCTTCCTTAGCTTACGATTGGTACTTTCTCACCTAAGCCATGTCTCTACTTTCTGATATTTGCTGGTTAATTGGAGATGAGAATCTTAAGGTTTTGTCTGCCCTGGACAACTTTAAATTGTGATTCCTCAGCCTCTTGAGAAGCTAGGATTATAAAAGTAAACCAGTACATTTCATAAAATATGCTACATTCTTTGCTTACGTTATATCAAATCTTTATACAACCCCGTTTGGCAAGATAATTAAGGATAGGAAGCTTAAGTTCACAAAGGGATAAGACATAGTAACTTAGCCATGAGGTCATATAATTTGGAAGCAACACAATCAAATTTTAAGCACAGACCTATAATGTTTCCAAACAATGCCCAGTTTTCCCTCTAAATTCTTGAACTTCACTGAACCCTGTTTTTTCTTTTCAATACATCTCCTCCTTTTAGGGAAAGGACATAGTGTTTTCCTATTAAGGTTTCACTGACTTATTTAACGAGAAAGAAGAACATGTCTGATTCATACCTCAGCACTCTGAATAAGTCTCTACAATTTAGAGACTTATTTCCTGGAGCTCTGTAATATTCATTTCTAGAAAAATTTGTAGGTGTCAAGTAATATCATGATCACGGAGAGTTTTATTTCCTGAGGAGATTTTAACATAGAAAAAGAGGTAGTCATAGATAGACCATATACCTGAAGAATAGCTCTATAGACCAAAGAAATGAATCCACATAATCTTTCTTGGTCCCCTGCAAGATCCCATTGTACAGCTATTTACCTGCACAGAGAATCAAGGTGAGTGGTTGGTATCCAGCACATGTGGAACAGGGAATTAGGTAATGGATTCTTTGATTGAACTTGTCCTTTCTGGAACTGGAATTATCTTTCTGGAACTGGAAGACCTAGATCTTAGTGGTCTGGGGCTACAGAAGAAGGAAGAACTGGGGATCAGGAGACCTGAATTCTAGTCTTGGTTATGTTTGTGCCTTGTACATCCTTCAGCAAGTCAGTTCACTTTTGGGGGGGGGGCTCAAAGGTTCTGGTAATTAGTGTGGAGCAATGGAGTAGCTGGGAGCTTTAGATCTATTCCTATACTTAAGTCATTGCAGATGCTCCTTTAGATCTTAGATTGGCCTGGGCCCCATTTTTGACCTCAATGTGCCCTCTAATCAGTGGTGTTTTCCCAGAGAGGGCCAGGGGCCAGATCTCTGGGCTCAGGCCTCACGTGTGCTGTGTGTATTTTCCTGGAAGCTGCATATAGGACATTCACTGACAGAGAGTCTGTGGCCTGCAGTGCATAGTGAGATGGTAAACATAGTGAAACAAGCAGCTCTTTCAGCCTTTCAAACTTGGCAGGAGAGCATGAAAAATAATTCTTGGGAAGCTGGGGACTGGTGGCAGCTGCTTCTCCTCAGACTGTCTGCCAGGCCCAACTGGAGCTTGGGATGGATGGATGGGGCCCTCAGCTGGGCCAGTTGCAGTTTATGCTGGTACTTTTCCACTCTGGGAAACTGGAAAAGTCAATTGGCTTTCCTGTCTGGGAGATTGGTGTGTAGTGGAAACCACCAAGACAACACAGGAGGCAAAATCAAGAGCTATGTCTTTGTTGCAGGGTCTCTTGCTTCCCATGTGATTGATCTAGCGCTTGCCTTTTTTTTCTCTATCTTTCATGGTACAGCGAAGGCAGATTGGTGGGATCTGATGAACAGGGAAGAGAGCCAAGAAGAAAGAATAGGACCTGATATTTAGAACTTGGGCCAACTTTTGGCACTTCTGAATCTACCCTAATGGCTGGGATTCCTTCCACAGAGTTTGCCCAAAATAGGCATGTTCAATAGGAAAACCACACTGGTACTGCTGAGAAGTGCCACGTTGGTTACCCTGAGCCAAAGCTTCTTTTGGTTCCAAAGTTTTAGTAGGATGAGAAAGGCCATCCAAGATCAGCTTGTACTTTTTCCTGTGTCTTTTCTGTGAGGGCCCTAAGAAACCATTAGTCTTAGTAGCCATGTGACCATGGCTACTTTACTGTTTCTTAGCTCTCATTCTTTATTTTCATCTCTACATTCCCAATGTCTAAATCTCAGCCTAACTCCCTTTGTCCAAGTATGGTTTGTACAGTAGTAATCCCTTATCTATGGTTTTGCTTCCTGTGGTTTTAGTGGCCCAAGAATGACTACACTCTGAAGATATGAAATGGAAAATTTGAGAAATAAACAATCCCTAAATTTTAAGTCTAGCATAATGAAATTGCATGGCCTCCCATTCTGTCCCAACCAAGTCTCACATCATTTTATTTTATTTTATCTCATTATGTAGAAGGCTTTATAATAGTCCAGATGTGAAGTGATGGAAGTTAGGTTTTATGTGGGAGGAGAGAAATAGCCGAGCTTCAAGAAATGCACAAGAGGTGGAAGTTGCTATACTTGCTTATGGAACTGTATGGTACTCAAAAGCCATACTTAACTTCTGCCTTGATCTGTTTGGTGATGCTCCAGTGCAATGCCACAGATTGTAACTTAAAAGGAAAGGAAACTATTTCTTATAGTTCTGAAGTCTGGAAAGTCTAAGCATGGCTTTGGAACCCAGGGACATATGTCTTATTATATCACAGAATGGTGGAGTGCCTTGTGGGCTAGAACAAGTGGGTTATCATATCACCTTTCCTTTTATAAAGCCACTAACACCATCATAGAAACTCATTCTTTTAGACCTTATCCAATCCTAATTCTCTATGTAAGGCCCCACCTCCAAATATCATTAACATATGACTTTGAGAATTAAGTTTCTAGTGCACGAATTCCAAGAGGACATATCCAAACCATGGCAACTGCTCACCCTTCAATTGTTTCCTGGCAGGAATCATAAGTTATCTGTCACTCCTGAATGCTTCCTCTGCAAATATTCTCTATTGGTCTTTGGGTAGAAGTTAGGACTTAGGAAAGCCTCTGTCATTGCTGATACTATGCTATTGAATCCTTCCATGAAGAGAAGGCTGGAAAGAAAAAAGAAGGGCAGAAGACAATGACATACTCATTATTTCTTATTTATTTATTTATTTATTTAGTGCTAGTACTGGGGCTTAAACCCAAGGACTTGTGCTTTCCCTTAGGGTTTTTTTTGTTGTTGTTGTTGCTGTTGTTGTTCAAGGCTGGTGCTCTATATCTCTACTTTCAGCCTTTTCTGATAAGAGATAAGAATATCTTAGATTTTTCTGCCTGGGGCTGGCTTTGAACTACAATTCTTAGACCTCAGCCTCTTGATCCTGACCTAAATAAATCTGAGTTGCAGACTTTTGCGTGTTTAACTAGTTCCAAGGTAATACTGATACTTCCCTAAAAAGAAGTGGAATATAGTCATGATAAGAATAGAATAGAGCTTGCAGGAAGGCATTGGAATTCTACTGAAATCAATATTCAGGGTATCCTGTATAGATTTCTGTCTTCCTACTCCCTTCCAGTCTTTCTGTCATATATTTTTCAAATCCCTTTTAATTTGTTTGCTCCATTGTTAAATAAGGGAAGTTCATGGGAAGTGTTCAGTTAGGACTCTTCCACCCTCAAAATAAAATATTTTGGTGGACTAGAATCTCATAGGACATTAGCAGTTACTTGGTTAAGATATCCTGGTTGCTGTCCCAGAGATGAGCTAGTCCTTGGTGGGGAACTTACAACAATATCAATGACTCACTGTTGATTCTCTTTCCCATTTTCTGGCTTACTTTAGCTGTTCTGGGAAGCAGAGGTTGTCATTCCATTCATGGGCCTAGTGTTTGGCAATGAATGATGGCCAAGAATGAGCCTTAAGGACTGTGCATGGTGTATTTCTCTTATTACCAGCATGGTCCTAGAGAACCATCACATGTCCAGTCTAAGTGGGACCTCGAGCAATGGCTCCTGAACCTCAATATATATCAGAATAACTGGAGAGCTTTACAAGTGTGCATTTTTGGACTCAGATGCAGATATAATAAAAGTGAATCTCTAAGACTGTTCATAGATGTGTATGCTGAGACCTCTCCAGATGATTCTGAAGAGACTGGTGCATGGATTGGCTTAGGGGTCTTACCCAGATTCTTTGGTTTCTACCTGACAAGACTGAGGCCCAAAGAGGGTTAGGAGTTTGCTCAGGTCCCATCTGATATAAATGGTAGACTCAGATGTGGATTTGAAATCTTAGTGTTACACCTTGGTGGATCATAGACTTCAAATTCTAAGATAATTTAGCTTCCTTTTTAGCGGGTCATGGGGCTTGAACTCGGCCTGGGCACTGTCCCTGAGCATTTTAGCTCAAGGCTACTGCCTTACCCCTGGGCCTGGGCGTTGTCCCTGAGTTCTTCAGCTCAAGGCTACCACCCTACCCTTGAGCTAAGCCCCACTTCCTGTTTTTTTCTAGGGGTTAATTGGAGATAAGAATCTCAGGTCCTTCTGTGCTCAGGCTGGCCAAAGCCTTGATCCTCAGATCTCAGCCTCTTGAGTAGGTAGAATTACAGGCGTGAGCCACCACTCCCAGTGATAATTTATCTTTTATTGGTGAAAAGTCCTACTTGGTTAAGCTCTTATTTACAAACTATAGAATTATGAGGAACAGGAAACACTGAATAAAAAAATGCTCACATTACCCAACATTCAATAAGTGTCCTAACTGGATATATATTGCTATATTTCACCATGTTTATTAGACTACTGACTCCCAGATATGTGATCACTTTGTATGCTCTTAAGAAAGAAAGGAAGAAAAAAACCCTGACAGTTAAACAAGGACACTGCTTATAGGATGCAACTAGATTTGGTGGGTGTTAATGTGAAAAAAATTGAGACTACGATAAATCTCTTTTGATCTTATGAAAATTCTTGCCTCTGAATTAAATTCTTGTCTACACACTAAATGCAGATTCTGGAAGGATGGTCATAATAGTATGGCTTATGGTGGACTGGGGATTAGATGAAACTCAGCAAGGGAACAGGTTACACAGACCCTTCAAGGTCATGAAAAGAATTTGAATTTATTTATGTATTTTTGTGCTGGTCCTGGGCCTAGGTGCTGACCCTGAACTTCTTTTGCACAAGGGCTAGCACTCTACCATTTGAGCAACAACACCACTTCCAGCTTTTTCTGAGTAGTTTATTGGAGATAAGAGTCTTATGGACTTTCCTGCTCAGGGTGGCTTCCAAATGCAATCCTCAGATCTTAGTTTCCTGAATAGCTAGGATCACTTTTGCTCTATCTTGGTTGAAAGCAAGGGGCCATACATACTGCTCAATGAGACAAAAAATTCGCATTAGTTTTCTTCATAGGGGAGTATCCTGATTTTGTTCTATAGTTTTGTGTAATCAACTACCTATGTATAAACAAGTGCTATGAAGCATGGAGTTTCCTGGTGGCCACAAGAATAACTGCTATTAGAATACTGATTAGAAGTACACATCTGCTATAGTTTATTTCTGAATAACACTGAGTGGCCAGGAGCCAGTGGCTCACACCAAGAATCCTAGCTACTAGGAGGCAGAGTCGAGGTTCAAAGCCAGCCAGGGCAGGTATGTCTATGAGACTCTTATCTCCATATAACCACCCCACACATGCACACAACAAACAACAACAACAACTAAATAAAGCTGATGGACAGCCAGATTTTTACTGACTAAAAGGATAAATAATTGCCTTATTTTATGTTACTTGTCAGAGTTTTGATCAAAAGATGTTTGGCTGAAGGTCAAATCTTGAATGCTTAATGATGTTTGGAGTCAGGGTCAGGAAGAAAAGTCTTGTAGAGTTAGGGTGATATAATTGGAACCACGGAGCAATTTAGTGAGATTTCAGTTCTCTCCTACTAAGTTCAATGATCAATTCTAGTCTTCCTGGTAGGCTTTGGGAGTAAAGATGAAAGCATTTCCTCTCTTTTTGGTTTTTCTTGGTCCAGCTATATGCCGCTATCCTTTGGGCATGTCAGGAGGCCACATTCCAGATGAGGACATCACAGCTTCCAGTCAGTGGTCAGAGTCCACAGCTGCCAAATACGGAAGGTGAGGATGACTATATTAAGAAGCGCTGAATTCTGTGTTAAATGGATTTCCTACAGTCAGAACCCTGATTCAAAGAGGGGGTGATTCTGATGAGAGCTGATAGGGATGGAGAGGAGAGGTTTAGTGAGCTGGTCCTACTCAGAATGCTTCAGGAAGAGAATGCAGGCATTTGGCCGCATTCTGATTTGGCAAGCTCAACCCAACCACAGGAGCCCAGAGCCACACCACACACAGTGAATGGACTCATTGATATGCCATGCACAGCTTTGTACCTGACCTCACTGCTCTGAGCTTCTCCAGAGGGAGGTCAAAGCTGCAGATACAAGAAGGTGCAGATGGTGTGGGGTGCTGAGAAGGAGGAGCTTTGCCTTACTTTCCAGAGGCTGTCTGTGAAGCATCACCCACAAGGGCTTAACCAGACCCCGAGGTCTCCAACAAGCTCTTCCCTTCTCCCAAGGAAATCTCACACAGAAGGGCCATAGTCTTCCATAAACAGGGTATGGTGGGTTCCTTGTGGTACTGTTTCATGAAGTTCTTTAAACCAGCACACCCCCACTTTAACAATTGCTCTGCTAGTTGAGACCTAAAGCTCCTCCTGGAATCAATGTTTTTCAGTGTTGAGGTACTTAGATTGTTGAACTGAATGATCACCCATGAGGAAAGCAAACCTTGTAAACCTTTCCCATCATATTTAGCTTAGTGTGTTAGTGGTGGTTGGTGGGGTTTGAAGGGAGTAACAACTGAGCAAGTAACAGAAGGGAACATTCCAGAGAAGAGGGAAAGTGGTAAGAGGTTCCCAAAGTAAACCCTGTACTGATTTCACAATTTTTCTGAGTAGCCCCACCTGGAGGTAATGAAACAAAAGCAGATTATTTACTGTTCCCTTGACATACTCTCAGCCCTCTCCATGGGTTTCTATGGCTTTTACTGGGTGGTCATACCCTTCCCACTGGTTAAAATTCCACTGCATTGCCTACCCACACTGAAGCTTCTACTATCCCTCCATCCCTGCTCCCCTAACTTCATATCCATGTCTAAAAGAACTAGAAGTAAGTGAGGGGATGGTGCAATGACTTGCTGGAGGATCGGGAGTATAAGAAGTTTCATTTCCTTTGACATGTCTGAATCAAAATGGAAAATGAAGTCTACATGTGATCGGAGAGCTTCCGTGTCCATGGGAAGTTGTGGGGGGGGGGGGGGAAGGTGCACTGTCTTTGAGTTCCATGGTTCTCGAGGGAGAGGAAATTGACTGTGAGTGAGAACGAAAAAAATTTCATTTAGACGGGACTTCCAGTCTGCTCCTTCCTCTCAGGGCAGGACAGCTGCATGCTATAAACAGCTCTAGCATTTCATAACTGTTCATTCTCTGCCCAATCTTTTTCTCTCAAGGTTGGACTCAGAAGAAGGAGATGGAGCCTGGTGCCCTGAGATCCCAGTGGAACCTGATGACCTGAAAGAATTTCTGCAGATTGATTTGCACACCCTACACTTTATCACTCTTGTGGGGACCCAGGGGCGCCATGCTGGGGGCCATGGCATTGAGTTTGCACCAATGTACAAAATCAACTACAGTCGGGATGGCACTCGTTGGATTTCTTGGCGGAATCGGCATGGGAAACAGGTAGGAAGAAGAGACATCCACACTTTGGAGGTGTCCAAGATCATGTTATGACTTAGGCTACGAGAAGAGCACACATTGTCTCTGCAGGTATGTGTGTCTTCAGACTTGGCATTATCTCAGAACTGAGATCCCAAGGTGAGGGGGATGGGCCAAAGAGAAATATTAAGACTGTCAGGAAAGTTGAGGAGCTACTCTCTGCTCTTTAAAAGAGTAGATCAAAAAATGAAATAATAATAAAAAAGAGTAGATCAAAAGGGTGATGGGGGTAAGAAGGTGATCATCATTTTATGTCCCCTCCGCTCTCTTTCCTTAGGTTCTGGATGGAAATAGTAACCCCTATGACATTTTCCTAAAGGACTTGGAGCCACCCATTGTGGCTAGATTCGTTCGCTTCATTCCAGTCACAGACCACTCCATGAATGTGTGCATGAGGGTGGAGCTCTATGGCTGTGTTTGGCTAGGTAAGTGTTGAGCACAAGGTCCTTATAGACCTATGAAATATTCCAACCCCAGGGATGGGATTGGTTACCCCTGGAATAGAGCGATTCCCTCTGGGACATTGTTCATCCACCCAGGGTTTGGTGCTTCCCCACACATCTGGACTCATGGATCCATGAGTCATGCTGCTGACTGCCACTGAGAAGAAAGGGCTCCCCGATGTCAAATTGAGCCCCAGTTAGCATGCTATGTAAGATTATACCCTTGAAGCTCATCTAGCTTCATGTCTTAACAAGCATGTCTCTTTCCCCTAGGCACTGACAGTTGTGTTTCCTTTGGCAGATGGCTTGGTGTCTTACAATGCTCCAGCTGGGCAGCAGTTTGAACTCCCTGGAGGCTCCATCATTTATCTGAATGATTCTGTGTATGATGGAGCAGTTGGATACAGGTAAATTCAGGGCAATATTGACTGTCACCATGGGAGAGTGGCCATTAGAAAAGGAATGTTTCACTGTGACTTCATTGATGACCAAATAACCAACCAAATAGTATTTATTTAGCCCCTGTACTAAATTTGTGAGATACTTTAGGTGAAGTAAACCATATAGTCTTTATTTCCAAGGAACTTAAAAACCAGCTTTGAGAGGATAAGATAACCACACAGGAAACAACCATAAATTTCCCAAAGCAAGGGCTAAAATTTGGAAGTATGGCTGTAAGGGTGGTAGCCATATTTTTGAAGCCAGAACAACCATGTGTTCTGACATAAATCTCATTCTTTTTATGGAGATGAAGGTCCAGAACAATTGACATAATAAAAGGATTAAACTAGGAAAGTCACAAAGCTCAGAGCGACTCGATTTTAAAATATCAACAATTTAAAAACTGAGAAAAGAAAGAACTTGGTAGTGATTATGATATGCAATACAAAGAAGTTTCTAGAAAGAGATGGGAATTGATGCAGGAGCAGGCACATGTTAGAGAATAGAGAAAACCAGGCAAAGTACCTCAATGATCTGATTACGTTAGAAGGTGAAGCTAGAAATAGTAGAAATGACAAATGCATAAGCTGGTAGATATAAGCCGTGGTGGAGAAGCAGCATGGAAGTGAATGAAGGGTGTCTTTACTCATTCTAGTCCACTCTCAGCTTTAGCATTCTAGTGACCCACTCCCAACATTTTTCTCTCTTAGCATAGTCTTTATAAGCAATGCTATATAAGCATTGCACCTGGGAGAGAGGTGCAATCATAGTAAAATTCAGATGAGGTGGTAGAGACTTGCAGGAGATGAGAGAAGAAGTTTTAATGAGTTTTCACAAGGGGTTGTTGAAGGACAGCACTTCCACTGTTTTCAGCATGGAGGATAATCCATTGCTCAATCCATTGCTCCTCAGCTGCCATCCCTGGTGATGTCTGATTTACTCAGTCTTCTCTTCCTTTATCACTTTCTTTCCATCTTTTTAGTCACTGTTGTCTCCCATTTTCTTAAACTCCCTTAGCACAATTTCATAGCCTGATTGGCATATAATGATGGCATAGACAAAATTAGAGATCAGTCAAACTCACTTTAGTGTAACCAATTATTTCTCCTTGACTGTTACTATGTGCAAGGAGTTTGGCTAGGCATTGTAAGTATTTAAAGACAATCAGGTCATTAATCTTAAGCACTCACAGTTTGGAATAGGGGCTACATGAGTATATAATTTATTATGATACAAAGATATGAGAAAGAGATATTTAATTAATGCTATGGAACTTGTCAAAGAAAGAGTAAGCTGTAGTAGGAAAGCACAGGATTGTGGTTCATATAATGAAACTACTTCTGATTTCTCTGAGGTATATGTGGTTAAAATATGTAAGAAAACCATTTTGTAAAGGTAAAATACTCTACATATGTACATTATTCTCTGATACATCGGAACAGATAAAACCTGGGTAGAACTTCCACACAGGAAAGTCTAAAATGGCATTTGAATCCAAGTTACTAACACTAAGAAAAGAAAACTTTGTGAAGTCTAGAAGAATGTCTGGGAGAATCTCCAGTTCAGCTGATGTAGCAAGGCACTAAAGGAGAAGAGGGACAGATGAGGATAGATTCCTTTTGGAGGGTTTAGGAAGATTAAGAAGAAAAAGGATAAGAAAGGAAGGAGGAGGATAAGGAAGAGCAGGAGAAAGTTGAGGAGGAGGAAGAGAAGAAGGGGGTTAGAAAAAGGAGTGGAAAGAATGCTCATCGTGATGAGTCACTGGAGAGTCCAAAAGGTGCAAAAGGCCCTGACTGGATTTATGCTTTAGACAGGCCAATCAAGCATCATCCAAATAGCAGATCTGAATGGAATGAGAAAACAATGAAAGAAATTTTGAATTTTACATTCTGTCAGGCAAAAGACTTAATGCCCAGGACCATATTATTGCCTAGAAAGGGGAATGAAGAAGAGATGTCTGTTTAAGAGGGTATCTGTAATGTGATTAGGCATAACGAGCAGGCAGTATAGTGAGAAAAAGAGATGAAACAGGAGAGTATAAGTAATTGAAACAGTGGAGCTGACATTTCTCCATTCAATAACTACATCTCGAATGCTTAATATGCATGCACCAATTCCAGTGACTATGTAAGAGAAAACAACCAACAAGAATGGGAAACCAAGATGAAAGACTCAATTTTATTGGGGTGGGAAGTGATGAATTTATTTCGATATACAGATTAAGAGACAATAAAGATGACAAATAGAGAACTGGTGAAGGGAGCTGGAAATATAGCTTGGGATTCAGTGGGAAGACAAAATAATTAAATAAATTTCGATACTTATTAACTTGTAATGACGTATCTGGTTGAGCTGTGGCTGAGTGAGGGAAATCAACATACCTGGATGAGAGTCTCAGGAAATAGAGTTGTAATGTACATTTTTTAAAATTAAAAATATGGGAGTAATTTTTGTTATTCTAACACACACTTCTGAATTATATATAGTACATTTCCTTGTTTATTCTCCATTTGACTTCATTTTAATCATGGAGAAAATGAGTACTTATTTCTTTTAATTTTTATTGCTTCTCATAAAACTTTCATGGAATCTATTTTTTCCTGGGGACAATAGGAACTATATTTATTGCAAGTAAATGTATGTTCTCCTAACCTTCTGATCTCTAGAAAGAAGAAAAGGATGACAAACCTTGGAAGGGGGAATTTAGGCTCTAGTCACTGTGACTAAGGGCAGTCACATTTTATAATTTGTCAAACATTTATTTAATGAATATAGATATAGATATAGGTTTAAAGTGTATTTGTAGAGCTGGTATAATCCCTCCTGATCATTCCTTTTTCTTTTCTTTTTAACAAGTCACCAATTTTATATATACTGTTAATTCTGGCTATAAACTTCAGTAGTTATGTTCAATCCTGCATAAGGATAACTATTCCAATCTCTTCTTTTGGGAGACTCCAGACATATTTTCTAGAACTTGAAGACAAAGAAATGGATTCTCTTTCACATGGTGTATTCTCATGCTGTCACTCTCTAAAAAGAAAGGAGTCCTCTTTAAGTTCTTTTCGTGGTCAAATCAATATAAATATACCTACATCCCATCTAGTAGTCCAGCAAACTCCAACTATTCAAAATAGTCTCTGGCTCAAAAGTGGAATAGGCTGACAAGCTAGAAAAGAAAATTAGATCTAATACTTGAGACTTTTGTGAAATGATCATGCATTTTACTCCATTAGTCTAGCATTCTATATGTTTACTCAAAATTAATTATAAATTTGCAATTGAATTTGGTAGAGATTTTGATTTGTGCCCTCAGTTTAATTGAGTTGTTGGAGATGGGGGTATATAAGGGCTGATTGGCTTCTCTGAACAATGACAACATATAGCCAAAGAGTCTGAAGAATTTCTAGTAACGGTGGAGAAAGTGGCACTATTTACTGTGGTGTTCATCTTATCTCTTCACTTGTTGACTCATTAATGAATGACATCATCAAAGTGCGCTTGACAATGTTGAGTCATTATGTTAATGCATATGAATAGGCAAGGGTATAATAAATTATGCAAAGTGTTCATGTAAAATGTGAAAATGATGTTAGAAAGTGGATACTATAAAGGGATAGGCCTTGAGTATTTTATAAAATTTTATTTATGTGAAATTACTTAATTCTCTATTGGTGCAAGATAAATGACCTACTCCTATAAAGGATTTTTCAAAATCCTCAACCTCCAGGCCAATGAGCTCTTATAAAGCCAAGGTCAAACAGTAGTATGATGGATGCTCTTCCTGAAATGTGTGATTAACTCATTCTTTTCTCCTTACCTTCTCTTTTTTTTTGGAGCAGCATGACTGAAGGTCTGGGCCAGTTGACAGATGGGGTGTCTGGCTTGGATGATTTCACCCAGACCCATGAATACCACGTGTGGCCGGGCTATGACTACGTGGGCTGGAGGAATGAGAGTGCTACTAATGGCTACATCGAGATCATGTTTGAATTTGACCGCATCAGGAACTTTACCACCATGAAGGTCAGTGGAGTTAGGTGTGGTAGTCCTTTCTCAAGGAAGCCAAAATCATAGTGTGGGAGAGGAAAGACATTCGAGAAATGACCATGAGCTGATTAGGCTCAAGGCGTAAGCTGTGAATCTAATCAGGTTCCGATGTGTAGCTCACAACTACCTCATTACATGCATTTCAAAGTCACTTTATCAGTAAGGGCTTGTTTCTTTATTTGTAAAAATGCTAAATGGGGCAGCATAGAGCAGGTTAGTTGTTCTCGATGCTTGCTTGCTTGCTTGCTTGCTTTCTTTCTTTCTTTCTTTCTTTCTTTCTTTCTTTCTTTCTTTCTTTCTTTCTTTCTTTCTTTCTTTCTTTCTTCCCAGTACGAGAGCCAAATATATCTATTGTATCAACGTATTGCAGACTAGTTCAGAGAGAATAAGTCAATTTTGTTGAGTAGTTGAATGGAAGGCAAAGGTTTGGAAAACATCTTAAAACTGTTTCATGATGGACTGTAGTAAATACAAAAATATAAGCACTGAAGGAGGAGGCTGCAGGATCGTACCTATTTCACCAATAACACTTGCTGGTTTATGGAGAAAACATGAGACCTTCATATTAAGAGTGGGGAAGGAATTTGACCCTATACATGACTTATGGTTTGCTTTTCCCCCTCCCTATTAAATGCTGGACAATGACTACAGAATTAGTGACTCTGACTGTGTTTATATTCACTGCTCAGCTTCAGTGTTGGTTGCTAGGATACATCTATAGCTTGTAGTTTGTTAATATTTATGAACTGGGGCCAGGAGTTTGGCCTAGTGGTAGAGTGCTTGCCTACCATGCATGAAGACCCAGGTTTGATTCCTCGGTACCACATACATAGAAAAAAAAAGCCGGAAGGGGTGCTGAGGCTCAAGTGGTAGAGCTCTAGCCTTGAGAAAGTCCAAGGACAGTGCTCAGGCCCTGAGCCCAAGCCCAGGACTGGCAAAAAAATATTTATGAACTGTCATTGGAACATACACAACACTGTGCTATGTTTGAGTGTAAACAGATGAATAAGAAGTGATCTCTGTTTTGGAACAATTTTCTGTTCAGTGGAGAAGGAGATATGTAAAAAAAGGATATATGTAAAGTGGCAAGATATCTGAAAGAAGGAAATTTGTGCTATTATCAAAGTTTCCAATTGCAAAAAATATTCTTTCCTATGCAAACTAGGCTTAAAAATATTCATGTCTCATTATTCTCAGATATCAAAATGGTGATATCTCTTAATCAGATGAACAACTATTAGTTAAGTGAACAAACATTTAAGACAAGAACAGATGTATCAATGCATATCCAAATCTGGTAGTTTGTTCAAGGATGTATTTTTCTTTCACAATTGTAAAATGTAACATATAACTATGTAGAACACATTTTGACTATGTTTTTGAGAAGAGAGGGAAGAGAAAGGAAATGTACATAGTAACAAAAATATAATGTAAGGGGAACAGTTTCATATACCAATATATATATTCACATGTACCCAAGAACATATATATGTATATAATTTCACAAATATATACTGGGAGAGTAACTAGTCAAATAAATAATGAGTTACATTTTACCCTATCCATAAAGTTCTAATATTCAACCAGTAAACTTGATCTTCCTGCATCACTAAGATTCTGTTTAACTAGTTAATCGCAGTCAAAACTGAAATGACAAGGCACTTAAAACCTCTAAGGAGAAAATTTAGTAAAGCCTTTTCAAGGTCACATATACCTTTAGCACATCTTAATTATTCCAGATAGATATAAAGTAAAAATGCTGACTTGCAGTATACTGAGATCTTCTAGAAAGTATTTTCCCTCTAGTATTTTCCACTCATCTTCTCCTTTGAATGATGGTTAAAATATACTACCAACACATATTAATTGTTTAAAAATGTATTGTTTTATTAAATAAATATGTAAGACCATATGGGAATAAAATCCTATTTATTTGCATTCCAGAAGAATTCCCAAGACATCTGTTAGAAAGATTATGACTTTCCCCACAGGACACTTATCCAATAGTTTGCAGATTTTAAAAACATCTGAAAAATCTATTGAAGTTGTAGATGGTATTTCTTTGATTTTTTTCTTACCCTTATTCTATTGACTTTTATTCAATAAAATGAAATGAGTAACTCACTCCAAGGAAGGCATTAACCTATGTTTTCATCAGTAAAACATTTGGACAAAAATCTAAATGGAAAAGTTAAAACAATTTGCTACATTTCTGTGTGGCATATTGTGTGGAAAATAAGTTGGACTAGAAGTCCAAAGCTTTAGGTTCAGTACTGTTGAAAAGTCTCCATAGGTAAGACAAACCACTTTGAGCACTAGTATTTCATTAGTAAATAAAGAGTTGAGGCAGAAGACTTTTAAAAACCATCTCTAATAGCTCCAGTATTCTATCATTAGAATATAACTAGTCTTGTCATTAGTCATTGTTTAGGTTGGACTATAAAATCTCTTCCATAGGCATATATATATGTATATATGTATATATATATATATATATATTACATGCTTGGTTTCCAGATGATAGTATTGTTTTGAGAAGTTCTAGAAACATTTGTCAGTAGTACCTCATTGGAGGAAATAGTTTATAGGTTTCTTCTTCACTCTCTGCTTCCTGTCCACCATGAGGTGAAGAGCTTCCTCTTTTATATGCTCCCACCATTATGGGCCAAGCCACATGGACGGAACTCTCTAAAATTATCAAACACACACACACACACACATACACACACACACACACACACACACACACACACACACACACACACAATTAATACCAGAGATGTGGGGCTGTCACTGTGACTAAATCAGACCATGTGGTTTTAAAGCCATTGGAACTGGTTTGTGGGACGAATTTGGAAAAGTTTGGATCTGTGTGCTAGAGAAAGCTGAGGAAGAACTTAGAACTTAATGAGGGATTCTTATGGAATCTCAGAACAGAATGCCAATAGAAATGCCCATAGTAGAGTTAACAGATGGAAATGAAGATTCTATTGGGAATTTGACTAGAGGCCATTCTGGTTATAATCTGGCAAATAGTTTGTTTATATTTTTTCCATTTCCTGAGTCATTGAGTGAGAATGAATAGAAAAGGAATGGACTAATTAATTTGTTGCAGGAAATTTCAAGACAGCATAATAACATTCAGGCTGTGGAATGATTATTGCTGGCTGCTTTTAATCAAGCTTACAGTGAGAATAAGGAATAAAAAGCCCAAGAGAAAGATTTGAAAACATGCAATTTGTCTAGAAGAAGAGCATGTGTTAAGTTGCATATTAAGAGGGCATGGTAGTTAAAGATATTAGTGCCATTAAAAATAAATCAAGGGGCCAGGAGTTTGGCCTAGTGGTGAAAGTGCTTGCCTACCATGTACAAAGACCAGGATTTAATTCCTTGGTACCACATACACAGAAAAAGCTGGAAGTGGTGCTGTGGCTCAAGTGGTAGAGCTCTAGCCTCCAGAAAGCCCAAAGACAGTACTCAGGCCCGGGGTTTAAGCCTCAGGACTGGCAATCAATCAATCAAGCAAGCAAGCAAGCAAGCAAGCTGGGCACTGGTAGCTCATGCCTTGAATACTAGCTACTCAGGGTGTTGAGAATCAAGGATCACAGTTAGAAGCCAGCCTAAGCAGGAGAGGCTATGAGACTCTCATCTATAATTAACCATCAGAAAACTAGAAGTAGAGCTGTGGCTCAATATGGTAGAGCACTAGCCTTGAGCGAAAAAGCTCAAGGACAGCATCCATGTCCTGTGTTCAAGACCCAAGATCAACAAAATGCAATTAATCAATGATTCAATACCTGGAGATGTGACTCAATGGTAGTGCACCTGCTTAGCATTGGTGAGGTCTGAGTTCCAGTGCTGGAAAAAGAAAAGAAATTATTTGATCTAGGCACAATGGTTCACACACTGCTAATTGTAGTTACTCAGGACCCCTCCTCAACCAATAGTTGATAGGTCCAAGGAAGCACTTGGGCAACAAGTAAGGCCCTATTTCAAAACAATTAGTGCAAAAAAACCCCAAAACCAAACCAAATATGTGGCCTATCAAGTATAAGTATAAGGCCTTGAGTGCAATCCCTAGTACCACAGAAAATAAGTGAGAATTTTGTATTGGGATGAGAAGAAAGATGCCTTGAAGATATTTCAAGAAATGGCCATTCTCTTGCCCATCACAGTCTCTAGGGGTTAATGTTGTAAACTCACTTGAAAGAGAAAAGGAGAGTGTCTATGGAGCACTTTGTAATCACAGCACTGACTAGGGAAGAGTTTTTTCCTGGGTTCAGCTAACCAGGCAATCAGAAGCCACCTGGAGGAGGTCTTGGCATCATTTATGGATGCTAGTTTTTCAGACATATGAAATTCTAGAGTTACAGAGGCCTAAAGGCTTCCGCTCAGATTTTAAAGGGAGACCTAGGAGTGGAGACAACATGTAGGAGAGGCAGGATCCCTGTGGGCAGCCGAGACAAGGGTAATGAATGCGGCTGTGAAGGTGGAGTCTGAGCTGGGGCAGAGAGCCCAGGATGTTGGATAACCTGCAGTCAGTGTGCAGAGCCAGTACAAGAGAGGGGGTGGGCTATAGATGGCAAAGCTAAGGGGGTAGGGATGCCCAGGCCCTTCGGAGGTCACCTCATGATGCCCAGTACCCCAGGCGCTAGACTGCAGTGATTTAGTGTGTATCCTGCTGAGTTTTGGTCTTGCTCTGGTGTGCTTCCCTTTCAGGATGGAAGTATTTTCTCTGTGATAGTGAATCTTAGAAGTATGTTAACTTTTCCTCGCAGCTAAAGGATGGCTTTGAGTCTTAGGAAAGACTCAGGACATAAACTTTCAAATAATGTTGGTACTATTAAGACTTTGGGCACTCTTGGAGATGGACTAAATACATTTTGCATCATAAAATAACCAGAAACATTTGGAATTCAGGAATGATAGGGTGTGCTGATCAAATCCCTCACCTAGGATCACATGTGGAATGTTCGACTCCTGGCTGGTGTTTTGGAAGGTACTCCAGATTTTAAGAGGTGGTATCAATTGGGAGAGAGCAGGTCCATGTCTATACCTGGTCCTTAGTTTCTTTCTTGCTTTCTTCTTCCTGTCCACCATCTTCCTTCTACATGCTTCTACCAGCATGTTGTTCTGTTGAAGTACATAATACCAAGAAACCATGGACTAAACCATCTGGAATCTTGAGCCCCAAGAAATCTTTTCTCTGTCAAGTTGTTCCCTAGATGTTCTGGTCACAGCTACACAAAATAATAACATACGGTTAATAAGTTTGTGTCATCATTACTGCTATTACACATTAATTTTGTATATTAGTGATTTATTGACCACCCAGAAACCACAGAAAGTTACTGAAGACACAGGACTATAATTCAGGGCCCAAGCAACACATGAAAAGACAAATGTATCTCTTGAATGACAAATAGATGTCTCCAACCTGTGATGCAATTAAATTTAAGAGATAGTGGCCAAGAAGCATCCATTTCTTACATAAGATTGAGTTGGAGGAAATGATATTGAACAAGAGTCCTCAGTTATAAGAATTCACACTTCTCTTTTGTGGACTGTGAAACATAGGTGTTAAAAAAAGGTTGTTGTGTCATCTTTGTGCCTGGTGACATTAACAGCACGGCAAACATGAAAGGGTCATGGAAGTAGGCAAGATAATGATGGTTACCTTATATTAGTTTTGCTGTATTCTTTCAGATTTTTTTACCTAGCTCTGTTGAAACGAGATGATAAGGCTTTGAAATGCTTCTGGGAGAAAGTAAGGCAGCAGTCTGCCTCACATTTCAGATTAGAGTGACTCAAATGTGGGTAGATAGCAATTGTGGTTGTAAGGGTTGCAGAAAGGAAAGTTTAGGAAAAAGAAAGGACCTGAAAGGCTGCTAGCTCATTCCTATGTAAAGCTGAGAATGCTTCTGCTCAGAACCACAAAGGGAGGTTGCCAGCATACACAGTTACACAGTGCTAACAGCCATTGCAGCCTGGGCTTTATAAACCCCCACCAACATATCACTGCTATTCTGAAGTCTCTACAAGAGAAAATCCACAAGACTGCAGCGTACCCACTATTCACCAGCACCAGTGGTACTCAAGGAAACTGACATTACTGGAGTGGCTTGTGCCATGTTGTATGCAGCTTAGCAGGATTAAGCTGTCACTCTCATGCTTCTTTCTTTGCCAGGTCCATTGCAATAACATGTTTGCTAAGGGTGTGAAGATCTTTAAGGAGGTCCAGTGCTACTTCCGCTCTGAAGCCAATGAATGGGAGCCTAATGCCATCTCCTTCCCTCTTGTCTTGGATGATGTCAACCCCAGTGCTCGGTTTGTCACGGTGCCTCTCCACCACCGAATGGCCAGTGCCATCAAATGTCAATACCACTTTGCTGACACTTGGATGATGTTCAGTGAGATCACTTTCCAATCAGGTAGGAAGCCTGGGGCTGCACAGGGGAAGTGGGAGCAGGGTGATGAGGGCAGAAGAGAAGCATCTGGGCTGCTTACTGATAGGCCTCTGAGAGAACTTGTGTTTTACAGCTGACCGTTGTCAGTTATTGTTGTTGTTGGTCATGGGGCTTGAATTCTGGGCCTGAGCACTGTCCATGAGCTCTTCAGCTCAAGGCTACTGCCCTACCTCTTGAGCCACAACATCACATCTGGTTTTCTAGTAGTGGATTGGAGATTATAGAGTCTCACGGTCTTTAGTACCCATGCTGGCTTTGAACCATGATCCTCCTGTGTAGCTAGGATTACTGGTGTGAGCTACTGTGCCCAGCTGCAGCCGACTTCTTATCGACAGAGAGAAAACATCCTTTGTGTATCAAGGATTTTAATTACAGAAGAGCGAGGATCAGAATGGAAATGAATAGAATACTTGCTTTCCTTCTGCATACATTTGCCTGGAAGTGACTTCTGTTCTCTGATATTTCTATAGACTTTAAGTTATAGCTACAAAGTTATATTAATTGGAGGACAAACTGATTCTTATCTGTCTTTGATAATTCTTTTCATAGAGTAATTGGTACAATTACCTTATTTTTGCTAATCATAGTTATGGGTTATGTTTTCTAAGTTTTAACATCAATATAGTGGCCATTTAGTTTTCACTGAGCTTTGAGAAAACTTGAGAATCTTGGAAGGATTGTCTCTTATAAGGGAAATGTATATTCTTTATTTTGTTATTTGTTTTGGTAGTAGTGAGGCTTGAACTTGTCTTCAGGCTTGCTAGGTAGGGGCTGTCTGACTTGATTCTCACCTCCAGTCATGATACATATTTTAAATCTTGATCACCTTGAATAGACATGTAAGAGGAGAAAATTTTGTTTTCAACTTCAATCTGGTAAGTACACTTTTGGCATCCAGTCTTGAAAGTTGCCCCATAAAATAAGTACAGTTTGGTGTCAAGAATCTTTCTCTAAAGATAAATGGATAAGGCTCATTTTACAATGAGGCATGGTGGGAACCCTTTCATTAAAATTATTTTCTAGGAAGGAAGGATATAACATGTTGCCATTTAGCCTTTCTCATGAGCACTTACCCAGTATGTTCTCCTTACATTTTGCTGGATTTGGGTCCACTTTTTATGTACATTTTAGGATAATGTGTGATCACATCCTATGAACCATTTTTTTTTGCCAGTCCTGGGCTTGCACTCAGGACCTAGGCACTGTCCTTGAGCTTTTTTTGCTTGAGGCTAACACTCTACTACTAATACTTGAGCCACAGTGCCACTTATGACTTTTTCTGTGTATGTGGTACTGAGGAATGGAACCCAGGGCTTCATGTGTGCTAGGCAAGTACCCTACCACTAAGCCACCTTCCCAGCCCTGAATCATTTCCTAAGTTTTGGCACTGTAACATCTAGCATCTAATATTTGAGGCAAGCATTTTTGTAAAGAAAAAGTTGCTTTCATATGAATGATTATGTTTTTATTTTATATTATGATTTTATTTTTATATTTATGGTGTACAGTGAGAAGTTTTAATAAATGTACAATCTGTATAATAATCAAACCAAAGGCCAGATCTAGCGGTTTAGGCCTGTAATTGTAGTAACTTGGGAGAAGGAGATCAGAGGAGAGCCATTTGAGGAGAGCCTGGAGAAAGTAAACAAGATTTGGGAGATTTCATTTCAATCAGTAACTGAGTACAATGAAGCATACTATCCCACATGAAAGGACAAACAGGAAGATCAGAGTTCAGGCATGATGTGAGCCCCTACTTGGCAAATAAATACAAATTGACTGATGGAATGCCTCCAGTGTTAGAGTAGCTGCCTAACAAGAAAGAGGGTCTGAATTCAAACACCAGTACCACCAAATTGAAACTCAAGCTAGGGTATTTTCCCTTTTAAGAAGGATGTCAGAGATAGGTACTGGTTGCTCATGCCTGTAATTCTAACTTTTTGAGAGCCTGAGAATGGAAATATTGCAGTTTAAAGCCAGCACATGCACAAAAGTCCAAGAGACTCCATTTCTGTCCATAGAAGGAAACTGGGCTTTGTTGTATGTATTTATCATCCCAGAAATGATGGTAAAACTTAAACATTGACAAATTGTGGTCCCTACTCTAAAAAGATGAACAATGTTGCCCTCTTCACCCAAGCTGTGTCTCTCCCCTTCACCAAACTAAAAGCATGGCTCAGCACTATTGCACCAGCGTAGTAAGGCCTTGAGTTCAAACTCCAGTACCACTTTAAAAAAAGAAGAGAGAAGAAAGAAAGAAAGAAATGGAAGGAAAGAAGGCTAAAAGGAAGGAAGGAAGGAAGATTAAAAGGAAGGAAGGTTAAAAGCAAGCAAGAAAGGAAGATGGACAGGAAGAAAGAAAGATAGAACAGAAGGAAGGAAGGAAGGAAAGAAAGAGGAAGGAAGGAAGGAAGGAAGGAAGGAAGGAAGGAAGGAAGGAAGGAAGGAAGAAAGGAAGGAAGGAAGGAAGGAAGGAAGGAGAAAAGCCTGTTAGCACATCGATTTCACAATGTCCTTGTCAGGAATTGCAGTCAGTTACCCCATCACTTGGATTCCTTCTTCCTGCTCTAACTTGGCTCTTGTTCTGCCATAGATGCAGCCATGTATAACAACTCTGGAGCCCTGCCCACTTCCCCCATGGCACCTACAACCTATGGTACGTGTGACTCCTAGTCATAAAACTGAAGTCAGTGCATGTTCCAGGGAATGGAGGCTGGGAATTGGCAAAGGCCTGACTACCTGTGTTGGGGGCTTGATTCCAGGTGGCTTTGGATAAAAAGAATCCCTGAAAAGGCAAGACAGCTCACTTCCAAAGTTAGAAGTGCAACTGTGTGACAGAATCGAGACTATTCCAATGGCTACCTGAATGATCCAGAAGCTTTGGGCAGAAATAGGGTGAGGGCTGTTTCTAAGTGAGATCCATCAGGAAGATCTTAATGAATGGGAGGATGTCTCTGAAACCCAATGCTGGAGATTAAACTCTAACTGGAGATTAAATGTAAAGTGCTTCAGAGAGTCCACCTGCAATCCAGGAAACATATGACTGAGTATCTACAGCACGGATTTTCAACAACCCGAGCCTGTCTCAAAATGTGAGGAGAGTGCAATTCCTTTCTTGGGGTGTAATTAGGAGCCTGTAGATTCAGGCCTTAGTGACATGGGAGCACATTTTTAAAAACTGAAAAGCTCCTCTTTATCCTATGTGAGACATGGAGATAGAGTGTTGTAGGATATAGGAGAAAAGTGATAAAATAGTAGCAATAGTAATAAAAACAGTAGCAAGTATCAGGAAGCAGAGATCGAAAGGCGGGATCCTCTGGAGTTATCCTCCAGGAAGGGTCTAGGTGCATGACCCGTCCTTCATCCTTCATGCTTCCATTCATCCTGTGGTTATAATATCTTTTTTCTGTTCTTGGTTTTAGATCCAATGCTTAAGGTTGATGACAGCAACACTCGGATCCTGATTGGCTGCTTGGTGGCCATCATCTTTATCCTTCTGGCTATCATTGTCATCATCCTCTGGAGACAATTTTGGCAGAAAATGCTAGAGAAGGTGAGGAAAGTTGTGTTTCTTTCCTAAACTGTGTTTGTACCAGGAGTACAAGGCAGATTACAGGATTTAACACTAAAGTGTTACCTGAGGCTGCATAGAGATGGAAATGATTGTTGCCAAAGGAGTTAGAAAAGAATTAGTTGGGTTCATTTTCTCATTTTTAGCAGGGATGAGGAAGGGAGACATTATTGGGGTGAGCTCTGTGGTATGGGTGGCTTCACAGAGGAGAAAAAAGCCCATGTGGAGTGTATTCTAGGTGTGTGAGAGAGTAGTATGAGAATGGTTTTGTGTGTGTGTGTGTGTGTGTGTGTGTGTGTGTGTGTGTGTGTGTGCAATGGGGCTTAAACTCAGAGCTTCATGCTCTTGCCAGGGCTTTGTCACTCAAGGCTGGCACTCTACCACTTTAGCCGCAAATCCACTTCTGGTCTTTGACTTGTTAAGTGAAGATAAGAGTCTCATAGACTTTCCTGCCAGGGCTGGCTTTGAACCACTTAGCCTTCTAAGTAGCTAGGATTATGGGCATGAACCTCTAGTGCCTGAATGAAAATAATTGGAATCGCCAGGATTCTGCATGTAGGACAGGAAGAAAAGAGCTCACACCCAAGTCAGAGGAGGGACTTACACAAATCAAAGCAGTTGAAAGGGTAAGCCAGTAACATCTATACATTATTAGAACGCAGAAAACTTGCGTTGAGCTACAGGTCACAGATAGACTTGTCTAGCATCATACACATAATACTTTTAAGTCTTTCAATGAACGTAAATGAAGGTTGGCAGCATAGAAATTAGAGATGAATCTCTGCCATGAAGAAACAAAGGATTTTTTAATCATCTTTTTAAAATTTAATTTAATTTTATTTTTTTGCCAGTCGTGGGCTTGAGCTCAGGGCCTGAGCACTGTCCTTGGACTTTCTCAAGGCCAGAGCTCTACCACTTGAGCCTCAGCACTACTTCTGGCTTTTTTTCCATGTATGTGGTACTGGGGAATCGAACCTGGGTCTTTGTGCATGGTAAGCAAGCACTTTACCACTAGGCCAAACTCCCGGCCAAACAAAGGATTTTTAAAGCTTCTTGAACACAGGAAGACATCATTATGTTGCCTGCAGTGTTTCAAAGGGCTCACGCGAGTAAACAGAGTGAAAGGGCTAGGTCTCAAAAGGACACTCCTTTGTGCCATGATGTCCTACTCCCAATCTTCTCTTCCAGGCTTCCCGCAGGATGTTGGATGACGAAATGACAGTCAGCCTTTCCCTCCCAAGCGAGTCCAGCATGTTCAACAATAACCGCTCCTCCTCACCAAGCGAACAGGAGTCCAACTCAACTTATGATCGCATTTTCCCCCTTCGCCCCGACTACCAGGAGCCATCCAGGCTGATAAGAAAGCTCCCAGAATTTGCACCAGGGGAGGACGAGCCAGGTGAGGACAACATACCAGAGTGGGATTTGAGGAAGAAGCTGAGACACCCCATTTTCTAAGATTAACCAGCAAAGTTGTTCATGGTCATGTATCATGAGAAAAAAAAAACATAGAGAAACAAAGCCAAGTGCTGTGGTATGTACCTATAGTCTTAGCTACCCTAGAGGTAGAGGATTATAAATTCTAGGTCAGCCTAAGCAAAGTTATTGAGAATTTATTTCAAAAACAAAACAATGCCAGCAAAAAAAAAAAATACTAGTCACCAGTTGCTCACTTAGCTACTCAGAAGGCTGAGCTCTGAGGACTGCAGTGCAGGTGTGGTTTACACACCCTTCTACCACCACCAACAAAAGGACTGAAGGCAAGTTCGAGTGATAGAATGCTTGCATTAGCACATATGAGGCCCTGATGTCAGTCCACAACACACACACACACACACACACACACACACACACACACACACACACACACACAGAGGTAAAATGGTAGCCTACTTTGTGAAGGGAGCATTTCCAGAGAAAACCAACACTGTTCTTCCAGTAAGAATGCTACAAAGTAAGTTGGCTGAGACAAGGACATGCTCTAGCCTTCCTCTCAGATTGTCTTCCTTAACAATGTATCCAAAGATGCCCCAAAGATACAAAAACACTCTGCCTGTGTCCTCCCAGGATGCAGTGGTGTTGTGAAGCCAGTCCAACCCAGTGGGCCTGATGGGGCGCCACACTATGCGGAGGCTGACATAGTGAATCTCCAGGGAGTCACAGGAGGCAACACTTATTCAGTGCCTGCTGTTACCATGGACCTCCTCTCAGGAAAAGATGTGGCTGTGGAAGAGTTCCCCAGGAAGCTTTTGACTTTCAAGGAGAAGCTTGGAGAAGGCCAGTTTGGGGAGGTGAGTTTGATCCTTTGAGTGAGACCTCTAGGCCCTCCCAGCTTGAAGGAAATGAGTGAGTAGATGTGATGATTAGCATTACCTAGTATGGATTCCAGAAGGGAGTTAACAAATGACTTGTCTCCATGTGTCTTCTTTTGCATTGTTTTTTTTAAACATTTTTTTGCATAGCTAGTATTAGATCAATCTCATGTTTTTCCAATAGCTGTGGAGTTCTTGAGACTTCTGCTTTCTAAAAGGTCTTTTGAAGTTAGGTGAGTCACTTGAAGTCAGACATTGCACAGAAGTTCTAGTGTTTTCAAAATGTGTTTCAAGCGTGTTGTTGGGGGTGGGGCTCACAAGATGTGATCATCTTTTATGAATTGTCCAGGGACAATCAATCTATTGTTTAAAAATACTTGTTCTTTTTTCCTTAAAAGATATATATCCCTTGCTTTAGTCCCAGAATTTGCCCTTAAGGAGTGAATCGCTAGCTAAGCTAAGGAGGAGTCTTCTTCTCAACTTTCCTCAGAGGGGCACATGAAATATTGCTTTTTTGGATGAGTTCATGTGGCTTGAACTCTGGGCCTAGCCACTGTCCCTGAGCTCTTCCGCTCAAGGCTGTTGCCCTACCCCTGGAGCCAGAGCCTCACTTTCCATTTTCCAGTGATTACCTGGAGATAAGTGTCTCAGGTTCTTTGGTGCCTAGGCTGGCTTTGAACTTCAGTCTTCAGATCTCAGCCTCCTTAGTAGCTAGGAGTACAGACATGAGCCATCATGCCCAGCTCAATATTACTTAAAAAAACCCCAGTCACTCGCAGAACTCAGAGCCATCTTTTAAGTCATGACTTAAAATGACTTATAGGTGCTCTTCTATATTGCTGTCTAAATCTTAAATATAATGCTTGTTTTCATGGAGTATGTTACTGGTTTCTGTATGAGTCAAATGCCCCTTCCTCCCCAAACAAAGCAGGTATAGTAAAACCCTACACTAAGTGGTTATCTGGGGCTGACTTACGTTTTATGTGATCTAATAACTGACCTTTTTAAAATCAAACTTTAAACATTTGTACTGGATGATATGCTTAATACAATACTAGGATATTGATTTATTCATTTTGTTACCTAGTGTTCCAGTCAATCTAGATTTCTTTTATAAGGCAATGGCATGCTGTTATGTGATGCGTTATTTCAGCCAAAGATATGTTACACACATCTTCTTTCCGGTCTTTGGATTATTTTGCCTGAGTTGTAAGAATGAATCTATCTGCATGTAATGCCCGGCAAATGTACTGAGCCACCTTCAGGAGAAATGCTGATGCCGAGACTCCCTGACTTTTGTCTAGGTTCATCTCTGTGAAGTGGAGGGAATGGAAAAATTCAAAGACAAAGAGTTTGCACTAGATGTCAGTGCCAACCAGCCTGTCCTGGTGGCTGTGAAAATGCTCCGAGCAGATGCCAACAAGAATGCCAGGTGTGTATTTAAAATATTTCTTTTACTTAATTCCTGGAAATTTCTGAGCATATTATTTTTCTTTTGATATGGGAAGGTCTGGGAGCTGCCTCCCCACTTTGCGATTGCTGTGCTTTATTTCTGTGATAGAGCCAGAACACCTCTTTTTCTCCATCTCTCTCAAATACCAATGTGTATTTCTATTGCATTTATCACATACTTCCTTCCTGACTCCCACTGCACAGCACTGTACTTCCCATCACACACAGCAGTCTGGATACAGACTTCTTCAGGCACTCCACAGACATATGCCTCAACGTCATTACCTAATTTTCCAGTGACTTTTTCATATCACATGCATATCCCCTGCCAATCCTGTTCTGCTCTCCTTTGTTCGCCTCTCTACTTACCTATCCTTTTTTCTCTTTTATGATCCTTTTCTTCTATCTTCAGCATCCCCCTCCCCAAAGAGAAGCTACCTCTATTTGGAAATATAACCATGGACCTCAAAGCAAAATAATCCACAGTCTTTTAGCAGTTTTCCAATTGGGTAATAATCTCTTGGATCCTTTACTACATAAATCACAAGTTTCCAGCCACACTCTGCTGTCTGACAACCTTTCCATTACAGTGATGGTGAGTTAATCCTCAGCCAGAGAGGCATGCTGACTGTTTGTGTCCCTGAGAAACCTGCACATCTGGATGGCATATGCATCTTCCCATTGTATTGTCTCACTGATAACTCATAATGAGAGTAACTAATTGTTCTTATTCCCCCAATTATCATTAATTCCCTGGATGGCAATAGGTTTCATTAAACATCTTCCAATCAACAGGATATAAAAGGAAGAGGAGAGAAAGTTGAGGGAATAGAGCTGTGAAGGTTTTCACATGTTAATTGAGAATTTTAGTCTGAAAGAATGATGGTGATGATCTCTGAGTTCTGTAGAGAAATGTTGTAGTCTTTGTATTATTATTAGCAGATGACTGGAAACAGAGGCAAGGAGAAAAAAAATGCAGAGAATATGGAAATTCTTTATCTAGTGTTTTGGTTAGTGAAATTTGTTGGACTCCATCTATGCCCACTCTGTTTTGCAGTGATGGATGGTCTAGGCTCTGAGCCCTCCAGTGCCACTGAAGTTAATAGAAAAATACCAAAAAGGAGATATTTAATAAGGAGTCCATTGTCATAGTAGGACTGCTATTTCAGAGAGCCTATAAAACTACAAGAGGCTTGCATGTTCCAGCAATCACTCTAGCAAGTCACCATCCTTGGCTAAGTGAATTATTTTGAAATAGCCTTGCTTTACTACAGTAACCTTTAAATAGCTCTTTTTAAACACACTACTAAATTTTGTTGTAATTAATTTCTGGTGCCCACTGTATACATATACATATTCATATACATATACATACATACATAGACACACATACAGACCTATTGATGTATACATACATGAATACCTAGAAAATAAAATAGTAGAAAATAAAGAATTATCAGAGCATGTTTATCTACTTTGCCAAAAGATCCATTGTTTTATTAATAGTATGATTCTAGCCGGGCGTGGTGGCTCACTCCTGTAATCCTAGCTACTCAGGAGGCTGAGATCTGAGGATCTCAGTTCAAAGCATTAAAGAATGTGAGACTCTTATCTCTAATTAACCACTAGGAAACAGGAAGTGGGGCTGTGGCTCAGGGGTAGGGTGGTAGCTTTGAGCTAAAAAGCTCAGGGATAACACCCAGACCCAGAATTCAAGCCCTATGACACCCCCCCCCCCAAAGTATGATTCTGTGTTGTTTTTTTTAATGGTAAACACCCTCACCCATTTAAGACACTATCTTCAGTGAAAAATTCATTTTTTCCAAGGAGTTTTAAGCACCATATATTTGATCCTGTCAATATTAGGTGCATTCTGTATGGCAGACATGTTAAATACTAGGGATGCAAATGTGAGCAAATCATGGCTGTTCTTAAAAATGCATCATATTGGCCGGGCATTTGTGGATCACTCCTTTAATCCTAGCTGCTCAGGGGGCTGAGATCTGAGGGGTCACAATTCAATGTCAGCCTGGGGCAGTCAAGTTCCTGTGAGACTCTTATTCCAAATTACCACACAAAACTATAATTGGTGCTATGGCTCCAGTGGCAGAGCCTTGAGCACAAAGAGGTTCAGAGACAGCACTCAGGCTCTAAATAAGGATTCATCACACCCTACGAAGCGTCAGATAAGACTGCTGTAGGTAGCGGATTTTCTGTCCTTTCTAAGTTTACCCAAGGGGAAGGAAGGCTTGTTGTAGAGGATAAGAATAGATATTCACTGTGTACATTTTCTCTCTTGGTTCGGACTCTGGAAACCTCTGGTTTTATATCTGTGTCCTCTGAAGAAATGATTTTCTTAAGGAGATAAAAATCATGTCCCGGCTCAAGGACCCCAACATCATCCGACTGTTAGCCGTGTGCATCACAGATGATCCTCTCTGCATGATCACGGAGTACATGGAAAATGGAGACCTCAATCAGTTTCTTTCCCGCCACGAGCCCCCCGCCTCTGGCTCTGACCACGCGGCCACTGTCAGGTAACTCGACCAGGGGTCACTTCTTCTCAGTGGCCATGCAAGTCACCTGGTCTGAACGTGGAAGTGGGGAGTCTGGTTGCTCTGGGCTGGCAGGGCAAGTTGGCTGCTGTGGAGGAACTGGAAAGGATTCATTAAGGATAGAGATGTTAGGGTTGCATCAGCCTGACGATGTGTACTCTTCATGCCTTTGTGCTTCCTTCTTCTTCTTTTTCTCAGCTATGCTAACCTGAAGTTTATGGCTACCCAGATTGCCTCTGGCATGAAGTACCTTTCCTCTCTTAATTTTGTCCATCGAGATCTGGCCACACGAAACTGCCTGGTGGGTAAGAACTGTACCATCAAGATAGCGGACTTTGGCATGAGCAGAAACCTGTACAGTGGGGACTACTACCGGATCCAGGGCCGCGCGGTGCTTCCCATCCGCTGGATGTCCTGGGAGAGCATCCTGCTGGTGAGTTCCCAGGGCGGGTAAGCTCTGGCCCAGCCATGGAGGGGCCCGGAGCCAGAGAGGGGTGGGGACCAACCTGAAGCTGTAGGAGGAAAACTCCGCAGGCCTCGGTATTTCCTCTGGTTTAAGCGATCTTTATATATTTATTATTATTGTTGTTGTTTATTACATATTCTATTTATTTACTTGATTGTTTCGTGGGTCATGGGGCTTGGACTCGGCCTGGGCGCTGTCCCTGAGCTCTTCAGCTGAAGGATAACGCCCTACCCCTTGAGCCAAGCCCTATTTCTCATTTTCCAGAGGTTAATTGGAGATAAGAGTCTCAGGTCCTTTTGTGCCCGGGCTGGCTTTGAGATCCTCAGATCTCAGCCTCTTGAGTAGCTAAAACTTCAGGTGTGGGCCACCTTGCCCGGCTTGTATATATTTTATATACTTATTTATTACTACTTACCACTTGTGTATTTCTTTTTTTAATTGTATTTTATTGTCTGGGTAACATATACACTTGTGTGCTTCTGCTGAACATTTTCATACTCTATTACAGAAACTTTAGAAGAAAAACACTAAACATTATGATTAAGGATTTAGTACACATTTTTTCCCACTCTTTCCACCTACTGAATGGTCTTTTAATTTAAAATGTTATCATTTAAAGAAATGTTATTCACCTGTAATATTTTTCATTCACATTAATTTTTCCCATATATCTTTTATTGTAATTAATAGAAGGGTTACAGTATATACACCAGATAGAAGGTGCATTACTTCACAAACATCGATACCCTTTCTCATGTCTTGGTCCCCATTTCCCTCCTCCCACCCCGCCCCTCATCTTGTTTTCCCCTTTCCTATCCAATTTCAAATAACCAAATAAGCATATATACAATATGTCAAATAACAAGGTAAAATACTGTAACATTATGAGATAACCAAGGGACAGCAAAAGAGGTGAGAGATAACAGTACATTAAAGACAATAATCACTCATTCTATGGCTTTTGTTTCTATATCCTGGAGGTCCTTTCATTTAGTCTTTCACATTAATTTTATAGCCATGTTTCTCATTATTTAGGTAGATCATAAGGTATTTGAAAGACTTTTGCCATTCACATTTTAATTTCATTATTCTTTGATTTATGACTTGGGAATAGAATTCTGGGTATCCTGCAGCATGGATAAGTAATATTTTTTCAAACATCCCTTAGGGAGTATGATTTCTGACTGACTTTTCATTGCTAATTTTGCAACTATTCAGCTAACTTAAGAGACTAGTAGACTATAACTTTTTATTTCCTCCAATGTTGTACTTTTTGCCTTTTATAATACAGAAAAAAATCTGAGGAAAATTCTTTTCTTTTATAATCAACCTACTTATATCTAGATCACATGCTAAGAGGATTCATAAATTCATTTTGAAATAAAAGACATATTGCGATCTCTTCTCTCATCAGGATAAACACTATTAATGTTTTCATATATTTTCTTTGAGGATGTTTCTTTTGCATGTATTTCCGAATGAAATTTTAATTAAATAGTCATATACAAATTATGTTATATATCTTTAAAAAATTTTTTGTTGGTCCTGGGGCTTGAACACTGAGCACTGTCCTTCGGCTTTCCTCAATGCTAGCACTTGAGCCACAGCACCATTTCCAGCTTTTCTATGTACGTGGTACTAAGGAATCGAACCTGGGTCTTTGTACATGCTAGGCAAGCACTCTACCACTAGGACAAACTCCTGGCCCATATCTTTATCTTTTACTTAATATTTTGCTGTTTCTAATGTCATTAAATATCTTTGAAAACATTATTTAAATGACCACATACTATTCTATTGTATGATGTAGCCTGTAAACTGGTAATGTCTCTATAACTTAATATACTTATAAACTTTGTAATTTTCTATTAGTAAGAACAATTTATGGCATCAGCCAGTTTTAAAAAAGATCCAGGCAAAGTGGCTTGTGCCTGTAATCCAGGCAAAGTTAAAGGTAGAAATCAGAAGGATAATGATGACTATCAGCCCAGGCAAAAAGTTGGGTAGTAAAACCTTAGCCAATGAAACAAAAACCAAACCAAACAACAACCATCTGGGTATGATGGCATGCCCTTGTCACTCCAGCTATGTAGGAACTGTAAGTAGGATTGTGTTTCAGGCTGACCCGACCCAGACAAAAAAAAAAAACAGTTCGAGACTATATCTGAAAAAAACTAAAACAGAAGCTGGCTTTCTTGCTCAAGTGGTAGAGTGCCTGCCTAGAAAGTATGAGGCTCTGAGTTTAAACCTCAGTACTGTTCCTCAGTCTTCATAATGGTCTTCTTTAATCAATATATGTGAATGTCTCTATTTTTACCAGTTTCTAATATACCTAAGCATTGCTCTCCCTAAAGATTATATGTAGTGTCAAAATGACATATGGGGGGATCTCAGTTCATATCTATAAAATTAATACAATTTAGAGGAACGTTGGGGTTGGAAGTGATGAGGAAAAATGATGAAAGGCGTAACATCAATCAACTTGTATAACTGCTTTGTTGAATGGCAGGCAACTCCTTTGCAGAAAAGTATAACTAGAATGATACCTGATTAGCTTTCGACTTTAATTATAAACTCAGTTCTACATCAGTATATCAAATACATTCCTTTATAGTGTTTTAGAGTCCCTGAGATAATGGATAGGTGAATAAATAACGCCATTGGAAACAGGCTACTTATGTTGGCAGATGGGAAATTTAAATGATTTGTTGGGTTTTACATTTAATATTGTGGGACATCAATTCTCCATAAAAGTTTAAGCAAAATTGCCAGTATTTTTCAAGAGTTCTTGGGAGGAAGATTTATTCTGGAAAACGTAGAGAAGCAACTAAGAAATGCAAAGATAATTTTAATATTCATTTTTGTATTCTATTCAAACACTGTGTTTGACAAGCAATATCTATAACTGAAATATTTAATTTTAATTATAGTACACGTGACATTATATTGTATCAAAATGCAATAACCCAAAATACATAGCAAGTTTGTTCTCAACTAGTGCATAATCATGGGGAAAAAAGATATATTAGTCTAAAATTCAGAGAAACTTGGTTCAAATCCCACTTTTTCCATTATTACTGGTCCCATTAACCATGGTAATTTAGTAAAACTCTTGGTATCATTTTTCCAATCTAAAATTTAATATCCTCTACTAGTAGCGTTATTGTCTGCACTCAGTTGAAAATGTGTAAGCATTTAAGGCATCCTAATGACATTTGAATCTTGTTGCTGTCACTTGTAATGTCTGTTTTTCAAGACTGATTATCACTGCCTGGGGAAATGACAGTCTTGGATTTGTCCAGGGACTATAACTAGATTCCTCTCTATCGCTAACATAATGACAGTTGACTTCCTGGTCAAATTTTGGTTTTCCAAGAGATGTATTCCCAAATCTACCTGAGAGCTTAAAAGTGACCCCTTTGACATTCAGTTGGAGAATTAAGGTGGTTGACGGCTGTAGTCCTTTCCATTTTGAGCCTCATGTCCAAGAAAAGGGAAATGTAGCTGGGATCATGAAGAATGGCCTGCTTTCTGATACCTTCATGAACACCTTGGCAGGGTTAGCATTCTTTTCCCTTGGGAAAGGAGGAAGGAACAACTACATTATGAAAATATAACCTGCTCCCATGAGGACAGGAGTTGTTCTGATTCCCCTCCCCACCTTCCTTTTCTTTTTACTTAAACAGGGCAAATTCACTACAGCAAGTGATGTGTGGGCCTTTGGGGTGACTTTGTGGGAGACTTTCACCTTTTGCCAGGAGCAACCATATTCCCAGCTGTCAGATGAACAGGTTATCGAGAATACTGGAGAGTTTTTCCGGGACCAAGGGAGGCAGGTAAGAAATGCTGATGGTAGGTGGATTGTTCTAGAGTGGTCTTGAAGAAAGGAATATCCTGATTTAATTAGGGCAAGCCTAAACTGAATGATGAATTCTCTGGATAATTATCCAGACAATACGAAAGACATTCTCCAGGCATCACGGATGTATCTATTGGTTAATCTATTGGTTCTTATAAATTGATTCACAAAAGTCACTGTCAGACTCCTGTCACAAAGGTAGTAGAAAAGAATATCTTACTTCTTCAATCAATACTTTGATCTATATCTTGATTTATATTATCTGATTTGTCTTCCTTGTTGAAAGAAAAAGTAAGGGTAAAAGGGAATTAAGGATTATTGGTATTTGCCTAAATATATCTTAGTATAAAATATGGCTGTGGTTTGGACTAACTTGCAAAGTTTCTGGACTTGTATGTCCAGAAATAGACAGATATAACCTGAACTTTCTATTCCTGGAAGGACTTTGTTTTACTGAGCCAAACTATTGATGCTTTCCATGACTTGGGGAAAACTGGGTTCTCAATCCTAGAAGGCAGCAGAGATGACCTGGAATTGGCAGAGTAGCTTCTTAGTGTAGAAATAGTATTTGGCAATTTCAGAATCATAGGCTAGAATTTAGTCCTAAACCCACCCATAGTGGTGTGTACTGGAAAGCAGAAATCAGATCTCTTCTTGATGGGGCCAGTACAGGGAGAGAACTTTAGGATTAGGAGCTCCACGAACACACTGCCTGCATCCCAGTTTCTAAATCTGGCTAAGATTTATTCAGGAAATGGCAGCTTCCATCTCAGTTATGATTAGCTAAGCTGGGAAACAACTTCCTATGAGTGGACCATAAATTACAGATTTGAGCTCCTTTTGCTTCAGTTCTGTTTTTACATGAAGGTAGAGCTTTCCAAAGGGTTCATTAGAAAACCTTGTTCCAGAGAATTGGAGAGGACAAAGGGAGCCTGAAAGGGCTGGTATATAGGCTAAAACCCTTAACGAGTAGGAAAACTACGTATCACATCGATTTCAGGAAAGTGAGAGCAAATAAAGCACCCTTCTTTTTGTTCCCCTCATTTTATTAAGACACATTTTCTCTCTTTCCCTTTTCTTTCCCCCCACCCCAAAGATTTACCTTCCTCAACCAGATATTTGCCCCGACTTGGTGTATAAGTTGATGCTTAGCTGCTGGAGAAGAGACACCAAGCATCGCCCCTCCTTTCAAGAAATCCACCTTCTGCTCCTTCAGCAAGGGGATGAATGATGCTGCCAGCGCCTGCCAGCATTCTGAGGGACCAGGTCTTTCCGCAAGATCTACCACTCACCTGCACCTAAGCCACTCCATCTGGACATATAATGGACCTGAGAGATAGAGGCTTGTTCACTTAGCTCTCTCTGTCTCTCTCTCACACTCTCTGTGTCCCTTCTTCCCACTCCCTACCACTGACTCACAAGTACCTTTTATATATATATATATGAAAGAACTAAAAAAAGAAAAACTAGCCTAGGACAGATCAAATCTAGTGAAAGAAATTGTACTTGATGTACCAAGTATTAGATAATGAGGGCTAGAAAATTCAGATAATTTATAAAAGTGCTGATTATGTGTATAACTGTGTGAATTCTACAATCATTTTTTAATGTTAACCTTTTATAAAATAACTTCAGAAAGAAAAAAACACTTGAAGAATAATAATATCTTGAGGAACGTGATATTGGACTTAGGGTGAATACTTGGTTGCCATGGCAGATGGGAAATCTTGGCATGCAGGAACCAATTCCAAGGAGCTTTCTGGCTTGGCCTTTGGACATGGCCCACTGTCAGATTTCCTTTTCCTATAAATTGGATGACACATGCTCAAAAAGCCCTAAGTTCTTGAAATATGTATTTCCTTCATTCACAAGTAGGTTGAAGACAGCACAGGAAACATTGGAAGCTATGGGTAGGACTGGCTGCCTGCTGCAAAGTTGTATGAAGGGCAATTTGTCTTTTTATGTACTTCCTGCATGGAAGGACTCTTGAATAGATGTTAGTTATGGAAAAGGAGGTCTATGGAGGACAGGTGATGCTATTCATTATTCATTTGTGAGGGTCCTCTTGCTTGTCTTGTTTACATGTTTGATGTGCATGTTGTTATGACAGCCTGCTTTAAAAAAATCAGAGACTAATGTTTTGACATCTTCATGGAAGCTTCTTTGTTTCATCTTGATTTTTTTTTATTAGGGCTGGATTTCTCAGGCACAAATACCTAAAGGCCCATGTGTCGTAGATCTGTTCTGAGCATCCCCCGAAGGTTAACCTAGGATCAATTAAAGGAAATTGCAGGGAGACTGATTCCTTCTCCTTACCGAATACATCACCAGAATCAGATATTCAGGATTGGATAGGCTGCTCCAGAGTGGGAGAGTATTTGTCATCACAAAGCCTCATGGCACAAGCTAAAGAACTCTGCAAGAAAGATGGAGGCTTTTCCACATCAGATAGGTTATTGTATCAGATTATATTTAATGTGCTTTTAGCCTCAACAGTCCTCACATCCAAGGAGGCAAAGAATGCCAAACCACTGCTATTGCTTAGTGTACTTGATATGATTGGAAGAGAAATGCCAGGCTTTGGTGGCAGAATTCATGGAACTTGGTACACTCCCCAGCAGGAGTCTCCTTAGAGCAGATTCTAAATTCCCACACTGGCAAAGTGAAACTTTAATTCCCACTGAGGAAAACCAAGAAAAGACAACAGAGTAAACTTCCCAAGTTGAGAAGAAATAATGTTGACCCACAAGTCTGCCTCTGTTTCCTTCTGAGTCACCTTTCCTACAGTCTCTCAGAAATGTGAATGTTTCTCTGTTGAGCCTTTGGTGTCATTCCAGGCTACAACAGGAGTGTACATCTAAGTCCTTATGTTTCATTTTGCAACTCATTTTCTGACCCTAGCAAATGGCCTTTTGCCATGGTTAAGCTATGATTCTGGGCTTTATTCCTTCTTAAGGTTCTCTTTGGAGAGAGCATTGATTTGAGAGGCAAGAGAATATTGCCATGAGAAATTTTATTGCCCTTCTCCCTCAAACCAAGTATGCCATGTTAGACAAGTTTTGATGTCTGAATTTTCCTTCATCTGTACAGTAGAAATTGAATTAGATGGTACTGAAGTCTCTTCTAATCCTGATATGTCTGTCTAATGGTTTTGGGAATAACTGGATCTATAATTGTGGTTGATTCAATACATCTCCTCCTCTGAAAATTGAGGTCCTGGGATAAGTCAGTGTATTAGTAGCAACAGTAACACCTTCCCTATTCTATACTGGTTTAGACTGCCAACGGGCTTCCACATACATTCTCTCATTTGATATGTGCAATGACAGATATTTTTTGTTTTATAAATATGAATTGCCATACTCTAATTTCTAAGTGTTAACTTTCTTAGAAGAGCTGTAAACTATACCCTAGATCATGCCAAGACTTTTATGTAGCAATAATAATAATAGCACCTCTCCTTTCAATGCCTCACATCTCCACTTAGTACCTTTTAGGATTTTCTATCCCAATTAACTGTATCCTATGATGATGTATATATTTAAAATGAAATTTCAACATCTGGATTTCTTTTATCTTGAGTCATAAAAGTGACTGCTTTCCAATGGTTGCCAAATGCATATTTCCACACATAGGTACTTAGTTTCTGAGTGAAAAAGGTTCCATCTTCCAACAGTCAGACCTCTCTAAATCATGTGTTTAATGTCTAACCTCTTCACATTAGTTAAATTTAGAGTTTAAAGATAATTCATACCTAGATTAGAAGAATGAAGCTCAGGTTTGTTTGGAAAAGAAAACAGGTAAAAGGATGAGAAGCTGTAGGTCTTCATTATCCTTGAGTTTAGTTAACTTCTTCTTGATCTAGATGACCATCCTGTCAAGTTTGTGATTTTAGACTGTGAGGTATAAATTTATACACTTGTTGGTTAATGAGCTGGTCACTAGGCCCAGATCTTGTCCTGCTGCCCAGAAACATTTACATGCATGAAATGCCCTGGAGGAACATACTGTGGAAAGATCACTGTTTAAGACTGTACAATGAAGAGAGTTGTATGCAAGTTGAATTTTTTAAAAAGTGGATATATGAATGTGCATGTGATTGGATGGAAGGGGTAGACAGAAGGCTCCATTAGGAGGGGCAGTGAGAAGGCTGAGGACCTTGGGAAGGAAGGTCTTGCAAGGTAGCTGGTGATTGCTTATAGAATCTTGTCTGAAGCATGAAAGGAAGTCTCTAAAGAGAGAGCTGAGAGAGACTAGAAAAAAATAAGTGAGTTGATTAAAGTGTGGATATTAAGGAATTCTGGGCTAGAGAGATTATAGACATAGTTGTTAAAAATGGAAAGTCAGATACTTTATGGGAAATGTGAGGGAGCTTTCATTGTTTCATATTTTGGGGAAAGAGGATGTCTTCTGTGGGTATAAAAACATACAACCATCGGAAAATGAATGGCCTGTTTATTTCAGAAAAATTGATTGAGGAAAGCAGTTGGGTCCACTTTGTGCTATAGACCACTTTGAGTTCAGGTAAGCTGAACTCAAACAGCTAAGCTGTTAAAATGATTCTTTTTGGTACAGGAATAATGAGAGATAGGGAGTTTATCATAGTTCCAGATTCTCTGTTTTCTTTCCTCTTAGACTGTTTTAATGAAATTCATTTCCCACAATGCATCATTGCTAGAACTAGAATGGCCATAGGCAAATGTGGAAATGGTAGGCAAAGTTAGGCAAGTCCGATATCTACCCAGAGAGATGTGCCATGTTGTGAACACATGTTTGTCTAGTCTCATTTAGGCATCCCACAAAAAAGTCCTGGCATGGGGCTAGGGCATGTGTTTTAGGTAAAGGAGAACAGAAGGAGGGGCAGGTCTGAATTAGAAAACGGGAGGAAGATGTTCCCAGGAAATATTCTGAAACAGAACAGCATCTGTTTTGCCCCAGACTACAAAAATGAAGAGAATTACAGTATAGGACTATTAAGACTTTGATCCCAAGTTGAATTCATAGATCTGGAATTTACCATCTTGGTCCTTTCTTCTCTGTAAGGTCTTTGCCCTATGGCAATGCAAGTGCATGTGGTAGGTCCCTGAAGCTTCTGGAAGATGCAAATTCTGTTGTTCTCTGGGAAATCCTTTTGAAGTGAAATTTTACATTCTTATAGAAACAGATGAATATCTTTCCCCCTGGGAAGATTAGGAGTGCTAGATTAGGATAGTTTATGGTGGTTTGATTTCTACCATTTTGTGTTGTCTGCTGCAGCTGGATGTGTTACTTGGTGATAGAAGACTGGTTAGTGGGGTTTTTTTTTTTTTTTGGTTGCTGTTTCCTTTTGGAAAACTAGTTTATTTGAATTAATTTAAGACTCCCAATACTTCTTTTGCTTTTACAAAAGAACAGAGTGGCCTTTCACTAGATCTAGTTTTTCTTCACTGACAGTGTTTCACATAGTCCATTTTTTAAAATGTGTGTTTGTTCTGGCATTTGAACCCAGAGCCTGACCATTGTTCTAAATGCTTTTGTGCAAGGTTACCACTCTGTCACTTAAGCCACAGTTTCACATTGGGCTTTTTGGTGAATTGGAAATAAGAATCTCTTCGACTTTCCTGGCTGGGCTGCCTTTGAACTCTGACCCACAAATCTCAGACTATCTAAGTAGCTAGGACTATAGTCACGAACCACTGGCATCTCAGTCCATTTTTAGCCATAAGATACCACCATGTATTCTGAGCCATTTTCAAAACCTGGACATTAATATTGGTATACCTAAACTACTGGATTTATTTTGGCTTCTGCCATTTTCCCACACAAACTCATTTAGTAGCTCGATATGTTTAACTCTTGCTGATTGGTAACTTGGTCTAGTTTGGATGCATCAGGCAAGATATTATCTGGATATGAGAATAAGAGACTAACAAATTGAATAAGAGAATAACAAATTCAAGAGAATAACAAAATGACTTTTTTATTATCAATAGGAAGTATCAGAAACATCCTGCTTATTCTGCTTCTAACTTTTACGATAAGTTTATTTGGCACCTGGAACAAGGTAAGAACAAATTAGGATTAGACAATATAGAAAAGAGACTAAGAGCATCTTGTTGATAGGGAATTAGGTATGGAAGAAAGTTCTAGATGGCTCTTGCTGTTCCTACAGATGAGTAAGATTTTCATCCATGACAAGAAGAGGAATTTAGAATTAACGGGTATATTGGTGAAGAATTAGAGGACACCATAGATAGCAAATGAAATAAATGTAGCAGAGTTTGTATATGAAGGGTAAGGATAAAAAAACCTTAATGTATGATAAAACACGGTTTTCAGAGCAACAGAGTGGTTTTGTTTAGGAACATATTCTTACTTTGAAGAGCAATCGCATTGCAGTCAATTAAGTGCCAACAAGCAACAACCTGGGGAGAAGTTGAAACTGCTTTTTTTTGGATTCTAACTTTGAGTTCTGTGGTCTCCCCTTTTAAGTTGTCCTGTGTATATAAGAGTCACAAGATAAGAATAGAATGTGTTTTGTAAAGTTTTTAGCACATAAATAAACACTTTATTAATGTAGTGTTCAAGTCTGAGTTTTGAATGAATAAAACATGGAAATAAAAATGTGTCATCTAGTGTAGTGCGTGTGAATTTAGGGAAAATACCTTTGCTATGTATAGAGGGCTTACTTACAAATAAGAAAAGAGGGAAGAGCATGCCCACACTTGCACCAGGTACAGTAAATCTTTCATTTACGTGTTTTGTAATATTGCAATTGATCTATGTCTCAGTCTAAAAGATAAGAACTATGTGTAAGACACATTTACAGAAATGTCAGATAGTTCTTGAAAGGGAACTAGATCTAAAGTAAAGGCCAGACTTTGGCTCCAAACCCAGCCAATCATTACTTTCTCTTCTAGACACAGTCAACAACATTTTGTGTTTCTCCAGGCAATATCATCCAAGCTAATCTGTGTTCATCCATAATCACAACTGCATGTCAAGGGAGAATTTGCCAAAAGTCTTAAGAAAAAGACTTAGTTTTTTCTTGTTTTCTAAAACAGAAAAGAAAGCAACTATTTTCTGAAATAGAAGCATGAAAGTAATTGAAAGGTGGAAGCATTTCTACAAGCACGTTAAAAGTCTGAAATCTAGCCTGTGCATTTAACCATTTTTCTATTCTTCTCCCTATTGTCTGGTAACTTTTTCTGAGGACCAAGTCTCTGTGGCTATGTGGTACACTCTTCAGTGAAGAGGAAACATCTGGAATTTGTTCTGCAGGCTGTGGAGTACAGTTTGTCTTGTCAAGGGGTAAATAACAAACAGATTTAATTTTTGCTGAAAATTATCATAGCCATTCAAAAATAGAATACATAAAATTTCTTTGTATTAGAAAAGTGTGATACTAATGTATATTTTCTTTATTTATTCTCCGTAAGTCTGTTGGATGATAACTTGTAAATGACAATGATTAAAGATTCATGCTACTGATGGAGCCTTATTTTCTGTGTTCGTAGCACCAGTTCTGGGCCTCATTACTCTTACTTTACATCATTTTGGAGATTTGATGGGCTACAGAGGCAGAGTTAGGTGGTATGTGTGGTATGGACCCCTATTTGTTGGGTCTATTCAACAGAAGGTTATTTCAGTCTGTTTGTAACATATTAGTTTACTGTAAGAACTTCACAATTTTTGGTCCTGTTCAGAGTTAACTGATGATCCTTTGTTATTGTTACTGTTTTCTTTTTTAAAATTTTTTACAGATTTTATTAACATTGATTTTAACATCATATTTCAAATGTCATGTTTAACAAACAAGTATTCAAGAAGGGAATATTTTTTAAATGCAATGATATTTTATTAATGTCTAAAGCACATACAACAAAAATGCATTGTAAGTTTCTAATAGAATGTTCTACAACTTTTTTCCCATATATTTATTATTGTAATTAATAGAAGGGTTACATGATATTTGCCAGATAGATGGTGCATTAATTCCCATACATTGATACCCTTTCACATGTTCAAGAAGGGAATTTCTATATACAATCACTGGAACATAGATTTTAGAACATAATTAAAATTAAGATGAGGGTTTGTATGTCATAGATACATATTAATCTATATAATATGTTATGTGTATAGAGTATATAGCCCTTTATAGATTTTTTATTGTGATTAATAGAAGGGTTACATTATATTCACCAGATAGAAGGTGCATAACTTCACAAACATTGATACCCTTTCTCATGACATGGTCCCCATTTCCCTCTGTTACTGAGTTTTCTTATGTGATAGAATCCAAATGAAGTCTGTCCTAGACTGCCTACACATTTGCAAAGTAACAAAGTGACGTGTAGCCAGAATACAGATCCAAGCTTCATAATAGAGATGACAATGAAATCACCAAAATTTTATTTGTTGTTTGGCTTCTGTTTTTTTTCTACCTGAAGAACAAGCTTATATTTTTATTTCCTTGAATAATAACATGGACATATTTCTTTTGGCTATGCTTATGGCAGGTAAGAGAGTAGATATAAATCATGGAAGTCTGACCAGATACTCATGGGACTACACTCTGACACTATAGGATCTGAATTGATTTGAAGATTAAAGGCCAGTTGATGTAGTAGCTGTGTAGTGGGACTGGTGAAAGTGAAGGAGGAAATGAAACAGCTGCAGCAGAGATGTGCAGAGCTGAACAAGTGTATTGTCAATAACTGTTGTCAAAGTTTAAAGGTGGATAGGAGTGATGAATCTCTCACACTAACATGACATGCCTGTATCTTAGCATAAAGATTGTTAATGAGGCAGAGGTTATGTCTACTATTATATTTTAAGTAGCAGCTTAATGGACTCTGTATTTTGTTAAGTGTTGAGGACTGGAAAATGGGTCCATGTACAGTTTTACATTGATTTCATATTTAGAAATGAACACACTTACACCTGTAAATATTTCTTTCATGTGATCTTTGAATCCCACATAAGACTGATTTCCAATATATAGGCAACAGAGACCCCTTTACCACTAATGAATTGTATAAAATCTACCCCTGAAGTAGTCTTGGGCCAGGCTGATTGTATACTGATTTTAAGGGAAGATGAATAAAAGATATGAACAAGAAATGTTACATGGCTTGACTGAAAGCTCTTCTTTTGTACTTGTTTGCAAACTAGAGACACATGGTTATGGGAAGAAAAGACAGCTCATTCATCCTGTTCATCTATGGATTAATTTTAGGCACCATAATAGGAATCAGAGATCAGTTTCAGGTCTTAGGGTAGAAACAAGTTTATCATTATGTATATAGTCAATGGAGTTGACATATTTATTATTAAAAACATAAAGCTGAAATTTGTCAGTGATGGAGAAATCATTTCTCTTGTGGTTTCCAGAAAATCAGAATGACTACACCTGAACAATACAAACCTAAGATGAATTGTTTGGGATGATTGAGTGATTGCTTCCTGATCATGAACAAAAACAGAAATTATATTGATTGAATCTAATGAAAAAAAATGTGGCTTGTAATTTGAGCATTTCTTTGTGTGTGCGCCAATTTCTTGGGCTTGAATTCAGGGCCTGGAGGCTCTCTCCCTGAGCGCGCTCTCTGTCTCTCTCTAAGCTAGTAAGCCAGGTAAGCCACAGCTGGCTTTGAACCTGGCTCCTCACAGCTCTGGCTTCCGAGTAGCTAGGATTCTAGGAGGGAGGTCCTCCGTCGCCTGGCTCCACAGAGGATTCTTCCCGGAGGAGACGTGTGGGATCAGAGGCTGGGTCTACCCATGCCAGAAGCACTGGAAAGCGAAGCAGATCTGCCTGGAACGGAAGCCCCTGGATTCGGCCCTTTCCTCTACATTAAATGCGGCCCTAACTCGACAATCCTGATGCGAGGCTCGGGGAGTCACCGGGGCCTGCCGTCCTAGGCTCCGCAGAGCCTTCTTCCGGCGGCGCGCGCTCCCACCACACAAACACATCGAGCCCGAGCCGTCAAGGGCGGATGCCGGGAGGCGTGGCCTTCCCGGATCGGTTGAGACGTACGCGTCACGAGGCTCCGCCCCTCGTCTCATCGGACGAGGGCGCGGCCTAGCGACGCAGGAGTGGTGTTAGCGAGTCCGGGTCAGAGTGGATGACGTCAGGAGAGGCGGGACATTCCCGGTCTCTGATTGGTGGGGATGCGAGTGGGCAGGGCGGGGAGGTGGGGCCTAGGACTCCGGGGGTTTTCGACCACTGAGACCAGCGTCCCGGGAACCTTCCAATCCTGCAGCCTGACAAGATGCGCAAGGTGGTTTTGATCACTGGCGCGAGCAGGTGAGGACGCCTTCGGGATTGCCGAGGCTGAGTTGCGGAGTGCAGACGTCCCCCGTGGCGTCCACTCTTGACTCTGCCCCGCCTGAGTGGGAGACTCGAGCCCAGATCCTCCATTCGCTGGCTCTCTCACGGGTGTGTGTGTGCGTGTGTGTGTGTGTGTGTGTGTGTGTGTGTGTGTGTGCGTGTGTGAGGTACCCAGAAAGTGATGCTTTGAATTAAACATGACAGTGGAACGGAGAACGCGAGCCTCAGATAGCGATCAGCTTTGCAGCGAACTGGAGAAGAACTGGAGCTTTCCACCTGCACTCTGCCCTCTGCCTATGACTTGCCCAAAGTTTCTGGCCTCTTGGCTGTGTCCTGTACTCCAGGTGTTTTGAGTTCAACATTCATGAAAATTAGGGGAGGGGAAAAAATCACATTCCATCCAGCACATCATATATACTTTATAGGAAAATGTATCCTCTTGTTAAAGCATAGTCCTGGTAACCAGCTTGGTAGGGTTTTGTTTGTGCCCTCTCCTTTGAGTATAAATCTTTAGGATTGATTATGATTTTCTCTCGCATATATGGTGATATGTCCCATTGTGTACGCGTATGTCATACTCTTATTGACGGGGGAACAAATTACTGATGGTTCTAGACTTTTTTATGGGATTCTGTTTACCTGCATTTAGCCTTGGAAGATTTCATATCCAGGTTTTCACTGCAGTTATTCAGGGTGGTCTGACTGCTTTCTCCATCTACTGGGCATTTTTATAATATCCTTTTGAAGTTTATTTAAAGTCTTTCAGAAGTATATGACTTCCTGCTTCTCTCTTCTGGTTCCTACCTACTATTATTCTTATCTTCTGCTTAGTTATGTGAGGTCTTCCCCTTTCCATTGATTATTCAGTCATACTGGTTGATTGTATTTGGCCCCTGCTATGTTCTGAGAGCCTCATCCATCCCTGCATTCTTGGTGTTTTTTGTAATGGAGGTGGTATTATAGACAGGAGGAGCCTGGCCCATGAGGAACATAGACAGCAAGCAAAACATGTATACATACAGATACAACTAACGTGATGTTCATTTATTTTTTAAAAAGCACTTTCGTGTCATCTATTGATTCACTTTTATGAAAACATGGTAAGTATAAACAAAAGTCAGACACTGTGCCATTGAACTTTTTTTGCAATGGGACAAACAAACTGGGTTCTCATCCTGTGCAGTGGCTATTGGACTAGGGAATTCCTCAGTTTTGAATATTTTCTGTGTGCCTGGGCTCCTCCTCACTGAAGCTCATATGGATCAGAGAGAAATACCTTCATTTGGAATCTCAATTAACCACATCCTGGTCTGCATTGTGTTTCCAGTGGCATTGGCCTAGCTCTTTGCAAGAGGCTGTTGGCTGAAGATGATGAGCTGCACCTGTGTCTGGCCTGCAGGAACATGAGTAAGGCTGAAGCTGTCTGTGCAGCCCTGCAAGCCTCTCACCCTACCGCGGAGGTCAGCACTGTGCAGGTAGATGTCAGCAACTTGAAGTCAGTGATCTGGGCTGCCAAAGTATTAAAGCAAAGGTATGTATTGTTGACACGTTTCTTTGATGTGAAGATGTAGTATACCATTTCATGTAATAAAGCAGGTTAAGAAAGTCTGAACAATGAGCAAATACAGTAGAAGTTATTCTAAGCAGGACCTTGGTGGCTCACACCTATAATCCTAACTACTCAGAAGGCTGAGATCTGAGGCTTGTGGTTTACTAGCCCGGATTGGAACGTCTATGAGACTCTTATCTCCAATTAACCAGCAAAAAACACAAAGTAGAGCCATGATTCATATGGTAGAGTGCCAGTACCTCTTTTCTAGTTGATAGGTGAAAGTTGATAGCGATTTCAGTTTCATCCAGAAGACAGCAACTGTGTCAGTCATTTCATTTTATAGTATATGTTAAGTATATTCTTTTACTGAAGCTAGAACTTAATTTGGAGCTTTAGTGCAATTTTTATACCTTGCTAAACATTTCGTCTTCATGCCTAGCAAAACAGGTGACAATCCATACAGGAAAGTATATGAATGAGACAATGGAGTAACCAACAGTAGATGGAAGCATTGTCTTTGTGACACTTGAAGCAATGACCCAGTGGTAACAATCCCGTCATTTTAAATATTCAGTTTGTAATCACTTCCATTTGGCTGTTAATTATTTACAAGATGATCAAGAAATACTTCTATGCCATCCATACTGACAACTATATTTTCTATATTTCAAGGTCAACTTTTAGTATCTATGGACTTGTCATGGGTTATACAGAGGACCTTGTGTGTTGCTTAGAATTCTGGGATGTATTCTGAATGTGTCTGGTGTATGTGAGCATCATGGACTCAGACTCTACTTGTCTTACTAGTTCAAAAGGAGAACACTTAGATTAAGGCTCATGTAGGTTTAAGAATGAAAAAGTCAAATCTGTACTTAACAGTATCCTCCCAGCGCCTACAAAGAGTACCTTATCCCCTTTAGCTTTACAGTCTCATAATCATACAGGAAATTTTTATCATTTTGCAATTTATAGCTCCAATCCACGATCACTGAATAATTTCCCTATGTCTTCTGTTATTAAAGAATTTATTAACATTGATTTTTACATCATATTTCAAATGACATGTTTAACAAACGAGTGTTCAAGAAGGGAATCTCTATATACAATCACTGGCACATAGTTTTTAGAACTTAATCAAAATTAGGCTAAGGGTTTGTTTATCATAGATACATATTAATTTATGTAGTAAAACATTATATCTATAGAGTCATAGGTTTATGTCTTCTGTTTTGTCAGATGTCTTAGCATTCAAATTCCAGCACTGATAGATTAGGTTAGGTATGCTAAACATTATGTATAATTTCAGATATCAATATGGAAAATGTGAAGTGGTTTTAAAGTCAGAAAACTTTGTAAGACTAGCAGGAAGATAGATTTAGTAGAGGATTACCGCAGTACTTCATCGGTCGCACCCAGGGTAGAAGAATTTGTAGATCGGGCCAGGAGTTTGGCCTAGTGGTTAAAGTGCTTGCCTAGCATGCATGGAGACCCGGGTTCAATTCCTCGGTACCACATACATAGAAAAAAAGCCGGAAGTGGTGCTGAGGCTCAAGTGGTAGAGCTCTAGCCTTGAGAAACTCCAAGGACAGTGCTCAGGCCCTGAGCTCAAGCCCAGGACTGGCAAAAAAAAAAAAAAAAAAGAATTTGTAGAGAAGATTGGACTTCAAGTCTATGGGAATTTCTATGGGTTAATAAAAGATACTCAGATATTTATTATAGCTAAAGAAAAACTGTTGATTAGAAATAACGGACATGTTGCAACCCAAATGTTATTTAGCAGGCAGTACCCATTGAAATTTGCTCAGCATGTTTTCTGTCCCCAGATTTTCTGCATTCTGGAGATAGAGGATGCAGTCTTATCTTGGTTATTCTAACTGTGTTATTTTGATGTTTTACTTGCAGGTTTCAAAGATTAGATTATGTATACCTAAATGCTGGGATCATGCCCAGTCCACAGCTAAATTTGAAAGCAGTTTTGTCTAGCCTCTTTTCAAGGTAATTTCTGTTTTCTAAATGAACTGATTGAAAGGACAGTGTTCACTTTTCTGCCTAAACTTTTTGTCTTTGGTGGCCTGAATTGGGGGGTGGAAAGTAAGAGGGTATTGTGAAGGATGGTGACCCAGTAGGGGATCCTTCCATAGTGTGAATGAAGAGTACTCACTCATCTTCCATGCCAAATACACAAGTCACATGGTTCTGTGGCATTCCATGTCACATGTCAGATATTTCAGGATCTCAGCTCTGGTTGTTTGAATGTGCCTATTAGCAAGAACATGGCTAACCTAGGCAGAGTTCTGAGACTCTAAAACCGAGGAAGGCTGCTTTGGAGAAGCACCTGTTTGTCAGTGCATTGCCCAGTAGGTGGAGGAAGTGTAGGGAACTAATGTCTACCTGTGAGAGTCTCCACCCACATTCCTGCAGTAGTTTTCAGAAATGTTTACCCCCAAAGCCAGCATATATGCAACCCAGTATACTTACTCACAAATAGTCATTCTTACTGGTTTTACTTTTCTTGCTACACCAATACTTCGCTTTGCTTTCCTTCCATGGAAGCAAAGGCCAGACACTTATCACCCATTCCTGTAATCCAGCTAACTTGGGGAGGTAGAGGTCAGGAAGATCATGGTGTGAGGCCAGCCCACGAAAAACTTGTGATACTCCATTTCAATCAATAGCTGAATGTGTGGTATATGCCTGTCATTCCAGCTACATTGGAGGCTGAGATAGGGAGGATTCTGCTTCTTGGGTAGGCCGGGCCAGAAAAAAAATTCTCATGTCCCATCTCAACAGAAGAAACTAGATATAGTGGTATATACTTGTCATTCCAGATAAATCAGGAAAAGTGTAACTAGGATTGTGGTCAAGGCTGGCCTAGGCCAAAAATGAGACCCTATCTCAAAAATAACCAGAGAAAACCTGGCACACTGGTGGCTCCTCACTGTAATTGTAGCTACTCAGGGGGTGAGATCTGAGGATTATAGTTTGAAGCCAGGCAGGAAAGTCTGGGAGACTCTTATCGCCAATTAAATACGTTAAAAAAGTAAGATGTGGAGCCATGGCTCAAGAGGCAGAACACCAGCCTTGAGCAAAAAACCTCAGGGATAGCACCAGGCCCTGAGTTCAAGCCATAGGACTAGTCAAACAAACAACAACAACAAAAATAAAAGCAAAGCAAAACGAAACAAAAAACCCAAATACACAACCAGAGCAAAAGGGCTAAGGATGTGACTCAGAGTGGCAGATTACATATCTGCCTAGGTGTAAAGCCTTGAGTTAAAACCCTAGTACCACCAAAACCTAAACTATATACAAATATCACACTAGTTTTGGCTTACTAAATTGACCTCTAAGCAACCCCTGTAGTTAGTATGTTCAATGTGCTAATAATTCCTGGTGAGGGATAACCTTAAACATTTCAGCAGTTTAATATGTTTGGTGCAAGTGAAATTTTTTTTCTTACTGTCATAACTATTCATTCTTTAAGACCATGTACTTGTAATGTGAGTTAGAAGCAGGTGAAGAGAGCACTGGCAACAGGATTTTAAGAGATTCAGGTTTCTTCTGGTAGTTTAAACTGTAAGTTTGTTAAGTGTATCTGTGAATGGGTGGAGAAGGCAATGTATCATCTCATTTTATACAATCATCTGATCTGAAACATAGTCCTTGTTTATTCCTGTCATAACAGAAGCAGCAAATGTAGTGTGTGCATGTGTTGGTGGGGTACGGTTTGAAGTTGGGTTGCAGAGGAAGCATCTTCAATGGTCAGTTAGAGGTGCTTTGAAAAGTGACACCTCTGTCTTCTGTTTCAGAAATGTGATTCACGTGTTTTCCACAGCTGATGGACTGTTGACCCAGAATGACAGGGTCACTGCAGATGGGTTTCAGGAGGTATTTGAAACCAATGTCTTCGGCCACTTTATGCTGGTAAAACAACTTTGGGCTTATTAAACCTATCCTTTGTGCTGTGCTCTTGAGGGCTTTCACGGACATGTGACAGTGATGTATTGTTCAGTTTCCTCTATGATTAATATTCTGTATTAGTTTCATCCAGTACTCAAAATCAATGACATTGACACATGCTTCTTCACTAAATTCTAGACCTTATTCAATTGCTCAACTTTTGCCTCCTGTCCATTTTTCAGTTCTGGGACTTCATCCAAGACATCACATTACATTCTGTAGTCCCGACTCCTCAGGCGCTCCTTAGCTGTGACTGTTTTATAGACATTGCTTGTTTTTGAGGGCAATGTGTAGAATGTGGTCTAGGTGTTCGGTGGACTGTCCCTTAGGTGGGATTCACTGAGGTGTGTCTCATGATTGCACTGGGAAATCTGTGTCAGGAAGAGGGCAGTGTAAGTGGAACATCATTCTCATGACAGAGTATACACACTCAATGTGACTTACCAAGGTTGATATTCGCCTCCATCCCATAGTTGGAGGCAGTATTTGTTTTCTCCATTGTAAAGTCATTCATTTTCTTTGTCCTTTTCCCTACTGAATACTATATTCTTTGTAAGAAAGTTGCAGTAAGTAGCCTACACTTAAGGTCTGCTTCCTTAAGAGTGGTTATCTATAGGAACTATCTGAAACTTTTCTGCTAGGGAAATTTGTCTCTTCTCCATGTTGTAAATGTATGTATTCAATTCATTGTTATATTCCTAGGGGTAATGGAGGCGTATTTGCTATTCTGAAGCTGTAAATAATATGTAATATTTTTCAGTTTGACATCTCTGTCTCTTGGACATACCCCATCATTATTGTTTTCTGCTTTTGATTTGAACACTGTCTTGTTGTAGGCTCTAGATGGAACTCTAAAGCTGATTTTGTATGCATCTTAACTTGGTTCTGGAGTTAGTTTCTTAAGGAGATCTAATTACTGTTACTGGAGAATTGTTACTAGAGGTCAAGATCTAGAATTTGTTACTACTGAAATATCAATTGCTTCTAGGCCCTCGGGATGAAGAAGATAAGTATATGTGTGTACATAGTTATAAATATTTTACTGTAGATGTTGAGTTACTCTTATGTCACTAACCCTGGTCTGTTAGGGCATGGGTCATCCTAGCCTTCTGTTGTGACATCAGCTTCCTCTTCTTCCATCCATTTACTAATTACTTTTTTTCATTATATACAAATAATAATATCAAAACTGTTACCTTATATCTCTTAGTAGGTCTTGAATAATTTTCTACTTTTTTTCTTCTACTCAGATTCGGGAGCTGGAACCCCTCCTGTGTTACGGTGACAGTCCATCTCAGCTCATCTGGACGTCATCACGCAATGCGAAGAAATCGAATTTCAGCCTTGAGGACATCCAGCACAGGAAAGGCCAGGAGCCCTACAGCTCTTCCAAATATGCCACTGACCTTCTGAGTGTGGCTCTGAACAGGAACTTCAACCAGAAGGTTCGGCCTCCCTCCATGATAAAGAAATAACAGTGTGGTGTTTTCTGATTTAACTGCTGATTTCCCATGGGGCTGGATTCCCACTAACTGTTGTAATGTAGGCTGAGTTAGTGTGCATAAAAGCTTTAAGGCAGAGATACTTAACTCCTGGTCTTTAGGCATGTGTGGTGCTTCATTTACTGTTCTATAACCTTCAGGAACTCTTCTGACTGCCACACCACTGACCATAGCAACAGCCACTGTTTAAGTGCTTGATATTTTCAGGTGCTATATTCTCTATGTGTGTTATATTTGGTACTTTCTCTGTTGTAGCTAGTTGGGTTTGATTATTCCTATTTTTGGATGTATATGTGTGTATATGGGTATGTCTACATATATGTATATACATATATGTGTCTATGTCTATGTGTATGTGTGTTCAACATATGGCTATGCATATTACATAGATGGATCTTGTGAGTGTGTGCATGTATGTATGAGCATATATGTGGGATTTGTGGGATATTTATATGTGTGTAGAAACATGCGTGTGTTATTCATACATTGACTGTTACCATAGCTTGAGTTCAGTGTATGAGCCTTGGGTTCATTGTATGTCCAATTATGAACCTTCTTCTGACATTTCTTTTTTTTAAATATATTTTTGTTATTATTGTGATATACAGAAAGGTTACAGTTATACAGGTAATGAGTGCATTTCTTTTGGAACAATGTCACCCCTTTTGACATGTCTTAAGAGAAAGGAAAACTTGCTTGCAATTGTTCCTTTGTAGTCTGGGGATTTCCTTCTAGAATATGAGGCCAAGATTTTCCTGCCATAAAAAAAAAGCTCTGGGATTTTATTTAAGTTTCAGGTGTTAAGTAAGATTTTGAGATTTCATTTTCTATAGAGAGAAAGAGAGACATTTAGTTAATGTTGCTTTCTCCTAAACTGTTGAGGTTGGCTTCCAAGAGTCTGTGACGATTCCTCCTGGGCATAGAGGAAAGAAATGTAGAAAGATCTACATTAGGGGATTTCTACTGAAGTCTTCTATTGTTGGAATCCTCGTTAAGTTCTGTATTTGGACCCTGAAGATTTTGATTACCCACCAATGGTCCCCCAAGCAAGCCATATACATTCTTAGTATCAACACAATTAAAATATGAATTGTCAGTTCATATAAATTCCTGACATTCTCAGGAATTCTCAATTAGTCCTATGTAATAAGCATGTGAAGAAACTGCAGTCTTGGCTAAGACTGTTTCTTTATTTCTTTTGCTTATCCATATCAGGAAGTTATCCATGTTGAATCCCCTAGAATTTAGTTCAAAGATTAATCATTCAGAACTAAGTAGTCCCTAACTGCTCCTGCTCCAGATATTTCCCGGAATAAGAATTTTTTTTAAAACTATCTTTGGTACAAGATATGGTACTCTCTTGGGCAGAATGCTTGAGCTATAATGATGAATCTCATCTCTTGACTTTTGCTCAGATGGTAAATCCAGGAGATCTTCGTGATCTTGACAAAGATGAGCTGTGCCAGGGACTTTCCAGCCACTGCAGCACTAATTAAAGGAAGGAAACCATTTATCTTCTGCGGGCCATCAATCTGTGTCACACCTACACTTCCTATTTAAAAGAAAAGAACGAGACAAAAAATAAAGATATAAGTTAAAGTAATCATTGTAGAAAGCAATAGAAAATGGAGTTAAAAAATAAATTAAAATAGTAAAAGCAATCCTAGTGCATAGAGCTGACTGTACATGACCTAGCATTCTTGTTAACATAAGCTGTGTGTTAGGAAGGGCTCTCTTCCTGGAACAGAACTTTCTAAAATGAGGAGTCTTATAATAAGGATCTGATTTATAGATATTCTAGCTATCTAGAGAGAGATAGGGGTCTTTTGTATCTATAGGGAATTATATAAGAATCGGAAACTTTTTAAATGCAAAGACTGTACTCTGAGTATTTTTTAATCTTAAGTGCTTATTAGGATTCATAAACGGATCTTCCACTAACCTAACAGTAAGTGAAACTTAGGTATCCAAATCCTACTTTGTCCCTCCCCCAGCTTCAAGATTGGTAATTCTTTATAAGTTCTTGAGAATATAGATTTTATTTCAAGTCCTGTGGCTTGAACTCAGGGCCTAGGCACTGTCCTTGGATACCTTTTGCACAAGGTTAGCACTCTACCCGTTGAGTTACAGTGCCATTTCTGGCTTTTCCTGTGTATGTGGTACCAAGAAATTGAACCCAGGGCGTTATGCATGCTAGGCAAGCACTCTACTACTAGGCTATGCTCCCAGCCCCATATGATTGTGTGTGTGTGTGTGTGTGTGTGTGTGTGAAGAAGAAGAAGAAGAAGAAGAAGAAGAAGAAGAAGAAGAAGGAGGAAGGGAGGGAGGGGGAGAGAGGGGGGGGGGCTGGGTGCTGTCCCTGAGCTCTTCAGCTCAAGGCTATCACCTTACCCCTAGGCCTGGGCATTGTTCTTCAGCTCAAGGCTCAAGGCTACCAACTTACCCTCAAGCCAAGCCCCACTTCCCATTTTATAGAGGTTAATTGGAGATAAGAGTCTCAGTTCCTTTTGTGCCCTGGCTGGCTTTGAATCTTGATCCTCAAATCTTAGCCTCCTGAGTAGCTAGGATTACAGGCATGAGCCACCACACCTGGCATGATTTTTTTTTTAACATTCATTTTCTCTATATTCTGTAGTTTTAAAAATATTTGTATTTTATTTATTTTTTTCTGAACTTCAAAAAGTTGTATGAGAGGTTTACAATTCAATAATTCATCTAAGTATCCAATCCGCACATGATTCTTAAGCTAAAATAGTCTACTCAATTTTTTTTCTTTTTTAAAAAAATTATCAGGGTGATATATAGAGGGCTTACAGTTACATTTGTCAGGTAGGGGGTACACTACTTCTTGAACATTGATACCCCTTCCCTTGCTTTTCTCCTACGTCTCCCCAATAACTCAAAGCACAAATTCTTCATCCCCTGGCTTTCTGACTTAAATGTGTGAATCTTGTAATTAACTAATATAGTTAAAAGAGGTAATGTACATTGCATCAAAATCTTATCATATCCCCTGTCTGCTTCCAGGGTCTGTATTCTGGTGTGGTGTGCCCAGGAACGGTAATGACCAATCTGACCTACGGAATTCTACCTCCCTTTATGTGGACACTATTGCTGCCAATTATATGGATAGTGAGTACTTGAGTACTGAATACTTTTTTTTTAATTTAGCAGTTGAGGAATGATTACAAAAATAAAATCAGAACATGGCAGATCTGGATATGAACTTCTTGATGTTACGTTATGTAACATCAAGAGAAATGGTATTACCATTTCTCTAGTACCTAAAATTCTTTTCTTCAGTCATGCACTACACATCCAAGAGTTAATCACAGAATTTTTGGAAAACTGCGTTAAGCAATGTTAACCTGGATTTCTCTGAGACTTCAGTGTGTTCATTAAATGTTCTCAAGGCTGAGCACATGGTGGCTTCATGTCTGTAATCTTGGGTACTCAGGAGGCAGAGATTTGAGGATCACAGTTTGAGGCCAGCCTGGGCAGGAACATCTGTGAGACTCTTATCTCTAATAAACTAGTCAAAAAAGCCAGAAGTCAAGTAGTATTATGCTAGTCTTGAGCACAAAGAGTCTCAGGGACTGTCTGTGCCAAGGGCCAGACCGAGGTCAAGCCCCAGGACCACAAAATACAAAACAAAATAAAAAATATTTCAAGGTCAGGGTGATTGCACATTGTGTGATCATTTCTTTTAAGAATCTCAGGAGATGACTGTTTCTTCAGCACACATTGCAAAATGCTTCTTTTAGGAAGTGTATCTCCTATTAAGTGTCAGGAAGAAATGGTTGTCCATTATGACAGGCCTAGAAAAAAAATCAGAAATAAAAAGATGTTTTATGCTAAAAGTATTACTTGCAGAGGAAGAAATTAAGTGAATTTTTGGATACTCAGAAATATTAGTTTATCATTAGAAATGTGAGTTTTTTCAATAAGATATAAGTGAATAGTTCTTTTGTAACTGTTCTAAACCACTTCAAAATGTCTGTTCTTTTCCTCAGCTTCGTTTTTTTGCAAATTCTTTCACTCTGACACCATACAATGGAGCAGAAGTACTGGTAAGTCACTAAAGATTTTAGCAGCTTCTATAAAGGTTTAGTGGATGTAACTGTCAGGTTACTGAAAAGAGAATAAAAGAACATGCTGTGTGGATTATCACAGTTCTATTTGGGACTAAGGTAGATCATCACTCTAGATGCAGAAGATTAGGAATCAGTTTTGAAATTTGACATCTACCATGGTACTGGTTACCAAGATTATAAAGAAAGCAAGATATACTAGCAGCTCGGGGACAGACTGCAGAAAGCAAGATGGTGGCATTCAGGGAGTGATTTCCAGTGGAAGAGGAGTAACCATGTTTATTTCATCTATCCCTTATTGGAAAACCTGGATTTCCTTAAGTCACACCGCGTAATGGATTGCATGCATTTCAAGCTTGAACTTGATCTTGAGACACCTAAAACATATTGTTTAAAAGGGAGGGTGTTGGATGAGTGGAAGAAAATAGAAACATTATTTTTGAATTTTAGTACACATTTCTGCTACATTAAAGTGAGGCTCCTGAGCAGTTTTCAAGCTGAAGGGCCCCAGACCTTACAGGCCTCCTCTGAGGATATGTCACAATTCTTATCCAAGATAAAACTTGTCATTTGTTCTTCTCAGCATCTGGTTGGATTGTCATTGTGTTACCATCAGTCCTTTGTGTGCTCACTCCTTCCTTTGTGCTCCTTCAGGATTTTTTTTTCTCATCATCCTGGGAACTTGCGAGTCTTATGTTATAATGTCAACTTCAGTTTAACTGAGGAAAATAAGAAGGGAATTGGCGTGGAGCTCTTGTTTTGGTAGGCATTACAGAGTCATATGCATTTACTATAGGATTGGCTGTAGAAGTTATATATTTAAGTTGATTCTTTTTAAAAAAAATATTTATTTATTTATTTTTGTGGGTCATGGTCCTTGAAGTTGGCCTTGGTGCTATCCCTGAGCTCTTCAGCTCAAGGCTACCAACCTACCCTTGAGCCAAGCCCCACTTTCCATTTTCTAGCGATTAATTGGAGATAAAGAGTCTCAAGTCCTTTTATGCCCGGGCTGGCTTTGAATCTTGATCCTCAGATCTCAGCCTCCTGAGTAACTAGGATCACAGGTGTGAGCCACCTTGCCCAGTTTACATTGATTCTTAATATAGTTGATATACTCCTTTAGAAGGGTATTCGTTCTGCCCATCTGCACACTGAAAATCAAATCTGAGAGAAGGATGTGTTCAGTTTCAGTGTGTGGGGTATTTAGAAGATGAAAATATCTGACTAAATGGCTTAGTATTATATTTAGAAGAAAAAAATCCATAAAGTAGATATCCTGTAATAGAATGCTCTTATGCATAGTCAGATAGCAGGACTGGTGAGGGGCTGGGAAGTCTTTTGCTTACTGAGTGGGGTTGATATAGGTCTGAGGAGGCTGGATTTGAATAGAATGGACAGTGTGACTATCATTGTTCAGAAAGAAATCAGGGTGACCTTCCTGTAATTTCCTAAAATGCTGTTGCCTTCATACCAGCCACCTAGCGATAGTTGTAGGTGCTGGTAAGTATGGCTGCCCATTCAAGCACTCAGCCTGAGGAACATCAGTCTTTTTTCAGTCTCTGGTGAAGTCGCCTTAAAAGGGGATCTTGAACTTGATCTTGAGACACCTAAAACATCTTGTTTAAAAGGGAAGGTGTCCTCTCATCTCCTTTGCTGTCCCTTGGTTATCTCATATTGTTACAGTATCTCACTTTGTTATCTGATATATTGAATTTATTTGTATTTGGTTATTTGAAATTTGATAGGGAAGGGGTGAAAACCAAGACGGGTGGGGGGTGTGAGGGGGAGGGAAATGGGTACCAAGACATGTGAAAGGGTATCAATGTATGTGAATTAATGCACCTTCTATCTGGCAAATATCATGTAACCCTTTTACTAATTACAATAAAAGAATTACCTTAAAAAAAAGGGAAGGTGTCCAATAAGCGGAAGAAAATAGAAAGCTCAGAAATGGCCCACAAATGTTCAGAGATTTAGTATATGATGAAGATGACATTCCATAATCAGAGGAAGAGATGAGTTACTCAGTAAATGTTTTCGAGAGTTAGATTAGGGTCTTTTCTTACATGAAAATAATGTTGCAGCTGAGTTAGATTAAATATTAAAAATTAAAATATAAAATTTCTGGAATAAAAGATGAGGCAGTTGTAACTAGTTTCATTGTAGAAACTGTAAAAGGCTGAATATTTCGACTAAAAATTTAAAAACTTGCATGTTTCAAAATCCCCACTCTAAATAAAACCCCCAGACTGACAAGTGCAAGAAACATATCTGTCAATCATAGATAAAAGGCTAGATATTTTAGTAGCTAAGGAGTTTCAGCAACTTAGGAAAATCAGTCTACTGGGATGATGAGCAAAGGACAGGGAGTTTCTGAACTGTTGCAGTCATGTGAAAAGATGCTAAAGATGACTCAGATAAAGAGAAATGCAAATTGAATGTGTAATTAAGCTAAGTGTGGTGGCTCATATCTGTGATCCCAGCTATTTGGAAGGCTGAAATAAAAGCATTACAGTTGCTGGCCCAAGAAAAATAAAAGTGAGACTATCTCAAAGAGCAAACCACTCATGGTGATTCATATCTATAATCCTAGTTACATGTGAGGCAGAGGTAAGAAGTTACAATCTGAGTCTGGACTCTGGTAAAAGTGAGACCTTCCCTGAAAAATGAAATAAAATCACTGAACGTTTGAGCTCTAAGCTCGACTCCCAGTACTAGCAGACAAAAATATTTTTTTGATTAAAAGTTGTTTTTTTTTTAAAAAAAAAAACAACTCAGATTAGCAAAGATTAGGGAATTGGACAATGCACTCTATTTGCAAAGGTATGTGGAAATGAGAACTTTTCTACATTGTTGGGAGCAAAGTAAGTAAATACAGTTTCATCGAGCACTCTTTGGCCGAGGCCAATCAATATTCAATCTACATACTCTTCACCCAGCAGATCCACCTTGGGTATTTATATTTAATCTTTCACAAGAAGAATTTTGTGCAGTAGAATTTGTAACAGAAAGACCAGAAACAAGGGGGAAAACAATATGAGTGGGAGGGGGTGGGGAAAGGGAAATGGGGACAAAAACATGAGAAAGGGTGTGAGAAATAACATACCTACTACCTGAGGAATGTAACTGTATCCTCCCTATTCATTACCCCGACAATTAAAAAAAAAGACCAGAAACAACCTGTATGCCTTTAGTTAGAAATAGCTTATGGTCAACTTTTGGAAAGAATGACATAGCTGTTACACTAATTTGCAAATGCTTCTAAGGCATAGTCACATGAAAATTTCTAAATTATGCTCTCTTTTGACTAAGAGAAAGTGAGAATGCTCTTAAATGAATAGATTTTCTCTGAAAGAATACAAAGCTACCAATAAGAGTGGTTGTTTCCAGAGGGAGAACCCAGTTAATTGGAAAATTGGAAAGAGAGGAAAATGTTTTAGATCATGTACATCTTTTGAATGCTGTATGTACAATTCCTATTATTGCAGCAGTAAGCGATGCATACCTTACTGTGGCATGAACTGAAATTATCTCTTCATAAGTAGTGTACATGCCACGCCATGGAATGTATATGGCAATTAAAGGAAAAGACAGCTAAAGTGTGATGATTCTCTTACCTTGAAGAATGCTTAGTTGAAATGGTGCTGTGGCTCAAGAGGTAGAGCTCTAGCCTTGAGCTGAAGAGCTCAGGAACAGTGCCCAGGCCCAGGCTTCAAGTCCCACGACTGACCAAAAAAAAAAGAAAAGAAATTTGGTTAGGAGCAAGGCCTAGCCTAGTGGTAGAGTACTTACCTAACATGTACAAAGCTCTGGATTCGATTCCTCAGTACCATAGACATAGAAAAAGCTGGGAGTGGTGCAGTGACTCAAGTGGTAGAGTGCTAGCCTTGAGAAAGCCCAAGGACAGTGCAGAGGCCTGGAGTTCAAGCCCCAGGACTGGCCAAAAAAAACCCAAAAAAGAATGCTAAAAAAAAAAAAAAAAGCTTTCTTTCTCTGGGTTATACTAGTGATTCATGGCATCATCATAGTTAGCTGAGTATTTTCAAAAGAATCTTTAGGATTTAGTTGGAGGACTCTGCAGAGTACTGACTACTAATTTCTACCAGCCTCACTCTCCCGGAGCAGAAGAAACCAATCATTGATGCATTCTTCCTTTCCAGGTATGGATGTTCCATCAAAAACCCGAGTCTCTCAACCCTCTGACCAAATACATGAGTGCTACCACAGGTTTTGGAAGCAATTATATCACCAGGCAAAAGGTAATGGTGTTCTCATTGTTCCACTGGGGGTGCCTGCTGCTACACTGACCAGTCCAGCTCTGTGCTCCTGACCATACCCAGCGCTGCCCAGATTCCATTCCTTGGTTCTTTTCTCTGTTCATAGGCATCACTATGGCCCATTTCCATTTCTTATTGGTTGTCCTTGTTGTTTTCCTGCCTCTTAGCTTTCCAAATCTCACTCTATCTACATGAACTATTCTGATTGACTTCTGAGATCCTTCATATCTCAGCTTATTCCCAGGTCCAATGCCTCCATCCATGGGCTTTTCTGTATATGTCTTATGGAACAGTCCCCACTGGGCTCTGTTGTCAGCCTGTAAGCTCTGTGAGGAGGTCAGCTCCCCTTCTTCCCCCACGAGAAGCACTCAGTAAACACATTGTCAGTTGAAGCAAGTATAGAGTCTCTAGACTATGTAAAGCTATTGGCCCTTTCAGTATTCAAATTCTGTTTGGGATAGTTATCAGCCTTATAGATTGATGTTTGATAAGACAGGCAGTGGAATCTAGGGAAAATCACATGAATACTGCATTTGTTTTGAAGATTCTGTATATCTTCTAAAAAAATCGAATGGTTACAATTTGGGGCAGCGGAAAATGTAATTCTCAAATATAAGATCTATTTATTGCAAGTGGATTTACTTTGGCCTCATATTTTTCTCTGCCTAGTTTGTAAAGAGGCCTTAGCAGAAATCAGAACTGGACCTCAGTCCAAATAAGACATTCCAGCTGAATGAGGATCTGTGTCTACTATACCAGTGTGCTATACCAGTAGCACAAGATCTCAGAAGCCTCACAATTATTGATTCAGATGCTATGAATGGACTAAAAGTGAATCTGTGCTTTGGGATCCTAGTTTTCTGCAAAGATTTGTAAGAAGCTCCCGATGAGTAAATTGAGAAATGGTTCATGTTATGTTCCCATGTTTCAATAGTGGCACAATTCATTAGCCCTGTAAAGATGTTGAAAAGTTAAGAAATGGAGATTGAGAAATTGAGTGTTGCGGGCACATTTATAATCCCAGCACTCAGGAGAGCTAAGACAGAAGAATCATGAGGCTGAAGCTAGAGCAAAGCGAAAGACAGAGACAGAGAGTACAAGGACATGGTGTGGGGGGCGGGGCAGGGGAAGCAGATAAAAGACAGAGAGAGGAGGGAGGGAGGAAGGGAGGAAATTACAGTAGTTTAATTATGATATTTCCAAAATTGTTCTTAACTATGTGACTTTTCCCCCCTAAATTGTACATAACACTTTAACATCCCAAATTATAAATTTTATAAATTCATAAGCCTACTTTTAGGCTCTAAGAACTGTTATGAATTTACCATATAGTTACCTAATGGGACTGATTTATGTATCAAGGGGAGAAAATGTTTAATTCTACAAACCAAAGTATTTCATTGTCATTCTGTGAAGTTCAGTGAAGAAAATATTCTAACTTTTGGTTGGTTTGGGGCAGTTGGATTTCTCCTCTGTTAGAAGATAGAACTTTTTCAACATGGAAAAATGCTAATGTGATTGAAATACTTTTTAGAAAGAGTCTTTGTTACTCTTTCAGTTTTGCTAAGAAGGCCTATTCTTGACATTTAGGCTGTGTTTTTGTGGAGGGAAAGTTTGTTTCTCCTATCAGTTAAAATGAAATTTTCTGCATGAAACTCAAGACTAGACAACTACAGTGACTTAAGACAGAATCTTATTTTCTTGCATGTGGAAGTATGTATAAAATCTCTCTTCTCTCCTATAGTAATAGTGTTGGTTTTAGTTTTTCTTTGTAATCGTCACTCTTTTTGGTTTATTTTCCAGATGGACATAGAGGAACACAGGGCACAAATGTTTTACCAAAAATTACTGGAACTAGAAAAATGTGTGAAGGGCTCCCTTCGAAAATCAGATCACCAGCGATGAAGATGCTTCCCTGGAGTGCTACCCATGCATTCTGAGACACATGGCTCTGCATGTGGCATTTGTGAAATAGGGTGCTATGATGATCTGTCCCTTCCTTCCAGAGTTATCTCTCCACACATGTGTACGTGTGTGTGTGTGTGTGTGTGTGTGCATGTGTACACGAGATAACGATCAGTCAAGTAAAAGTATCAGACAAATGGTCCCCAGAATGGTGTAAGAACATTTGTTTATATTCTTCTGCTAGGTGGGATGCAAATTCGAATTCAAGTGGTAAGGCACCAATCTTCAGTAATTATGACACAGGCAACAACCTGGATTTACTTTTGACCCACCCTGGTTGGAGAGGGAACTGCTCACTCTCTGAGTTCCTTTTCTTATGCGCAGTTTTCCCCTCCTGTGGTCTTTTGCTTTATTTTCTTTTCCATGCTACTTCTAAAAAAAATCTGGTAGAAACCAAACAATGTTAATGTGGTGGGGTACCTCTGTGGTTAATTACAGGAAGAAAACATGTGTGTCTCTTGATCACTTGAATTATTATTCTTATTTTAAAAGTATTTTTATTGCTATTGGCATAGTAGATGCTAACATTGGGCTCAACTCAGCAATATTTTTCAGATTTATTCACTAGGGACGAACTTGTTTTCATGATCAGAGTTTTTAATGGCTACAAATTTGTAGTATAAAATTATTCACTCATGAAGTTTCAATAAAAGTTTCTAAATGAATAACTATTAGTCATATATCTGCTGGTTATAAGGGGCACTGTGGTGAAAGAAAGAAAAGTGATTAACTTAATTTGCATGTGTTAGAGAGTTAAGCAAAACTATATCTGAAAAGGGCCACATCCTAGTCTCTTTGAGGATATAAACAATATGTTAAAATGCTTACCTGGTTTCTTTTTCTTTCAAAGATATCACCAGCATTAAAGTCAGTAAGTTTTTGAATGCACAAATAAAAATGAACAATGTCACACGATTTTCATACAACTTGAAGTGGGAAATGTTTTGATTATAGTTTCTCTAATGCTGTTGAGATTTTTCATGAAGATAGACATTCTACAGGTGAAAATGAGGGCTCTGCCTGAGGGCCCTGGGCCTTTGAGGGGAGAAGAGAAGCTTCAGGTAGGGCTGGTTTTCACTCTCGCCTGGGCTCCATTATCTCAGCCCCGTGACTCCTGGATCCTTCTCTTGTCCTGAAAAGGAGAATGATAATTGTTTCTCTCCTTCTCAACTCATGTATATGGAGAGCTAGGAGAATGCAATAGTGTAGGTCAATGAATGAATAGTTTTTGTTCAAAGAATAATGAGTATCTTGTTTTTATTAGGACAGGATGTTTTCAGTAGGGCAGGATATCCTGGTTCTGGTGTAATGTAAGGCACTGAGTGACCATGGATCCCCTGATTGAGACTAAGATAAAATCTTTAGACAGAAATTTTAGGGTACCAGAAGATACACTTGCTATATTAAAAGTTACAAGTGAGATACACGAAAACAATTGTGAAGAAAGAAGTTTTCAGTCATGCAGGTTGTTTACTTCGTACAACAATAATAAAAATAATAAAAGGGACCAGTTTCAAGGGAAAAAGACAGAAACATAAAGAGGGAGTATTGATTAGAATGAAGGCATTCTTAGTCCATTCATAGTAATAAAACTCAGACATTAACATTTGCGATGCAGCTACTAACATTTTAGTGATTCAGAAACAAAACATACATTTCCTAGACCAGGAGATTTAAAAAGGAAATAAGGAAAATCTATGCCACCTAAAGTAGAATGGAAGGTGAGTGTTGTGGTGCATACATGTGCTCTGGAGGCTGAGGTGAAAGGATCACAGGTGCCAGGCCAGCTTGAGCTACAGAGTGAGGCAAACAACAAAATGAAAAGGAAGAAGAGAGGATATTGGACAGAACACCCCCATCTTCGATTTAAGAACTATATGTGAATAGATCAAATGGAATAAAATGGGAAGAAACTAGTTGGTAAAAAGATAAATTACCAAAATGAGTTTTTTAAAAAAGTACTCTCTCAATAACAGCCATTCTGGGTGCGAGTGGCTCATGCCTGTAATTTTAGCTACTCAGGAAGTTGAGAGTGGGATTTGACAGAAAATTAACCAGCAAAATGACCAAGCTGAAAGTGTGTCTTAAGGGGTAGAGTGCCAGTCTGAGCAGCCTGAGCAGGGCCCTGAGTTCAAGCCCTAGAACTGACAAATAATTAAAAAGAGCAGCAACAAAAACCCTGTTAAAGCATGTGCTGACTCATGCCACATGCAAGCTTCTCTGGAGGCCAAGATCTGAGGATCTCAAAGCCAGCTCAGGTAAGAAAGTCGGTGAGACTTAATCGTCAATTAACTACCAGAAAACTGGAAGTGGAGTTGTGGCTCAAAGTAGCAGAGCACTAGCTTTCAGCAAAAAGAGCTCATGGACAGCGCTTGGGTCCTGAGTTCAAGCTCCACAAATGATGAAACAAAACCCCCAAACTGAAATATAAAGACACAAAGATTGAGAACAAGTCCCAATAATTGTCTAGGAATTGGATTGTGATACTTAGATTGTGCTTCTGGATATCCAGAAATGACAACACCTACATCAACTAAGTAAAAATCTAAGGGAAGACATTGAGATTATTGAAAATACAAATAAAAACCATGGACTATATGATCGAATCATAGACAACCAACTCTCCTACGCAAACACATTTTAACAACTGGAGTGATTTCTTCAGCCATGCTGAGTTCTGAGTTCTGTCTTTCCATAGCTCAGCCAGGTGTTTAAAGGTTGCAGCAACCTGAAAGCCACTTTTGTAAAGTGCCAGATCCTTGGAAATAGAAGTGAATAGGACTTTTGTTCCATAGCTAGGATATGAGTGAAGGAGAGGCCACTGTCTTGGCTCCAATGACTTCGTTTCCCTAGGACACCAGGTCATCCCTGGCTATTATTCCTCAGTTATAATGAGATTTGACCTTCAAGATCCAATCCTCTCCCTCATGTTAAAACGTTAGCTCTTTACAGGATAGCCACTATGCTGGAGCCCCACGCATCTCTCTCTCTCATGGGTACTCTGAGCTGGGGAACCATGGATCTGGCCCTAGGATGGAACTGTTCTTTTCAGCATTAGAACTGGCAAACATTGATCTCCTGTCCTCAACGAAGGATGGGTATGAGGATAAAGGCTTGGTACTTCCCAAATAATGAACATTTCTGAATTATCCAGAAATCGAAATTTCAAAGAACCTAACAGATGGGTTTTTCATTTTCTCTAATTCATATGATGATATACTTACACACTGTATCCATCCATTTTCTGCGGTCAGTCATGTAATATCACAGGGTAGGTGAATTACAGAAAAAGGAAGCTTTCCTGGAGGTGCATCTGAAGCCAAATAGATTGTTATTAGTGATTTAGTCAAAATAATTTTGGAACCAGTGGTTAGAAATTTGGGCAAAAAATATTGGAGCCTTCTTCATTGCAGTAATAGGCAACATTCAAATTCTCCCTTGGTATCTTTGTTCAGGTTACGATTTCTTTGTATGTCCTGTGGCATAGTTGGTCTTAAGACACAGAGGTGATCCAGGATTATTTGAGGGGCAAACAAGATAATCACATGATTTCTCCAATGTAAAAGATGTGGAATCAAGTTGGAGAAGGTAGAAGCTTCAGCAGGTGCTCTTCTCTGGTCCCCAAAGATGAACCTCAGATCAAGGACCACAAAGTAAGGAATGAGCGAGGTTTCTGAAGGTTGAAGATGGCGCCTCAGCTGACAAGCAGGCATGACATGGGGACCACAGACCTTTCGTAGGACTCACTGAATTCTGCCTAGCCTGAGTGAACTTGAGAACAGGTTTCTACCCAGATGCTGAGGCTTTTAGTCAAGGTCCAGATGCTGGACCTTGAGTTTTGTTATAAGGTGCTGGACTTCTGACTGAGAGAATGGAGAAGAAATATACTTGTGTTGTTTTTCTTTGCCCAATTTGTGACAATTTCTTATGGAGCAGTAGGTGAATACAATTTCTTATGCTAAAATAAATTCCATATGGAACAATGTTGAATACATATGATTTAAAAAAAGTCCTGTGTATTATGGTAAAATTATAAGTAAAATATAAATCAACTAGAAAAATATGGGTAGTATGTATGAGTCAATGGCATTTATTCCAATATTTAAAGAATGTACTCAAATCAACCATCAATTTTAGATGCTTCATCTGACCTATAATAATATGAGCTTACATTAAAATACATGAGTATTTCATTTCTCTTTTATCAGCGAACATCAAAAGGTTTCTCTTGGATGGAAATAACAGGCACTTACATGTAATTATTTATGATGTAAATAATTGAGTTCTTGGAAGAGCAACTTTTTGATAGCATCTATCCAATTTAAAATTTACAAACCTTATTAGCAACTTTGCTTTTCCAAATTTATCCTAAGACTCATAAATATGTACAAAATGACATGGCTACTGTTACTTATCCAGAACTCTCAGTGCTGAATATGCTTCAAAACTTAAAACTGCTTGGATTTTAGAAAGATAACGTTGATGCATACAATACAGGGTGTTTTATAACAACTCTAGTGGGAGTTGGGATAACAACCTGTAATCAAACCTAGCTATATGTCAGCGAAAAAGATACATGAATTCACATTAAGCAGTTTAAATAAACACTATAAATAGTCTTATATCAGCTCAGCTATAGTTTAGCTGCTGAATAAATGTGCCAACCTTTTGAAAAGACTTTTCTAAGCTGTTTGGGCTTTGGAATTGCAGATAAGGGGATCTTAGACTTGTAGAAGAACATTTTTTACAGCCTTATTTTTTTTTCCTGTAGCAGCAAAAGCGTAGAGGAACTTAGGCATCTTTATCCAGTCTCTAGGTTTCTGGTTAAAGAATGATGTCCTACCTTTAAAATACATTAAAAGTAATAAAAATTATAAAAAAAAGAAACAAAAAAGATGAAGCCAATATATGCAAATGGTAGATTAGGTGAATGAAGCAATACTGTAAAATGTATATTTTTGTTGTTATGTCTAACACACGATCACAACTCAGAATCAGGAAGAATCTATATATTATTTTTTTAAAAAAAATCCTGAGTTTGTGTTGGTGACAGTGGAAAAATGAACTAACCAAAGCAAGAGAAGAGCTGAACAATCTTTCCATCCTTGTACTGAAGTAATGCTTCATATCCTTCATTGTATTTTTATTATCAAATACATATTGCTCAATGTCTAGAATTTTATATGGTTAGTTAAGTTCAGTTCTTTGGACCTCTGATACTAGAGTCCACTTTCCCCATGAAAGATGTGTGGAGAGACAGCCCTGAGAAGCAGAGAGACAAACAGAAGGCTTTCATGAAGGTTCAGTTTTAAGTGTAAGCAGCTGAAGTGGACAACCCTGGTTTGCACTATAAAATTGTAGATAATTGTGATAATACATACCCTTCCTTATTGAGATCTAGATCTAGATCTAGATTACATTCTACTTTTAAAAGAAAGACATCAAGACAAAAAAGAATGCCTTGGGCCGGGAGTTTGGCCCAGTGGTTGAGTGCTTGCCTAGCATGCACAAAGACCCGGGTTCGATTCCTCGGTACCACATACATAGAAAAAAAAAAGCCAGAAGTGGTGCTGAGGCTCAAGTGGTAGAGCTCTAGCCTTGAGAAAGTCCAAGGACAGTGCTCAGACCCTGAGCTCAAGCCCAGAACTGGCAAAAAAAAAAAGCCTTTACAAAAGGAAAATCCTCTTCTTTCAAGCTCATTTAAAAATTTTTCATTACTTTTCCCCTTTAACTCCTATGCTTCTAGTGCCTCACTGTCACACTGTCTAGTGACATGCCTGTGTCACAAGGTTGTTCCCAGTATAGCCAGGTCCCATTCAAATCCTAATCTCTCTTTTCCTCCATCTGTCACAGAGTTCAAGGTGTTTTTACTTCTGTGCCACTATGACTTTGGTTCTTGCTCTTTGATTGGAAAGACATTTAAAATTTGTCAACAACTTCTTCATAGCAAGAGTTTCTGCCGGTCACACATTTCTCTCAGCCAGAGCCTCGTCTTCAACACAGCTCTAAGCTGTGGCTATATCTTCCAGTGTGTGCTTTCAGTTCAGCCAGTGGAAACATGTCCAAGAATATATACCTCACAGATTCAGTTCTTTCTCCTTGCTTGAATAGTAAAGCTTTGACTAGCTTTTGCTGGACATATCTAGTCCTGGACTGCTCTTCTGGCTTCCATACCTCCCCTTTCAAATGTCCCCTTTCTTCTGCCTGATTCTTAAAGGTATGTGTGGTTTTAACCTCTACCTTTCCAGTTTCTGTTACCTTAAAGTTTGCCAGTCAATGCTTTCATTTTGGTGCTGGTCTTCCTTTCATAGCTACCTCCAGGTGTTGCATCGTCTGTAAGGGTAGTGATGAATGGACAGGCAAGTGTGTGCTCTGGTGCTGAGAAGTCATTTCAGTTTGTCTCTCTTGCTCTTCTTCAAAGCCAGTTGCATTTGCATGTCCTGAAGAAACTAAGTTAGAGTGTCTTATTTATTTTCTCTTCTTGAGATCTGAGGTTTTGTAGAGCCGCAGTTGTCAAGGGAGACTTGAGACTCTGTTCTGTACAAAAGGGAAGAAGCTCATAATAGGATGCTCTTGTCTGAGCAGACTGATGACTTTCTTGATGAGGAAGAACTCAAGCACGGTGTTCATATAGAAGACTGACACTGTTGATAGGTGTCATGTTTCATAGGCACAGAACAACAGATCTACATTGTTCACATACTGCTTATGGAAAGTCTTAGGATTGCCTGAAATTTCCCTTGGATTAAATTTGTGATCAGAGTCCACGAGGCCCTGACCTTCTGCCTTAATTATTTTGCAACATGGATGTCCTAAAGATTGAGTTTAGTGTACACTTTCATCAACCAGGAACTGAGTAGTTCTAAAAGTCAGATTGCAACACAGCTCTCTCAGCTCTTCTGCGTAAGACTCACATCTTGGAAGAGGGGAGGAATCCTAGGTTGATATTTATAAAATGCTTACCACAGTATCTGCATATGGTAGTTATATTATTAGTGTTTATTAAAATAAATTAAAAATAAATAAGTAATGAGTCACTGAGAGCTCTGGTGTGTTGAGCGTAAGCCTTTTCACCTGACCATGCCCGGAAGAATTCATGGGATTCTTATTTTCCCACACAGGGAAATCAACAGGAAATCTGCTTGAAGTGCGATCATACTTTTGCTCACCAAGGGTAGCTCCTTTTATTTGGGGCACAGGCCAAGTGTGGATTATTTAATTTTCATTGACATTTTCTATTCCTTACCTAAGTGACTCCAACTAAGACAGAAAATAAAGTTTACATTCAAATCAATTTATAATAACATACAATTACAAATAATCACAATGGTATCTATTAGGACTGTATTGGTAATTATTCCAAGTAAGTTAAAATTAAAATGGAGAAGAATGGCCATTATCAAGAAATCCAATAACAACAGATAGTGGTGGGGATGTGACCAGGAGAGATCACTACTACACTGTTGGTAGGAGTGTAAACTTGTTCAACCACTAGGAAAAGTGGTATGGCGATTCCTCAAAAACACAGAGCTCCCCTATGACCCGGCAATTCCACTCTTGGGCATTTACTCACATGTCCAGAAACAAGGCCCCACTAAAGCCACTGGCACAACGATGTTCATTGTAACATTATTCACCATAGCTAAAATATGAAACCAACCCAGATGCCCTTCAGTAGGTGATTGGATCAAGAAGATGTGGTATTTATACACAATGAAATTCTAGGCTTCCATCAGAAATAATGACGTCATCCTATTCTTAAGGAAATGGAAAGACTTGAAAAAAGTTATATTAAGTGAGGTAAGCCAGACTCAAAGGAACATAGGCTTCATGTTTTCCTTCATTTGTAATAATTAGTACACATTTAGGATTCTCCTAGCAGAGGATCACAGTATCAAAAGCTATGTACATATGGCCTTATTGAATGAGACTTAGTAAAATGAGCTCTAGGATTGTTGTTCTTTTTTTTTTTTTTTTTTTTTTTTTTTTTGCCAGTCCTGGGCTTGAGCTCAGGGCCTGAGCACTGTCCTTGGACTTTCTCAAGGTTAGAGCTCTACCACTTGAGCCTTAGCACCACTTCCGGCTTTTTTCTATGTATGTGGTACCGAGGAATAGAACCTGGGTCTTCATGCATGCTAGGCAAGCATTTTAACCACTCGGCCAAACTCCCGGCCCTAGGATTGTTGTTCTTAATGTATTATGTGAAATTATTTCTTTTCTCTTTTTTCCCCTACTGGTTTATCTCATGTGGTTACTGTATCTGACTTTATTCCCCGGTATATCTGTTTATTTGTTTATTTGAAATAGGGAAAGGAAGGGGAAAAACAAGATGACTGTGGGAGTGGGGAAAGGGAAGGGAAAGTGGGAGAAAAACATAAGAAGGTTATCAACGTTCAAGAAGTAATGTACATACTATCTGAAGAATGTAACTGTAACTCCTTTATTTGTTACCCCAACAGTAAAATGCAATCAGAAAAAAGAAATATGTCTTAACTGGAAAAAAATGCATTCACTGTGGGATCATAGAATATCAGTGTTAGGTTGTAAAAATGTACGTAGCAGTTTTTCAACGTTTTCAAGTTTGAAAATTTATTTTGTTTTATAAATTCTGGACGGCACATCGTGGTGAGGATTTATGGGACAGTTTTTTTTTGCTCACACAGTGCTTTCTGAAGCAGCATGCCTCAGCAGGGGCCACCAGGTGCAATTCAAGCACTTACTGTCTCTCATGAGCAAGGTTGGATTCCCTCTGGTTGGCTTCCTGGCCTTGAGGAACAGAAAAATATGAGACCTGATTATTCCCATTTCAAGTGGGAATTGCAGGGTTTTTTTTTTTTTTTAAAGAAAATTGACCTGCCGAAGTGTGCTATGCAGAAACCCTGTTCTCCTGCAAGATTTTAGTAGGTAATAGCAGAAGGGAAGCAAAGCAGGAAACAAAAGGAAGGAAGAGAGGGAGAGAGGAAGGGAAGATGGGAGAGAGAGAGGGAGGGGGGAGGAAGGGTGGGAGGAAGAGAACAGGGAAAAGGAAAGGAGGGAGAAAGACAAAAGGGAAGGAAGGGAGGGAGAAAAAGAGAGAAAGAAAGAAAGGAAGCTAAAAGAAAGGAGAGAGAAAGGGAAAGAGAAGATAAAGAAGGAAGGAAGGGAAAGAGAGAAGGATGGAGGGAGGAAGGAGAAAGGAAAGGAGGGGAGTAAAGGATACAAGAAAGAATATAGGAAATGAAAGAAGGGAAGAAGAAAGGAGAGAAAGATGGAGAAGTGGAGGAAGAGAGGGAGGAAGGGAAGAAAGAAAGAAAGAGGGAGGAAGGAAGGGGGTTGAGGAGAGAGGGAGGGAAAGTTTCCATGGAAATGCATTTCTTTATTGTGAGCCTTGTCAAGATCCTTACTATGCTGCCATCACCTTATCTCCATCAGTTTCCTAAGGTGGCAATCATAAGATATAGTTTACTGCAAATGTACATAAGCATGGGCTTTTGAAAGCAAAGGGTGGCAAGAGTGCTCTGTGTCTATTGAGTCTGGAGAACTCAATACACTGTGGTTGTAAGGTGCCTTTTGTTTTTTTAAACAGAGCTTAGAATAAAGGAAGGAATGTGGTAGCAGTGTGTCTCTTGGAGGGTGAACTATGTTAACAAGTTTAGCCTTTTTTAAATGTCTTTGGACTTTCCAAATACCTACAGTCAACATGTATTACTTATTAAATCATAAAAACAAGGAAATAAAAATCACATCTCTGTGACTGTGGCTAAACTACCAAGGAAACTGTTAGTTGTTAACTTTTCTCCAGGAAAAATAATAAGGAAGCTACAGAGGGTGGTCATGTTCTGTACACTCACAGTAGTAGAAAATTAGGCAAGAGCAAGGTATTTATAGTTGCTTATGCTAAGAGATCCCAGGCATGCATAGATGACCACCAAATAACTGCACACACACATACATGCACATGCACACCTGCCTGTGCACACCCACCCAACCATGTGTGACATGGTGTGTGGGTTGATAAATCAATTTATCTAAATTTTGATAAGCATATGGGAAGCAACGAAATTTAAAAAAAAAGACTGTGTGAACTCAAGTTTTGAGATGGTGATGCAGAATGGGCGTGCCAGTAGTGCAGGGGAGTGGTCAGTGAGGCAGGCTTCATGCATTGACTGCATGGACTGAGTTACCCACAGGCGGAAGGAGACTTGTGCTGGGATATCTCCCCCTAAATAATTTTTGAGGATATTGCTAATTCATTTGTCCTATTTCCTTCCCATGTTTCCATCCTATTTCTACTCCATTTCCTTCTAAATATTTCCACTGGAGAGACCAGAAAGGAGGAAAAAGGGATTTGAGAGATTCAATCAGCCAATGGTAGTAGGTGGGCAATGCCAGAGTCCTCTTTTACCAACCAAGTGTCAATCACTCACAGCTCTATTTTCATATCCTCTGAATCCACTCATCAAATAAGATTACCACAGGCTCTGGAAACAATTATCTACATTTCAGTTTTTTTCACACTGTTCTACAAGAACAATTCTATACCAAAAAAGGGGGGAGAAATACATTGTTAGTCTACCAAAAAATTCATTTTATCTTGACTAAAAAGCTTACTGCAGCAGTGTCCCAAGTTCTGTGCTGTTTTAGCTCTTGTGTTTGATGTGGCCACTGAATTGGAGAGAAAGTTGGGGAACAGAATGGTTTACTCCACCTTCCCCCCCCCCAAAAAAAAAATAACACCAGCTCACCAGATGTCCTGTTGGGTTAGATTCATGACTATGATGCACAGTCTGAAAACTGGCTGTCAATATACTGGTTAGGCCTTATTTTCCAGCCTCATGATGCAAAGACAGGACCTGTAATGCAATGTTGCTTAATATTCCTATGGATTGAAAGCATGAGCGAATGAATAAATGAATTCCTAAGAAGTAGGGCAATGGGTGTTTTATCCTGACAGACAGCTGCCACGTGGTGTGTAATACTTAGCTCTGTTTCTCATCCTTAGTAAAATTCAGGGCCTGGATTATATTAAAACAGATAAAATTAATGAGAGAACATGAGTGGTAGTGGAGAATATTGGTTCCTGAAACAGAGAATGAGTTGATGATAGTCACAGTATGGATGTTAGTGAAAATCTAAGCCTAGAGTGATTCCTGGCTAGATTTTGTGTCCTTGATGTGCCCCTGTGTCAGACATGGAAACGTCTTCCTGTCGGCAGTTCCTATTGGAGTCCCAGTCACGACATCCTCCACTCAAGTCTTTTCTAGCATTACTGATCTCTGCTAGAAAGTCTGAGAGGAAGAGCAAAGTGGTCCCCAGGCCCAGGTTGCTTTCCACATGAAAACGGATGCTTTTCTAATGAGCTCAGCCTTCCAGGCTCTTCTGAGGTCTTCCCAAGGGGAAGTGTTGCTGGGAAATAGCATTGTCTTTCCTGTAGAGGGCCAAGGCAGGAACTTATGTGCCATCTTACAGTGCCATCTTCCTCAGCCCTTGGCACCTAAGTAACCACCAGATCCTCTGAACTCTTTTCTTGGTAAACATGACTCTAATCTGCCTCTATTCTTCTCTACGTCATCAATTCCCTCCACCTGCCTCCTATTGGTCACGTCTACTGTTTCACCCCAATTTAAGTCCCATCTCCAACTAGGAAGAAGTATCTCAGCTCTTCTTTAAATGCTGAGGAGTATCTAGACCCAGAAAAAGGCCACCTCCTCACCAGCGTGTACAGCTCAGTTTGTTTGCTTTCTCTTCTTAGCTTTTAGGCCCCTTTCCCTGGATATTTTGGTGACAAATCACATTGTCACTTCTTTAACTATGAAGATTTTCCTGCTCTTTTACTCTTCTCCAGCTTCTCGTACTGCTCATTATTTCCTGCGCCTCCTCCTCAGCCTGAGGCAACACAATTGCAGAGGTTCAGGAAATTATATCCATGTGCGGCCATGTCTAAAGGAAGAAAGCAAGTGTTTTCTCTAGGCCTTTTATTTCTCAGCAATGAGAATTCTTTTCCAAGAAATCCTCAGAGGACTTTACCTCATATTTAATTGGCAAAGGTTGAGTCACATGCCCTTTTCAAAGAGTTACTGGCAGACAGAACAGATAGACTGTGACTAGCTTCATTTGATCAGTTGAGGGGTGGATGTCAGGGAACAGATAAAAAATAAGTGGTGGTCACCTCCACTGAACTTGTTCTGAGCTCTGTAAATGCTGCTAGATGGTAGCCTGCTTGCGACCAGGGAAGGAAGAAAGACTTTCGTTACATTACATAAGGTAGGGGAGTTAACAGGGGCTTTGGAGCGGTACAGACACAGGCTTGTTCTCCACTCTTCTACCTGGTATCTGTCCAGAATCTGCAGGGCCTCTGAAGTTCATATCTCTGCCCTTCGGATTTCTCCCGTCAGATGAAGTGGAGACTACTTTCTGCCATCATAGATAGCAATTGCACAGCCACAAGAACTTCCATCCCTTATCATTTCTGTTATTTATACTCTATTTTCTTTTCAAGTGAGTTCATTGCTGCATTGGTATGTACGTGTGTGTGTGTGTGTGTGTGTGTGTGTGTCTGTGTAAGTGTATATATACTGTGGTTGTGTTTATTCATACCTTGAAAGATAAGGGGCAAAAATACCCCCTAAGAAACATGGCTTTTCTGTTATTACTTTCTGGAACTTATGTGATTTTTGTTGACAATTTGACTTGCTATATAAAAAAAAAAAACAAACCTATCTTAATCTATTTTTATCCCATGATTGTGTTTCCAATGTATCATTAGTGGTTTATTGTAGTCACTGGAGATTTTTTTTTCTTTTTGGAGATGATTTTTTTTTTTTTTTGCCAGTCCTGGGCTTGAGCTCAGGGCTTGAGCACTGTCCTTGGACTTTCTCAAGGCTAGAGCTCTACCACTTGAGCCTTAGCACCACTTCCGGCTTTTTGCTATGTATATGGGGTACCGAGGAATCGAACCCAGGTCTTGATGCATGCTAGGCAAACACTCTACTACTAGGCCAAACTCCCGGCCCTGGAGATGATTTTTATAGCAAGTTTTTTGTGGTTATAGCATTTAGAATAATGTAATTTACTCTCTAGACATTACACTGACCTCGAGCATAGTAAAGTCTTACAGAAGTCCCAAGTTTCCTCCAAACACTACAGTTCTGAGTCTTTTAAATTCCATTTTATCCAGTATCAGTTAGCAAAAACTATTGAAAAACAATTGGAGACATGATCTTAGTCTATGTCTAGCCTTCGGGTTAGACCTGTGCTCTTCACCACTAGGGGGTGACATGGGCATGCACAGGAAGAAATAACTACTCCAAAATTGGTTGATGAGAAATTCACAGAACACAAGCACTTTCATTGTGAAGAAGTCATTTCACATATTGGGACTAATAAAGCACCCCTAAAATCTCTATCAACTTCAGTGCCCTAGTGGAAAACTCTAGGATGGTTAGCACAGACACTAGTTACTTGTTACTGGAAGAAGTATTCACTATTTGTTGTCACGTTTGGAATTAAATAGAGAAGGTGGGGGAGCTGTGGAACTTGTTGAGCTAGAGATTCTGGTCACTCTGTGCTGGAATATATTTTCCTAATGGGAGTTCTTTCCAGTCTCTGGTGAGTTGGCTGTGCAGTAAAAAGAAAGAAAGCATATGTTTTCATGATGAAAGAATATCTACTGGGAATCAGTTGTATGAGGAAAAACTATTATTACTTTTGGGATTACAGGTATATATCACCACGCTCAAGCTTCGACCCAAAAATTTTTACAGAAAACTCTAATTTAAGATGTTCTTGACAAAGGTAATTTGAATTTGATTGAGCACAGGGAAATGCTTAAAAACTTTCTATTTTGACTTTAATAGATATGAAATAAAACAGGTTATTTTCTTTTATTAGGATTTCAAAAGTTTGTTATACATAGGTTCAAAATGGGAAAAGGAAAACTATAATAGAGTTAACTTGGGATGAAAAAATGGAAGGACAGATGGGGGGGGAATTTGTAAGGAAATGGAGACTTAGAAAAAAATCATATTAAGTGAACTAAGCCAGACGCAAAGGAACATAGGCTCAATGGTTTCCCTCATTTGTCATAATCAGTAGAAACCTTGGTCTCTCCTAGCAGAGATTAACAATAGAACAAAACCTAGATACATAAGGCCATATAGTATGACGCTAAATGTGAAGACCTCCAGGATATAGAAACAAAAGCCATATATTGAGTGATTGTTGTCCTTAATGTACTATGTTATCTCTCATCTCTTTTGCTGTCCCTTGGTTATCTCATATTGTTACAGTATTTTACCATGTTATCTGATATATTGTATATATGCGTATTTGGTTATTTGAAATAGGATAGGGAAGGGGGGAAACAAGATGAGGGGTGGAGGTGGGGGGAGGGAAATGGGGATCAAGACATGTGAAAGGGTATCAATGTTTGTGAAGTAATGCACCTTCTATCTGGTGAATATAATGTATCCCTTCTATTAATTACAAAAAATATGGAAAAAAGAGGGGGAATGTGTGAAAAGAAGCAGGTTTTACTTATAAACCCACATCACAGGACATACATACTTTAATCAAGTTTCCATGTTTACCACAAGTGAAACTAAAATAAGAGCTAGGCTATTGTGCCAGCAGGTGGTGCCATAAGCATCTCATAAAAATAGGAAGCATGGAAGCAGGATTTGATAATTTTCCTTAAAGAGTCCAGTCATCAATGCACATTTATACTTTTGGTGCCATTAGGAACACAGATTTATGAGTTAATTTCTTTCTCAAAGATTTATCCTTCTCTTCAATTTTATATTCTATCTATGTTCTATTATTTTCTTCTAAGCAGGAGATAGTCCAATAGATTTCAAATATAATTTCCATTTACTATTTCTGTGCATTACATAGTGTGTTTATTTGAGCCACAATCTTCCTTAGTGATTATTGTCTGCAGTATTGTTGGAGTATAGTAAGTAGCTAGAGAGGAGGGGATTTAGCTGGAACTGTTTTCACAATTAATCCAGTCCTGCTCAGAAGATTCTCCATGGCCAAAGATCTCCCCAATGCTAAGCAGCCTCTCTGACTCAGGGGGGACCCTGTGCCGGAGATAGTGAGCATTTTGGGCCTTTGCAAACAACTCGAAGTAGGTTGGGTTTGTGGACTCATCTTGGAAGCTTCCTGCACATCCCATGGACTCTGGGAGAATTTGTTTCCCAGCATTCCCACCTGGCTTTGAGTCAGTATTGAGGGATCTGGCCTCATCAGCATGGGTCATTGGGCTGTCATCAACTGGGCTGGAGCCATGGTCTTGCTCTATGGCACTGGCAGAAACCACTCGATCTTGAAGTGGAACAGAGATGCACTCGTTGGGGTCTGTGCCCTTAGGGAGAGTTACTGTATCTTCCTCCCCAGATGATGGCTTCTCTTCCATGAAGCAGGCACTGATACCGCTTGGAGACTGCTGAGGTTCTCTGTTCCTCAAGGGATCTCTCATCTGGTGTTTGGTTTTGTGTATTTCTGGGGTCATACTGGCTCCCAATGCTCTGGGTAAAGGGGTAAAAGAAAAGGAGATATCTCTGAAAACTGAGGAAAGGGCTCAAAGAGCTCATATTAGATCAGTCTGATATATACTATGACCCCTTCAGTATGACATCAGCTGATAAGCTGAAGTGATGAGAACAGGTATTGGATAGGAACAGTAAGTGACTATGTCCGGAAAAGGTCTGTGCTTCAGAAGGAGAAGAATGTAGTGGAGATCAGTGAAGAGGTTGATGCCACAGCCAGGAGTTTAACATTAATTTCTTACCTAGTTTTAGGCTCTGGGACTCGGCTCTTCTGTCCTCCCTGAGGCAAGAATGTGGAGGCTTGTGGCCTTTTCTGAATTTCACTTTTAAAATCAGAGGAAAATCTTTTCTTGAGGATCTCTGCTTTGAGTCAATTAGTAAGTGAGTTAATTAATTTACATTTAACACAATGAATACCAGGAAAGCAGAACATGTGTTGTGTGTGGGGAAGGCAAAGGGGGTGGGGGCAAATGAGTGGAGTGAGAAGAGGTGAGCAAATTCGGTCATAACATTCAATGTACGCCTGTGACAATGGAACCAAGTGATATGAGGGGACAGGTGGGGTTTGGGAGAGATGGGAGAGAACGATGGAAGGGGTGGCATTGATCAATGTGCATTGTACTTACCAATGAACATGTTGAATCAAAATCCCTTTGTACAACCACTTAAAAGTTTAACAGGAAATGTGTTAACATGGGGTGGATTCTAACCTTCCTAGAATTCACCTGCTGAAGTCTTAATCTCCAGTTTCTCCGTCTGTGATTTTATTTGGAAATAGGGTCCTTACAACGATGACCAAGTTAAAATGAGTTCACAGGATGGGTCTAATCTGGGTTGGTGGGCTGTCCTCATGAAAATACCAAGTTGGACAGAGACGCTCAGGGAGAGTACTATGTGAGGGGAGGGGTGTAGAGAGGAGACCTCATCCTCACCTAAGGGAAAGGGCTGCAGCAGCTCCTTTTGCCTGAGGAAGAGCCTGTTCTACTCACACAGAGATGTGGATTTGTCAAAGATGATTAGAAACATGGAGATCAGAGGTCTACACTGCCTTGGCTCAGGAAGGTTTTGTTTGACTGTTTACTTGGCAAGCATAGTGTTTTCAAGAATGAGATAACTGGGTTGGAAGCACTTTGTCTTAGGCACCACAGTAATGTGACTTCCTATTCATCGATTCATCGTCTGCAATGACCAGCCATGCTTAGGTGGGCCTCCCTCTCCTGGAGGGGACCGTGGAGTTTCTCGTCGTCATAGCTGCTACAGTGGGTCCAGTTCAGTTTCAGGACATCTTACATGATGGTCATTGGGACTTGAAATCTTGCATTCAGTTGCTTTAGGAATGAATTCCTTACATCTCCAGTGAGGTATACTTCAGTGGTATAGCACCTATCTAACCTGCGCAAAGTCTTGGGTTTGATGCTCAGCAGTACAAAAAACGATCAAGTATCTACAGTGGTTCTTAGACACAAAGCAGAAGGTTTATGATAATGTCATGAATCTGAAATTCACATTCAATTCATGTTTTGTCATCTGAATGTTTCTTTGTGAAGTAGCCAGGATAAGCAATAGTCAGTCTCTTTCTCTGTCCTGTCTTTGGAGACATCTAGGAGTATTTCCTATGGCAGAACCATATCTATTCTCTATAAATGAAAGGATTTTGAGCTACTTGTAGCTAAGCTTCTTTTCTGCAATAGAGGGTGACAGTGAATGCCAATAGATTCACACTTCTCTGCGATATGATCTTCCTGCCATGTTCTCTGCAGAGGCATGATACTGCTGTATCCATGTGCTTTGCCCCATTGAGAATCTGCTTTGTGCCAAGCAATACACTCAGGCTCACTGATGTGCCTTTCTTCTGAAAGTATCCCCACTCATCACCCCTCGTCTCTCTCACCCACATTCTCTTCCTACTTCTGGATTCTGCTCACACCGTCTCTCCTGGGACATCTTACATAAGGGTCCTTTTGACAGACATAGGACGCTTACACTACTCCGACCCTACTTTGTCAACAACTCTAATTTAGTGATTAGGATTTTTGAAGACAATATTGTGTAAGTACCTTCAACGAAACATGAGCATCTCTAGGACACAGGACATATTTTCTCAGATTTCTGTCCCAGCCTTTCTCTGAGTAGTTGTAATCATGTTTTGTGATGTCTGGTCTGAGAAATAAGCTGCCTTAGTATTTTTTTTTTTTGCCAGTCTTGGGACTCGAACTCCAGGCCTGAGCACTGTCCTTGGGATTTCTCAAGGCTAGAGCTCGATCACTTGAGCCACAGCACTACTCACTTGCCCCGCAGCAGATGGTGGACTCTGCCCATTGTCTCCATTCCCACCTCTACAGGAGACTGCGCCTGCCAGCCCCACAGGCCTTACCTTGCTGCAGCCTTTGCAGTTCTTTCTGGTGCTGCCTCTGCTCCCAGGCCAGTGATTTCATGTGGTAGAGACAGATGTCCTCCAGTCTCTGCACTCTCAGGCTGAGTCTGGCTTCTGCTTGCTTGGCATTCTTCCTCTCCCAATCAATATTATACAGTGGTCCCCTGACCATGGTCCTCTTCATCCTCCTCTGGGCTAGAGGCAGTGTGAAAAGGTCCTTTCTCAGGCCACCTCAACTCACTGAGGAGATACTGCTGAGAGGTCTGACCACTGCCCTTGCACCTGCAGCCAGGGTTTGAAGCCGCAGCTACTAATGATGGAAGCATCATTTACTAATGATGAGTCCATCATTAGTAAATACTATCTGTAGTAGAATGAGTTTTCAGAATGACAGAATGACGGCAGGTGAGCTGCTTTCCCTGAGTCGCAGCCTCCTTACCAGTTAAACAGTGATAGACACAGCCCCAATCACATGACATGAATAAGAGAAGTGTAGGAGCTACTCTTCGGGGAAGGAAACAAGGAGCCTGTATAGAGGCCCAGAGAGTATTTGAGGGATTAGGGGACAGATGGTTTGGGGCCCTCTCAGTTCATAATAGATAGTTCATCATAGACAGGCTCATTCAGGCTCCAATCTTGCCATATGCTTGTGCTATATTGAGATTCATAACTTGGGCCTTTACTAACTCAGGACAGTTAAGATCTCAAAGAGTGCAAGAAAGTTATGGAAACAACCCAGGTGATGAATGGAGTCAAGCAAATGTATATGGACATATCCATATACACACATATGCACATACATACATACATATATATTTGTATGTATATTATTCATCCCCTGGGAAGAATGATATTAGATCATTTTCAGAGAAACAGATAGATCTGGAAAATTATGTTAAGTAAAGTAACTCAGGCCCATATTTTGTCTCAGAAATGACAGATACATATGTAAGCATATACAAGGCCAAATATCCTAATATATTGACTAAATAATAAAAATGTATTAATCAAAGCATGATCTAGGCAGGGGAGGATTCCAATGGTGTGACTCTCTTAAAAAAATGAACTCACAGTTTAACACTACGAACACCAGAAAGTATGTATGTATTGCTGTGGGGGCTGGGAATGAAATCCAGAGATGGGCAGAGGAAGGAGAGAGGAAGGTGGGCAAATGCAGCCATAACATTCAATGTATATCTATGGAAATGGATCCAGGAAAACTGAGGGAGTAGGTGGAGTTGGGAGAGATGGGGAGAACAATGAAAGCGGTGATGAGATGCACTGCACTCATAATCTGACAGGGTGAATTGGAGACCCTTTTGAGCAATGACCGAAATAGAACACAAAGAGTGAAACAAGACAAATCAGTACAGTGAGATTTTCTGATTGCAAGCAGAACAGCATAAAAATGAAATAGCCCCAGTGGCACAGGAAAAATCAGATTGAGCCTAAATGCCTCTTCCTACACTTATCCATGTTTGAGACTTTACATCCTTTCTATCCTTTGTCACATAGCCCGATACCCAAATCCCCACTAATTCCTGTCTCCTTCAAGTTCCACAATAGTAACACCCAACTCCAAGAGAGACATCTTTTCTCTCTTTCACACTCCTCTCACAGCGATCAGCACAACATGGGAGCAGGATATAATTAGACTGCTAACAATAAAGCCTGGGTGGTAATTATACAGAAAAAAGAAACGATTAGTGTAAGACAGAGATGACACTCATAGACCAGCCACCTAGATTTAGAGCCTAAACAGCAGATTAAGCTTTCATTGAAGAATCAGGTAAGTTAACACTTACTTACACATGCAGGATTCTCAGCACCAGAGGGTTGCTTCTTTCTTTCCCTATGTTAGGCTGAGTCTTATATTCTTCAGTAAATGTGGAAGCCTTGTGTGAAGAGGGGCAGGAGGGGGAATCATTGGAGAAGGCTGTGGAGGAGAATGTTGACACACTCAAAAGCTCTCTTCTTGCCTTCTTAACTCCCTGATCTGGAAGATCTGGAATGCTATTTCCTTGGGCCAAGGGCACCAGTCCCTGCTCTAACGCATTCTGGGAGTGAAGGAAGGCAGCCAGCTTCTAGCCTCACAGGGCCCCAGTGCGCATTCTGGGTTCTTGGCAGTGTCCATGGAGGCTAAGAATGAAAGCAAGAATGCTTTACTGGGTTCTCTCTCTCTCTCTCCCTCCTCCTCTTCCTCCCTCCCTCCCTCCCTCCTTTTCAGTCTCTTTCTCTTCTTTCACCATGTTCTCTTTTGCTCCCTCACTCCCACTTCTCAGCTTCTCAGAAACCATGTCAGACAACCCCTCAGCCTCCACACAAAGCACTTTTTGTTTCTCTGTCGTGATTGCGCATATTTCATGAAGGAGAGTCCTCAATTTGTTTAATCTATATGATTGCACAATGATGGTTCCCAGGCTGCTCTCCTTGTTTAGTGCTCTTCAGACCTTATTCAGATGTTCAGGGTAGTGCAAACAAGCATTGCTAAAGTACATTAAAAAATCAACTTTTGTGCTCAGATGTGGGGAGCTAAGGTAGAAGTGAGAGAGGGCAGAATGGGACTGTGGGTTACCTAATAAGCTCCCCAGCAGGACTTTCACTGTTGCCCCATCTGAAAATAAAAGGCAACATAACACACTCACTCCAAAGAGAGCTGCCAGCACTGGGGCCTCATAATCCCCCCAGAGCTTAGGAGAGGCCACTGAATAGGCCCTATTATCCACAATCATCACCCAGCAAACAAACTATTCTAAGATTACAGGAGTCTTGGAGAAGGGGAGGGAGCATAATTATTCTCTCTGTGGGAAGTAGTTCCTGGCAATGTTTCCCCAGAGGCATTTCTCCCACTCCCAGGAAAGGGGTGGGGGTGGAGTCAAGGAAAAACCATAGGAGAATCAGATGCTATATAAGGGGGAGACTGGCACCTCAGTCTGTAACTAGAGGCTTGAAAAGAGACTGGCCAAACAATTCTTGCTGCATAGCCATTGCTACAGTGGCTCATGACAGTGAAGGCTCCTATGTGTTATCTTGAGAAAGAGCAATAATAGATGGACAAAGGTCTTTAAAAAATACTGTAAGTCAGGTGCAGTGGCTCACACTGCCTGTAATCCTAGCTACTTAGGAGGCTGAGATCTGAGGATCGTGCTTCAAAGCCAACTTGGGCACTAAAGACCTTGAGACTCTTTTCTCCAATTAACCACTAGAAAACCAGAAGTGGGGCTGTGGCTCAAGGGGTAGGGCTGTAGCCTTGAGGAAAAGCTCAGGGACAGTGCCCATGCCCAGATTCCAAACCCTGCGACCATCCCCACCAACAAAAATACCCCTCCCTCATTTCTCCAAGATTTTTACCTCCTGATTCCAACGTAGTGTCTAGTAAGTATTACTGCTGAACTTTCCACCCTTTGTCTCTATTTCTGTGCTTCCCCTTCCCCTCTCCAAATCAGAGAAACTTACATACAAGACAAAAGGTACACGAATAAAAAAAATCAGTGACATAGGAAAAAAAAGAACTGCAAAAAGGAAACTAGAAAAACTTCTTGCTTCCATTTCTTGAAGTTCATTTCAATAAGTATCATTTACTATGATCATATGCACATAGCTATTGGGCTATTGTGATCCTCTCCTAAGAATAGCCTCCTTTGTCCTTACCGTGTGAATGTTTATAGTCCTGTTTAATTTATCATGCCCAACTGTAATTTCCTTGTCTTTCACTATCTGTTTGGTTTACTTGTAGATGTATAGGCACATTCTAATGATCAAAAACTGAGGGAAACCCTTGAAGGACCCCCAGTGCAGTGTTCCTGGGAGGGAATCAGGCCCATCCTAGCCACCCCCAGTCCTTGTGCCATGAAGAATCTGGCTCCAGTGAAGGGAGCAAGAGGAATCACCTGCACAGCCAGAGCATCCTTCTAGGGCCTTCAGCATTGTCACTGTTGGTTGCCTAGGAAGACATTTTTTTCACATAGGTGGGTGACATTCAAGCGGTGGGTGACATTCAAGCAGTGGTTTCCCTGAGCTGAGGAGACAAGAGCAGATGTCCAAAGACCAAGGGGGAAGTTAGCCTTCATAGGATCTTAATAATAATTGTTTAAACAAAAGAATACTCCAACCTTATTTATTAAGTTGAGTATTGCCCTAGTGAAATCTGAAGGGACATTATCAAAAAGTAAAAAAAGGGAAATAAAGATCAACCCAAACTATACTGATATTCAATCTAACCCTCTCTCTCTCTCTCTCTCTCTCTCTGTATATATATATATATGCATATGTATATGTGGGTATGTATATATGTATATATAACAAAGCACAGAGCACATTTGTTATTATTACCATAATAAGTCATTCCAGAATAACCATTATTAAGCTGCTCTTTAAAATCTTAGCATCTTTTAACTATGTTTTCTATTTCTCCCACTGATGTTCCTTTGAGAATAGATTGATTTATTTTATCAGTTTTGGTATCTTCAGCATACAGCGCAATACCTAGCTCATGCCAAAATGTCCAATAACTATTGAACGATTAATTAGACAACATACCAACTTAAGCAAGCTTTCCTTCAAACAGACAATTCGACCCTTGAATTTCCCTATTACATACTGAAGAGCTTCTTTTGTGCCTGTCTAATGGAATGGGTTTTAAAAATAATGATGCATATCTTAATATTTTGAGCTTGGGAGATCACAGCTTATTTAATGCCTCCTCTTATCCTAGTAGGTTCCTTCATCACCTTCACCCTCCCCCACAAACACATGGCATCTATCTCGCCAGTTTATCCTATAATGAACACTTGCTGAGGTTTCTGAAAACCAGCAGCCAGGTGCCTGGAGTGGAAATGGCAGTGCTGGGAAAGCTAGCTGTTGGGGCCTCTTCACTTCTGGTAAGAAGGCTTTAGTTTCTAGTCACATAGTGACCAGATAACAGCAGTAGCCACCTTTATCAATGCAAAAGTACACACAGTTGTTGAACTAACACACTCCCAATCTCTCTGTTGGTTTAATGGGTAACTTGAGATACTGCAGGGTCTCTCTAGTGACCTACTCCTGCAGTGCTCCCCCCTCACCTACAAAACTGAACATGTACCTTCCCCATGTGCAAAACAAGAACTGCCTTCATTTTCTGTGGCTTCTATAGCAAGATACCACAAGTTGGAAGAGTCCTTTCGGTACTTGAGGCCAGCAAAGTGGAATCCAGGGGTTGATAGGGCCTTGCTCCTTCTGGAGGCTCAAGAGGACAATCCTCCTTGGTTTCTTCCAGCTTCTGGTGGGCCCAGACCTTGTTTTGCTTGTGGTACTGCAATTTCAGTCTCTCCTGGCCTCCATCTCCCCTCGACCTCTTTCCTCTGGGTCTGTCTTTATGTCCCTTCTCATCTTGGGTAAAGCTGTGCCCTCACATAGAATGAGCTCCTCTTACTTTGAACATATCCTCAAAGGCCTCATTTCTAAGCCAGGTCCTTTTCACAGGCATCAGGAAGTAGGGTTTGAGTAAATCCTCTTGGGACCACAGCTGAATCCATGACCTACAATAATGAGTCTGAAAGAAGCCCCACAGAGCCCTTTCTTTTAGGTTTTTGATATCCAAATTTTTTTCTTTCTAATTTTTGCTTGGCAGAATTTTCTTTCATCATAAGTTGCTCTCTTATTTATTACTGTGAGTTATATTATGCCACTTACTAAATGTATTCTACTAATCTAGTGTTACAAAGTTTCTAGGATCATTGTGTCATAACACTGATTTTTTTTTCTCATTTCGTTGTATATGCCTCCACCACCAACTCCTTTCTCCCTTAGTCTACTAGCACATTACCAAATCTGCTTCTGAACACACTTGAGTCATAATTCTTCTTTTGTTTCCTCCATAACCATTCTTGCCATCAGGCCTGGTAGTTCTCATGCCTATCTATGCCTGGTAATCAACTTGTTTCTTACCAAATTGAGAAATATTATTGCTTAAAAATTCGGATAATATATTTTTTTTGAGAAGTAAAAGTTCTTTCTTTTGGTGGTATGGAAATATAAATCTGGTTGTGGTGTGGTTAAAAGAACAGTTTGCCAAGATCTCTTACAAGTTCTATGTCCTGAAAAATTACATTTGTAGCCATGAACATTATGTCTTTGAAGATCCAATAAAAACTTAAAGTTTGTTACAATTTCCTTTCAAGGATAGAAGACAGAATGCATTACAACTTGGAAAGCAACTGAAGACATATTTATAGACAAGTTATTTCTTTTTTGTTGTTGAGTGTTAGGCAACTATGAAGTCAAGATTGGCAGAAAAATTGGCAAGTCTTGAAAAGTCTAAGGGAGAAAGTGAGAAAAGCTACCTGTGAACTCATCAACCTACTAACACTTTGAAATGCTTCCCACTAGGCCCTGTGGAGAAAAACTTTCCATTAAATAATGCTTTTATTCAGTTTTATTTCAGTTATCTCTACTCCATTAGTCATAGCCTATTTTTGGCAAACGAGCTTATGCCCATTCAATGTCAAATATTTTTCACAAATTTTCTTTGTATGCCATGGAGCTAGGTTTCAGAGGCTACTTCTCAAAATAATCTTTAGAGGATCTTGAAGTTTAACTTACTAATCCAAAATGCGTTTTTTAAACATCCCCTTAAAACAGTAGTAAGAAAATTATGACCAGAGAGAAATGATTTGAATATAAGTACCATTTGTTCCTGGGTAAGTAGAAGTATGACAGTAAATTGGGACACCATTTGCAATAAAAACTAAGAAAAAGTCCCCCCTTGAATTTACCACATTTCAGTTAATACATTTGCCTACTACCTCATGTATGAATGGATCAAGAAAATGTGATAAAAATATACACAAGGAATTTTACATATCCAGTAGAAGGAATTTGTTAAGAAACAGAAAGACCTGGAAAAGATTATGCTAAGTGAAATAAGTCAGATCCAGATATCTGCATCCACATTTTCTCTTATGTGTGGAAGCTAGATTTATCTTAAAAATCTGAATCTTTAGATCACAGTAGGTCAAGGGCATCCTATGTGAAGATGAGGAAGAAGATGATACTTAATTTCATGATTCTAGTTTGCTTTAAGATGGAATATTTGAAGCTAATCAATAGAAAAATCCTGTTTTGGAATTCAGGTTACAGATGCAATTACTAGCATGGAATTAGGTTCTGGTTGGAATGTCCAGATATCTGTAGCTGAAGCTGTTGTGTAGTCCTTCTGAAAACGTGCCATAGTTCCAAAGATGAACACAGGATGGCGCTACTAAACCAGTCACTAAACTGAAAATCCCCGCAGGTCCAAACAGAGCAAAGGTTCCCCTTTGACCCAGCAAGGGTGTCCTTTCCTCTTTTCCCCTTTCCCTTTATTTCACATTTTAGATTTGCTTCTCTTGAAGGCACAGAAAATGTTTCATAAAGTTGAATATTTCTAATTGCAGGTGATGCGTATGTAGTAAAGCTAGTTTTTCCTTGCTAGAAGTTAGGAAACATTAATTTTTTTTTTTGAAAGGGTAAAATGCTGTGAAATTCAGTTTTTTTTTCTTTTCTTCAGTGCCAAAGTGGAAGAGTCTACTTTTCTGTGTTGGAAAAAGTTACTTCTAGCCAGGCTTGGTGATTCATGCCTTTAGTCCCCCAGTGCTCAGGAACTAAAGCAGGAGTCTCATAAATTCTATGCCAGACTGGTGTCTCTAGTCAGTTCCAGGCCAACCTGTAGCTACGAAACAACTGCAGAAAAACAAATCCCGTTTCTAGAGGGTTCTACCTTAAAAATTATGTCAGTTCTTTATTCTGAACTCTAAAAGCTATTTTTGAAGTGAAATCCATAAAATAATAGAGTAAAAGGATTTAAAAACTTAAACTATTGGAAAAAAGCGCTTTGTAGTAATAATGGACTTGAGGTCTTTTGAATCCCTAAGGACATGGTTCCTTGCCTTCCTCCTCACAGCCATGTCCTTAGTTCTTGCTTTGCCCTTTGCAGCTGGCTAGTGCTTGCCATTCATGCAGAGTGGACATAGCAAGAGCTGCCTGTTCTCTCCCTGTTCTCTGTGAAGACATTCTTGCTTCATTGGGGGAACTGACTCTCTTGTTTATGTGACTCCTGGACGATCACCTTGGCCTCAGATCATGGGACCGCCCTTCCTGGCTTGGTATTGCTGCCCTTCCTCAGCACACCTCTCAGCCGTCTATCACCCATCCTCACAGTCTAATTCCTTAAATGTAGACCCAGGCTCTTCAGTATTTTACCACTTACACGTGGTGCTGTCCGGGCAAAGCCCTGTGCTTGCATCTTGGCTGTTTTGTGCTATAATTTCAAGGAACTTCCTACTCTGTTTTGACTCATCTCTCAGTGACACATTTCTTATTTCTGGACTTCAGTCTTCCATCTCAAAGGCCCAAACAATGACCTAAATCTCCTTCTTGTACTAATGGATCCATGATGACAGCTCTCCTACACCTCTGGATCGCTACTGAGGACCAATATGGATCTATTTTTTAAAAATAATTTTATTACTATCTTTAAGTAGTTGTCCAAAGGGGTTACATTTGACACGTTAGTTTATAATTGCAATGCAAGTTGATGCTATCACCCCTCCTATTGTTCTGCTCCATCCCTCTCAGCCCAACCCCTCCCTCTATTTTTCCTATTTTCATAGGATATGCACTGCATGCAATATGCATAGAATATGCGATGATCGCCTCCTCCCTCTCCTTCCTCTCTTCATTCATCTAATCCCCCTCCCTCTGACCTCACCCTTCACCTCTCAGGTACAAGTTTCCTGGTGTTCATTTTTGTCAGACCCTGAGTTAGTTTTCCTAAGAAGGCACACTGTTTGAATTTTCCTTTGCGTATGCGATATGTATCTTTACTTCAAATTCTCCAGGTTGTTCTTTTTCTTTGCTGAAGTCCCCCACCCAACCTCCAGGTTCTTTTAGCAGCTCTCCTTTATGATTTAGAGGGGGAAGAATAGGTGGGTGAATTCTAAAGGAATCAGTCAATTCTGCGAGCAAAGTTCTTAGCAACTTGCCCAGTGCATGGTGACCGTCCATTAAATGGGAGTTATTACTAGTTGAAATTTTCCAACCCATTTAATCTAATACATTATGAAATCCCTGCTTGACAATAGGCCCATTATACTGGAGGTGGCAAGAATTAATAAGCTTCTTTCGGAAGCTCATGGGCAAGGGAAGGAGATGAGTATGCAAATTAATCATTGAAAAACAGCATAATCCTCCTAATTAGGAATCCTTGGGCTGACAGGTACCAGAAGAGGAGCAAAGATTCTGATGGTATTTGTGGAATAGGGCACCTCCTTCTGTGTTCAGCATGGATCAGGATGATTTAAAATCCTTTGCATATACTTGTTCAATTCTTGTGAATCACTATTAAAAGCAACTCTAATTTTGTTATCATCTTTATGTGACAGAAAAGGTTAGAGGGATTTGAATCCAGGAGTTTCAACCTTTAAAGCAGTGTTTTGGACCATTCTCCTGCTCCCAGCATAGCTTACAAGGAAGGTTAGGGCTAGGAGGGCTCTGTGTGTGTGTGTGTGTGTGTGTGTGTGTGTGTGTGTGTGTGTGTGTGATTGTGTCTGTGTTGGGGGAGGGATGGGATGCGATGGGGAATGTACTAGTCACAGAAGCAGAAGACAGAAAGATACAGAAGTTTGCATAAAAATCCTGTTAGGCTGGGCACTGATGGCTCAATCCCTTAATCCTAGCTCCTCAGGAGGCTGAGAGCTGAAGATCTAGGTTTAAAGCCATCCCTAACAGGAAAGTCTGGGAGACTCTTATCTCCAGTTAAATGCCAGAAAACTTAGAATGTAAAAGTTCAGGGATGGCAACTGACCAAACAAACAAGCAAACAAAAGTCCCATTATGGCTGGGAGTTTGGCCTAGTGGTACAGTGCTTGTCTAGCATGCCCAAAGACCCGGGTCCGATTCCTCGGTACCACATGCATAGAAAAAAGCCAGAAGTGGTGCTGAGGCTCAAGTGGTAGAGCTTTAGCTTTGAGAAAACTCAAGGACAGAGCTCAGGCCCTGAGCTCAAGCCCAGGTCTGGCAAAAAAAAAAGTCCCATTAGGTGCAGGTACATCAGAGTGCACAGACAGATGGCATTCAGACTTCTCAGGCATTTATCTTTCTTTTCTGGTCCTGGGGCTTGGATTCAGGGCCTGAGTGCTGTCCCTGAGCCACTTTGTGCTCTACCACTTGAGCCACAGCACTGCTTCTGTTTTGTTTTTTTGTTTTTTTTTTTTTTGAGTAGTTAATTGGAGATAACTGTCTTGTGGGACTTTTCCACTTGGGCTGGTCTTGAACCATGATCCCCAGACCTCAGTCTCCACAGTAGCTAGGATTAAAGATGTGAGCTACTTGCACCTGACCTGGTTCATTTGATCATCTTGACCCTGAGTCGTCCTTAGGGAGGGAGCATTTGGGCTCTGTGCAGTGAGCAGGAGTTTCCCTGTGACCTCCTGTCATCTAAGGACCATCAGCCCCTGCCCCCAACATGGGGCCTTTCACAGGAGTACAGAGAAAGGACCACAAAGTTGAGATGCTGTTTCCTCACAGCACATGCCCACCTTGGCCTTGGTCTGAGCACCCGGTGGTCTCCGATCTGGTTACTGAGACCTGTGCTGTGTGCAGATGTGACTTGTACAAGTGGCTTTTTGCTTGACAGTCCTGGACATGATCAATCCTTTAAACCTGCTCTGGCCTTAACTCCCATTTCCCACAGTACCCCTGGCAGAATGGTGCCAGAGGAGTGTGTGCAAGTGTGCGCACATGTGCAGTGTTTCTCCCAGGTAGGGTGCAGGATGAAAGAAAAGCACTTCCACACCTTGTAGGGGCCCTGCCTTCTGCCTTCAGCCATGTGCCTGTGCATCTCCATCCCACGGACTGGCTGCGGTGCCCGCTTCCCTTGGGGAGAGGTGTCTCCTGTACCAGCCAGATGCTCCCTAGCATGTGATTTCAAGCCCGCGACAGCTGGGCTGAGAGAGGCTGATGTTTATAACTAGATTCGGCTGCCTGTTAAGTCTATAATGGGTGCTCTGAGTCCAGATGGCTGCCCTCTCGGTCAGCTCGCATCTGGCTGGGAATGCAGCGAAGCACGTAGCTAGCTGGAGCATGGGTGATGTCCCTCTTGGGGATATGAAGACAGAAGGGACTTGAGAGTGATGACGCCATGATCCCCCTGTATCTGAGATATGTCCCTCCTCAATCCATCCTTCCCACCACTCTCCAAGCACAGAGAACTAGAGCTCGTACCAGATCCACAGTGCCTCTGCCCAAGGCTTCGGATTGCCTTGTGATGGCAGAAAGAGGCATCCTGTGGGCACCCCTGGCAGAAATATCAAGTTACCGTGAATCAGTTGGGATCTCTACGCCAAGTCTTCTAACCAGAGCACGTACAAGCTTGAGCTGACAAGATCCCATGATGGAGGAGGGGCTTGGAAGTCTCTGGGAAATGATCGGGTCTCAAGGAGCAGGTGCTATGCCCATGTCCTGTACCCTCTCACAGGTGGAGATCTGTGGGTGCTGTGAATCTTCAGTAAAAGTATCTGCTTGGAGCAGTCCCCAGTTCTACAATAGCGAGCGCTCCCTTAGCAACCATTCATATTCCTGTCCAGGTGGCTTTGTTTCTTTGGAGAACAACTGGGGTGTAGAGGTGGAACTGGACTTGGTCACAGCTACACAGTGAGTAAGAAGCAGAGCCAGGACCTGGATCTGGGTTTTCAGTTCATCACTGGTAACATTTTTTAAACCCAGATGTTGTCAAAAGTTACCTTTCACCCTCAGCTGAGGCGATATGTTAATTTCCACGAAAGACATGCATTCTACAAACCAGTTTGGACCTTACTACGTACACTCCACCGCTGCCTGTCTGCCTGGCTCTGAAGCTTGGTTCACCCAGGTATTCCTGGCCTGGTCCTGAAGACACTGAGGTTGGCTAGCTGGGCACTGTTGGGTTTGCCTCTGGCCTAACTTTCTGCCTCTTGCTATTTTATCTGCCAGGGTCTCGTTACTGCTTGTCACCTTGATTTTCTGCCATTTTAAGTGTATACTCCACACTCCTGGTCCCAGTTCCCCAGGATGTTGCCTTATTTCTGGGAATAGGTAATTCTGTTTTCCTTGCTCTGGGGCTTTTCTCCTACATTTCTCTTCCCAAACTTGGTCTCTACCTCCTATCCTGCCTGGCTCTCCTCCATGGCCTTCTGTGATGGCAGCACAGATGCCTTTTACCCTTGCGCACACTCCCTGCCCCTGTCTCACCATCTCCCTCATGTGACTATGACAGGCAAAGCGGCATAGAGCTTTTCTTGGTCTCAGGAGAGAGAAACCACACATGAGACAGTTTTGATCAGAGCAGGGCAAAGAGGCATGCTTGGAAAGAAGCAAGCATGGCTTGTTTTGAAGCTGGCTCGAAATTGAAATCTCCAAGAACGTGATTGAGTCTACAGTGAGAATGAGTTAGATGATGTGTTTGTGAGACCGTTACTGAATCATTCCAAAGGCACCGACCATTGAACCACACTCCCAGTCCTTTTTCTTTTGCCATTATAAGGCTTGAACTCAGGATAGTTTGAGCACTATCCTTGGGATTTCTCAAAGCTAGTGCTATACTATTTGAGCCACCATACCAGTTCTGGCTTTTTTTTTTCCTGTGTAGGTGGTACCAAGGAATTGAACCCAGGGCTTCATGCACGCTAGGCATGTACTCTACCACTAGGCCCCACTAGGCTCCACTCACAGTCCTTTTTTTTTTTTTGCCAGTCCTGGGCTTGAGCTCAAGGCCTGAGCACTGTCCTTGGGCTTTCCTCAAGGCTAGTGTTCTACCCTGAGCCACCACACCACTTCTGGCTTTTTCTATGTATGTGGTACTGAGGAATCGAACCTGGGTCTTCATGCATGCTAGGCAGGCACTCTACCACTAGGCCAAACTCTTGGCCCTCACAGTCCTTTTTAACTTTTTGTTATTTTCCCTATAGGCCGTGAATTATGCCTTGGCTGTCTAGATTTCCAACCTCCTGCAGATCTGGGATGACACACACAAGTCACTGTGCCCAGTGTTTTGCTTGTAAAGTCATGTGGACCATGTTGCTTTTGAACTGTGCTCCCTTTGGGACCCTGAGTAGCTAGGATTACAGGCTTGAGTCACTGCACCTGGCCTCAAGATGAGTAACTTAGTTACTTCTAAAAAATATACTCTTCTATACTGGAATGGCTGTTCAGTATGAGATATAAAAGGTTTTCAGAGATGTGTGTGTGTGTGTGTGTGTGTGTGTGTGTGTGTGTGTGTGTGTGTGTGTTTAATTCAGCTGAGTGGTCCCTAATATGAAGACAAGTAGCTGCACATTAAAATTGCCTGGGAGATTTTTTTTAATGAAAGTTCTGATTACTATGTCATGATAGTACTAAATAAATCAGAATTTCCCTAGTTTGGAAGACCAGGAATTCCTATTCAAACTAGGCATTAGTGGCTCACAGCTATAACCTTAACCATTCAGGAGCCTGGGAGCTAAGAAATCACAGTTCTGGGGTAGCACAAGTCCACTGGACTCCATCTCCAAAATAAGTAGCAAAAAGCAGGGCTAAAGATGTGGCTTGATGGGAGAAGGCCAGACCTGCAAACTCGAGATTATGAATTCAGACAATATAGCCAATCAACAAAGAAACAAACAACTTTAGCATGCATCATAACCTTCTGCAAGGCCTTGGAAAATGCAGAACACTGAGTTTGCCCCAGAATTTCTAATTCAGCTGCCTGAGTGGCCTATAGCACTATTGCTGTGGGATTAGGCCTACACTTTGAAGATGATTAGAATCCCTCTGTATCAGAATCATGGCACTTCTATGAGTAGTGCAGATGAATATCTCTTCCCTCAACTTTATTATTTTTTTTGCGAGTTTTGGCGCTTGAACTCAGGGTCTGGGCACTGTCCTTGAGCTTCCTCAAGGCTAGCACTCTACCACTGGAGGCACAGCACCTCTCAGCTTTTACTGTATATGTGGTACTGAGGAATCCAATCCAGGCCTTCCGTCAAGCACTGTACCACCAGGCTACACTCCCAGACTCTTGCATAGCTTTTTAAAGCTGAATCTTATTAGCATAAAATGCTAGTTCATACTTCTTACCTGTTTGATATCTATAGGGCAGTCAGTATATTCATATTAAACCCCTACTACTTTAAGGAAAACAGTGCCTTCTAAAACACTTAGGGGCTGAAACTTCCGTCTCCTATGCATTTCCCTCTCCGCCTGGAGGCAGAAGATCACCAGGAAATCTGCATCACAGTCTGCACCACTGACTGTTGTTTCTGACCTCTACTTCGCTGCTTCTTAGATAACAAGCAAGCACTTATTTTTGTAGAGGGAAAAAAGTGCTTGTGTTTTCCAAAATGAACATCACCTGTTTTCGAGAATTATACTGGAGCTCATTATTATTTTTTTTTGCGGGGGGGAGGGATATGGCTAAGTGGTCCCTTGCTAAAAGCCATTTTCTGCTTTAAATTACAGTATGCATGTTGGGGGTGGGTGGGGGAGACCGTTGGGTCAGGACTGCAGGGGACATCAGTCTGTACCAAGGGAGGCTTATCCCCCTCACTTATACGAGTCGCTAGAAACTTCAGGGTAGGGTCCCCGCTTCACTGGACCTTGCTCATTTCCTGCTTCTATTTTAGTATTCCTTGTAAACAGACTAGATCAGATGAGTGTTATCTACCTCCCATCACAGCTGGTAGATAGATGATAAGCCACATCTAGCCTAGAATTAATGGGGCAGGTCTGTGTACATTTCTGGCAGACCTCAGCTAAGTTCACTGGGGCAGTTGTCTTTCAGAGTCGAAGCCAGGGGAGTTTCTGAAACCAAACAGCAGCTTGGCCACAGCCATGCTGATTCATGCAGTCTCAGTTGACCAGGGATTTGCAGATCTGCAGGGCTTGTCAGTCTGTGACAGGCTTTAAACACATCATTCCCGGGCTTCAGTTGCTAGAACTGTATCATTTCAGTTTGGAGGGGCATGCAATTACTCTCAACTTAGAAAGTGGGGAAGTAAATGGCCGAAGGAGATTACCGTGTCTTCCAGTCTTGTTCCACATTCGTGCACTCTTGCTTTTATCTAGCTAGGAGTCCCAGAGACTCTTGACATTGCACACCAAGGAAACTCCTTAGTGTGGATTTGGCTGAGATTCTTGAGGGCTCTTTGATATGGTCATAGTCATGTGTCCAGATACATGGTCAAAAAACAAAATCTACTTATGCTTGAGGGCCTGGTGCCTGGAGCCAGTACAGTCACAAGGATTGAGACATTTTCATTTGACAAGTAAATTTTGAGTACCTACGATGTCTCTGGTACCTTGTTCAGCAACGCAATGAGAAATATAAAGTCTGTGATGCTTGACTCCAGGAGGCTCAAGCCTCTCATTATTATTGATATTATTATTATTAATTTCTATGGCGTTCAAATCTGTGTTGCTCAAAACCAGATTTCAGAAAAATTCTTTTAAACTGGTGAATGGAGATCTCATTTGGAGAAAGAATCCCACATGAATTAGCATGCTGGGATGGCTGTTGTATGTATTCTTTTCTTTCACAAAGATTTGTTCTGGGGTCCCAGGGTGAACAAAAGAGCACAATGAATTTCTTACACTGTTGAGAGATTGTGTGTGTGTGTGTGTGTGTGTGTGTGTGTGTGTGTGTGTGTGTGTTGTGAGGGTCTTGAGAAGCCTGGCACTCACTTGCTTGGCTTTTTGGTCAAGACTGACACTCTACTACTTGAACCACACTGTACTTCTCTGACATTTTGGTGGTTATTTGGAGATAAGGCTTTCACAGACTTTCCTGCCCAGGCTGTCTTTAACCCATAGTCTTCCGATCTCAGCCTCTTGAGTAGCTGGGAATACAGGCTTGAACCACTAGTGGCAGGCTGAGAGAGGCACCCTCAGGCTGCTATAGGCTGTAGGTGGAATTTGGGAGCTTCTTTTTCAGAATGGAGGAATCATGGAACCATGTGGGTCTATTTGTCAAGGTCCTTTGTGTTTCCACAGGTTGGGGCATTGCTTCTCCTTCAGCCAGTCAGTACCTTTTTGCTTGAGACATGAAACTGCCTTGCAGAAAACAAGAACGTGGCTGAAACTACTAGAAAACTGGACAACACAAAGAGCACTTAACTTCAACAATTATGTATAATTAGGTGAAAGAAACATACACACGAACACTGAGATAGTGACATTTAATGCTGGAGCATCACAAGGAACTTCTTCCCTCCCCGCCCCCTGCCCCCTGATATTTAATAGAACTCTTTAGCTCCTGGAATGAGTGGAATTGAGAGCAAAAGGAGAGCTTGGTTTGAGCTCCAGCTCCATTGTCCCATCTGGTCAGGATGAGCCTCTGTTTAGTGATCTCTTTCCATAGAGATGTTCTGGGAGAATAGAAACAATGGGAATCAAAAAACAGTTGAAGAGGCACTGTGGTCCTTAGAAGCTGGCCTCACACCTCTAATCCTAGCTACTCAGAAGACTGAGATCTGAGGGTCAGTGCCTGAAGCCAGCCAGTGCAAGGAAGTCCTTGAAACTCTTAGCTCCAAGTAACTACCAAAACGTCAGAAGTGGAGCTATGGCTCAAGTGGTAGAGTGATAGCCTTGAGCAAAAGATATTTAAAAAAATCTCCAAACTTCCAAAGCCCCAAACCCCAAACAAACAAACAAACAACAACAACAACAACAAACCTCAGAGATAATGCCCAGGTCCTGAGTTCAAGCCCTAGTATCAGACACAGACACAGACAGACAGACAGACAGACAAACAGGCAGACACACACACACACACACACACACACACATACACACACACACACACACACACTCACAATGAAAGCAAAACAACATCCCAAAAAGTAGAACCATTATTTCATATTTTCACAGATTTTGTTAAGGGAGTCCCAGATGAGACCCAAAGTTCAAGTCCCAAGATCTGACTACTTATCCCACGGTAACAAATGGAGATTTCCCTACGAGTCATTGGTGTTACCCTGAGAAAACATCCTGAGCTGTCAGGACTCACTGTGTACTTTGTAGACCCATGGTCCTGGCTTGTGGTGGAGAAATTAATCCCTGATGGCTCATGGCTCTGGATGTGTCAGATGGGCAGACACCAGCGGACATGGCCAGAGATCTTGTCTTGGTGCCTGAGCGGTCATCCCAATCACCCATCAAGTCCTTTTGCTACTGTTTCCATGTCAGGATCCCTCTGAGGGGAGCAGAGTACAGTGACCTCTCTCCATTTCCACTCAAACATCTAGCCATTCTGGGCAGATAGGAGACGGGTGAAGAGAGGGCAGTTACTTCTGACCTAGAAAAGTGGGGAGGGGACAGGAAGCAAGCTCTCATGTGGACTTAAAAGTCACATACATGCCCCATTGTCCTGTCAAACTCCACTTTGCAGAAATAAGAGATAAGTGTGTGTGTGTGTGTGTGTGTGTGTGTGTGTGTGTGTTTGCTCGTGCCCTTGATCTTAGCATTTGGTAGGCTGAAGCAGGAGGATGTGGAACTGAAGGCTAGGCTGGGATAACAAGTGAGAGGATCAAATCAAACAAAAACAAAACAAAGGCAACAGCAAAACCAAATGAAAAACACAAGATAAAATTATTATGCTTCTGTCTTCTTAGGGCACCAGAATGAATTGGCACCTTGGTTTCTATTTGCATGGACAGAATATACAGGGATGATCTGGATACAAATACTACGAAACCCAGAAATAGGAGTAGGGAATCTCTCTACAAAGAAGCACTGGGGAAAGACGAATCTTGTTATCCCTTGCATACTAATAGTAATAGGTAACACTTCTGAATGTTCCTTATGTGCTAGACCCTTCCTACATGATAGGAACATTGTTTTCCCATTTTACACAAAGGCAAACTGAGCTGTGGAAAGTTGTTTCCCAAGGTCACAGGGTTAATTATTTTCCTTCCTTCCTTCCTTCCTTCCTTCCTTCCTTCCTTCCTTCCTTCCTTCCTTCCTTCCTTCCTTCCTTCCCCAGAATTGAGGTTGAACTCAGGGCCTTGGGCTCTTGGTCTTTTTTTTTTCTTTCCTTCTTTCTGCCTGCAAAAAGACTCACAGCTCCACTTCTGGATTTTTGGTGGTTAATTGGAGAATTGGAGATAAGAGTCTCATAGACTTATTTGCTTGCATTTGGCCATGATCCTGATGTTAGCCTCTTGAGTAGCTAGGATTACAAATACAAGCCACCAGTTCCTGGCTCATTTTATCCTTTAATTATCTATAAGAGCAGCGAGGCAGGGTAACTATAAGCCCTGGCTTTGCTATTTACTGCTCTATCTGAGCGGTTAATATCTGAAGAATTCTTCCCTTAATCTTACCTCTTCTTTACAGACCACTGTTCATTTCTATTTGTGTCTTTGAAAGCAGAAAATAAAATCTGTGTTTTCAAATGCCCCAAATATTCAATTTTCTTGTGAACCTCTATTTCTACCTTGGAGGCCCTCTTATACCTCGGGATTCCAGAATGAAGAAAGTGAACCTGCTAGAACAGGTAATCCACATTCCATACTCTTTCCACTGGTTCTCCTTGTTTCTCAGAGCCTAGCATAGGGTGACTTCCCATGCTGTCAAGTGGCCTGCACTTTCTGGCTTGAGTGGTATGAGTATTACATAATAGAATATAAGGGATACTAGAATATGTTCTTCTGGGCTTATTGACCATATAAAAATACAGTTCTGCTTTCTCCAGATCAAAAATGCAGAACTTTGTTCTTCTTTGTGCTTAACTACAAGTGTTTTTAATTAGATAAATTTCATTAATGGGCAATTAAGTTTCAATTTCGAGGTCATATTCAAACGCTGGCAGCCCCAACACAGCTTGGGCTCTGTGCAAAGTGACCCAGGTCTGGTCTTCCATCTGTTTAATGTTGCTTTGCCCATTAAGAGAAGTTAATGCTTCCCTAATTGTTTGTCTTGGGAGAGAAGCCAAGTTCTAGCCTTCTATAGCTTGCATGTTCCCAGCTGTGACTGTTGCTGCTGGGCAGAGGAAGGAGAACAGAGAGAAGAGAGAGGAGGGGGCAAGTCTGGGGCATTACCAAGAGTGAGGGAGTGCAGGCAAATGATTTCTCAGAAGGGTTTAGGGTGGTGGTAGTTTGAAGGGTTGATAGGGTCTCGTTATGCGGCACAGGTATGAAGTGTCATGAAGGCAGAGCTTGAACTCAGGGCTTGGGCACTGTCTCTGACCTTTTTTAATTCAAGGGCAGCACTCTGCCACTTGGGCCACAGCTCTCCTTCTGGCTTGTTTGAAGTAGTGTGCAGGCCAGTGGATGTGGAGGAAAAAAAATAACGTAATGAAAAGTCAAAGCTTTGGGAGAAAATCAACAGTATTTAATCTCAGAATGCAAGAATTGATCCTATGTGGCAGTAAAAGGAAGATGTGCTTTCGCAGCTTGGATTGAAGTTATTCTTTGTGTTCTATAAACCAGTTTATAAATTATAATCAGAATATCCATGGATCCATGTGCCATCATTTCAAGGGTACTTAAATACTAGAATTGCGGAAAGTCAGAGTCTAAAAGTTCTTTTGTCTCCTTGATATCTAAGTGTGATCTTGACAAAATAAAGGCCCCCAGGTTGCACTGGTTTGCTGAAAGTTGGAGGTGGATAGAGAAGGAACACAGTCCTAAATCTCAGGATTAGAAAATCAAGGATTTTCCTGCTACTCCACATTTCTTCACTCCATATTTTTATGCAAAGTTAGAGGGGGAAAGCTTAATTTCCTTACCCCTGACTCATATTGGGGGGTGGATTTAAGAATGCTGTCATCATCAGCAAACAAAGCCCACTGTCTTCTACCCTTTCATTCTCTCTATTCCACCCTTTCTTCTCTGTTCCCCTTGTGGCTATGCTCTGGACAAATCGCTTAAACAGTAAAACCAAAGTTAGAATTTATTTCAGATTGTATATTATATACTTGATGTTAGATTTCTGTGGAACAGAGGAGGAAAAGACAAAGAGTGGAAGTGGGTAGAGAGAAAAGAGAACAGGCCGGAGGTTGGAGATTGAGACCGCTGGATGCTTACTTACTTGCCATGAGAATTTTGCTATAGATCTGACTCTACTTGGCTATCACTTGCATTATTTTAACTGGAGAGCTGATCATTAGCAGAAACAAACATAGTAAGTAGTTAAATTGAATTCATCAAGTTTCACAATAAACTTTTATTATGCTCTATTTATAGACCATGCTGGTTTCCTGGGTTATAAATAGGTAACCACGGGACTAAATTAAATGTTGAGTACAACTTCGTCATGTTGTGGCTCTGCAAACATGAGAACATTACTGTAATCAGGTTTGTAAATAATCTTCTTCAATCCAAGGCGCTAAAGGATGTCCTAGACTCTACATAATTAATTTTGATTTCTTTTTGCATACCTAAAATGAGACAGTCATATTTCCAAAAGTGAAATGCTTTGTTCAAGATGGAGTTAGAATTTGGCAGGCTGAGCATGAGCTTTTGTGTGTGTGTGTGTGTGGGGCTTGAATTCAGCCTGGGTGCTGTCCCTGAGCTCTTCAACTCAAGGCTACCTCCTTACCCTTGAGCCAAGCCCCACGTCCCATTTTCATAGAGGTTAATTGGAGATAAGAGTCTCAGGTTCTTTTGTGCCAGGGCTGGCTTTGAACCTTGGCCCTCAGATATCAGCCTCCTGAATAGCTAGGATTACAGGTGTGAGCCACTGCACCCGGCTTGGTCATGAGCTTTGACATGAGACACCTGCATTTAACTCCTGGCTCTGACGTTTGCTTTCTAGTTATACAACAATGTCTGATTCCTTAAACTTTCTCCAACCCTTAGTTTTTCATTTGGAATGAGAATAATGCAGAGACTTTGATACATGTTTATTTTTTATTATCTTCTATCTTTCTTTCTTTTCCTTTACATTTATAAATGAAAACTCAGACTAGTCAATGGTGTCTGACTTCTTTAATCTCCCAGAGAAAGAATTTGCTTACTGAAAGGATCTAGTTTAAAATCCTGGTTAACAACCCTCTAGATACTGCTGAATCTCAAGACAGTCCTGCTGCTATGATTTTATGTGGAAAAAACATGGTTTGTTTTGATGAGCAACCACTCCCCTAATGAGACTCCCTCTGTACAACTACAACCAAGTGTCAGCCACTGGGTTTCTTCAGAATCACAGGAGGAATGATGGACAAGGGCAAGATCCAACCATCAAATGCCTTCTTTTCCTTCCTTCTATTCTTAATTTTCATTTTCTCTGTTCTTCTTGTTAATTCTGTGGATATCATATTTGTCTAGAAATAAATGCATTTAGGAGACAGCTAGGACTAAGGGTTATATGACTTCTTAGAATCATAATAACTCAAAGGATGTTTCTTTTTTCCTATGGATAGAGTTTAGCTAATCCTGGAAGTAATAATTGGCTTAGGGAACTTAGACTCTTATTCTGATTCTATGTCCATTAAGTATAGATAAGGATTTGGGATTTGGGTTTTCTCAGGACTAGAAGAATTGAGGATTTTAAAGGCTGTTCTTTAATCCCAGGACATTTTTTCTGGTTAGACAGCTTTCCAGGCAAACACTTGGTATTTAAAGGGCTCCCAATAATAAGACACCTTCCAAATCGAAAGGGATTAAGAGAAAAAGGAAACTATTCAGTTTCCCAACAAAGTTGGCAGAAGTGGAAATCTGTATTACTTACCAGAGAGTTACTTGAAAATATTTTTTAACATGCGCTCATCTTTGATTTGCTAATTTATGTTTCATCATCCCATTTCCACATTGTTGGAACTGTTATCATTGTACTACATGTATGAGGAATATTACATAGCCTTTCAAGATTATGCTTTTGAAGAGTTAAGTTCTGATGACTTAACCTTAAATTAAAAATCACTAATAAATTTATACATATGAACCCAATCTTATGAAAGGCTATAGTTGTGTCTAAAATAAAGTATTATCTTTGAGTGGGGAATTTACCGTTGGTTTTGTTTGCTTTCTTCCTTGCATTTTTCTATATCTTCTAAATTTTCTACTACGAGATATAATGAAAATAAATATAATGTAGTTAAATTAGAAAATGCTTTGCAAAAAATTAAAAGGATATATGGTACTGTTATTTCAGAATTAATGAATTGGAAAATATTTTAGGAAGCATTCTCAAAAATGTTCCTTATTCTTCCTGTGGAAAATAAAATTGGAATTGCAGATGGCATAAAGATTTCAGCATAAAATGACTCATTACACTTCCGAAAGATGTATGGAAGTGTTAGGGAGAAAAAAAAAACCCTAAGTATAATTTAGTATATACCAATAAAACATAACTAATATTCCTTTGAAAAAGAGATATAACTTAGTATGCTCGTGCATAAGAATTTAAAACAAGAAAGCATTGCTTGATATGTTATTCTTCGAATGAACAAGATATTTAAAAGAGAAAATCCAAAAGTTATACAGAAATAAGTTGATGGAGTATTTAAAGAAATTTATAAAAAAAATGATTGGCCAAAAGAAATGACTCAAATCTCATCAAAAGTTAAAGCCAGGTGCTGGTAGCTCCTGCCTGCAATCCCAGCTTGTTGAGAGGTTCAGATAGCAGGGATGGTGATTCCATTGATCCCAGACAGCCAAGTCCTCAAAATTTCATCTCAGCAGAGGACATGGTATCAGATACCTGCCATCATAGAAATGGCAGGAAGCCTGACACAGGTAGGCTATGGTCTAGGTGCACCAAATAACCACTGCAAAACAGAGCTAGAGGCATGGATCCATGGTAAAGAAAATTAAAGCCCAGTAGCTACTTAATATTCTTAATTTCAAAAGGTATTATACAAATCATTAGGAAGAGCAAAAGGGGCCACACTAATTAGAACTCACATGGATAAATTAGCTTGTGATTTTCGTAAGATGTAGTTCAGCATTCCAAATCCATTATTGTGATTTGGAAGAAAATGTACCTAACGATAATCAGAAAGCTTGCAAAAGACTGGATAATTAAGGACAACATCCTTAATGGTAGTAGTAAAGTCAACACACAAGGCTCATTGTCCCTGGGGGAACTTACTAGACTGGAAAAGGCAGTTGAGAGTTGTGTTTCTTATCATTTGACAAGAAATGTCCTGAGATGAATTTATTCTGGACATTTAAGAGGTTCAGCAGGAAACTGTAATTATTATGGAATCTGATGGCTGTCAGTAGATATCTGATGCATTGAAGAAAGCGAATTGATAATAATTTAAAGTAAATTGGGAAATACGAGGGTCTCCTTTGAGAGAGAGAGAAATAATAATAACAACAACAATAGTAATAATGCCAATGACTTAACTGAAAGGGTAGCAGTGGGCCAGAGAAAATTGCATTCCTAACCCTGAAATACTTGCTATATGATTAAAAAAGTCCCTTATCCCCAAGGGCTATGATCCTAAGACAGGATGGAGACAGTAGGCTCAGTTCATTCAGTTCTACAATGTCTGGAGTTTTCTTTTGAGTCCTCTGGTCCTTCCCTGTGAAAATATGGCAATTTCTTTTCCTTACAGACAGCTCAGAAGTCACACAAAAACAGCTTAATTTTCCTCTATTATAATTATTTCTATCCAAGACAGTCCAACAATATAGCACTGTGTTCTAAGAAGGTGTGGCAGAGATACGTGACATTCTGGGGACATAAAGGAGGCATGGGTAGTGGCCTCCATCAGCGCATATGTAGTTCATCAGTCTTTTCCCTACAGAAGCCAGATGGGCCCGGAAGTGATTATCACTGGACATTTCCCAACACAGCTAGAAGGCATCAGCTGAAATGGTACAGAATAAGTGCACAGTATTTTTGTCACTGATCTGACAAAGCATTTCTTTTTCATCCTATTATACAAGAAGATCAGGAGCAGTGCATGTTTATGTGCAACAGATAATACATATATTGTAGAGCTATACTGACTCTGCCACTCAGTTATAACATGCTCCAAAGTGATATGGACTACCTCAACATTGTCTAGCACATTAGGCTAGTTAATCTTATTTGTGATATTTGTCAATCAGGTCAGTGAAGGAAAAACAGAGCACATTCAAAACAATGTGCTCCAATGGAATTCTATGCTGCTGTCAGAAAGAATGACATTGCCTCATTTGTAAGGAAGTGGAAAGACTTAGAAAAAGTCATATTAAGTGAAGTAAGCCAAACTCAAAGGAACATAGGTTCAATGGTTTCCCTCATTTGTCATAATCAGTAGAAACCTAGCAGAAATTTACAATAGAACAAAATCTAGATACATAAGAGCATACAGTATGATGCTAAATGAAAGGACCTCTAGGATATAGAAACAAAAGCCATATTGAATGATGGTTGTCCTTAATGTACTATGTTATCTCTCATCTCTTTTGCTGTCCCTTGGTTATCTCATAATGTTACAGTATTTTACCTTGTTATCTGATATATTGTATGTATGCTTATTTGGTTATTTGAAATAGGATAGGGAAGAGGGGAAACAAGATAGGGGGGTGGGGGGAAGGAAATGGGGACCAAGACATGAGAAAGGGTATCACTGTTTGTGAAATAATGCACCTCCTATCTGGTGAATATAATGTAACCCTTCTATTAATTACAATAAATATATATGGAAAAAACAATGTGCTCTACAGTGTGAGATGAAATCTCTGCAAAGATAGTTCTCTTCCTTTAGTGAAGTATCCAGTGATCCAGGCATCTTGGTGTGCTGAGATTCCCTTCTAGGGAGTCAGAGCTCCATTCTTGCATGTTACATCTCCTTTCTAGCATTAGGCCTTTTTTACATCTTGGTAGAAGAATATTGTCTGCCTGAGAATAATCTGACCCATTTACTAAGCACATAGAAAGCTGTCACCTTTAAGCAGACTTTTGAATAGGATGAGGTTCTGCAAAAGGGTCAGGCCACAATAACAAGTAATCCTTTCTTTGGGCCCTGCGCTGACAGACTCTGTGAGAATGCAGGTGAGTGCACTAGGAAAGTATGCTGTGCATGTGGTCTGTCTTCCCCAAAAGGAGAATCACAGCTTAGACTTCTGACACCTAGCCAAGCCATTTGCACATTGTTTTGTACATAGCTCCTGGCAGTCTACTGAGCTTTGGTAGAGATAAGAACAGCTGGCCATGAGACATCAAGTTGACCAAGTAGCCAAAACTGCTCATGAAAGTTTTTGTCACATATACTAAATGTAAGGTTGGACAAATGCAAAGACAATCTGGTCCATCTGCACTTGGGCATAAAATAGGGACAGGATGCAAGTGGGCTGCTTGAGAAAATAGACTGCTATGACACTCATTGCTGTTGCTTTCACATGTCTTCTGCTCATAAGAGGGTGAGAGAACATTTAAGGTGGGATTGGAGACATGGCTCGGTTGGTAGAATGCCAATCACTGAGCAAACATGACAAGTACTGAGGTTGATTCCTGGTCTCTAATAAAAAGTAAAAAAAGGAAAAGAGAAGACTTAAGGATAAACTGGGTTCATGATGGTGGAGAAGGTTGAATATGTGCATGCTTGTGTCTGTGCACAGATGTGTCTCTCTGTGTATGCCGATGTCTACTTGAAACATGTAAACATGTATTAATCTGGAGTCTTTGTAGATATAGTTAAGGATCTATCTCAAAGTAAGATCATCATGGATGATTACTTTTTTTGGTCTTCTATCCAATGACATATATCTTTTGTAAGACACAAAGAAGAAGACAGAGACACAGAGGAAAAGCTGATTTGAAGAGTGACCTGAATCTAGGAGCAAGGAATGGATAGATTCTCCCTGAGCACCACAAAGGGAAACCTGTTGATGTGTTCACTTTGGAGTTTTGGCCTCTAGAGTTTTGAGAGAGCAAAACTTGGCTCAAAATTTCCACGCTTGTGTTTATTTGCTGTGGAAGTTGCAGGGAGAAAAGTACTACAGATAAAGTATGCACATACAAGCTGAAAATGGACTGGAGCTTTCTGGCACCACAGTCATGAGAGTAAGTCTCTGCAGCAGACAGATTTACAGATAGCACATATTATTCACTTTGCAAGGAAAGAGAAATGACTCATCATAAGAATATGAATGATGTTTGAACCACAAAGTGTGGTATGGCTGGTGGGTCATCTTTCTCCTTGTTTATGTAGCTTATTTGTCCCCTCTGGCCCTGCCTAGAAGAAAAAAGAGAGAGAAACGGGAGGAATGAAGAGTTCCTCTACACAGGGACGTAAGAGTAGGAAGGTATTCGTTTGTATTGCGGCTGTAACAAATTATAAAAAATAATGAGTTTCAAAAACATCAATTATTTTACCTGATAGTTCTGGGAGTCAGAAATCTAAGAGGAATATTATGGGTAATTCTCCTCTTTGGTAGAAGAGGAGACACAGATTCTAAGGATTAACTTTGAAACATTTCTGGCAGAGGGGCCTTATTTAATTTTCCCTTCAAAGGCAAAAATTTGAAGATCTTTGGTTTGAGTGGCAACACCTACTAGGAAGTTTCTTCTACTCAAGAGATGCTGAGCAACCTAAGTCAACAGATGACTTGTTTTGTTGGTATCAGCTAGCCAGTTTAGGCTGATGAAATAAATAGTTGTATAATGTAGATAGAGGCAATTCAAGCCCTCTACATACTGCTTGATGTTTTTTCCCCCCAATATTGAGAGCAATCACCCTACCCCCTGATATCTCAGTTGAAGAATTTCAATCTTTTGCAACCTTTTGTTATTCTTTTGTTACTTGTAAACAAATAAGCTGTCAGGCGATGACAAGTTGAGTCCATGGATTCTTCTTATCTTCTTCCTTCCTCCATTTAGTTTGTCTCCTCTCCAATCCCAGACCCAGTTTTCCAGAGAGATCTGTCATCCACTACCTGTCCTCAAGGAGGAATCTGAGGTGCAACATAAAAACGGATGAGACTTGTTCAAGTCTTGGCCTCTATCAGTAATGGATGTGATTTTGTACAAGTTAACAATAAAGAGAATGATTTGGCAAACAACTTCATGAATCAGAGAGTGGCCACGGTTTTTCTCTGCCACATTTTTTTTTTCATCTGAAAGCTGGAAGAATAGGTATTTGGAGGGGGTTTGAAAGAGGGCTCCAAACTACACAAGTACTGGGTGGACAAGTTGGCTGTAGATCCACTTGCTTCCCAATCCTACGAGTTTCTAGTCGACATCTGTGGGTCTCAGAATCTCCAGTTGGAACATGTAAGTAATAACATTATGCATGTGGTATGTGAAGACAGAAATGGAATACATGAAAATACACTGCAATTCATAACGCACTTGGACAATAATTTATTGGGCGCATAGTTTATGTCAGGCCCTGAGCAGAGAACATCACTGGCCACCCCTGGATTCTTAAACACTGGGCATCATCTTTCCTCAATATTCTTGTCTCTGTCATTGCATCACCAAAAGCCAAATTCAGTAGCAGGAATTCTCTAATGAATGGTTCTCAACAAGACCTGACTTTTCCTCCTGTGGGAGATTTTTGTCACTGTAGGAGCAGCGACTGGAATCTAACAAGTAAGAGTTCAAAGAGATTGATGAACATCTACTGTGGTATAATACCTCTCCCCAACCTACCTCTAAAATCTCTTGCTGAAGGAATTCCCAAATTAATAGAATTCATATGGTAATTGTATTTGGAGACGGGAATCTTGGGAGGCAAGTGGGATTAGAAAAAATCAAGAGAGTGAGGTCTCCATGATGTAGGAAGAAGAAGAGGAGAAAGAGAAGACAGAGGAGGAGGAGGAGGAGATGATGATGATGACAATGATGATGACAACAGCAAAGATGACCACAGAGGACTGTAGCTGTCCATACTCAGTCCCATCATGTGATGTCCTCACTATGTTATGATGCAGCATTGTCCCCTCATCAGATGTCAGCACCATTCTCTTCGACTTCCTAAATTCATATTCCTTATGAATTATCTGGTATTAAATATTTTGTCATAGCAATACAAGACAGACCAACACAACCGCCTATAGTGTACATGAGAGCCATCTACAACAAGGAATTGTCAAGCCCAAGGTATTACCAGTGCCCAAGCTTAGACACTGCTTTGAGGCGAGCTGTACAGTAGCCTGACCCATCCCCACGCTCCTGTGACTTCTTGGTTCACCTCCATGGTAAACCTGTGGGTTATAACTCCTGAACATCACTCACTCACTACTGTGCACAGAGACAACATGCTTTATTTTCTGAAACAGACACTCTGATGGCTTCCTGGAAACAACCTCAAAGGGCTGTAGCATATCTTTATGAATGACACTCAAGATCTCTGTCCCAAACTCCACCGATGACAAATAGATACAGAAAATATACACATAAACATATTTCTTCAAGTTTAAAATATCTACCAAACTGGAATTTATGTTGATCCTTCAAATGTGTCTGCACACATTAAAAAAACTGAGATCAAAGAGAATACTTTCCTGATTGCAAAATGCATGAAGAATTTAGTCACCAGCAAAGAATAAGATGACTAAAAAAATCTTCCACATCTTTGTCTAACAATAAAATACATATCTTTCTTGTAAAAATAAAGATATATATGTTTATATATAAAAAGAACATCACTGGCTCATTTTCTTCACAAGCTTCTATGAATATGATTTCTATTTTAAAGTTGAGATGGCTGAGGTGTTAATGTCCCAGCAACTTTCTTTTTTTTGCAGCCAAAATAGAAATATGATTTTATTTTGGTGAATGATATCTTAAATAGCTGCATATATAGGCAGATATGTGAACAGATACATTAAATACAATAGCAGCAAAATGAATACAAACTATTGCACATGAACAGAGTTAGTCATAACATTTTACAGAACACTTTACTTTGGGGTTGCTAAATTGTTACAATAAGTAGTTAATTTTATCAAAGTAAAACTAGGTGATAAATAATTTGTTCCTAAATATTCTGTCAGTCACTTCTGAAGACCTTTCTAAATTATAAACAGCTAAAGCTGCAAAGTACACACGAATTTAAGTATAAAACAAGGAAAGAGTCATGTAAATGAGCAAGTATCAAGTATTAAGTGTTACTTTACTTCAGTTCTGTATATGGATGTATAATCTCAGCTAGAATTTTAAAGTTTTAAAAGTCCTTGTCCATGAGAAAGGGTATCAATATATGTGAATCAATGCACCTCCTATCTGTCAAATATCATGTAACCCTTCTATTAATTACAATAAAAATATATGAAAAAAGTCCTTGTCCCTTGAACTACAATCCACCATGGTCTTGTTTCATTTTAAGTTTATTCTCAAATTTAAATAAAGTTAGTTTTCAATACCATTCACTTCACTACACTTTAAAATTTTTAGATCTTTTTTCATATATTTTTTATTGTAATTAATGAAGGGTTACATGATGTTTGCCGGATAGAAGGTGCATTAATTCACATACATTGATACCCTTTCACATGTAGATCTTTGACTTCAATATTTGACTTTTTTTGACTGGTTCTATAAGTAAAAATCATGAGCATTTTTCCTTGTTATATTTGAAAGAACCCATGATTGGCTTCTGAAATCTTGGATCCCATTTCTGTCAGGATCTTGTAGGGCTGCTTCACTGCCTACTGGAAATGAGTGCTGCTGTAGAGAATCTTTGACCTCAGAGGCATCTATCTTCATCAATTTTAGTTTTTTTTTTAAATTTTTATTTTAATGTATAGAGGGGTTACAGTTATATTCACCAGGTAGAAGGTGCATTATTTCTCACACATTGATACCCCTTCTCATGTTTTTGTCCCTATTTCCCTCTCCCACTCCCTCCCCTCATTTTTTCTTCTCCTATTTCAAATAAACAAATAGACATATATATATATATATAATATACCAGGTAACAAAGTCAGATACTGTAACAATATGAGATTAACCAAAGGGCAACACAAGAGAAGAGAAAAAAAAAACAGTACATTAAGAACAACAGTCACTCATAATTAAGCTCTTGTTTCCATGTCTTGGAGGTCCATTAATTTGGCCTCATCCTATATGGCCTTATGTATCCAAGGTCTGAGCTATTGTGATCCTCTGCTAGGAGAGTCCTAGGTTTGTATTAATACAAATCAGGGAAACCATTGAGCCTATGTTCCTTTGAATAAGGCTTACTTCATTTAATATGATTCTTTCCAAGTCTTTCCATTTCCTTACAAATGGGAGAATGTCATTCCTTCTGATGGCAGCATAGAATTTCATTGTGTATAAATACCACATCTTCATGATCCAATCATCTACTAAGGGGCATCTGGGTTGGTTCCATATCTTTCCTATGGTAAATAGTGCTGCAATGAACATCATTGTGCTAGTGGCTTTAGTATGTCCTTGTTTCTGGACCATTGGGTAAATACCAAGTAGTGGAATTGTCCCAGCGACTTTCTTGTAGCTTCATAGCTTCCAGGTGCTGAAATCAAACTCTACTGACCCAGCTTTGTACATAAACCTCATCTGAGCTCCTGTCAGTTCAAGAGATTCCTGAATCCAAATTGTGGGCTTGTGTTAGTTTGCTAGGGATGCTATCATAAAGTACCATAAACTGAGTGGTTTAAATGAGAAATTTATTGCCTCACAGGTCTTTTAGAGATCAAAGTGTTGCCAAGGTGTTTCCTCTCAAAGGTCATGAGGAAGAATTGGTAACTTGCCTCTGTCTTAGCTTCCAGTGGATTGTCTGCAATCGTCAGTGTCCTTTATGGAATTATCACAATTGCCCTTTTCAGCTTCACCTGGTATTCCCCCTGTTTTTCAATCTTTGTCCAAATTTCCCTTTTTACTAAAGGAAATTTTTCTAAAGGATGGCAGCCTTATTGAATTAGGGCCCATCTTAATGCAATTTAACTTCATTAAAAATGCTAGCAATGAACCTATCTCCAAATATGGTCAGGTTTTAAAATATAGAGGCATAAGGTCTCAAATAGATGAATGCTGGAAGAGTACAATTAAACTCACATCAGGGGATATCAGCAGAAATATTTCAATTTTTTCATTCTTTTCATTACTTGCAAATAAACATATTTTTGTCAAATGTTGGGGACAAAAGGCACAAAAGTGCCTTCCCTGTCTACATCCACAGAAATGGAGGAGTTGCTCAGACTTTTACCTTTTATCTTTTTTTTACTCTCTCTGCACGAAGAGGCCAGAGAAATGACCAGATGGGAGGTTGTGTACACATGTCCTCTCTGAGGTACAGATGTGACTGACGTGCTTTTAATCATTGCTGCTTTATTGCTGTTTGTTCTGGACAATACCATCACCTAAATGAAGTTCACATAATGTGGCATTATGTAAAGTTAGAAAAAAGCTTTTCAGATGGCTCTCTCTACCCTTTTAGCAGGGCTGAAAGTGATTGAGAAACGGGACAGAAAATCTGGAACTCAGAGCCCTGAGTGAGCTATTTCCTTCCTTGTGCTTCAAAAGCTTCTTTATACTATAGCCTTGTAGGGGCAGGGTGTGTCCTGTCACCTTCCTGGTCCACTCTACTCTTACTTGTGCTCCCATACCCTAGCTTCTAGATTGTTCTCCTCCTTCAAGCCATTCAGCTCCAATGTTATAGTACATAAATTTTACCACCCCCTTTCTTGAGCCCTTACCTGCAGAAGTTTGGATGCCTTAGTTTGTAAGAAATGGCTCATCATTAGTCGGAGTGAGTGCTGTTACCTGTTTCGTTTATCTACTTCCTTTGCATTAACTCTCCTTTACTTTTTCCCTCTACTAAAGTAACCACTCAAATATGCTTGTTGGCTCATTGGATTTTTATGTGTTTTCATATATTTAGTTACAAGGATGATGTTTGCTTCAAGGGCTCGTAAAATCTTTTTTAGAGGTTATTCTAGAAATTTTGCTTTGTTCTCTATGGTGTTCAGAAATTGTAGATTGTTGTGGTGACAGTGTGTTTTCCGTAGGAGAATGGAGAGTCATGCCCATGTCATAGGCTGTGAGGCAGAGCAGGGGTGGGGCCCACTTTTTCTGCTACCCTCTATTAGGGTTCTTCTATTGCTTCTTGATGATCTTAATGTCTTTTGACTTCCCTAAAAATGTCTTGTACTTCATGGGTTACTCAGAGTATAGGAAAGCTGTGTGTGAGAGCAGGGACATGATGAACTAAGCTGCGGGAAGGCAAAGGGAAAGGCATTATAGAGACTTTCCAGAGCAAGAATCAACTTTCACATATCAACTCTCAATGCGGCAATGTAGCATTATGAAGCTCCCTCACTGCTCCCCCCACCCGACTCCCCAGTCCTGGGGCTTAAACTCAGGGTCTCAGGTGCTGTCCCTAAGCCTTTTGAGGCTCAAGACTAGTGTTCTTCCATTTCAGCCACAGTGTCACGTCTGTTTTTATTTCTGAGTAGTTTACTGGACATAAGAGTCTCATGAACCTTTCTGCCTGGTGTCACATTGAACTGTGATCCTCAGATCTCAGCCTCCTGAGCAGCTAGAATTACAGGCATGAGTGTGTACCTGCTACCTGTGCTGGTAGCATCATGTAATTTATCAAATACAAGTGAGGCTGTAGGCCAGTAGCTCCTAAGACAGACACATTCCTGTCTTTAAGGCGTTCACTGTATGGAAAGTGAATACATAAGAAAGAAAAGCCAAATAAGGAATTATGTATGTTAATAAAAAATTATAACAGGAGCTATAATGCAGAAAATTCCAAGATTTCATAGTTTGAAATTCAGTTGTATCTCCCTAAAGGAGATGAGTAAAGGATGTGCAGGTGGTCAAATCCAAGAATTCTTCATGGATGTGCCAGAGGCATGGAGGAAATGCATTCCTGTGCTTGGGGATCTGCAACCAGTTCTTGGTGGCTGATGATGACAGTGTTTGTCATAGATCTTGGGCTTATCTTCTCAGCAAGGTCCGGAAACACATTTTAGCTTTGGTCTGAGGTTATAAGTTGCACTGAGATTCAGTCTGGAGGAAAAGAGATTCCTCCTGGGAAATAGTCAAGAGTCTTATTTTGGGCCCAAATTCTAATCCACATTGTCAATAACCTCCAGCCAACTAATGGTGTGGCTGTGTAGCATATGAGCCCTGCTGATATTGAACCAGTTTCTTCAGTCCATTTAACTTCCCATAAAACTAGGAAAGGCACATACTGGTCTCTTGCACTGGCAACATTGCCTCACTGCCAGTTCACGTGGCTCTAGCCAAATGATCACCCTGAAACTCCGTGATCACTAAGCACGGGAGGCTGCCAGGCTGTAAAGTTTGAAGATAGCAACCTTTCAAATCTCTAATCCAGTCTGTGCCACGTACCACTAGCTGAAGATTGCTCTAACTATGTTCTGTTATTTAGAACGCAGGTAAGAGAGGGTCTTGGTTCTGAAGGATATCTAGAAACAACTGCTGAGATGTCTGTACTCTGGTAATACAATCCCATACTCTCCATTCATGTAGGCATTGCTTCCTCTGACTCTTTCCCTTTTGTCTTATTTCAGACACTTCTTTTCCCTATTCTTCCACCCAGAGGATAATTTCATTTTCAGTCCTAGGCTGATGAGTAAGTGGGAATATTGATTTTATGCCTCAGAGCCATATTCAGAATTTTACCACCATCTCACTCACAACAGCTCCAGCTCAACAATTCACCATTCAAAAATGGATATCTAACTATGGACTTTGTGTGGGGTACATGGGAATATTTATTTTGTGCCCTACACAAGGTTTCCCTAATAATTTTCCATAGGCTAATTTGGGTCTCCAGTTGCATTTGATTTCTGGATGGTAGCTATCTTGTTCCAATTGTTCTTCCATAGTCTTTAGACTGTTCATCTTAGGACCTCTGCTTAGAGAAATATGGTAAGCTGAGTAGACCCAGCCCACTAGCCCAACACACACTTTAAGAATGCTTCTTGGGACATCTCATTCTTAACTCCATTAGTTTAATATTCATCCCCAAATAGTATCCTGTAACCCTAGTTACTGAGATCTGAGGATCTTAGTTCAAAGCCAGCCCAGGTAGGAAAAGTCCTGAGACTTTCATCTCTTAGAGACTACTCAGTAAAGGCTGGAAGTGTCACTGTAGAAGTAGCCTTAAGTAGAAGCAGCTCAGGGACAGCACTTAAGCTCTGAGTTCAAGCCCCAGGACTGGCAAAACAAACAAAACCCCCAAACAAACAGAAAACTCTCAGAAAACAAAAACTTTGAAATCACAGAACTGGCCTCATATTTAATTTACCTATTTTGTCTCTTTGTGGGATTTCCTTGCTAAGCTTATTACGGTTCTGCATTCCACAAATATCTAACACTATCCTGCTGTGCGTCAAGCTCAGCAGGAGGGATGGGAAATTTAGGGATGTTGAGTGATGTTCTAACCTTTTTGGGATTTGGTACTAGATGAACAATAAACACGTAAATGAATGAGGTAAAGATTGGGATATGCTCATCTGAGGAAACAATTGCATATTGAATAGCTGTCACTATGTCTCAGGCTGCCCTAGGGTGTTTAGCCCATTCCTGTGGTCTGCCTGTTGGTGTCTGTCCAGCGGTAATATACTGAAAACTGCTCCCAACTGAATGGGAGTAAAAGTGAGGTCTTCAGGGGAAGTGAGTAGGAACCTCATGAGTGAGATTCACACCCCTCTCAAAAGAGGCCCTGGAGACCTGCTTCATCCTTTGTAACATACAATGACACAGCTATAGGGTCCTGTCTGTGCGCATATCTCTTTCTGGCCTCCAGAGCTTGGGAAATATATTCTGTGGCTTATAACTTGTTTAATTATTAGTGGAATTTTTTTTTGTGGGTCATGGGGCTTGAACGCGGCCTGGGCGCTGTCCCTGAGCTCTTCATCTCAAGGCTACCACCCTACCTTCGAGCCAAGCCCCACTTCCCATTTTCTAGAGGTTAATTAGAGATAAGAGTCTCAGATTCTTTTGTGCCAGGGCTGGCTTTGAACCTTGATCCTCAGATCTCAGCCTCCTTCCTGAATAGCTAGGATTACAGGCATGAGACACCACACCTGGCTTTAGTGGCAGCCTGAGTAAATGAAGCCATCTATGCTAACTTATTTAAATCCTTCTGTGAAGTAGATACTACTTATAGTCTACCTTCAGAACAGGCATATGAGGCAGGTGGGGTAGATCTTATGTGTGTCTTGAAATGTCATCAGAGAATCAATCACTCAGCTAGAGGCACAGAACTAATAATTGGAAAGACTAGGATCCTCATCTCTGTGGATCTAAATCTGAAGTCTTCGGGGCCAACAATTCTGCTCATGTGTGGATATATTGATTAGAGACCATTATGATGAGAACAATCCTGACCTGAGTTCAGGCAGATCTGAAACCTCACATATCTGTATTGTGTAGCAGTTTGCATGTGCTTCCTGGTGTGGTAGTTATTAGTGTATGTGTCCATTTTCTTCATGTGAATTGAGCTTATTAAAAAGCAAAGACTGTGCTCATTCCTTTTCCCTGTTCCTTTACTCCCAGCTCAGTGTTCACACAGTAGAAATTAACTTGGCTTAAAAAAATGACCTTGTCATTATCCAGTAGAAGTGCAATGCAAGCCTCGCATTCCAAATTAGATTAGCCACCTTATATAAAAGGAAGAAGAAAGAGAAAAGATTAATCTTCAGGACATATTGTCATTTCAATATGTAATCAGTATAAAAATTATTGAGATATTTCACATTGCTTTTTTTTGTTAAGCCTTTGAAATTTAATCTTTTTTCCCCTGAGAACACACCTCAGTTAAGTCTTGTACATTTCATAAGCCACACAGGGGCTACTTTGTTGGCCCTTCTAGAGCAATAGGCTTAGAACAACCCCAGGTAGGCCCAATTTGATGTTAGATATTCAAAGTCCCAACTAATTAGAACAAGCCCACATGAACAGCCCTTGGTGCCTCTTCTAGGAACAGTTTGCAGTGAAGCCTGGTGAACAAATAAGTGCATTTCTTTTCAGGAAAAGGTTTATCTTTCTGAAATCATTTTTCTCTTCTGTAGAAGATAGGCCAGTTAAGTATATTTACAGGTCTAGTCCCAAATACCAATAAATGATAGCACTCACTAAATGTATGATTTTGTGACTCTAGAAACATAATTTACATGTTGACATAAGAAATCTGACAAGCAAGGCCCCTTAGAAGATGTAAATCATACAGTAAGTATTTTAGAGAACGTGTCCACTCTTTCCAACATCGTTCAGACACTATGGACAAATCAGCAAGCAGAACAGACGAGGGAGATAAGCTGGGCAAATAAGCCATCACCAGAGGGCTCTGGGGGATGTCACATAGTATCATTTCCATGCACAAATCTCCACCGTTTCAACGTGACACTATTCCATGTCAGTGGAGGAACAAGTCAAGAGGAACAATGAAAACAGAGATACTTCTGGCTAGGGTAAGGCTATCTATTCAGCAATACTGAAGTAGGCTCTGGCATTACACTAGCCCAGAGTTCTAAAGCAGAAATGTAATGCTATCTGGGGGATATTGCAACTGGACCATTACACATGGTCATTCTCTTTAGAATATTGTCACTATTGAAAGATAATTCATTTGACATACTTTTATGTTAGCACGAATACCAGCATTAACTATTTTGAGGAAAAAAATGGAAAAAAATTCACACAAAGTTTCATAATAAAACACAGAAAGCTAGATGAATCTCTGGAATTCTGGGGAGATAATCTAGTATGGCTTATTCGCATAAAGACACCTTCCTGGGGAATCCTGGCAAGCAGCACATTATAGTGTATTTTATTATTTTTTTCATTATGTAGACACTGCTTTGGCCTCTGATGTCACTCAGGGTTTTTCTTACTTCTTCCCTGAACAGAGCTATGTGGGTGCCAGGTTTAAGAAAAGAGATTGTTTATAGCTGCAATCTGTGACTGCATTTAGAAATCAATGCGCAGGACTTTTATTTATTCAATCCCATGCCAACTATATTCATGCTTCTCTTTAACACCAAGAAAATAACCTAAAAACTTTTAGGAGAATCAGGAACTGTAGCAACATTCCATAAAGTCAAGGATGTCTGAGAGAACATCTAAGGAGGATTCAAATTCTTCATTGCTTAGCAATACCACAACGAGAACTTTGGTAGTGATTTGTTCCCAGCAAACCAGTGACAGGAGACCTGGATTTCAAGGCAATATTTTGATAACAAGAAGCTATACATTCTGAATTCAGTTTAATAAACTATTTATATTTTTTTTCGCATTAGTTCAATTAGAGGTTGAATCAGCCTTGGAGATGGAGATGGCTGACAAACCTGCCAGCTTGACCAGATGAGCAAGAATGATGACTCACGTCTGTATAATGACAAAGGTCTCCATCCATGTTATTTTATCTGACCCCCCCACAACAACATGAGGAGGCAGGAATTCATATGCATCCTCTTATTACTATCCTCTTATTTTTCCACCATAACATCAAATGCATTAATTTTTGGTCAGTGCTACAGAGTAATGACAGTTCTAAGCCTGATACTGTGTCCTTTAAGTTCTAACCAATGAAGAGCATTTGAAAATGGTGTGCACAGCTTTTGAAATTCCTTTATGATTTCTTCTTTGATAGGGTAATTAGCTAGAAATAGGTGGCTTAATTTTCACATATTGCGAATTTCCAAAATTTCTTCCTATTGTGGTCGGATAATATATTTTGTTCTGTTTATGTCCTTTCAAATGTGTTGAAACTTGTTCCATGCCTTGACTTATGGTCAATCCTGGATAATATTCTGTGTGTAGTTTGAGAAAAACTTGTGTTGTTCTTATTGAGAGGAATGATCAATGAATGGATGTTAGGGACTGTTCGTTTATGTAGTTGCTCAACTTCTTCTTTCTTTCTTTCTTCTTCTTTCTTTCTTGATGTTATGTTGAGTTGTTTGATCCATGATTAAAAGTGGGATATTCGAAGCTGGGTGCTGGTGGCTCACTCCTAGCTACTCAGGAGGCTGAGATCTGAGGATCACGGTTCAAAGCCAGTCTGTGCACGAAAGTCTGTCTGCCATATATTGTGTGAGATGATGTCATAGTCATTACCTCTCTCAAATCATGGAATTTTGGACTGAGAAATGACCACAGAGAACACTTGGCTCTGTTCTGGGTGTAACTGGAGATTCAGAAAATGACAGTGTTAGAGGTCAAACGTCCCATTACAGTGTATCCTTGTTTCCTGTCTAGTTCTGAGCAATTAAAAGCTAAGATGAAAGGGTATATTTGGTGTAGCCCAATTATTGTCTATATTGCTGATATTGGATATGGTGCCTTATATGTATGAACAGTTGATCTGCTTGATACTGGGACTGTCAATATCAAGCATATTAGCCTACTCAGCTGCACTGAACTGGGGAAGAGCTGTATATCTCCCGAAGTGAGGAACCTGACCATGCAGGAACAGAGCAGACCTTCCCCATGTACTGCTAACTTTCAATGGGAACTGAAGAGCAAAGCATCTTTTATTTTGCATGGGTATCAGTGAGTGAGTGGGCAGGAGAATGGTAAGAGGGCAATGCCTCTCGTACTTTCCATACACCTAAGTAATGCAGAAAAAGTCTTACAATGGCCACATGCTTTAACAGAAGATGTTTATTCAACTAACTAATTAAAGCAGATCCAGGACTTGAATGCAGAGCTTTGGCATGATAACTCTTGTGCAACTTGTTTTTGCCAATAAATGGCTAAATTGAAAAGTATTGCATTGTCTTTGTGTATGACAGACACTAGAAAGGACAGAACAGATGCGGTTGGTGAACACTCATCACAACAACTTTGTGCAAAAGATATCAAAATTAATGTTTGGCAGACAAAATATTTAGACGTTAAGTAGCTTGCTGGTGATCAAAACCCTAGGAGACAGTATACTTAGTGTGATGCCTAATGTGTCTCTGAAGTATGTTCTTTCTATAACATCCCCCCTGAACTCAGTTGAGTGGTTTAAATAGTGTAAAGGCACTTAAGGAAAATCTCTTAAGTATCATAGACAGAAATAATTTTACTGATGATTTTGGAAGACAGAAACAGAGGCAAGAGAATATAGAGACGTAATTAAATAAGAAATGTGGAATTATGAATCAGCACAACAGTACTAGATAGATAATAAGTGAATAAGTGACAGTGGAGCTGAGGTTTGCCTATCACATTCTCTACCTTTATTATTATTTTTATTGCCTAACATATTCTATCAAAGAAGCAGCTGTATCAACTTACTATGCCCAGAGCTGAGCCTTGAAGATCTGGGATCTAGGCCAAGGAGGAATGTGAACCATGATGCAAAGTAACATTGCTCTTAGGGGCAGACTAAGAAAGTAAGTCATTGAATAGAGGGAAGAGAGGTCCAGATAAGGGATGGTTGGTTACAGAATGACTTGAAATATTTAGTATGCCAGAGAAAAAGATCACAAGCTGTAAAACAGGGAGCAGAGGCTTCAATGCTATTGCTAGAAAACTGGGCATGTAGATATCCACATATGTGTATAGTGTGGTATAGAGTGTGATAGGGCCCAGAACATCTTCTATATGTCTCTCCTGGACCATCTGCTTCAAGTAGTATTCCATCTCATGTGTGGTCTAGTTCCAGGCCCAATGGGCTGCTTCAAGCTGAATTAAAGGGTCACTATGTAGATTTATTAACCAGTAAGAAAGAAATCAATTCATTGATATTGGCTATATATATACATATGTAAAATAATATTGAATACGTTTTTTTCCAAATTGAAAGAAAGAAACCTTTTAGAGAATTATAGATGAAAGATTTGGGACCAAAGTATGATCATTAAGCTCGTTAGTATGAATATTTCTTATTTTTTCCTCACTTTCCTTTATTCCCTTTTTATGAGGACCTGAAGTCATGTATACATGATTCCTTATTGGGAATTCTGGAAAGCATTCCATTAGAGTTCTTCATCATTACTACTAGCATTGTATGCTTTATACAGTATTCTAAAATATTGTGAATTTCTGTCTTTTCTAATATTCTTTATTACATTATAATTCCTTCCTCATTTGAGTTGGTGGATCATAAATATGAAAACAAATTCTATATTTCAGAAGTATAGGCTTCCTGGGAAGACATATAGCACAGAAAATATTAGATGAATCAAGTCTGTTTTTTTTTATGCCAGGAACAATTTAGCTTTTATTGCAATGGAGAAAGCAGTGGACTGGGATGAAGCAAGTGGATCTGAGAGGAAGTTGTAAATAAGTAGGCACGTGCATTTTCTCATTTTCAGGCTGAGGGTCCAGTTGCAGAGAGGATCCATGGCTCCATTTTTTTTCAGCAAAGACCAGAGGGACAGGATTCTAGCATGGGTGACAATTTGCAGAATTTCTAGTGAGATATACCTGAAAAACTGAAAAACTCCCATGGTTGCTTATCATAAAAGGGAGTGGGCACTCAAGTCAGAGATATGCAAAGTTTGACGCAGCATTATGGGTAGCCCTGATTGCTTCCTACAGCAAGGGTAACACGAGGACAGTGTACTTCCTCAAGCAGAGGGTCTTGGAGTGACCTTAGAGGGTACATGGAAATAGCAATCTTGGGACTGCTGGTGATTCAACAATAACTTTGTGGAATAAGTAACTGATAAAGCCCAAATTGTGTGGGTGTACAGGTATGCGTGTGTGCACAGAGAGGAACAGCCTGGACTAGATGCTTCTTTTTCCCTCCCTCACCCCCGGTCATCTGTTCCCAAATAGCTCCACCCAATCTCTCCTCAGAAATCAGACAAACCTTTGTGTAAGTAGTGTGTGTGTGTGTGTGTATGTGTGTGTGTGTGTGTGTGGTGTTGTTTACTGGCAACTGAATTAAGATTAAGTTTCTGTCTCATCAGAATAGGGATGTATATGTGAGATTTTAAATTGAGTGATTGAAAAATAAATGCATGAACATTCTTCATTGTGCAGATTAACTTCCTTATGCACTACATTGAACATAGTCTCTTTATGTAGGTTGTTTAGAATCTTCTCAAAGATTCTGTAAAACTTCCATGGGACATGGAAGACAGATGAGAAATTGAGGTCAAGAAGTTAAAGTAACTTGCTTAAAGGCACACGAAGAGAAGAGGACTTGAATCCACCTTCTTTAAGAGGCCATGCCTGTCTAGGAAATGTGGGCTAGGCAGAAAGTGAGAGCAAAAATGTACAGGAACCAAACAGAAATAGTTTGTTATGGAATCAGTTCCCAAATTTGCTCTGAAACAACCATGATTCACTCTGAAGAAGGCAGGAAGCTGCATTGAAGGGACTGGGGTGTTTCTTATGTAAGAAGTTAAATTTTAGTCCCTTTGGATAAAATCTTTTATGGCTCCTTGGTACACACATGACTTTGGACTTAAAAATGTCTGAAGAACAGGTTGTTGACTCTATTGATGAGATACACTTAGGACACAGTCCAAATGTGTGGGTGGAATTCTTAGAGGTGGCTCTGGGCAGCAAATGCTTTTGTGTATCTCTGATAAGCAGAGCACAACTCCAGGAGAATCTGACACAAGGCCTTCTATTTCAGGTACAATCAAGGACAAAGACAAAATGTCAGTTAAAGCCAGCAATTATTTGGGGGTTGTTCAGTTGTGGTGTTGGTTGAAAAATCTAATGAAAGGCAGACAGGTGGCTTTTAGCTTTAGTTCAAGGAGAGTGAGTAGCTTCCTTTCACTTCAAAATACATTTATAGAGGGCATGCAGGTTGCATCAGGTAACGTCAGTTTATCTCAGTCAGTGAATGGCATAGAAGAAATCTTTACAATTCAGGAACATCTACTTCAATGATGCCTTACAAGTTTGGCATGGTATATTAACAAAGTGATTAAAAATTAAAATGATGCAAAAATCTTTGCCTCTGTGATTTTAAAAAAGACATTTCCTTGTAGACTCCCCTGAATTGTAAACAATAGCTAGGGTTTTCTGCGTGGTTCTGTTTGGTTCTCATCATTGCTTCTCTTGATTTTGCCTTTTCCTCCCTCCAGCACCAGCTCACACAAGCCTCATCCCTCATGGTCAAGCAACACCTTTCCACATGACTGATTTTCTGGTCATCAGATGGAGCTTTTCCTTCACACTACATCTGCTTCTGTGAAAAGACCTTGACAACTGCAGTGTGATGTTAACATGAAGTCAGTGTATCATTCTGGCAGACAGTTCCCCAGGTCCTGCCTGAGCCATCTCCTGCATCCCTGTGGTGACCTCCTAGCCCAGTGCTGCCCTTCTAATGACCTTGCTGACTGGGGCCTCTGGAATTCCAGTGGCAACCATTTTCTCCTGGAATCCTCAACTTCATCTCCTAAAAGTAAGTTCTAAAGTTTGTTTTTGCCCTCTCTCTTTAGGAATTTGTGTGTGTGTGTGTGTGTGTGTGTGTGTGTGTGTGTGTGTGTGTGTGTGGTGTGTGTGCCTGTGTGTGTGTGCACATGTGCGTGCATATTCTCAAATACTAATTACCCTTGAGAGAGTTCAAAACTATTTTTATTGGATGTTAATTGTATTATTCATATTATAACACTGTAGAATTGACAAAACTCGTTCTTTCTTTTTTTTTTTCTTTTTTGCCAATCCTGGGCTTGAGCTCAGGGCTTGAGCACTGTTTTGGACTTTCTCAAGGCTAGCACTCTACCACTTGAGCCTCAGCACCACTTCTGGCTTTTTGCTATGTATGTGGGGTATCGAGGAACTGAACCTGGGTCTTCGTGCATGCTAGGCAAGCACTCTACCACTAGGCCAAACTCCCGGCCCCTTGACAAAACTCTTTTTAAATGCTATAAATAAGAACTTTTATTAGTATACATGAGACCTGACAAGACTATATAACCAGCCAGGCTAGCTTGTTTGATTAGATAGTTAAATTTAAAATCCTTATGCAGGAGTACTGCAGAGGTAGTATTCAGTTCTACCTTTGTAGGATAGGGAAAACTCAGTACAAGTTACTTTTCCTACATCAATAATCACAGTCATCTTAATCATTCCCAAGTAATAGAAAACAAAAATAATCAATCAACCTAAAGACAGGATGTTTTGAAAGGGCACTGTGTGGAAAGAATGGCCTTTATCCATGGTTTGCAGGTCGAGGGCTTCAGGTCTAGCAAGAGTAGATGCTAGAGCTGAGAACTACGAAGCATAATGCCTTGAGACAAATTTCTAGCCAATGAAATATACTTCAGGGAATCATCTCAGAGAACTTACCAAATATCCAGAAGGGCAGGCCCATCCAGCTACAAGAAGCTTTTAGAATCCCAAACAGACCTACCAGAAGAGGACATCCCACCGCCACATTATAATCCATACAGGATCAATAGAGATCAAAGAAAGGATCCTAAAAGCAGCCAGGGAGAAGAGAACAATCACCTACAAAGGAAAACCAATCCGAATAACCACAGATTTCTCAGCAGAGACCATGCAAATACGAGATTGGAAGGATATATGTCATGCCCTTAAGATAAATAACTACCAACCAAGAATATTGTACCCAGCTAAGCTCTCATTCATAACTGAGGGAACAATAAAAACCTTCCATTCCAAGGAAAAGTTGCAACATTAAGTAGCAACCAAACCAGCTTTACAGAAAATTCTCAAAGATGTTCTACACATTGAAAACCAACACAAACCATGGTACTGACAAAGAAATGGCACCTAAAAATCATACCAGCTAATTATTGCAAGAACTGTCAAGCCACAGGCCCCAATGAAAGCTTTTAAAAATGGCAGGAACTAGTAAATATCTTTTAATCCTAACCCTCAATATCAATGGACTTAACTCTCCAATTCAACAGCATAGACTGTGGCTAATTGGATCAAAAAGCAAGATCCATCGTTCTGCTGTCTTCGAGAGACACATCTTACCCGCTCCCCCCCCAATTTTTTTTGAAACTGAGAGGTTGGAATAAAATTTATCAAGCTAACAGCCCCCATAAACAGGCTGGAGTTGCCATCCTCATATCAGATAAAATAGACTTTAAACTAAGATTAGTGAGAAAAGAAAAAGAAGGTTATTACATACTAATAAAGGGATCTCTCCTCCAGGAGGACATAACCAACTTAAGTATCTACACCCCTAATCCCAGAGCACCAAACTTCGTCAAGCAAACTTTACTTTCACTAAAACCATACATAGATTGAAACACAGTGATTGTTGGTGACTTTAACACACCACTGTCACCTATGGACAGACCAACCAGGCAAAAACTCAGAATTGAATAACTGTAAAGACCAACTAGATCTAACAGACACCTGCAGATTATTCAATCCAGCAACATCACAATATATGTTTTTTTTTCAGCAGCACATGGAACATTTTCCAAAATAGACCACATTTTAGGGCATAAAACAAACCTGTGCAAATTCAGAAACACTGAAATTATTCCCTGTATTCTCTCAGACCACAAGGGCATCAAATTGGAACTGAACACTAATCTCCACCAATGAAAACCATGTAACTCAGGGAGATTGAATCACCAATGGGTCATTGAGGAGATCAGAACAGAAATTCAACAGTTTATGAAATTTAGCAAAATGGAGCACACAAAATACCAACTCCTTTGGGACACAGCAAAGGCTCTACTCAGAGGAAAATTTATAACTCTGAGTGCTTACATAAATAAATTGGAAAAATCGCAAACCAACAATTCAATGTCGTACCTTAAGCTATTGGAAAAAGAGCAACAAATAAAACCTAATCCCAGTAGAAGGAAGCAAATTATTAAAATCAAAGCAGAATTAAATGAATTGGAGTCCAAGAAACTATAGAAAGCATCAACAAAACAAGGAGTTGTTTCTTTGAAAAAATAAACAAAATTGACAGATCCTTAGCAAATCTTACCAAAAAAAGAAGGGAGCATACCCAAATAAACAAAATCACAGATGAGAATGGTAATATCATGACAGAAATTACCAAGATCCAGAGCATCATGAGGGAATACTTTTCAAATCTTTATGCCAACAAATTTGAGAATCTAGAAGAAATGGATGAATTTCTAGCCAATATTAACATACCCACACAGAACCAAGAAGACCTAATCCAACTAAACAGACCTATTACAAGTACTGAAATAGAAATGGCAATAAGAGACCTTACATCTAAGAAAAGCCCAGGGCCAGATGGGTTCACAGCTGAATTCTATAAGGTCTTCAAAGCAGAGCTCACACCAATACTCCTCAAGCTCTTCAAAGAAATTGAAAACAAAGGCTGTTTGCCAAACTCATTCTACAAAGCCACTATAACCCTTATCACAAAACTAGACAGAGATTCATCAAAGAAAGAGAACTGTAGACCCATTTCTTTGATGAATATTGATGCAAAACTTATCAACAAAATACTGGCCAACCATCTTCAGCAACTCATCAAAAAAATTATACACTGTGATCAAACAGGATTCATCACAGGGCTGCAAAGCAGGTTCAACATACGCAAGTCAATCAATATAATTCAACACATCAACAGGAGCAAGGACAAGAATCACATGATTGTCTCAATAGAAGCAGAAAAGGCATTTGACAAGATCCAACACCCCTTTAGGTTAAAAGCTCTGAAGAAACTAGGAATCCATGGAATATTCCTCAGTATAATAAAGGCTGTGTATGACAAACCCACAGCTAGCATTATACTTAATGGTGAAAAGCTAAAGCCATTCCCTCTAAAATCAGGAACGAGACAAGGATGCTCACACCCTCCACTCCTCTTTAACTTAGTATTAGAATTCCTAGCCAGAGCAATAAGTCAAGAAGCAAGCATAAAGGGGATCCAAATAGAGAAAGAGGAAGTGAAACTCTCCCTCTTTGCAGATGACATGATTCTATATTTAAAGAACCCTATAGACTCCACTCCCAAGCTCCTTGAGCTGATTCAAAACTTTGTCAAGGTAGCAGGGTATAAAATTAACCCTCAAAAATCAACTGCCTTCCTCTATGCCAACAGTGAGAGGATCGAGGCAATAATCAGGAAAGCAACTCCTTTTGCAATAGCCTCAAAGAAAATAAAGTAGCTAGGAATTAACCTAACTGAGAATGTTAAAGGACCTTTTTGATGAAAACTTTAAAATCCTGAAAAAGGAAATTAAAGCAGAATTGAGAAAATGGAAAAACTTCCCATGCTCCTGCATTGGAAGAATCCCATAGTGCAAATGGCAATCTTGGCAAGGGCTATCTACAAATTCAACACAATACCCATCAATACCCCAGTGTCATTCTTTAAAGAAATAGAAGAGGCAATTCAATATTCCATATGGAATAATAAAAGACCCAGTACAGCAAAAACAATTCTTAGCAAAAGGAACAGCGTGGGAGGAATTTCAATACCAAACAGACTCTATTACAGAGCTATAGTGACCAAAATAGCTTGGTACTAGCATAAGAACAGGCTTGAAGACCAATGGAATAGAACTAAGGACCCAGATATTAACTCATAGACCTATGGCCACCTAATCTTTGATAAGGGAATCAAACAAAAAAAAATAGAATGGAAGAAAGACAGCCTCTTCAACAAGTGGGGCTGGCAGAATTGGTTAAGCACCTGCAGAAAACTAAAGTTGGATCCTGTTTTGTCATCCTTCACCAGGATTAACTCCAAATGTATCAAAGACCTCGAGGTAAAAGCAGATACACTGAAAACCTTATGAGAAAGATTGGAGATACACTAGGTCTCCTTGACACAGGTTGAAACTTTCTTAATAAGGACCAAGAAATACAACAAATCAGAGAAAGTCTGGATAAGTGGGACTGCATTAAACTGCAGAGCTTTTGTATGGCAAAGGACATAGCTAGTAAATTAATTAGGAAGCCTACAGAATGGGAGAAGATCTTCACTAACCATACAACGGACAAAGGCCTCATATCTAAAATTTATCAACAGCTCAAAAAATTGAATCACTTAAAAACTAATCTCCAAAGAAACAACCATCCCATCAAGAGATGGGCCAAAGATTTAAAGAGAGTCTTCTCTGAAGAAGAAATAAAAATGGCCTATAGACACATGAAGAAATGGTTGACATCTCTGGTCATAAAAGAAATGCAAATCAAAACAACTCTAAGATTCCACCTCATCCCAGTTTGAATGGCCATGATCAAGAAAACTAATAACAACAGATGCTGGAGGGGATGTGGCCAGGAGGAATCACTACTACACTGTTGGTGGGAGTACAAACTCATTCAACCACTATGGAAAGCAGTATGGCAGTTCCTTAAAAGACTGAACATAGAGCTCCCCTATGACCCTACAATATCACTACTTGGCATTTATCCAGTTGTCCAGAAACAAGGACATACTAAATCCACTAGTACAATGATGTTCATTGCAGCACTATTTACCATAGCAAAGACATGAAATCAACCCAGATGCCCCTCAGTTGATGAGTGGATTAACAAGATGTGGTATTTATTCACAATGGAATTCTATGCTGCTGTCAGAAACAATGACATTGCCCCATTTGTAAAGAAATGGAATGACTTAGAAAAAATCATATTAAGTGTAGTAAGCCAGACTCAAAGGAACATAAGCTCAATGGTTTCCCTCATTTGTCATAATCAGTAGGAACCTTGGGCTTTCCTAGCAGAGATTTAGAATAGAACAAAACTTAGATACATAAAACCATATATAGTATGACTCTAAATGAAAGGACCTCCAGGATATAGAAACAAGAGCCATATTGAGTGATTGTTGTCCTTAATGTACTATGTTATCTCTCATGTCTTTTGCTGTCCCTTGGTTATCTCATATTGTTATAATATTTCACCTTGTTATTTGATATATTGTATATACTTATTTGGTTATTTGAAATCTGATAGGAAAGGGGGGAAAACAAGATGAGTGATGGGGCTGTGGGGAGGGGAATGGGGACCAAGACATGAGAAAGGGTATCAATGCACCTTCTATCTGGTGAATATAATGTAACCCTTGTATTAAGTACATATATGGAAAAATACATGGAAAAAATTTCCAGGCAATGAATGTGGGAAGATTAAAAGTTTTCTCTACTTGTTACAAAATAACTATTTTGAAGAAGTGCTTAGCTCAGTTCAGACTGAGACTCTGATAATGAGTAAGGGTGCCATCAACTCCAGGACAATGACAGAAATACTTGCTATATTTGGCCTAATATTTTATTATGCCTTTGCCCTTGATAGAAGACTTGGTGCTATCATGGTTTTAGAGTTTGTGTGATTTACATATACATACACATATATTTGCTTATGCATATTCCTTATATGTATATTTACACTCAAATGTTTTAGTATGCGTTATAGCAAACTTAAGGTCATAAAACAGCTATCATCTGTTGAGCAAGAACAATACGTAGCATCTCTGTTTAGCATATTTTATGTATTGTCAAACTAGAATTTTCTTCAGATCTTGGAACTAAAGACTACTAGCCCCATTCCCAACCATACCACCCAAGGAAATTATGTTATCTGCAAAAGGCATATCTTGTTCTGAGTGAAAGCTGAATCTAGAAATGGATTAGGTTTTTACAACATTTTTCTGTGGTGTTATTAACATTATCATCACTGAGCCCTTTTCATAATTTTAGTTATTAAAAGGCCAAACTGAAAGTGTCCCTAAGCTACCCTCTTACAATGTACCTGAAGCAAGGAGGCCTTGATTAACAGCTGCCTTCATGATTTTGGTTAGCACATTGGGTGGTTTGGGGAATCCTGGGACTTGGAGTCTATATGATCTAAGCATGTGACACAGCGTCTCTCTTTCAAAAGGGGCGGGGGGGGGTGTTTGGCACTGTAGCTCAGTGGTGGAACTCTTGCCTGGCATGCACTGAGTGCTGCCTTCCATCTCCAGGACTGAAAAATCAAAGCTCCAAAGCCAAAATCTCCAAACAAGATTTGACTGAGCCTCCTCTCCTTTGTGAGTGACTCACATTACCTTGACATTTGTATTGTCTCATTCCTGCTCCCACGCCATGATTTTGGGTTACTGGCTCACCAACTGTGTGCCCACTTGGTAGCTTTTCCTAGGAGACTATTGCTTCCTTAAGCCTGGAAGTCTCAGATTTGCTCTAATCAATGCTGTATTCCATTTACTTGTGTGTATCAGTTACATTTGGGGGTATCAGTTACATTTGGCTGCATCTGCCTTTCACATAGAAAATTCAAATGACTGATACATATCAGATTGTGGTAGCTTAGCAGTTCGATATCTCATGCACTTTTCTGTCTCATCTTGGGCAGTCCCATAACAAGCTCAGCTTGCCAATTAAGCTTGAGCTTCATTCATTTTCTGGTGTTGAATCCCCAACCCCTTAATTTTCTTATGTGAGTGAGTCAGTTGTTTTTTGAAAACAGGCCTGGCCTGGTAATTATTTATAATCCAGTGCTTTCTGTTTGCCTCTTTTTAGGGCTGCTATCTACTGCTCTGCTTAATTGAGTCTATAGATTGTCTTGAGACAACAGAATTTCCACCTTAAAATTCCACAAAAGTGCCTTCTCATGGCACTTACTGCAAATTCAATATCTGAGGCTTTGTTCAGTTGCTCATTTGAATCAACATCTTTCTGCAGATGTGGAGATTTTGGAAATAGGGATAAGCAATTTTTTGATCCAACTCTAAAACAGTTGCTTTTTCTATCATCTTCTTTTGAAACCTGCCTTCTCACTTCAAATTTGTATAGCTCTTCTGGTACTTAAAGGTCTCACATAGATATATAAGATCTATTCTTACATTGTTTTCATGTTTTACCTTTTGAGGACAAAAAGCAAGGAGTTCTTAATTTTATATCATTATATGTCTAGCAAAAGTCTTGGAACAACAAATTCTAATTAATGGCTTTATCCCCTTTGTTCACTATTTCAGCCCCAGAAACCTAGAAAAATGATTGTTACTCACAGTTGTTGAATGAATAAATCAATATTCATAACTGGAACTGTACTAAAGAAATTCAAATGAAAGGGAATGTATGTAAAAGACTGGACAAGTAGTAGATGGGCCAGACACTGAATTAGAATCCTGAGTTTTATTGAATGGGATGAATTATTTAGAAAATGCAATATAAAAATGAATATTTTGTTCAAGAGGAGTGCTAGATGCCCTTTTCAGATATTTTCCATTATGAAGCCCATTTGTCTGGAGGTTCCTAAGTCACTGGCGAAAGAAAATGAGAACTTTGCTTTATTACTGTGCTCCACCACAACCCTGGTCACCCACACCCAGTTGTTCCCATTCCCAGGAGACAGAGGCACAGGACAAGAGGAAAGGGGACAGAGTGGCTCCAGAATACATGATCACAACTCAACACAAGACCACCATCTATCTCATTTGGGGAAGGTCTAGTGAGAAATGAAACTGCAGGGCCCCTTGTTTGAAAAAAGTATATTAGACCATGAGCAGTACTGGCCATTTGTAATTCCAGCATTCTGGACACTAAGGCAGGAGTTGGAGTCCAGAGAGCGCTGCATAACAAGATGTGTGTGAAAACCAAACAGCCTCTCCAGAAAACAAAACAAAAACAAAAACCCAAACAAAACCAACCAACAACTTCTTTCTATCCCTTCTACACTAAGAAAAAAAAAAGATGGCAACAGCAGAGCTTTCAATCAGTTCAATCAAGCTGAGTATTTTTCTGACTATGGATGCTAGGCTGGGGTTTATTTGAGAATGTGCAGACAGACTTGGTGTCTGTGGTGGGAAATGGGCCTCTTTCCTCCGGAAGTGTGTGCAAGCCAGAGTCAAGGGCAGACCTCTGAAAACATGAGGACTTTATTCTAACTTACATTAATTCTACCACATGTATATAGGATAGCAAGGGCATAATTTCTTCCTTCTTCTGTCATCAAAGAGGGAATAAAATAGACCAAGTCCATAAATACATAGCAGAATAGACTGGCTAACTACTAGCAGCTGATATGACATATTCAGGGAAAGTTTGGAAATAACCCAGCATCCCTGGAAAAGCACCAGGACAAGACATCAATGTCATACTAGCAACAGAGTGTGACATTATTGTGTAGTGTCACACATGACATAGAAATAAGGGGCTTTGCTGGCCATAGATTTGTTTTGTTTTTGGTACTTATGTGATCAGAGTTGCTTTGCTAGCTGCTGTGTTTAGCTGGCCCCTTTTTCATCAAATGTGAATCAGCATACACAGTCTGTCACAATCTTGATTTGATTAGCATCATGGAGAAAGCATGTCAGCATGACCTTTGAATTACACACAGTTAAGTCTGGGTTGACTTTTAAAATAAAAACATGCTGAGCACTGGTGACTCTGATCCTATATCTATATCGTATCTGTAATTCTAGCTATTTAGGGGGTTGGGATCTGAGGACTGAGGTTCAAAGCTTGTAGGAGCAGGAAAATCCCTGATGCTTTTGTCTCCCACTAATTGCCAAGAATCCAGAAGTAGACCCGTGGCTCAAATGGCAGAGTGCTAGCTTTGCTAAAAAAAGAAAGGCTAAGAGACAACATCCAGGCCCTGGATTCAAGCTTCAGTACCAACACACACACACACACACACACACACACACACACACACACACACACACACACACACACACACAAATGGAAACTGATAGTAACAATTCTGCTTTTTGGTAAATATTTAATCTTTTAGTATTCTCACTTTTCTCCTCAAAAACCAGTAAGATCCACAAATTCAGAACTGCTGGCCTTTCATCCCCACAGTCCTTTGGTTTGAACTCCAAGCATAGGTGCTTGTGTTCAATGCCAGATTCTGTGTTCAATGCTAGTGCTCTACCCCTTAAGCCACAGATCCATTGCTGACCTTTTAGGTAGTTGGAAGTAAGAATCTCATAGACTTCCTTTCACAGGCTGGCTTTGAACTGGAATTCATGTAAATAATAACAGTTCTTGTTGTTTTTGGCCAGTCGTGGGCCTTGAACTCTGGGCTTGAGCACTGTCCTTGGGATTTTCTCAAGGCTAGAGCTCTACCACTTGAGCCACAGCACCATTTCTGCCTTTTTCTATGTATATGTGGTACTGAGGAATTGAACTCTGGTCTTCGTGCATGCTAGGCAAGCACTCTTACTATTAGGCCAAACTCCTGGCCTAGTAATAACAATTCTTAACTCACAGGTTGAACTGTGTTTTTCATAATAAAATATATGTAAAAGTTTCAGAAACTTGGTTTCTACAAAAATTATTGGGTTGATTTTATTTTTACTATTGTTGAAAACCCTGAAAATTCTTGAGAACAATTTCTCTTTATGTAGAGGGCCTGTTCTGGAGAGGGTACTGGCAATATGCAGTCCCAGGATTATACAACCAGAAGTGACACAGAATGAGACTTTTAATATCAGTCACCAAGGGCACCAAAAGAGGGAGTCCTTTTGTTGCTGTTATATGTAATTCAGCTGGCCAAGAACTCAAGATCCTTCTGCCTCCATTTCCCAAATGATGAGATTATAAGAGCGCAGAAGAAAGGTTTTGTTTTAATTAATTTGAACCAAAAGACTCTTCTTTGACTCTCTAACAAGAAAAAGTGAAGTGATAGGAAATGAAAAGACAAAGTACTGGTGGTCCTCAGAAAAATGGCAGATGCAAAGACTGAGCGAAAGATATGCTTGCATTGCCTAAAAGTGAACATTCATCTGAAGTGGCCTTTGAGTTGTAATCTGACACAAGCTGGGCATCACAGGCACCAGAGAGCAAAGTAGGTAAAGAAATGCACGTGCACACTGAGAGTGCTGAGGGTCTAGAGGATTAGCAGGACTTTCCTAGGAGGTCACATTGGAAATAGCCCTAAAAGTAGGACTTGCAAATACAGTTAAGAATGAAAGAGAAGGTAAAATGCATGCATTTTTTGGAACATTTGTTTCGATATGTGTGCTCAGCTCAAGTGTACATTTCACTCTGATTCATGGCCAAAAGAATTTGGAATTTGGGTGGGGGGTGTGGGGGGGGAGGGAAATGGGTACCAAGACATGTGAAAGGGTATCAATGTATGTGAATTAATGCACCTTCTATCTGGCAAATATCATGTAACCCTTTTACTAATTACAATAAAAAATAAATAAAATATGATGTAAAAAAAGAATTTGGAATTTTAGACAATGAATATGATTGAACATGTTTCTTTGGGCTTCTTTTTGTTGTTCTTGCTCTGGGATATTTCATTGCTTGAATTAACCTCCTCTATCTTTTCTTTCCAACTCCTACTTCAGCTGCACAAATGAGTTTAAGTGCTTCCTCTTTCCAGAAGCTTTTCTGACATCCCTTTACCCTGCATGTCCTCCTAGATTCGGCTGAGCCCTCCACCAGCATGCTTTCTTGGCATCCTATGCTCATACATTTTACAGCACTAATTGTATTACTGTGTTTGTTTTTACCTACCAGTATCAAACCAGTCAATAACAAGCTTTCTTGGATCCATAAGCTCATAGAAGTCTGTGTTTTACTGAGTCAGTCTTATGGGTATGCAGCCTGTGCAGGCACAAGGAGCTCTGTGTTGGGCAAGGCCTTGGCCTTATCATGTATCACTGTTGCTCTCTAGCAACCTTTTATCATGATAAAAATAGAACTGCATTTTTGTTTTGAACTCTACCTATAAATTATACAGCCATCTGCTTTCACTCATCTTAGGTATGACCAAGCCAAGTTTAGGCAACACAATAAACAATTCACAAATGAATGAAGAAAAGATGAATAAATGAGTGTATTAAGGCCCATCATTTATTGAGAGTCTATTATATCTATCTAGGGACCAGAAAAACAATGATGATGTACATTGTTCCACCTACATGTCTACGCTAAGGACAGGAAGTCATCTACAGGCAGAGTTACGGACAGGAAGCCCAGGTGGAGGGGGAGGAGGAAGGAAGGACTTTATGAACAAAGATGGGAGCCAGGAGATGTGGAGAACAGGGGTTAGCTCAGATTAGCAGAAGGGATGGTGTGATATAGCTGAAAAGTAGGTTGAAACCAGATGATAGAGACAGAGTTAAGTTGTACTTTGATGATAATGGGAGATCTGGGCACGATGGGGAGTTTTCGAGTTTTTGCTTCTATTCAAAGTTGGAAGAATCATTCAAAAATGAGATGGGCATTGGGAATGGAAACTCTTTGGACTTTTAAAAAGCCAGTGTGAGAGGCTTTCATGTGTTTCTTCACAATTCGGAGGAACTACAATGTCACAAGTCAAACTTATTTTAAAATGAAATATTTTAAGTGCAGCGAGAGGTGTAATTATTGTTGTTTTTATTTTTAAATCAGCATCTATTAATAAGAAGAAGGGGTTCATTTTGATAATTCCATAGATGCATGCAAGAGAGATCATTATTCCAATGGATATCTTAAAAAGCAATGATTCACTCAATTTACAACTTTGAAGGGGTATTTTTCAAAATGTGGCAGGTTCATGCATGATTAGGAAATGGTTGAACACAACATAAATTGCTCAGTTTCATAAAGGATCAAAGCCAAGTTGTCATGGTGTTGACTCTGTGTTAACATTTAGAACATAGTTCACAGGGCTCTGAAAAAGATAAGACAGGTGTAATCCAACCAAATCAAGTAAACTGTGACAATATTGGGGGAGGGGACCTCTAGTAGAAATAACCTGATTTGGATTTTGCAAGATCATCTAGTCCTATTTCTTTCTTGTACATGTGACATAACCAAGGAATGTAACAGTTCACTCTTCTTGGCTGACAAAGATGGTTTACAGTCAGGTCAGAATCAGAGCACTGCTGGCTGATTGAACTCTGAAGATTGTGGCTAATTTCAAGGTTTGTCAATGTCAGGCACATTTCTTTTGGGGATAAATGATGATCATGAACTCAAGCATTGTTTTAGATATAAAAAACTAAACCTTTAAGTGTGCTTTCTCTCGTCTTCTCTTGGTTTAATGGAATCTCAAAATAGAATAAACATGTTTTAGATATTCAGATATCTAAATAGACTGGCTAGCAATTTATAGCTATTTATATCTAAACATTTAAACATCAAATATCTACATAGAGTTCAGGGTCATTTTTCTTTTCTTAATGGCAGTAGATAAGTAATTAGAAGGCAAAAATAGCTACAAGAAAAATGTAGGAGAAAAAATATATTTTGCTTAAAGTAAACTAGCTTTTACTATGGTTCTGTGAGATCAGGAAAAAGCATTTTGAAGCAGTTGCTCAGGTGATAAACCCTGCCCAGATCAGAGATTGTATTAAGCTCTAAGAGAGGAATGATGCAAGATGCAGGAGTCTTTCCATGGGGTAGGTTTCATTTCTGACATTGGTAGGTTGCATACAATTCCCTCAGAAAAATGTTATCTTACAAATTTGAACTCAAAATATGTTTGAATACTGAGCAGACTTGTTTTATGATTGGGAATACAGCTGTTAAAGAGTCATGTGTGTGTGTATGTGTGTGTGTGTGTGCCCGCGGGTGCGCGTGTGTGTTCGGAAAGGAGCTTAGAGTCCAGTAGGGAAGGACAAAAGTCCTTATGAGAAAGTGTTCACAATTAGGTAGAAGCTCTATGGCAAACCTGAGTTCTGAATATGATTACCATGGAAAGGAGTAGTGTATTGCCGGGTTTCGAGAGTTAGAAAGGCTTTTCTAGAGGAAGTGATGGCTTTGTGAGGTGGGGCTGGAGGAAGAACAGGAAAAGATTTGACAGGGAAGGGGGTCCAGACAACAGGACAGCATGTACAAAGCCCTGGGCCAGGGACACAGAGTGCCAGACCCTCTGTCCACATATCCATGAACCTCATGTGTTTCCTGTATTTTAGTCCATTTTTGTTGCTGTAACAAAACACTAGACTCTGTACATGATAAAGAAGTGAGGTTTTGTTTGGCACACAGATCTGCAAGTTACAAAAACATGGACCCTATATCTGCTCTGCTTCTGGTGACAGACTATCATGTGCATTGCATAATATTGTGACAGAGAGATGAGTATGTTGAGACTATGTGTGTCTGGAAGATGGTGACTGACCCACTTTATAACAACTTATTAAAAAACCCACACGTGTATTTCTCACAGTTTGAAGGCTGGGAAGCCTATAACCAGGTAACTAGCAAATATGATGTCTCAGAGTTGAATTTGGTTCTCTCAGAATTCTTGGTTGCAAGCAACAGATGCGGACATTGACTTATTAAGAATACTGGCAAAAGAGAGTAAACGTGATGATTGACAGCCTGTTCTTATACCTAATCCGGTCCTGTGAGACTCAACTCACCGCTTTGAGACTTAATCCCTCATGGAGAGAATTAACCCAGTCTCCTGAGAATGATATTAGTTCCTTCATAAGAATGATGCCTCTATGACCTAATCACCTCCTACCCAGGTCCACTTCTTTAAAATTCCATGCTTTATCAAATAGCCAGCACGTAAGTCTCTAAGGGACAAAGCATATGCAAATCACCCTGTGTCATGAATCAAAGGCTTCTACTCTCTCCTGTATCTATGAACTTTAAAAGATTCAGTAAGATTTATGAAAAGATTGCAGAGCTGCAAATGCAGAATCATAGACAAATATAAGATCAGGAATGAAAGGAGCTGGTCCATAGACTTGATTTCAACTCTCATTGCTTAGCTGACCTTAGACAGGCCATTAATCACTTAGGGCTTCATTTTCTTATCTGTTATATGGGATAATTATGCCTGCCTACATCACAGATTCCTTTTGTTGTTCGTTGTTAACCAAATCCCAAGTGCTATATACTTAATAGATTTTACATACACCCACGCCTGTGTTTGTGCGCACAGACACACATGCATGCATGCACGTATGCATGAAGTTCTATAGTCCATTAAATATTATGGAAACTCTTGGTGGCACACACCTGTAATCTCAGTGCATGGGAGGTGGAGAAAGGAGAGTCACAACTTCAAGGCCTGCCTGGGCTACATGTTAAGATCCTGTCTCAAAATAAAATGAAAACAACAACAACCACAACAAATAAGACAACAAAAAAGTTGGCTATAATAATTCTTATGTGCTAAATGTTTTTTCCTCATTAATTGAAAACAGATGTCTTTCCCGCAACATACCCTCATGTTGTTACACAGGGACTCAAGATGCCCTCTTTCCCCTACCTCCCTTCCGTCTTCCTGTTCTTTTCTCTCTTGTTTCTCCTTAGCTTCTGCCTTGGGCACACATCCTCTTCTACTTGCATTAAAACTATTCTGATACACCCAGCTTCTGTGAGGATACAGATGTTCCCATTGGCGGCTATTAAAAAATTCCGTCCTCACATCTTTCCTTAAATCTGGGAAAGCCTGGATAATGCCCTGTGGCTAGATCAAAAAATTGAGTCTTTTTTTTTTTACTTCCACTTGGCAAATATTAATCACAGAGAACAAATAGTAGCTTTGAGTTTTACCAATTACTTTTCTTAAACAGACACTAAATATTGGATGGTTGGGTACAGACTTCTGTTAAAAATTTTTTAAAAATTGAGTCTTAATGTGAAGTGACATATGTTCTCCTATTCTCTATTTCCATTTTCCTGTTGGTGAAAGTTTTAGTTTTGTTTGTTATTAAGGCTGATCTGGTTATCATAAAATATGAACTTTCACATTTTTGTTATTTTCTGTGTTACAAATGTCTAAATATTTGACATGAAATATTTAGATTTGAATGCAAGATTCAAAAAGTCTATTAAAAATCCAGCCATTTATGACCAACAGTATTAACCAGATATTATCCACTCTCTTCCATCATATTTCTAGTAAAAGTCATGTGTCTGAGATCCCTTTGGGTTATCTGACCCAAGGAACTACACAGATAGGATCTGAGTTCAGCTCTATGTTATAAGGCAACAGAATTGATATTGCTTCCCCAAGGATTCTGCCAAACTTCCCTCAACCTTTCCTCCCATCTTGCCTCAGCTTCATCTTTTCCTGTCTGGCAATGGGTTTCTCTGGACTGCTTTTGTTCCACTGGAGTGTTTGAGCATCTGCAAATGCCTGCCTGACCTGCCTGAACATTGCCTCTCCTGTGCGGCTTCCTTTCCTCTCTGTTTCTCTGTCTGTCAGAGAAGAAAGAAGGTTGATTCACTCAGCATCAAGCCTATCAGAAAAGACATCCCCAGAAGCCTCTGGCTCTAAATTTCATCTTAGTGATTCATCTGGGAGACACCTGATGGATTCACATCAGGCGACTGTGGTTCTTCTGGGTCACCATGGACAGAATGCTTGTGTAATAGAGTTGAAATGCTAAAATCCGCCCACGTCAACACAACAATCTGATAGCCCTTTTCTGATTGGGGCATCTACTGTTTGCATGGGTACCATGAAAACTGATAGTAGAGGGATGTGGACGACACAGTACTTTGTGTGTGACTGGAATGTAATGTTTAATAGTGTGTTCATCTGACCAGCCTTGTCTGTATTCTTTCTTTCACTTGCTCCCAGCTTAGCATCATCCCTCCACCACAACCACATGCAGAGAAACTTGTGTTAGCCTTTATCCAACATTTCTCTCCCTCCTGGCTGGGTTCTGCCATCAAATTGGACCTGCCCTCTCTTCTGCTCCCCTCCACTGGCTTCTCAATCACTGTGTCTTTAGACACAGTCTTTGATTTACAAATAATTATATGGACCTCTAGTTTATTAGAGCAAGTCTAATATGTTTCCCAAACCTTTGCAGATGCCCTGGAATGCTGTTGCTGTGATGGTGTGGAAAGTGGACATAAAATATATACTTGTATGTGACTTTAGAAGAGCTTAATAAGCTCGGTGAGCTCTTACTTTCTAAGCCACTTTGGCTATGAACAATAGGCATTGATGGTTAGAAGGGATGAAGATGAGTAGTGTTATCCTGGTCTTGCTACTAGATTATAATGAGACCAAAAATGTAGACCAAATTCTGCCTTAAATGTTCATATTTATTGTAGTTAATGAACATTGTGAGTAAGCAAGAACAATAACCTATAGAATTTAGTAAATCCATTTAATATCCACACTGTTTTATCTTTTAGATTATTTGACAATGCCAATAAGACCTCAGGGCAGCACTGTACAGTGGCTGGCATCAGTTAACAAGATACTATGCCTTTTGAAGTGCCATTTGACACAATGGCACAGGTTACAAATGTCACTGAATTCTTCTCATTTTGTACAGTTGAAGGAAGTAGCTCTAGTATATTTCAGCTGATCCAGACATGAAGACCATTTTCACCTGTGGAATTGTGATTCCATTGGTTAGGATCTGCTAAGCTAATTTAAATACAGCATTGTCACCGATGAAAAGCAAGTCATTCATGTCAATGGTGGTATTGATAGGAGATGATAGCTGGACTACTGGGGAGGCATCTATAAAACTCTGCTTTTACAACTGCATGCTTATGGATGCTGGGTATGTGATAGCTATAGCAACTGATTATTCTAGGGGTATAGTTCAAAGGCACCCACTTGAAGCATATTATGATGGAAGTATGTGACAGAGAATATATTTGATTCAGAAGATAAAGCAAAAAAATAATTGTTTTCAGTATTCTATGTGAAGTAGTCAGAGCAAAACAAAATTAGAAAGGCCCATATGAGCCAAGTTCTTGAGGTGTCATTGAACCTAGAAGGCTGACTTGATAGAGAAACAGTAGGGCAGTTTGTTCTATGGAGGCATTCTTTCTTCAGAATTCTTGAGTCAAATGCTCTTTCATTTTTTCTTGCTTATCAGGTTATCCTCCACAGATTTATAGAAGTTGATTATATTGGGTCAGTTGTGATGATTTCGTTTGGAATGCAAGCCTAGACTTGATTCAAAGTTGTGTATTTTAAAAGAAGGAGTAGAATGTCTGCACTGAGCCAGCCTCGGATGTGAAGATGTCATTCTCAGTGAGTCAGGATGATGCTCACCGTTTTTTATGGTTTGAGGGTCCTGTGATTGTCGGCCTGGGATAAACTAGAGCAACAGGAAGTGCTGAGAGGATTAATGCCCGGAAGGAGAGCATTAGTGTAAAAGTAACTTAAGGAAAGTAAAGAGTTTTCAAGTAGCACCTATGAGAGATTATGGTGTCTGTGTTGATAATAATGAAGCTAAAATGAGATGGATAGATTTTGCAGGATGTGAAGGGTGGGTGATGAAGGAAAAGAACCATTAATTATGGACTTTCAGCTTTTGGCTTGAATAAAGTGGGTAAAACATCATTTGTTTAACAGGGGTGGGGGGAAATCTTAGGAAAAACAGAAAGATTTTCAGGGTCAATAGGGTCAGATGGAAGAAAGAGTTTAGTTTGGCTTGTTCATGTATTTTTGATACTTGTTAGACCACAAGGAAACTGGCAAGTCTACAGAAGGAAGATCATAAATCCATGTAAGATTCTTGTGAGAAATAGGATTGAATTAGGTCCGTGGAGTCTAAGTGGAGTCCCTACACCAAATCTGTTATAGAATGTAATCTTAGGTAACTAAATAGGATATGCAATAATGAACTTTTAGGGTAGGTCAGTTCCATTCTGTTGCATGCTGGGTAAGTGCTCTACCAGTGAGTTATAGCCTTGATCTATGGAAATAACATTTTTTGGAATAGCTTTAAAAATTATAGTGTAGGTTTTTAGAGAAAGTTGTCAGTAAGCCAGTTTTTCCAGTGGCAGTTCCATAAAAGCATAGTTTGCCTATAGACACTTTATTGTTGTTCTTCAGCCATGTTTGAGAACATTTTGTTTTGGATTTCTCTTGTCCCTTAGATAGAAAACGATTCTATCTTCCAGGAGTCTTAAAATAAAGTAACTTCTATTGATAATCAGGTAACCAATGTGCTTAATAACCTTCTCTGGTCTAACCTGGAAATCTATTTTGTAAGTTATTATTTTTCTAATGAAAGAGTTTCAAATTAAAAAATATATTTTAGATAACCTTTGAGAACATAGTCTGCTAGTAAAACAGAGACTTCCTGTACTTCCCTTTTGTTCCTTCTTTTTCAATCAAATTTTCAGTTAAGAGGAAGTTTAGGGAAAGAGGATGTGCTGTAGGGACTCAGCTGTGTATACAGACAGAATTTTAATTGGAATATGAATCATCATGTTTAGATAGCAGAGACAAACTTGATACAGCTCTGATTCTCAAGACTGGGATTCTTTGATTCCCACCTGTGCAGGATGTTTTTTCTTTTTCCAGTCCTGGGGCTTGAACTCAGGGCCCGGACACTGTCCTTAAATTTTCTCAAGGCTAGTGCTCTATCACTTGAGGCATAATACCACTTCCAGCATTTTCTGTGTAGGTGGTACTGAGGAATAGAACCCAGGGCTTCGTGCATGATAGCCAAGCACTCTACCACTAGGCCACACTTTTGACCCATATGCAGTAGTTTTTAGTAGTGGGAAGTTCAAGGTCCCTGCGCTACATATTTCCAAAGGCATTATTCACAAGCTCTTATGGGAGAATTGCAGTTCCTGAAGCTGTGAATAATGGAGGCCTTAGGATGCTCCACACTGCATTACAAGATAGAGTAACAGGATCTAACAAGTGCCATGGAATAGACAGTCTTTGCTATATCATGCTTTGATACTTATTAGCTATGTGGCCTTAATCTATTTAAGAGAAACACAGTTTTTTTCCTATATAAAAAGAGAATACAGGCCAGGCACGGTGCCTCATGCCTGTAATACTAGCTGCACAGAAGGCTGAGATCTGAGGATCAAACTTCAAAGCCAGCCCAAGCACTAAAGACCATGAAATTCTTATCTCCAATTAATCTCTAGAAAACCAGAAGTGGGAATGTGGTTCAAATGGTAGGGTGGTAGCCTTGAGAGCTCAGGAACAGTGTCCAGGTCGAGAGTTCAAGCCCCGTAAGTGACGGGGGGGGAGGGGGAGAGAGGGAGAGAAGTCAGTGTCTTTATTTAAAAAATAGAAATGATTTTTATTTTTATTGTAAAGATTGAAGAAGCAGTTACAGCTACGTAAGTAAGGTAATGATTACATTTCCTTTTAGACACTGCTACCTTCTCCTTCCTTTTCTCCTGTTCACCACTCCCTCCCAGCCCCAGATTGTGAAGTTCCCATCCAACTCAGTGTTTAGTGAGCATACTTGTTGCATTAGTTCATCCTTTGTCTTGCTGTTTCTGTGATTCCCTTTCCCTTCCATAGATCAGTTAAGCTTATATACAAGACAAAAGGCATAGAAAACTAAAACAGAAAGGAAATAACTGCCTACAGGACATAAAAAGAATCTTTTATTTCCAATTCTTGGAACTCATTTTGATAACTTCATTGTCTATGGTCCTATGTACTTAGCAATTGGGATATGATGCCCTGCTAAGAATATCATAAACATGTTCTAGTTATTACAAATGAGGAAAACCACACAACCTTTTTTTTTTAGAACTGGTTTGCTTTGCTTGATGGAATTTTTCCATGTCTTTCCATTTTTTTTTGCAAAATGAATACATTTTTGAATTCAGTTTTACCTATATGATGAAAGTAACATTTTTATAGTTTGTTGATTTACTCTTGCATTCATTCACCAAATGGTTTTTGAGCATCTACTATGTAACAGACATATGTTCCATGTGAGAGATATAATGGTAAGCAAAAGAAACATGTTTTTTCCTTCAACCACCTGAATGGGAAGTCATTTCATATGCAGTTGTCACAAAGTAGAATCATTTCCTCATTGGAGGAAGAGCTATTTAAGTGCTTTAGAGGATGATCTTAGGCTTGGTGGAGCTGGCCAGATAAGGATAGATGCAGGCAGAGGCAGCTCTGTCATTTATCCTGTTTCATTGCTTCTGATTTCCTGACACTTCTTTCACTTCGTCTTTCGTCTTGAGATACAAAAGTTTTAGACATTAAGACAAGTCTCATGTACTGGTTTCTATTAAGTCCATTTTCAGAGCAGATTCTTTTTCTCTTGCTCCCAATAATGGGGTCTTCCCAAAGTTCACTGTGCGGCCTTTTCCTCTTTCCACCTCCAATAGGTTCTTCTGCCTACTGGTTTTAACAATAACTTCTCTAGCAGTTACACATGAATCTATTTAGCAGTGGTTCTTAGCTGAGGGTGAGACATGTGATAATGTCTGGAGACATGTTTGCTTGTTTTGACTGGTAAGAGGAATGAGACCCCTGCTAAATGTCCTACAATTTATAGGACAAGTCTCACAGCAGAGAAGTCTCTTGTCCCAAATGCTCAAGATGTCAAGACTGAGATTATCTGCTCCACAGATCCTCTCATTCAAGTTCTAGTCCTTCAGTTTCCTCTGAGTCTAAGGCATTTCTATTAGCCATTTCCTTACAAAACTCATACTATTCCAGAACTAAGCCAGCTCAGTTTTCTTGTTTTCATCAATGATGATAATGGGAAGCTTTACATTCACACAGTGACCTAGTTGTCTGTGAAGATGGCCAGTCCTGAGAGATTTAGTTAATGCTGCTTTTATTCACATAGCGCCAAATCCCTCTGGTTTCTATAACTAGTATGGGAGTTTAATGCTCATGTTTCTTTCTGCTCCATGCCTTACTTACCTGCAGATATTGATGGTTTTGTTACACAAAGCTCAGCCTCTGAGCTATTTATTAAAACACCTTTACATCAGGCATTCTTGGGTTTGCTACTCTTGAAAAATACAAGAGACTAGAATTGCATGTTACAACTTTCTCTTCGCTATCCCGGTCCTCTCTATTGCTTTTGAATTACTCTTTAAGAGTTCCAGATTCTCGCTTCTTTTTTTGGAACAACAAGGTATTTATCTGAAGCTTTGCATCCACTAATCCTAAAGACCTGATTTACGCTGGGAGGGGGTGGGACGGGAGGTGTTAAAATTGTCCTACTATTGCAACACCAAGAAAAATGTCAACATAAGATAATTCTTGCTACCTCTATGATAATTTCCAGCATGTAACATTTCCTTGACTTAACATGGATGTACAGGATACCCGACTTATGAAGTCTTGCCTTACAATTTTCCTACTTTATAATAGAACTAAAACAATAGGAATGCAGTAGAAGCTGTATACTGAAACTCTGAATATTGATCTTTTTCTTGCTTAGCAGTATGTAGTACAATGCACTGTGGAGTGAGCAGCAGTCATCCACGCGACTACGTGGATAATCACCATCTTCTACAGCAGACTGTGTTGGTAAGCTGTGATACTTGGCAGCTGAGTGTATTGGTGCATATTCAACTTGTGATGATTTCCACTTTCGATGGATTTGTAGAGATGTAACCCTATCTTGAGCTGAAATAGAAATCAGTCTTCATGGATCAGTTTCAACTTCATTATTTAAACTAATTTAGGATAAAAAAAGGGATATAAAACCAGAAACGTAAATAAGTTTAGATCGCTTACATGGAAACATCTAAACTAGCCTGGCAGATCCATTCTGGGTAGGATCCCAGAATGTAACAATTATTTGTCCATCGTGGTCATCCGTTGTGGCTGCCAACCACAGTCTATTACTCTATTTTTTCTCCAATCCATTCCCTTGATACTTTTGATGTATTTTTCCTATGCTCCTGTCACATTTTTAATTCAAACCCTGCTTATGCAAGGGCTATGCTTTCATTATCCATTCCTGTCAGTATATTGAGTTTAATTGTAACATCTCTCCCTATATCATTCCCTGGGGGTCACATCCTTGTCCCGAGCCAAAGTTAGAGGACCCTCTAACTTTTGACCTCTTCCCAGTCTTGACTCTTTTGTTAGTCCGTGTTCTTAACTATTTTGTTTACAAATATTTCTTCTCTTTCCCTAGTCATTCCAGGATATGGTGACATATCTCTTTTCTGAAGTGTAATATGCAGAAGAGGCTGCACTATGGAATAGAATGACCTAATTTGTACAGCATGCATTTGGGAGTACAAAGTATATCTGTCTGTCTGCATAAAGCAGAGAATATTATGAATGAGGGTTAGTAACATTGTGAAGTAGAGAGGACAGAAGAGTTTGATAAAGAATCCATGGACATGGAGGTGCTATCAATACTCTTGGAAGAGGGCACCAAGAATTTATACTAGCAGAGATGCTAATTAGAAAAGTCATCAAACTGCTCTTTGATCTCAGTTATCACTGAGATTAATCCTAGTGAGATTAGAAACTTTCTATAAATGGAGACCTAGAGTTAAGCCCCCAGTGCAATGTTGTGTTGATGAAATATCAATTGGGTTTGTTGGTTTTTCTATTCAGAAATACTCAAGGAAGTTAGTTCCTGAAGGGGAATATATTTTAATTAGTAGGCCATGATTGTCTGGCTATTAAAAGAGGAATAAACACAGATGAAAAGGAAAACAGAATGTCTAAAGAGAAGGAAAAGATTTTTGTCTCTCCTCCCTTTGTTTTACTCATGTTCCTAGCTGATGTCTAATTGTTCCAATGCATGCAAACATGCTTCTTGTCAGCACTTCAGTTGCAGAACTTGTTCCAACTCTGTTCAATTTTTGCTTCCCATGTTCAAATTTTTCCAGCTAAGTAAACCTCATGCAATCACATCAAGGGTCTCTATTTAAATCTAAACTGTGGTCATGCTAAGATTTAGCTGTGTTGTAATGGTCAGATGAATTTGAAAATAGATAAGGGGCTCCAGATACTCCCTAAAACCCAGGTTAGAAACAATGAGCCATACAAGAGGAATGTGGTATTGTTCACTTCTTTGTTAAGGTCAGAAAGGCCAGAATGGGGAAGGGGAATGAGTCTGAAAAATGCAGGCTACAGTCCAGCCCATACCACAAAAAGTCCTGCTCATATTAATATCTTAGACAAATTAGATATGGGATAAATATGGGTAAAACACACGTTTCCTTAGGAACCCATGGTAGGTTGCAGAACACAGTCTCCACTGCACTACTAAGGCTGCCTCAGCAGGAGTAGAAGTGCATAAACTACAGCCATTTCACTATTCATACAGCCAGTAACAGGCCTCCTTAGATTGGCAGCGTATTTGGGAGTGCTGACAACATGGCAGCCATGCTTGGCATCATCATTAGCAACTGCCAATTCAGAAGAAAATCATGGAAACCCAAACAGTTAAATGACTTAATAACTCATTTTTTTTCTGGGTGCTGGTGGCTCATGCCTATAATCCTAGCTATTCAGGAGGCTGAGATCTGAGGATTGCTGTTCAAAGCCAGCTCAGGCTGGAAAGTCCATGAGGCTTTTATCTGTAACAACCAGAAAACCGGAAATGGTACTGTGGCTCAAAGTGGTAGAGCACTAGCCTAGAGCAAAAGAGCTCAGAGAGAGTACCCAGGCCTGACTGAGTTCAAGCTCCACAATGGACCAAAACAAACAGCAAAACATCTTACTCCTAGCCTCAAATAGGAGGCATGCTCTGAGGTCAGGATTTTCACCAGCAGGACTAACTTGTGTCTGTATGTTTCTGTAGCTAGCCTTATACTCACTTATTAAATGAAGAGGGCTTTCTAAGTAATACTCAAGTTGGCTGGTGGTAGGTGATACTTAAAGCTACCCAGACGCATCTTTTCTTTTAATAGAAGAAAAATGTGAGTCTTGTAAAAACCTGAGAGCTGTTCAAGTTCAGAAGGAAAATTTGGCTCAGAATTTTGGTCTTCTGATTCTTAACCTGGTACTCTGCAGTAAACATTATATCGTTAATTTATTAGATGGGAGCCCTCTAGGACACCTAGGGCAGGAGTTTCAGTGGGCATTTTTGTTGAACAGGGTGGGATTTTTTTTTTTGCATAAAGAGAAACTGAGGTGTGGAATTAAATCAACCAGATCTGTGTGATAACTTAGATCCTGTCTTGATGCCGTGTTACTCCTTGCTGTTTGTTCTTCCTATGACTCCCTAGTAAGGATGCAGACTTCTGAGTATCCTCTTCAGTGACTGCTAATGTTTCACTCTTCATAGGTGTTGACTGTCCTGTACATGTAAGTACTAGATCAAATGTTAATTTCTCACTTCTGCTAAGATGTTCTTGGCATGAGATGTTTCAAACAAACCTTGAGATTTAAACAGACTGTTCTAGGTACAATGGATAGGGAGTTTCTTTAATAGAACTGTAGCTTAGTAAAAGCGTTAGAAAAGGTGATAATTGGGTACAATTTAACCACAGAGGTTTTCCTCTTATAAATATTCTCTTTTTTTTCCCCACCAAAGAAACTGACTACTCAGAGCCAAATGTTACTGTGTAATAGAAGAGATTTAAAAATAGATCAAAGAGTATGTGGAACTTTCCTAGTCTCCTATCTGCAGAAAAAGAGAATAGAAACCTTGTAGGGTTTGGAAGAGAGTAGCTCAAGGGCAAAACCTATCTTTGAAGTTTCATGTTTCATTTTTAAAATTTTGTGTAAAGTTTCCATTCCCACAGTAGACATCTGCGTTTTAAAATTAAAGTGTCTTTGGGGGGTTTAGACTAGAAAAATACACCCGCATAATAGACGAGTGTCATCTACTTTCTCAGATACCTCATCTTATCCCGAAGTCAACATATCCATGGGAGACACCAGACATAACCATTTCCCCCACAATGTCTGATGGCCATTTGAGAAAACTCTGCTAGTCCTATGTTTTCCTAGGCAAGTAGAGTTAGAAGGTCATATCCCATGCGCATGTCATGCTCAGGGTCAGCCACACAATGTAGAGATTGAGTTTGTAGACAAAATAGACTATGGCTTGAGGATTTTGGAACATTTGGAGGTTAGCATAGCAAAGTGGTTAAGGACAGGGTTTTATATCTACGGAACCAACATTCAAATACCAACCTGGATGATAATAGTGCTACCAGTTTAAGGGAATTATTTAGTGATTCAAATCTAAGATTCAGAGAGATTAGGAATATAAGCATTAAAGTACTTAGAACAATATCTAGTATATTGTAAATGTTCAAAAATAGTAACTATTTTTTTTCTTCTAGTCCTGGAGCTTCAACACAGGGTCTGGGTACTGTCCCTGAGCTTCTTTTGCTCAAGGCTAGGCCTTGAGCCACAATGCCACTTCTGGCTTTTTTTTTTTCTGTGATACTGAGGAACTGAACCCAGGACTTCATACATGCTAGGCAAGCACTCTACCACGAAGCCACACTCTCACACTCCTATGTAACATGGTTTTCAGACTAGTAGATTTATTTTGAATGAAAAATTTTAAAAATACATAGTTAAGAGCATGACACATGATGATTGCCTCTGAAATGGGGAATAATCTGTAAGGTTAAAAGTATTTGAATAAAATCTATGAGTTCTGGAACCCTGAAACAAAATTATGGGTGAATGATTAGAAATGTTCTATCAGATGGATCTGATGCTTGGCATAGTGAAACAATACATTATGTTGCAGGAAAAATCCCTGCAAATACAGACATAAGCTCTGTGAGAAGGTACTTAATGAACTATAGAAATTTCTCCTCTCTTAGAAAAGTACCAAATCCTCCCATGCTGAATGCCCAATTGTTGATAAACAGTGTAAAATTCAAGCAAACATGAATATAAAAAATTTGGTAAGAGCAGAAAATTTCAGAAGTGAAGTGTGAAAACTGGATATTTAGGAATGCCAATGAAAAGGATAGTTATTATAATAATTGATTTAAAATGTAAAGAGGTCCTATAGAGACAGTTTCTGATGTAGACTTGGTCTCTGGCATGGCAACGTACACTTTCAATTTACAAAAATTAGCGGAGCTGGGTGTTATGTAATATGCTATGATAATGTTGCTAGAATGTCTTCTCAGGAAATCTACAAGGAAAGACTTTCTATATTCCTTCTTCAATTTTAATAGAAACTTGATCCTTCTAGTTCCTCTACGTTCTTTACATTTATCAGATAAATTATTTCATTAGCTCTTCCACCCTTGCTAATTGGACAACTATGATACTGAGAAGATAGTACATCTTGTGTTTCTGAGAAACCAAGCAATTCTAGTGTTATTTAGAAAGAAAGAATATGTTGATTAGAAACCCCTGAAGCTAGAGACACATATTTCTTGATGGGATTAGCACAGCTTGGTGAGAAAAGAAGACATTAGCACTTACCAGGCTCTCACCCTGACTTGGTTAGAATAGGTGCAAGACTTAGTTGGGGCCCCAGTTTTTAGAGACATTAATAATGCTCACAGCATAGTCCCATAGGGAGATGAGTCACACCCTGAGGGTTACTGTCAACAGAGGCCCTCCTCTAGCAGCTTTCCCTGGAGCACGCAAATTTGATCTAATAGACAGCAACTCAAGGAAAATAATTTTCATGATTTGTTCACAGTCACACACTAGGAAAGATTCAGGGAATTATCATAAATATTCATATTTAGGAAATTTCCATGAATACTCAGTGCACAGCAAAAAGATATGGAGGTCTCTCTCTCTTTTTTTCCCAAGTTGCTGCTCCAAGTGAGAGAAAAGAGTGGAGGTAGATGGAGAGGGACAAAGCAAATATTCTGTGCAGCCCTTGTTGGACAATCTACCTCACCTGTATTTGCAGGACTGTAATCCAACCAGATGGTTGCCTGTCCTTCCTGATGCATCTAATTAGATGTGGATTAATGCTTCCTTGGTTTATGATACTTGATCTCCAATATTTATGGAGTTTACAAAGCAGACAAGCCCTTGAAGCCCTTTAGATTTCCTGTGAAGCCCTTGAAGTCAGAGTGAAGGCGCAAAAATACAGCATTAGGAATTGTGTTGATACTGAGATTAAAAGCAGTTTCAGAGCCTTGGAGGACTAAAAAGACGTTTTCATTGAGGAACTGCACGCTGGCATTTGAATCCTAGGTCTAATTAGGGGTGGAAAAGTAGATTAAGATATTAAAATTCTCTATGCTTACAGTTTTAAATGTTAATAATATTTATGACATTAACCAGAAAATTATGCCGAAATCCCATTATCCAAATTCTCAAAGGAGTTATCTTAATCTTTGATTTCTTGCAATGCAAACTTAGATGCACAGGTACTTTTCACATAGGAGTTATTACACTACATAAGCAAGTCTGTATTGCAGTTTTGAATGCCCACATACATACTCACTGTCTCTTGCCATGTGATATACCGTGTCAGTTTAGATGTGTCAACCAACAGATGTAGTCTCTTTACCTTGTGTCTCCAGGACTGTAAGGCCCAATCAACCTCTTTTTCTTTATGATTTGTAAATTATAATCCATATAACACAAGAGCAAGAGCTACCATCATGCAACTAGATGTTCATCTTTGAAGGAGTTATTTCTATGGTTTTTTTCATTCCTAGCTCATCACTCCTTGCCTACTGTAAATATTAGGGTTTCAACTGTGTTCCACTCCCATTTCTTTCTTTTTATCTTTATCTTTTCTTTTCTTTTTGTTTTTGTTGGAAGGACTTGAACTCTGGGCCTGGGCACTATCCCTGAGCTCTTCAGCTCAAGGCTATCACATATCCCTTGAGCAACAGCACCACTTCTAGTTTTGTGGTGATTAATTAGAGATAAAAGTCTCATGGACTTTAGTGCCTGGGCTGGCTTTGAACCATGATCCTCAGATCTCAGCCTCCTGAGTAGGTAGGATTACGGGTGTGAGTCCCCGGTGTCCAGCTTCCACTCCCATTTCTATGTTAAAGTCCTAATCCCTACTGTCTCTACATCTGTGAAAGGGTGCTTGCTGTATAATTAGTGAACATGAAGACAAAGTCATGGAGGTAGATTTGATCCAGTTAGATCGATGTCATGTGTAGAGGAGGAAACCAGCACATAGGGAAGATGAAGTGAAGATCCAGGGAAGAGAAAGACCCTGCAAGGCACAGAGAGGCCTGAACAGATATTTCTCTTAGCCCTCTGCAGCAATCAACTCTGCTGACACCTTCCTTTCACACTTCTGGTGTCTGGAATTATGCAGCAATTTCAGTGATTAAAGTCATCCATTTTGGAGCTTTGTTACTGCAGACTAAGTAAACTTGTGTAGCATGGCTGCCGTGGTGCCAGATGCAGGAATGGTTTATGTTGCTTCACTGTGCCATCAAGAGGGAGCCCACCTATTCACAAAGGGAAAGAAGTGAATGCCAGATCATGAAGTGAGGCCAGATAAATACACAATATTTTGAGGTACTGTGCTGAACTTTACACATAAAAACATTTGCCAAAAATGGATGTTGACTGAGAATAGTCTAGCTAGTATTTCAGCCCTTGGCCTCTTCCCAGGGACATGTTTTTCCATACAGTTATCAGAGTGATATTTTGGAAATTAAAAAAAAAATATGCATCTGATCACCCTTCATTTCTATTATAGAGCCTCCAACAGCTTCAAGTCATATTGAAACGAAATTCTAAGTTTGTCTAAGTTGATCTAGTCCTATAAGTGTTGGCTTGTCCTAATTTCAACAACTTTATTCTGCCTTCTCTTCCTAGCTCCCTCTACTTCACACCTGTTGGATTATTTGTTGTTTTCTCAGACTTCTATGTGGTTTCTATCTCCGAATCTTTGCAAGTACTTTTTATGCATCTATCTATGTCTCTCTGTCTCTCTGTCTCTCTCTCATCTATCTGTCATCCACATAACTATGCATCACCTATATCTCTGTGTTTTAATTTCTTACTTTATTCTGTCCTCCACTCAAATAGTGCCCCCTAAGAAAGGACCTGCCTGGTCATGCTTTATGAATCTTACACACCTCGGACAGTGCCTACTACACAGATATACTAAAATGCTATTTGCTGAATGAATGAGTGAATGAATGAGTAGTTGATTTCAAATGTAATATGCTTCTATTTCTTGAGAGTACTTGGTCAGATGAGTTAAAAAATGACCCAGAACTAGAAGAGAGTTGAAAAATTAAAAGGCTATAAAATTGATATATAAATACTTCTGTTTACAAGCATTTCAGAAAAGTGTTGCTCAAAGCTACATTAATAAAAAATACACACATCAAGTAAATGGCATGTAATTAACTTTTTTTTTTTGCCAGTCCTGGGCGTGAGCTCAGGGCCTGAGCACTGTCTTTGGACTTTCTCAAGGCTAGAGCTCTACCACTTGAGCCTCAGCACCACTTCTGGCTTTTTTCTATGTATGTGGTACCGAGGAATCGAACTCGGGTCTTCGTGCAGGCTAGGCAAGCACTCAACCACTAGGCCAAACTCCCGGCCCCTAATTTATTTTTTAAAAATATTAATTGGCTTTAATAGAGAGATAAAGAAGGAAAGAGCAGCAGACATTTGCTCTTCAACAAGATGCAATAATCTTACAGAGAGTCTCTGTGGAGTGAGTTGGAGTAGAAGTGAAAAACTGACCATTGTTCATGTCTCATTTCCTAAAGTCTCTTTTGATTATGAGCAGTTCACACTATAGTAAATAAATATTTGATGTATTGAATACATGCACCTTCTTTTGGTAAATGTATTCTATTACATTTAATTATACTATTTGAAAAACCTCAAAAACTGAAAGTGGTGAGCCCATCTCAGTCTTTGAGAAACTCTAGGTTTCAGAGTTGAAGTGTTTAGTCTTTAACTTAATGAAGTCTCTCCTATTAGCTATATGTATTGTAATTGTTTGAAAAGAAGCACCTATAGGACACTCCTACTGTGATGTAGTCAACACTGTCTCAACATTCTGCACCCATTCTAGCTCCCAGAAAACCTCTGTGCTGTCTCTCCATTGACACTACTCTTAATTTTGTACTTTAGAAGTGAGTAAACAAAATAAACAGAAATACTAGATCACAGGGGTATGGATTGCTCCTTTCAATATATGTGAAAAGTGAGGCACTAAGAAATTGAGAGTGTATGATTTAGATCAAATAACAAGTATGAAACCAAATAGGAAGATATTGACATTATGTACTGACAATAAGTATATTTACTCATGTAAACATATACCAACGAAAATGTAATTTCTCAAATAAGAAATACAGTTCTATCTTTTTCTGAGTCAACTATCTCTGAATTGTCATATTCTCTTTGGATATCATGTTTCTTCCTGAGGCTTTATGTCCTTGGGGGTTTGGAACTGCCTAGAGTTATCAGTGTTATTTGTCTAACACCACATGAGTGGTGCCTTGTCAGCTGATGGGTGATTGAGGTTAGGCGGATTTCATAACCTTGCACTCTGTTATCAGGCAGGTAAAAGAAATGCCAGCAGAAATGGTATCCTGCAATCTAGGCTGTGAGACAGAACTGTGTAGGTCAATCAACTCTCAGATAAGTCCAGCTGTTTAATCACCTCAGTATGATTTCTGGATATATCTAGCACTTACCCATCAAGTGTTTGCTATATATTTAACTCCCTGTGTTTTAAAACTTCATAGATTGGTGAGAATGGAAAAGATAGAAATGAGGGCCGGGAGTTTGGCCTAGTGGTAGAGTGCTTGCCTAGCATGCACGAAGGGCCAGGTTCAATTCTACAGTACCAGATAGAAAAAAGCCGAAAGTGGTGCTGAGGGTCAAGTGGTAGAGCTCTGGCCTTGAGAAAGTCCAAGGACAGCGCTCAGGCCCTGAGCTCAAGCCCAGGACTGGAAAAAAAAAAAGAGAGAGAGAGAGAGAAAGAAATGAGTCAATACATTAAGTGTTAAAGTAGAAATGGTTGAGTGGACCTGTGTGTGTGTGTGTGTGTGTGTGTGTGTGTGCGTGTGCGTGTATTTATCTGCAAGTTTGTATATACACACGGAGGGAGAGTAGAGTGGTAAAGGAAGTGGAATGGTTAAAAATGACTCTGACTGGAGAAACTCTCTGAATACTATTTCCAACATTTCCCAGAGACAGAAAGTGAAAGAAAAGAAAGGAGAGAAGGAGGATTGCTTTAACACTGTCAACAGTGTGTTTAACATGAAGGCAATATATAACAATGGAAATGATCAGGAGGCATTTAGGCTGATCTAGTGTTCAGTGGTGGATGCTGGCACTTTGAATTTGATAGTTTCTGTGGAGAACTGAGATAATCATTTCTATTGTTTATAAACTACTCAAGCTGTTTTGAAATATTTTGTTATAGCAGCCTGAATGGATTAAGAGGATATGTTAACAACAAATATTTGAATAATGATGATTAGTCAAAATAAATTGATATCAGCCATGGTATAGAATATATCTATGTTTATGGCTATTCGTGCCTATTTCTTTATATCTGTTGAATTAATTTATATTGTCTATAGATTACCAAAGTCTACATCTATAGCTATCTCTATCTAAAGATGCTTATTTAAGGAATCAGCTTATTTAACTGCAGAAATGGACAATGTCACATGTGTAGGATAGTCTGCTTGCTTGGTGTTCCCATGTAGGAGGGGGAACTGCAGCCCACAGGAAGAATTTCTTCTACTTTCTTGAGGCCTTTCAAGTGATTGGATGAGGCCCACCCAGAATACCAAGGATAATCTCCTTGTCTAAACTCATCTGATTATTTTTTTTAAAAAAATGAGTTATATTTTTTATTTCATTATCTTTAAGTAGTTGTACAAAGGAGTTGCCATTTAGCAAAGCAGGTTAGAAATACAGTAAATCTTGATCAATGTTACCTCTTTCAGTATTCTTTAACAGAATCCTCCTTTTTTAATTAAAGAATTTATTAACATTGATTTTTTACATCATATTTCAAATGACATGTTTAACAATCAAGTGTTCAAGATGGGAATCTCTGTATACAATCACTGGCACTTAGTTTTTAGAACATAATCAAAATTAGGCTAAGGGTTTATATATTATAGATACATATTAATTTATGAAATAAAACAGGTCTATAGAGTCATAGATTTTTAAGTCTATGTAGTTATGTTTATATTTCCAATACCATGTCCATAGCTTTGGGTATGCAAATATTGAGTCCTCACTCTTGTACTGTTTGGATCTAATAGTCACATATTAAGGATACCATGCGCCTTTTGTTCCTTTGGTCTTGACTTGTCTCACTCAACATGATTTGCTCTAGATTCATCCATTTCCCTACAAATGCCATTATTTTATCTTGTCTGTTGGCTATGTAGAATTCCATTGCATATATATACCACATTGTCTGTATCCATTCATCTGCAGTAGGGCATCTGGATTGTTTCCATCGCCTGGCTATTGTGCATAGTGCAGAGATGAACATAGCTGAGCAGGTGTGCTTATCATATCTTGGGTTATGATGTTCAGGGTGGATGCTCAGGAGTGGTATGGTGGGATCGTAGGGACGGTCAATTTTCAGTTCTTGAAGAAACCTCCACACTGCTTTCCAGAGTGGCTGAACTTTCTTACAGTCCCACCAGCAGTGCAGGGATTCTCCACAACCCTTCCAGCAACTGTCATTGTCTGAGTTCAAAATCTTGGCCATACTTGTTGTCTTTCAGTATTCTTATTCATCCCTTCCAACCTACTCCTCTTGATTTTTTTAATTTTGTAGGATATACATTGTGTCCTTGACTGCATTCTCCTTGCCTTTCTACTCTTCATTCATCTTGGTAACTATCTATAAAACAGATTTGTAGTTATCCTATACTAGTGTTTAATGAAATTATGGGGTAGTATAGAACAGTTTATAGAAAGTACAGCCATAGGAAACTAGATTTCACAGGTACATTGTGACTAATTAAGTGCTATGATATTTGACCACTATTAATAAGTTATAAATAATAATCCTTTCAAAAGAGTACACACCTATTTGTTGACAGAGATAGACAATTGAAGGATAGTTTCAGTTTCATGAGTATAGTAAGTGATTCAGTTAAAAAGCACAATGAGAATACAGGGAAGGCATAAACCTAGAGGTGCTTAAGGAGAAAAACTGAATTAGACAAAACCATAATTTTCACTGTTCTGGTATTTTTTTTGCCAGTCCTGGGCTTGAGCTCAGGGCTTGAGCACTGTCCTTGGACTTTCTCAAGGCTAGAGCTCTACCACTTGAGCCTCAGCACCACTTCTGGCTTTTTTCTATGTACATGGTACCGAGGAATCAAACCCAGGTCTTTGTGCATGCTAGGCAAGCACTCTACCACTAGGCCAAACTCCCAGCCTGTTCTGGTATTTTTACATCCACAATTTCATTAAATTCTTACAACTCTAGGAATTAGACAGTATGAGCCATATTTTATAAACAAGAAACTAATGATATGTGACTGAGAGACTTCATAAGTGACTAGAAGTTATTATTTTTTCCAAATATCTTTATTGTATTTAATAGAAGGGTTACATTATATTCACCACATAGGAGTGCATTACTTCACAAACATTGATAGCCTTTCTCATGTCATGGTCCCTATTTCCCTCCCCCCTCCCCCCCACCACACCCATCTTGATTTCCCCCTTCCCTATCCAATTTCACATAACCAATTAAGCTATATGAAATATATCAGATAACAAGTTGAAATATTATAACAATATGAGATAACCAAGGGACAGCAAAAGACATGAGAGATAACATAGTACATTAAGTACAACAATCACTCATCATATAGCTTTTGTTTCTATATCCTGGAGGTCCTTACATTTAGCGTCATACTATATGGCCTTATGTATCTAGATTTTGTTCTATTGTAAATCTCTGCTAGGAGAGCCGAAGGTTCCTACTGATTATGACAAATGAGGGAAACCATTGAGCCTATGTTCCTTTGAGTCTGGCTTACTTCACTTAATATGATTTTTTCTAAGTCTTTCCATTTCCTTACAAATGGGGCAATGTCATTGTTTCTGACAGCAACATAGAATTCTATTGTGTATAAATACCACATCTTGTTGATCCACTCATCAACTGAGGGACATCTAGGTTGGTTCCCTATCTTTGCTATTGTAAATAGTGCTGCAATGAACATCTTTGTGCTAGTGGATATAGTATGTCCTTGTTTCTGGATGATTGGGGTAAATGCCAAGTAGTGGAATTGTTGGGTCATAGGGGAGTTCTATGTTTAGTCTTTTGAGGAACTGCCATACTGCTTTCCATGGTGGTTGAATGAGTTTGCACTCCCACCAACAGTGTAGTAGTGATCCCTCCTGGCCACATCCCTGCCAACATCTATTGTTACTAGAATTCTAGATCCTGGCCATTCTAATTGGGGTGAGGTGGAATCTTAGAGTTGTTTTGATTTGCATTTCTTTTATGACAAGAGATGTCAACCATTTCTTCATGTGTCAATAGGCCATTTTTATTTCTTCTTCAGAGAAGATTCTCTTTAAGTCTTTGGTCCATTTTTTTAATGGGATGGTTGTTTCTTTGGATATTAGTTTTGGAGTGATTCAATTTTTTGAGTTGTTAATATATTTTAGATATGAGGCCTTTGTCTCTTGTATGGTTAGTGAAGTTCTTCTCCCACTTTGTAGACTTTCTACTTAATTTGCTAGCTATGTCCTTTGCCATACAGAAGCTCTACATTTTAATGCAGTCTCACTTATCCAGACTTTCTCTGATTTATTGTGTTTCTTGGTCCTTATTAAGAAAGTTTCAACTTGTGCCAAGGAGACCTAGTGTATCTCCTATTTATTCTTGTAAAGTTTTCAGTGTATCAGTTTTTATTCAAGGTCTTTGATCCATTTGGAGTTAATCCTAGTGCAGGGTGACAAAGAAGGATCCAACTTTAGTTTTCTACAGGTGCTTAGCCAGTTCTGCCAGCACCATTTGTTGAAGAGGCTGTCTTTCTTCCATTCTATTTTTTTGGCTCCCTTGTCAAAGATTAGGTGGCCATAGGTCTGTGAGTTAATATCTGGGTTCTCAGTTCTATTCCATTGGTCTTCAGGCCTGTTCTTGTGCCAGTATCAAGCTGTTTTGGTCACTATAGCTCTGTAAGAGAGTCTAAAGTTTGGTATTGAAATTCCTCTTGCGCTATTCTTTCTGCTAAGAATTGTTTTTGCTATACTGGGTCTTTTATTTATTATTCCATATGAAATTTTGGATTGCCTCTTCTATTTCTTTGAAGAATGACATTGGGATATTGATGAGTATTGCGTTCAATTTGTAGATAGTCCTTTGCAAGATTGCTATTTTCACTATGTTGATTCTTCCAATGCAGGAGCATGGGAGGTTTTACTATTTCCTCAGTTCTGCTTTAATTTCCTTTTTCAGGGATTTAAAGTTTTCACCAAAATGTCCTTTACATTCTTAGTTAGGTTAATTCCTAGGTACTTTATTTTCTTTGAGGCTATTGCAAAAGGAGTTGCTTTCCTGATTGTTGCCTCGTTTCTCTCACTGTTGGCATATAGGAAGGCAGTTGATTTTTGAGGGTTAATTTTATACCCTGCTACCTTGCCAAAGTTTTGAATCAGCTCAAGGAGCTTGGGAGTGGAGTCTATAAGGGTTCTTTAAATACAGAATCATATCATTTGCAAAGAGGGAAAGTTTTACTTCCTCTTTCCCTATTTGCATCCCCTTTATGCTTGCTTCTTGCCTTATTGCTCTGGCTAGGAATTCTGATACTATGTTAAAGAGGAGTGGAGAGAGTGGGTATCCTTGTCTTGTTACTGATTTTAGAGGGAATGGCTTTAGCTTTTCACCATTAAGTATAATGCTAGCTGTGGGTTTGTCATACACAGCCTTTATTCTACTGAAGAATGTTCCATGGATTTCTGTGACTAGAAACTATTTTGGTGTCCACATACATCCTTCTATTGTGTGTATTTATGTGAAAATATTAATGTGAGCTATTTTTCCAATATCATAGTTAGATTAACCTCTGTTTAGATGGTTACCCTGCACTCCTACAGTGTTAATTGAATGGAAACACACTAAATTGAATTGGAGTTAAAATTATATTAAGTTGAGTAAACCAGACCCTAAGCAACATAGGTTGCAGGGTTTCCCTCATTTGTAGTAATTAGATTGTGCCTATAAATCTACAAGTAAGCCCAGTAGATGGCAAAATGCAGAAAAAAATTACACTTGGACATGGCAAATTAAATAAGAGTCTAAACATAAGAGAGTAAAGGAGGATATTCTTAGAGATCACCATGGCCCAAAAGCCATGTGCATATGATCATGAAAAGGATCTTTATTGAAATGAACTCCAAGGAATGGAAGCAAGAAACTTTTTATTTGCCTTTTTGTGTTTTTTTTTCCTTTTCTCTCTGTTTTCGATTTCTGTACCTTTTGTCTTCTATGTAAGTTTTTGTTTGTTTGGGGGGAGGCTAAAAGGAAGCTCAGAGTTAGTGGGATAAAAGTTGATCTAGCTCAGCAGTGATACCAGACAGTATCACCTTACGGGGTAGGGTGGTGGTGTGTGAATCACATTTACAATAAGAATTTTGAAAAAATGAACTGAAATAAACATCCACTAAGGGGAGTGACAGGTCTAAGTTTACCTCTTTGTCTCATCTGTAAAGTGAGAGTTTTGAGAGGATACTAACTTTATTCTACCTCTCAGTTTAATTTTCTATGAAATTGGCTTCTCTGAGGTCACATGACAAGGAGATGTCCTTCTAGTGAAATATTTCCCTTTGACTTTTATTATAAAAATATCCTACATCTAGCCAAAGATGAAAATGCAACAATACAAAATGCCAGGAGGGGAAGAATGAGTAAATACATGTTTTTCAACTATCATTACTGTTTCCTGGCTAAAGCAGAAAGCAAAATAAAATTATAAGAGGAACACAATGAACAGTGCTTTAGGTTTCAAGGGAGATTGATTTCAAATGTTCCTGTCCCCAATTCTTTGGGCAATTACTGTTTTTGAGTGTCCCAATTGACCACCCTTGTCACCTGGCCCCGAAAAGTTTGAATGACCCCATCTTGGGGGAACACTTCCATCAAACACAATGCTTCTCTCACGGTGACAAAGGACATATTTAGTTCTTGTTTTAACCTTTTCATCTGATTGAAGTGGGTGCTCAAAAGCCTGGGAGGAAGAAAGTAATTGCTTTAGATTTTCCAGCACAGATTGTTAACCAGCAGAGGGGAACATTGGCGGCTTATGGGATGCAGAGCTCTCTCCAGCCCCTGGAATTGTATAATTGACTACTTTTCTCTGAAATCACCCGGTCCTAGGAAGGTCTACAATCTTTGCATTTTAAATATTCCTCAGAGGGGTCATGCTTGCCAATGGGTCCCTTAAACTTACATTTTCTCAGAGACTATTCCCCCTGACATTTCCATCGAATCTTTTTAAATTCTAGGTTCTGGCTTCCCTCCTCCCCCCCACCAAAAAAAATCTGCTGCTGGCTAATTCTGAGACACTTTTATCTTACTGGTATTCATACTTGGCGTTTGGTGATGACATTTGGTGTTCACTGGAAAACATTTGTGGTGAACTAAGGTGCATAACCTACCATAGAGTAATTTAAAGTAGAAAAGGGAATGCACTCTGCTTTTGTGGTTGGTATGACCTTAACCACGCCCTCATTTCCAGCTCTCGTTTTTTCCTTGCCTGACTCATTTGTTCAGAGGGAGACCAAGGCACTTCTCTGTGTCTCCACACCCTCTTCCTACTTCTATTTTGTAGCCTAATGTAGGTCTTTTATGGACAGTCTTAGCTGGTCCTCTGGCCGTTCTGGCTTCTCATTCCAGGAGTAGGAAGCGCTGACCAATGAGGCCAGGAGATATCTCACTCTGTTCACCCCTTCCCCTAGGGCCTCTGGTTGGCAGTGTCCTCCCAGTTTGTTTTGATTCTGTCATACCTTTGTATGAAGATCATCCTTCAATGACGTTGAATTGAACCTAAATAAAATGAATGGCACAAGCCCTCGGGGAGTTGCTTAGACTCATAGCTGCATAGTTTATCTAGGTTAAAGCCATTGTTTTTTTTTTTTTTGAGGATGCTGTCTATTCCTGCCAAGATTATGAGTGACAGTTACCTAGCAACAGAAAGATGTGTTGGGTGCAGAGTTGTGGAGAAATAAAGGTGAGGTGCTAGGTGCAGAGTTATGGGTCAGAGACTTTCTGGATAGTGTATACATAGATAAAAATAATTTTTAGTACATATGCTTGGAAGGGAATCAATATCTAAGAATATAATTTTCTCAAATTCTCATTAATTCTTGTAATTTGATATAGTTTAATATCATGTTTAAGTATTACTAGATATAATGGAGGAATTCTTTTTATTCAGCTATGTTTTTCATGTGTGTGTGTGTGTTGTGCGTGTGTGTGTTCCTGAGCCTTGAACTCAGGACCTGGGCACTGTTCCTGGGCATTTGTGCTTTACCACTTGAGACAAAAGCCCCACTTCTAGCTTTTCTGGTGATTAATTGGATATAACAGTCTCACAATCTTTCCTTTCCAGGCTGGATTTGAATTGTGATTCTCATATTTCAGCCTCCTGAGTAGCTAGGACTGCAAGTATGAACCACCTGTAACCTGTTAGGTCTGGTTTTGCTTATTATTATTATTATTATTATTATTATTATTATCATTATCATTATTTTATTTGGCCAGTCCTGGGGCTTGAATTCAGAGTCAGGGCATTATCCTTGGTCTCAAGGCAACATTCTACTACTTGAACCACAGCACCACTTCTGGCTTTTTTTGTGTATGTGGTACTGAGGAATTGAACCCAGGGCTTTGTGCTTGCTAGACAAGCACTCTACCACTAGGCCAAACTCCCAGTTCATGCTTGCTTATTATTTTTGAAAAGGAAAATCTTATCTTTTTATATTTCCATTAACTCATTTTGTCTTTTTCTTCTTTTTTAATGAAAAGTTGGACTTTATTGAAATAGACAATATTTTTACACACACAATGGAAATAGTTCTAAAAATATAATTCATGTGTCTAAATGTTTTTCATGGAGGTTTATGTTTCAAAAGGAAAATAATTAATTGAACAAACTAGATCACAGGTATAGGTAAGTATTATTTCTTGCATTTATGTCTTCATGTTCTAGAACAAGTTAGATTTTTTTCGGTCTCTAATTTTCCATTTCCAAACAATAGTATATTTTCCATCTTTTGACTTATACACAGATTTAGGGAGAATCTCATCCCATTGTTTCCAGTTTACTGGTTTGCTCTTCTACTGTATCTACTATATTTTCCAATCTGTTTCCTTACTTTATACTTCAGTTCTCAGTTCTTAGTTAATTTCTAAGACTTTTATAATTAAGTCCTTTAAAACATTATCTCATGTTGTTACTGTGTCTGACTTTGGTACTTGGTATATTGTATATATGTTTATTTATTTATTTTTTTTGAAATAGGGAAGAGGAAAAACAAGATGATTGTCAAGGGCTGAGGGGAGGGAAAGAGATTCTTTTACTTGAGTAAGGGATAGAAGATTGGAGCCAGAACAGTAATGATCAATATACAATATGTTTTCTATATGGGCTTTTAAAGATTCTATTACCCATTCTCATTTCATGTTTTTTCCCAGAGCAGCATATGCTCTGTTCTACTTGTATAACACTTAAAATTTTTTTGGTGCTGATTCTCAAATATACCTGAAGAACATGTTTCATTCACTTTATTTGTTTTAATCCTATGCAAACTAAATCCTAGGCAAACCCAATACAACACCCCATCTCTTTAAAGAGGGAATAATTCTTGCCAGGCACTGGTGGCTCAAGCCTATAGTCCTAGCTACTCAGGAGGCTGAGATATGAGGATTTTGATTTGAAGCCAGTGCAGGCAGGAAAGTCTGTAAGACTCTTTATCCTCAATACATTACTCAGAAAGAGCTGGGAGTGGTACTGTTGCTCTAGTGGTAGAGGACTATCCTTGACAAAAGAGGCTCAGGGACAGTTCCTAGGCCAAGAGTTGTAAGGAGAACTTGTATTAGAATTCTGCCTATACACATCTCCTCCTTATTTTTCTGAGAGTCTGGCATTGTGGTTCATTGATAGAAAGTGTTTAGAAAGTGCAGGTGCTGGGATTAGGTTCCAGCACTGCGGTAAAAAATATAGCTGTACAAGATACTGTTCAGGACATATGGTTTTAAATGGATCTCCCATCTCATTCACAGATTTGCTTAATATGAACCTCTGAATTTTAGAAGAACAAATAGAGATAGCTTGCCAGTGAGCCAAAATAGAATGAAAAATAGGACGGTAATAATAATTTTGCTCCTAATTTCAGAAATAAAGAAGGGAAGTAAACATCAATACTATATGGCTTAGTTAACCTTTCTGATAAGGACATGTCTTTATTTTTGGTAAGGGCTGGCCACATCTTCAAGTCTATAAACCCAAGCACAGGTCTACTGCCAAATCAGATTTTATTTTCTTTCATATCATATCTTCTTCCTGATTAACTAAATTGCCAAGTTAATCTGAAAGTGTTGACAACTATCAAAACTATGAAGGAAAAGCTCAGCACACATAAAATGTTTTGACTTAGGATGGTAATGTTTATTTTATCATATGACTTGTTCTTTATAAGTGGAGACATTACTGTAGGTATTTAATTTTGATGAAATTGAGACATTTGATATGACTTGGTTTACACTATGTTGATAAAACTTTATAGTTTTTAGAGTTCAATTCAATTCTAAACTCAAACCCTTTCTCAACACACACACACACACACACACACACACACTATGATACACTGCTAGTGTTTAATGCAAGATTATTTTAAGGCAAAATAACAAAGAGAACTCATTTAACACCTGAACATTTATCTCAAACTATACACTAAATAATAATCTATATGCTTAAGATAATGTAGTGAATGAATAAAACACCAACGAAAATACCTTTGCATCCTATAGTTAAATACAAGAGATAAGAAAACTATAAAGTGTGTAAGTGGAAAATAAGTAGTTTGGAATCAAAGAATAAGTAGATTGGGCTTAGTGGATTCGAATTTTAGGGGTAGATCAGGTTTCCCTATTAAATAGTATGATCAGGTAAAGGCAGTTCAAGAGCAAAGTAAAGCAACGGTTCAAGGAATTCATCCTTGTTCCTCTCTCCCCCCTGCCACCAACCTACAAGACAAAGCTCACGTATCACAATACTAGACGTGTTTGAAGAACAGCAAGGTATCTGTATCAGAGTTCATAAACAGAAGTTTTAGAAAAAGGTAAACAGATGCAGCAGATAGAACACGTATGCTCATGTACATTATTACACTATGAGGTCCTTGGCTTTTGAATGAGGGAGAGGTGACAATTTACTATTTGTATGATTTATGTTTATGGGATTCTAGGGAATAGTCTGTGGGAAATAAATTCAGGAGGAAAAAAGAGTAGCAGCAAAGAGGCCACTTAGAGGCTTATTTACATATAATAGTTGTGTAAGTTTTCTAGAGGCATTATAAAATATGCCATCAGCAGCATATTCTTTCTAGTTCTGGAGGTGACAAGTCAATGTGTTGTCCAGGCTGTGTTCGCTCCTGGCCTGTAGGGAAGAATTCTTCCTTGCATCTACCAACTAGTTCCAAGAACTCCTTGCTTGTGGTGACATCACTCCAACATCTGTCTCCATTTTCACGTAGCTGTCCTCTGTATGTGTGTCTCAGCATTATCATTACCCTGTCTCTGTCTTTTTTCTACATTTATCTTTCTTAGAAGGATACGATTTCCTGTCAATTAGACTTCCCCAATGACCTTACCTTGATTATATCCACAGTGATTCTATGTGGTGGTTCATCTTGTCAACTTGGATGGATTGAGAGACACCTAGGAGCTTAGTAACACACACAATCCCGAGTGTGCCTAGGATGGCCTTTCCAAAGGCAGTTTTCTAAAGGGATCTAACCTAGTACAAATTTTAGTAGACTATTCACCTCTTACAGTGGTAATATTGTAGAAATTGGGTCTTGTTTGATAGAAATAGATTACAGGAAGGAGGAGGGAGAAGTCCTTAGGAGAAATATCTTGCTCTGAACTCTTCTCATTTACTGCTCAACTTGGCTTCCTGTCCACCATGATGTAAACTATTCTGCCATACCTTCTACACCTTGTTGGACTGAAACTGTGAGCTAAAATAAATTATCCTTCCTACCCCTGCCAGGTATTATTTCATGGTGAAGTGAAATGTGACTCATAGTCCTATTTCTAAATAAAGTCACATACTGAGGTACTGGGGTTAAGATTTAACATAAACTTTTAGGGAAGTAGGAGGTAGAGAGAGAAAGCATTCATCCCATGATACATCGCAAGACAGTGAGAAATAGAAGAGGCTAGGAAACAGGTGGACCAAAGAGGAATGGTGAGTAGCAATTATATTCTAATTATGATCTGAAGATGCAACTGATAACTGACAACTGATGTGCAGTGTGAGGGACTAAGGATGACTCGAAGAACTTTTTCTACAACTAGAGACTAGAGATACCTGAGGGAGAAATAAATTTAAGAGAAGAGGGGAAGATTATTTATTAAGATGTTGGATTTGAGATCCTTACTTAGAATAGAAGAAAGGTTGAGTGGGAAGCTGGATATGAATCTAGAATCCAGGATATAGCAGGTGAAAGGTGTCAAAGCTTTACATTGACAAGTTTTTGCCATATAGAATATATATATAGCCAAGTAGCAGGTTATGATTATGAAGGAAGTGACTATAATTAGAAAAGATGACCAAAGTTTGAACCCCAGGTCAGGATGCTCTGACCGTGAAAGGTTAGGTAACCAGTTAAAAAGTACAGAGAATGAGGAAACAGCAGTGTGAAATAAAAGTCAAAGAGAGTGGGAGGTCATGGGAGCTAAGTCAAGCAATGTAACAAAGGATGAGAGTCTATCAGCTATCCAAGCTTAAGGTAGTTGAGGCAAAATAGAGACCCAACCAATCACAAGACATAGAAACAAAGATGCTTATGTGACCATGACAGAACTGCTATGGAGTGGTGAAAGAGAAAGCCATTACAGCCTGGGTTCAGGAAAGACCCAGAGGAGGGGATTTGAGGGCAAACAAAAATAATGTTTTGGTGGAATGGAATTATAGCAGGTAAAGAGAAGATTGGTGCCCAGAAAGGCTTTCCTCTTTTGTTTCAAACGCTGGTGGCAGGAGCTTGTATTGGTATGGTGAAAGGCAATAATCAGGGCTATTTATCCCATCTCCTTTACTGATGATCTCTCTGCTGTCCTGAAGCTCCTCCCCCTCCCTTCCCCTCAGGCATCTTTGATCCTTCTTATCTGTATCCCTTAGTCTAGATACTCTGGAGGACTTGAATTCTTCCTTCCTTTGCCTTCATTTAACTTGTTTTAGTTCAGTTTCTTCAAAGTACTCCCCTCAAAGAGAACTCCTTAGATAATTTCTCTACTAACCTTGCTGGTTTTAGGAAATGACTGACATCAGATCATGGAGATGAAAAGTGTGTTGCCATCTCAACACACACACACACACACACACACACACACACACACACACACACACACACACACACACAGAGTTTGGTTTTGTTTTGTTTTCAATAATAGGGTTCAAAAATCTACCAAACAGCATCCAGGGAGAACAGAGTTGCTCCTTACCCTTGTGGTCAGGCCCTTGCCATGTCTGGAAACACGGCCTGTCCCCAGATGAAGTAGATTTCTAAATCATTGCCCTGGGCTCACAGGCTTACTCCTGCCCCAGTCCCCACACCATCCACAGAATCTTCTTTCTAAAATGTAAGGCTGGTCCTACACTGTCTCCTGCCTAAAATCATTTGTTGGCTCATTATTCTCTCTATATCCTCTTTGCTCAAGTCTTTGCTCATATTGCATTTTGTTTGATGGACTTTTCTCCAGGCCATTTCCTGCCTAAAATCAGTCAATGTTCATCTCCCAATGCCAGCTTTAGGGGATTGCTTACTCATGAAGACCTTTCCAACTCCTTCACTCCACTCCAGCAAAATGGATCACTCTTGCTTCTATATTACCAAAGGATTTTTAGAAATGACACCAAAATATTGTAAAGTTTGCATCTCGTTTTCCTGATAGGAGGTTGTGAAAGTGGAGATTATGAGGAACTCCACAACTCCACACAGGGGATTAACAACGCTCCTGAAACGGATCCTTTTCATGAGTAGACTGGGCACTCTCTAGGGTACTCTCTGTCCGTGGGCCAGTAGTATGTGATATTGTAGATCCCATCCTTCCTCTTCCCCACTTCCATAGACACCCACATTTTCTTGATGTATGCATAGGGTCATTTCTGTTAATGTCAATGTCCTCACATCTTTTCTTCTCATTTTTTAATGTATTTTATTGTGGGGGTCATGTATAGAGGGGTTATAGTTACAATTGTCAGGGAGTGGGAAGTGATACCACTTCCCATGCTTTTCTCCCACTTTCCCTCCCTTCACCCCTCCCAATCATCTTGTTTTTCCCCTTCCCTTACCTATTTCAAATAAACAAATTAACACACACACACATATATATATACATATTAACAAAGCAGCAAACAAAGATCGTTTCTCTCCTTTGGTGCATGGAAAAACCTTTTTGCAAAGGTCATGAAGACCAAAGACAGAATGACAGTGATTAGTGTAAAGGTAAAGGGGGTATTTTTGGTGTGATTAATGTAAAGGTAAAGGGGATATTTTTTTGGTGTGATTAGCCCTCCTGCCCCTTCACAGCTGAGAAGAGACACACTGAGCCTTTCTGCAACTAAGAACAAGATGTTTTTTCTTCCTGGAAATGTCAGTAAATGAGATGTCTTGGTGTATGCCTCAGTCAGTCAGACATATAGAGCTTTTGTCTGTTGGTTGAAATGTGATTTCTAAATGTAAGTCAGAGCTGGAGATGTTTTCATTGCTCAAGGCTTTCTTTCATTTTACAGGATGAGTCTGACTGCTTTGGGTGACCTTTAAGCCAACCCTGTTAATTAACAAGAAGGTACAGACCCAGCAGCCAAATCGGAAGTATTCTAGACCTGTAGAACAGTCACTATCCTGGGACAGTCTAAAATTAGGCCTGCTATCTGTGTACATGAATTATGATAGATCCTTGTTTACCTTCACTCATTCATCTATTATCTGTGTGATTCCTGTGGCCCCAGTAAGGGAAAGAGAGAGACAGCCATTTGAGAGAAAAGTTCAGGAGACTGCAGAATCATATAACATATTTTTTTTTAATCAAGGCTGCTTTGGGCTGGGATTTAGTCCCAGTTTACAAAAAAATGTATTTTTAGCTACAGAATTTGGAAGTCAGCATCTATTTATCTTTAGAAATAGATTTTATTTTGTCAGCATCATGGAATTCTTTTTTCTCCAGAAGATGCAGCCATGTGCTATACTAGAGTCCTAGGTATGAGTCACATGATTTGGACTTAAGCATTCATTTGGTCCTTTCTCACTGAATGACTTTAGACACATTACTTCATTGTTAAGAACTTTCACCTCCTCATCTTTAAGTGGTGGTTTCCTACCTACCACAAAGGTTTGTTCCAAGGAGGGAATGGAACCCTGTTGTTGAGTTGTGAAACACTGCTCTCACGGAAGCTCTGGTGACTAAGCGGTGTGGGCTCTCTTGGGGAGGGATATCCTCCTTCACTGTGCAGCTTTGAACCCTTGAGCATTGCTGTGCCCATTTAATAGTGCAGCTTGAATCGCAGACTGGAGAGGCCACCTGAAGGTTAAAATATTTCTAAACATTACATCATTCTACCTCCAGCCTCACTCCTTGGGTATCTGAAAGTAGATGAATCAGTCAGCGCTATTCTCTATAGAATCTATTCTCTGTCCTGTTGAAGATGCAGTGTTAACTTGCTTTGAAAAGATGCTTGTCCTTGAGAATCTTCACAGGTTTGGCACACAAATACTTGACACACACCAAACAGTAAGAATTGCAGCAGAAACAGAGAGGGTAAGTCAGAGATAAATATGAATTGAGAAAGCTCTCCTGTCAGAGGTGGATTTTAAGACAAGCCAGAAAACGTGTAACTCAAAAGCTATGTGACCTTGAGAAAGTTATCTAGTCCCTCTGAGGCTTAATTTTATTTATTTATTTATTCATTTATATTATGGTGCTGGCATTGAACTCAGCACCTCAGGCTTGACAGGCAAATGCTGGGCCACTGAGCTACAGTCCCAGGTCTGAGGCACCATTACTTCAGAAGAAAATTTCAAATATTAATATGTACTGGTTAGGGTTATTATGTGGTTCTACCAAGATAGAGGTGATTAAATACTAAGTAAAGAGGATGTAATAAAAGCATATAAAATATACAAAGAAACTATAAAGCAGTATATGTAATAAAAGATATCCAAAAGTTTAGAATATGAAAATAAATGTTAAATAAGTAAATATACTCATTGGAAGTTATTATTGGTAGTATCAAACAATGTGGAATCATGGTTAGGTGGGAATCTATAGACTGCTGAAGTTGAGTTCTTTTTGTAAAGAAGATAGGCTTTCAGAGAGGTCTCCCTTTGGATTTTCTAATCAAACACAGGATTTCAGAATCGGGTAGAAAACAACAGCCCAATGATAGGTTCTTGGAGTAGGGAAGGGTGGGTTCCTGCTTCTCTCCAGGCCACTTTAGCTCCCAGAGAATGTTTCACCATAGCTCAGCAATGAGCATTCTAAATGGCTCTGAGGACTTGAGCCTAAGCACCTATTTCTCACTGGCCTCTCTATGTGGCAACATATTTGGAAATGCAACAGAAAAGATTTCATTTGGAAGGGTTTTAATAAGAGAAAAGGAGAGAGCCAGAAGGATCCCTTTTATAGCGGTTAGAGGGTCATCAATCATCGCAGGATGTGAATGTAATGTGACATGGAGATGCTGAGAACGGTAGCCTTCTGCACAATAGAAGCATCTCCAGAAACTTCTGAGGTGCCAGCAACACCAAGCCATCATGATCTGGATTTTCTGTGATGGGGCAGTTAGAATGTGACTCTTTTGTTTCTTCTACCTCCTTTCCAGAGAGAAAAAAATCTATTGAAGCATAACGTGATCAAATGCCAGGTGCTCAATAAAAATAGTATACTGCAGGCGGGGAGTTTGGCCTAGTGGTTAAAGTGCTTGCCTACCATGCATGAAGACCCGGGTTCGATTCCTCGGTACCACATACATAGAAAAAAGCCGGAAGTGGTGCTGAGGCTCAAGTGGTAGAGCTCTAGCCTTGAGAAAGTCCAAGGACAGTGCTCAGGCCCTGAGCTGAGGCCCAGGACTGGCAAAAAGACAAAAAAAAAACAAAAAAAAATAGTATACTGCAGTAGTTAAGATAGAAAACTGAGTCAATACATAAAGCATAATCTTATCTGGATCTTTAGTGAGCACTGGACCCCTCCACTCATTTGATAAATCTAGAATATCAGTACAAGTTTGTGGAAGAAAATAAACATGGTGGTGCATGTCTGTCATCCTAGCTATGGTAAGAAGCCCAAAATAGATCACGGTTCAGGCACAAACCAAAGCCAGATGTGAGACCCGATATAAAAAATAACCCATGCAAAAATGAGATAGAAGAAAGCCTTAGTGTTAGAAAACCTACCTTGCAAGTGTGGGTCTTGTGTTCAGATCCTGGTGACAGAAAAAGGTTGCAAGACAAATAAGAGACAATTAATGACTGGGTGTCTTCATAGTGAGGCTATTTATTACTTCAAGAGTTGGGAGAATGAGAAGAGAGATGTTGGCGCTCTTTTGGGAACTGGAGTGTCAATCACATGGAGGGTAACCTATCTAACTGCACTGTACACAGTGGGAATATGGATGTGGGTAGGATTCTTGCATCAGGAGCCCTATGTTTAGTTCTAGCCTTCTGCTTGCAAGAGGGAGATCTCAAGAGGGTGTTGGTGATGAACTTGACCAGCTTTCCTCCTGAGAACTCTTTCTCAGAATACTTCTCTGTTACACAGTCAAGCATTCATCTCCCGCTTGATGCTAGTGTGGGACTGTAAGCTTTTTAGAACTTCTGTGAAGTTATAGGTAATAGTTCCAGCCAAGATAGCTACAGATTGAGAGCAGAACTTTGGTTCTAATGTTCAACCCAGGACAAGTTTTTTCCTTAAAAAAAAAAAGGGGTGCCTTTTTTTTCTAACTGTGTGATAAGGAGGTTGTGAGCTTTTTAGCAGGTGATTATGATAACTGCAGGTATTTAAAAAGTTTATGGATGTGTAGGTAATGCACAAACAACCCAGGAAAGACAAAAAAAGAAAAAAGACACCAATACCAGGTAGGAAGACCAATCATTCCTTTTTCCTAGAATGAAAAGTATCCCAGGACATAAGATTTTCAGTAATAAAACAAGGAGAAGTTCAAAGCAAACTGAAACAACTTAGTCATTCAAGCACCCTGGCAGAATCCAGGAACCTAAGTGGAAAAGATCACAAAGTGGCCTTTAGGAACAGAGATTACAAGCTGGGCACCAAAGGCTCATGTTACTCAGGAGGTTGAAATCTGAGGATGTATTAGTTCGAAGCTAGCTGGGCAGGAAAGACCATGAGACTCATCTCCAATTAACCATGAAAAAGCCGAAAAGTGGAGCTGTGGCTTAAGTGGTAGAGTGCTAACCTTGAACACAAAAGCTCAGGGATAACTTCCGGCACAAAAACAAACAACCCAAATAGGTGCCTGTTGCTTAGTTCTAAGCTATTCATTCTGGTACACTGAGTTTAACTCCACTTTTTATCAATATTTATACCAACCTTTCATGACATGTTAGTATTAAGTCCACACATCTTGAATCCATAAAGCAAAGCAATGCAGGAAAGAGTAGCCTATGGAAGAATCGCCAGACAGTGATCACAGGTGTTGGTAAAGTCATTAAGTGAAAAGTCTGTGGAAAACTTTAGAATGAATTAACTGATTAACAACACCCAAGCCAGGTGATTCATAATCTGGACCTTTTGGAAAGATTAGAATCTGCTTAACCCTCTGGATCTAACTATCAGTAGAATAAAATGTTAGGAACTAAAGGGCCATGATAAATATTCCCAGTGAGACACAATGAGTAAAGCTAAGAAAGTGGGAAAACCTTATAGGATATATGGCTTAATTATCCTACCAAGTGTTATCAGATACATAGAAATAAACCACATGGGGCACCTTCTTCTTGAATGTACCTTTGCTTTTTTTTTTTCCTCTACTACTGTTTGGTCGTGGATTGTTCTTATGTCACTGTTTGGGTCCCCATGACACTGCATTTATTATAAAATTTAGCATTGATTGAATAAAAAAGATATTATGAGTGCTTCCAGCACCTATGATGGTGACCCCTTAGTCTGACCTTCTCCATAAAAGATGCAAAGTACCAGAAATGAAGGTTAAGTTCTATGACCCCGGAAGCTCCCATTCCATTTTGCCCTCTTTGTCTGTGGAAGAACAACAGATGGGCTGCAGATGGCCAAATGAGTCCATAATGCCTACAATAAAATTGCTGTAGTTAATGATCAGGTTTTAGCAGTAGAGGAAAAAATACTATAGATATTCTTTAGAAGGAATTAGAAGGCCAGAATTAGAGGAGGGAAGAAAAGCAGTGCGTCCCTTGCTTCATCATAGAAATCCCTCTCAGAATGGCAAGAACATAAACACACTTAATTAAAGGAAGTACATGCCTGAATGTTGCCGTGAGTCCTGTGACTGCCTCTTAACTTGATACACTTATCTCATTAACTTTGAACGAGAATGATCTGTCCCAGGGTCTTGCACTTCTTGGAACTGATGTCCTTCCAGAAACAAACTGAGTGCTGAGGAAGTGATACAACAAGGAGTCAGATACATTCTGCCTGTGATCAGAATGGTGGTTTCCTATGTTGCCTCATGACTCAAGGTAAAAACAGAGAGTCAGATGATAGGAAATAGCGGGCAGCTGGGTCTCTATTTGAATAGCAATGTCAAAAATTCACAGAATTTAGGGGTGAAATCCTATCAAAATCCTTCAATTTCACATTTAGATTCTTTTATCACATCTAGAAAAATGGAATGGTAGATAATCTGTGATGATTTAGGAAAAGTATATTTAATGACAATAACTGCTGCAAACTAGTCAATTTGAGTCTAAGAGAATGTGATGTCATTTTCACAATATCCGTTCTAATGCTCTTACTCTTCATCATATAACACACACACACACACACATGCACACATACACATACAAATACACGCACACACACACACATACCACCTGCATACAATTGATATTTTTCTTCAGGTTTTCAAGTGATTTCTCTGTGTTGAGAAATTATGACATCAACAAATAATAGAGTAACCTTCAACTAGTATTCACTTCCACAAACATGGCTAGAGAGCTTGACCTGGGGAAGTTAATCAAGTAAGAGTTGCAAAATAAGGGTGAGTACAATAATAACTTGATTTTTTTGCCAGTCTTGGGGCTTGGACTTAGGCTCTGTGTATTGTCCCTGAGTCTTTATATGCTCAAGGCTAGTGCTCTACCACGTGAGGCAAGATGTCACCTCTGGCTTTTTCTGAGTAGTTTATTGGTGGTAAGAGTCTGCCAGGGCTGCCTTCAAACCATGACCCTCAGATCTCAGCCCTCTGAGTAGCTAGGATTACAGGCATAGGCCACTAACAGATGTTTCACACCCTTCACTTTTGTGGATGCAACAACATGCACTACAAACAAAATAACACACTTATTGTATGTCTATTGTAAATCAGGATCTCAAGTATTATCTCACCTAGTCCCCAGACAGTTACACAAAAGTATTAATAAGAGGATACCTGGTTTCCATTATAAAGAATTTATTTAGCACTTCCTTGAAACCTGTCTTGAAAGTGGTTGCTTCACTATAAAATTATCCTTCTTGTGACTGGGACTAGTTTTCAAGATAGTGATTTTCAAGTCCAGAGAAAGAAAAATGAGGTTCATGACTGGAAGTAAGGGTGAAACCATTTATTTAGGCTTTGTGGAGACTCCATCTCGATCAAACTTCTTTGTCTCTATTCTCTTCCTGGACTCTTAGTGGATCTGAGGGGAAGGCCCACACTTGCTGATGGCTGTTAAGCCATTATATAATCGTGACACTCCACTTGCCCCCCACCTCTTCCCCTACAGACTCCTCAGTTTCCTACCTGAGCTAGGTCCCTGCCATGCTTCTTTACTTAGCTGGAAAACACTTCCATCCTTCACACCACACAAGGAGACTTAATGGGAACTGAAGGTTTTGTTTGACAAAACAAATTCACCTCCAGATGACTTTGACTGCATAAAACTCCTCTTCCCTCCCCCGCTTTTCCTATTGCATTAACAAAAGCATGTTCTGTCCTGGGAATCTTTAATATCTACCTGAGACCATCAGTTTTCAAATACAAGCTTGGACCAGAGCTCTGGCAGGGCTAATAGGAAAGACATGCTTTTGCATAAACAGGCGCTTATATTAGAAAAGAATACATTAACCTTTATCATAGCAAATGATAGATGCTTTCAAAAATCTCAAGAGAGTCTGAACCTTTAAAGGGACAAGAGACAAAAACTGTCATCAGAGTATGCCTCATGTATTGCAAGATGACCTTAACGCTGGGAAAGAAAATTCTATAATGTCATGTCACTGAGCTCTTAATTTTGCCTTGATAAAGGTTCTATCACCCTCAAATAAGCTATTAATACATATTATTTAATTTAAAGTTAAAGATTATGCCAAAATCTAGCTCTGGAAAGATAGTGTACTTATTTAACATTGAAGAGGATCCAATTCTCCTGCAAAATTTGGTATAAAAGCAGTATCTAGGCAAGTGAGTGTGTTTGCATGGGTTTTTGAGAAAATTAGCTCTTGCTATAATTGCTTACATTATTATTGTGAATCAAATAATCTGACAGGAGTGTAATTCTCAAAGTCTGATGCTGCTGACTATTCTTTAGTAGAGGCCAAAGGATGACACATGCACTTAATTCCCTTTTCTAGAAGATATGCTTTATTGACTTTTCATTTCTTGACTTTTCTTCCTCACTCTCTCCTCTCAGGCTCCTAATGGGAATCGGGAAGGCATGTGGAATCTATCTCTCAGTGCTCTTGGCTTTGTTTAACTGGGGAGTGGAATAGGTAAGAGAGGCTGTGCATGTTTGCTTGGGGCCAGGTAGGGGCCGCTAACTTCTGTTTTGAGGAAGGAATTGTTTTTGCACGCAATGAACAGCTGCCTTCACTGTTTAGAATAGAAATGGAAACAATAGCCTCAGAAAAGTTTCTATTACCATATATGATTACACACAAAACCAAGGCTTATCAAAATGTTGCCTCCGAGAAGACAACTTACTGCATCAGAAATCTTACAGTGGGGCCTACAACGTATAGTTTAATGAGACCTTTGAGTAATCCTCATAGATGCTATAAATTGTATTCCTATTTTGTTTCTATGGTACTGCAGATTAAAACCAAGACTTCCCATATGCAAGGCAAGTATTCTACCATTGAGCTTTACTCTCTGCCTTAAAGCTCGTGTTCTTATTCCTTTTATTCTTCTACCTTTGCCACTTGCCTTTCTTCCTTCTGATTACTAAGGCTCCTGATATATAGCCTTGGAAAGTAAACAAAAAACAATTAAATTTCAGCACTAGTATCTTTTCTATCTAGCTCCATATCCTGCAGGGAGGTTATACAAGCTGCAGTTTTATTTTGCAAGGCAAAATACCAGGATGCTAACATTTGTTCCACTGAACTTGGAGATTCAAATTGAATAAATATCAAATAATAAAACTAAAGATTTTTTTCTGAAAATGTGACACAATATACTATGGGAATGTTAGTCATGTTGTGTATCTGTGTCTTACATCACGACCTAGAGAAATCCCGCATAGGAAACCAGCCTACACAGCTTATGGAATATCCATTATTTAAAAGATTGTGCTAAAAACAAAGGAGTCTTGAAATAAATAAGAAACTGTGCTCTTGCCTTAGTAGGAATTCTGAGCTAGTTAATGAGATGCATCATGAGCACATAATGCGTTTTCTCTCCAAACTCTCCATCTACACAAAGCATTGAACAGTTGGCATATAGAATCTGGTGTGACTCATCCATTCTTTTGATGCAGAATTCTCTCTGGATCATGGATATCTTCGAGCCATTGAAGGAAATAGAAATCTTTTCCCTAGAAAAATATACATATGTATCAAGATCCAAGATCTGCGTAAAAGAACATTTCTAACTATTCTGACTGTTCAAGCAGTTCTAGATTAAGAAGCTCTACTTTTTGGCCTGAGCAAAAAGCAAGACCTTACCTCTGATGAAACCAAAGTGGAAATGACTTGGACATATGGCTCAAGTGGTAGGGTTCCTACCATATAAGCACAAGAACCTGAGTTCAAATACATATATATATATATATGTTATTATTTTATTTTATTGTCAGGGTGATGTATAGAAGGGTTCCAGTTACATTCATAGGTAGTGAATACATTGTTGCTAGAATGCTGTTACCCCTTCCCATGTTCTTCTTCTACTCTCCCATGTCCCACCATAGCCAGTGCTTGAGCCATAATGTGCCAACTCTATGCTTGTCATTACTGGGATCAAAGGTATGTGCCATCATGTCTCATAGGCTTTAGGGATATGGATTCTCATGAGATTTTCCTCTTGGGCTCTCCTGGGACTGCAAGCCTTTCAATTTTAGTTTTCCTCAATGTAATCTACGATGACAGGTACTCCCAGCTATGCACTGAGAAGTGCAAGGCATTAGGATCTAGCTTGATATCAGCCATCTTTCATATTTGGAATAGAAGGGTCATCACTTCCTACAAAGCTTATCTTGGGGGATTGAGGTAGATTAAGGATGAAAAGAGAAAAATAATTTCAGTCTTCATTCACCACATACAACTGATGGATGGGTAGCACTGTGCAATACCAGCCCAGATAGGCTACAATTGAGGGAGAGCTGACCCTGCCATTCTAGAGAAGACGGAGAGCATCTGCTGTTTCTCTATGTCTTGCTTTTTGATTTATGTGATTAGTAAGGAAAGACTTCTAGTTAAAAAATGGCAAACATATTCTTAGGAATATTTTGCAAAGAATTTGGAAGAATTGGCTCCTGTGAGGGATCTTCTAAGAGGAGACAAGAAGGATAAAGGTCCTACCTTCATGCACTTCTTTCACAGACCAATAAAATATGCCTCAAAGTGGCAGACTGGCTAAGTGAGCATGCCATGTCCAGAAACATGTGCAAACTGGAGACTGGAAAAGGGACCATGCTTGAGATGACATACTATTAGGATCTGTCCAAGAAATTTTTTACATGCCACGTGTAAAACCTGGCCCCAGCCACCATTTCTGAGGAGCTAAGTGGGAATCCTGGCTAAATTCTTGCTCTCAGATTGGTACAATTCAGTCTTGGATCTATTATTGCTTCAACACTCTGTGTGTAGTGTGATCAGAAACTCTTCTCTGTAAACACAGAGGAGAAACACAGCAAGTTAGAAACATAGCAGTAAAAGCTTGAAATTTTTCTGGCTTTAGTCTTCTTGTCTATGAAATTAAGAGATTGAGCTGGGTTCTGGTGGCTTATACCTGTAATCCTATCTAATCAGGAAGCTGTGCTCTAAATAAGGATTGGGGTTCAGTGCCAGCCTGGGCAGGAAAAAGGCCATGAGACTTATCTCCAATTAACCATCAGAAAACCATCAGGGGTGCTCTGCCTCAAACTGATAGAGTCTTAGTCTTGAACAAAAAGTTCAGAGACAGTTCAGGCCCCACGACCATGACCCTGCCTCTTCCCCCCAAATAAAAAAAGGTTGAAAAAGACCAATGCTTTCTGAACTTCAAGGCACAAATAAAATAATCTGAGAATCATATGAAGATATAGAGTTTGTTTGGGTAAATCTGGAGCATGGATGGAATCACTGACCAGCGCCTGGATAATGCCAAGACTGCTGGTGGGAGGGTCAGACTTGAACTAGCCAAACCCACATGATTCCCTAAGACCATCTTTCAGGTTTCTGATTTTTACTTCCTTCGTTCCTTGAATTTTGAAATTATGAGCAAGTACCCCCTCTAAACACAACCATTTTATGGGGATAAAGATGCTCATGCAATTTTCAGTGATTGTCAAGATTAAGAGAGCAAGCTACATCCTCTGGTCACATGCAGGAATGAGGCTACTACTTCGGTCTACATGTGCCATGAGATTTGTGTGTAGTGAGAATGACAGCACTTGCATCTATTCCAACTCCAGCCATTCAAATTATACCTTGCAAAGTTAACTCACCATAGTGACATCCAACATAGCAAGTTATTCTCTTGGCAATTTGCATGTGAGTGACTTTTGACACCCACTTGCTAACACCAGCTTGATGCACACATGTGGACGCATATTGCAGTAGAAAGCTGTCATCCTTTTAGATGCTGGGAATTACGTTTACATTTCCAGCATTCCTTTCTCTGTTCCCATAGCAACAAAGATCAAATTAGCTTTACTGGACATTGAGCAAGTTTGATTTGGGGAGGAAATATTGAGACTCTCCTCAAGTAAAAACAACTAGTTGGCTACACAACCTGTCACTTTAACCTTACCATTTGCCTATTGACCAGGTATGTAGTATATTAGAATTGAAGAGAATTTTTTTTTATCTAGAGGTTTTTGCATCCAGATATGTATGTATATATATTCATAAAATATGAATCTTCTGTAGTCAACATGATAGTGAAGAGTTATTACTCAGATATATGTTCAACTTGCTTAATGCTCCTCTCAGAGTAGATGTTAAGAAAAGAAAGATGTATCTCAATAACTTAAGTTGAGAGTGAGCGGTGACTGTGTTGTGTTGGTTAACACACTTCTGTCACTCACACTAAGGATAGGTAGAAAAGAGAGCATCAGACAGATTACTCGGGTTTAGATATGGGTGCATCAGCTAGAATCTTATTCCCTAGTGTGGTGGAATTAAGAGATTAAGAAGTTGGGACCAGTGGAAGGTGATGGGGCTGTTAGAATTTTTTTTCCTTTAGAAGGGATGAAGGCTTACTTGATGGAGTAAGTTGTTTTTCATACCACTGAGTTGTTACGTAAAATATAAGATGAGTCGCTGTAGGCTCTCTGGCTTCTGGTCTCATCATGTGTTCTCTCCTCACCTATGCTCCTGCTTGGATGTCATCTGTCATGTGATCTGGAGCCAAAGGGCTACACTAGAGGCCAAAATGATAAGATTACCCCATCTCCAAAATAGAACTAATAAGCTGCATATTTTTTAAAAAGTATCCAGCTCCAGATGATTTTGTTGTTGTTGTTAATCATAGGGCTTGAACTCAGGACCTGGGCTTTTTTGCTCAAGGCTAGTGCTCTATCACATGGAGCCACTGCTCCATTTCCAACTTTTTGGGCAATTAATTGTAGATAAGAGTCCCAGCGATTTTCCTGCCTAGACTGGTTTCAAACAGTACTCCTCAGATCTCAGCCTAAGATTGCAGGTGTGAGGCCACTGGCGCTCAGCTGCTCCAGATGTGTTGTTATAGCATCAGAAACAGACTAATAATGATGACAGATGATTACATATTACTATATTAATACTTATTAGTACAGCGTCTTACCTGGACGTTGGTAAGTTAAGTTTGATGTTTAGACAAAATACAAACCCTTCTTCCTTCTATCATTTTTGCTCTCACATGTTTTTCTTTCAATGTTTTGGCACTTTGAAGGATTTTTCAATTCTTGTTCTTTCTAGTGAGAGCTCCAGAGTACAAGTGAGAAAAGCATGCTCAAACTTTGATTCCATGGCTGAGGTGCGGCGGCAAGTTTATGGAATCACTCTTCTAGACCTGGAGACTGGAAATATAAGGATAGGTTTTAATGGAGAACCTTCTTCCAGCTAGAAATATTCTCTGACTACAAAGGGACTTTATGATAACTATAAATAATTACTGTAATTTTAGTAATTGAAATTGAGAAGTCAAAGCATTCATTATCATGAAATTCAGAAATTCTATTTTTACCTTGTCCTCTTTTTTTTTGTAGCTTTTATTACTTCTAATTATAGAACAAAAACATTCTGCTGGCTAATAGAAAGGGGAGGGATCACTAGGAATGTATGAACCGCAGAAGTACTTAGAGTTTGTAATTCATCAGAATGGGCTGGGAATGTTGAATGTGCTTTTTTGATCATTTACTATACTTAAGATTTCCTGTTGGTTCCATTCAGAGCCCAGCATAGGCTTAGGAAAAGCTATCAACTCCCAAACTACCACAAAAATCTTAAAAGCATGTGTGTATCTTCTGGAAACTCACTTTTGTTCTTTTCCTGTATTGGAAGTTCATGATTTTAAACTGTAATGTGAATTAGACATCTTCTTTTTTTATTTTTTATTTTTTTAATTTTATTTTTTTATTGTAATTAGTAAAAGGGTTACATGATATTTGCCAGATAGAAGGTGCATTAATTCATATACATTGATACCCTTTCACATGTCTTGGTACCCATTTCCCTCCCCCCCCACAGACATCTTCTTAACAAGGAACTTAAATCAGATGAAACCAAAACAGCTTATTCCACAATAAATTCAGAATAATAATAACAGGGTCATCACAATCTTTTCGATTCCTCTTTCTACATTGTAGATGCATCTATATCTTTGCCTCTTCCTGCAGTACTGTTTGTAGGTGTGTGTGGTGGGGGGCCGGGGGGGGGGACTTGAGGGCTGAGAGAGAGATTTCCTCTGTTTATTTCATCCTCATTTCAGCCTTTCAAGGCTATGTTCTTTTCTTCAGCCTAAAGAGAATTTAGGATCCTCAAAAAATATGCACATACACTAAAAACTAGGTCACAAATTGCTTCCATCTTTCAGAAGAAAAGAGTGAACTGGCATTGCTGTTCTCTCTGCAGCTCTTATCCGGAGGTAACAGTGAAGATGTGCTACTTCAGAAGAGTAATTATGAATGTGTGAAAATTTACTGTGATACAATGCCAGTGAATATTAGTCAAAAACCCTTTAGTGGAGCTGAAATTTATGATATACCTAAAGGCAAACCCCTCTAGAGCTGGAAACGGAGCAGATAATGAAATTTAATCACAGTCATCCTGTGAGTCAGAGACAAATAAGCTTGTAGTCCTGAGAGGCCGTGATCCAGGTGCTCATGGCTTGCTTCAGGCAAAAAATAAAGAAAAAGGTTTTTTTCCTCCCCGCCCCCAGTAGCTGTGAGATGAGAAGGGCTTTTCCAGCTCCTGGCCCTCCTCTCAATTTGTAGGCACTGCTAATACCATCCATCTCAGTGATGATTCTTTTCAAGTTACTCTTGAGAGAATTATAAATTACTCCCCTGCAGGTGTGTGTGTGTGTGTGTGTGTGTGTGTGTGTGTGTGTGTGTGTGTGTGTGTGTGTGTGTGTCTATGAGTGTATTGGTACTGGGACCTAAACTCAGGGCCTGAGCACTGCCACTTAGCTTTGTTGTTCAAAGTTTGGCACTCTATCTCTTGAGCCATACCTCCACTTCTGGCTTTTGGTGGCTAAATGAAGAAAAAAGTCTCCTTGACATTTTTGTCAGGGCTGACTTTGAACCTTGACCTTCAGATCTCAATCGCCTGAGTAGGTGGAATTACAAACCTGAGCCACTGATGGGTGCCTGGTTATACTAACATTTTTGATGTACCAGTTGCTTTGCCTACACACAGAGTCTTGACTTAAGGGAAGTTTTCTATTTGAGGGAACACTGATTTATGAGATTAAGAAGAGAGAGAGAGAGAATAACTGGCTCTTTTTTTTCAGTCAGTGGTAGGGCTTAAACTCTAGAATGACTGGTTCTTAACCTGTTTTGTCCCTTCCTCTTGGTTCCTCCTGTCTTTCCACAGTAAATCTGCACCTGATCCCAAGCTGCTGAGTATTGGGCCCAAGGTCCTTCCTAGAGCTCATGTGTCATCCCAGCCTCATCTCCAGTTACAGAACCACCTTGTGAGTAGCTCTGGACAATGGTGTACTTGAATGCCTGAAAGAGAAGGCCAAGGAAATGAGAGGCGCCATGCCTACTGGCATTATGTACTTGAGCACACTGAGTTGTGCTGTTTGTGGGCAGGGAGCAGGGTGGGATAGGCTTGGCAGAGCACACAGTCATGGCACTGGGATCTGGTGATATGCAAGTGCATTATGATGGACTGGCTACCTGACAACTACCTTTGGTTCCTGGGATGCTCAGGTAGTGAAGAGATAAGGACTAGACAATCTTCTTGGAAACACTGATCTCAGACCTCTGCCAGGAGGATGGGAGAAGAAACCAAGAGATTATTTTTCCTATTTAATTTTTAATTGACATAAAGGTGATGTACAGAGGGGTTACAGTTACATAAGTCAGACAAAAAGTGCCACTCCATTTTCCTTTCACCGGTTTTCCCTTCCCATCCCTGCCCACAAGTTACACAATGTATTTTCAATATAGTGTCTAGTGAGTTCCACTGCTGCATTTATTTGTCCCTCTATAACTTTGCCCTCTTTTACCCCTCCCTCACTCCCCCAGGGGCAGGTAAGTGAACAAATAAGAGGAAAAAAAAGAATAAAAACAACAGCAAAAACCTCTTATTTCCATTTCCTGGAGTGCAGTAAATATTATCCTTTATGTTCAGAAGCCCATAGGCTTTGTGCCTTTGTGTTCTCCGTTGGTCTCACTGTGTGTGAATGCCTAGAGTCCTGTCTAATTTATCCTGTCCCAATGTATTTTAGATCCAGCTTCCACATGTGAGAGGAAGCATGTGCTCTTTGTTTCTCTGAGTTTGGCTTATCTCACTTAACTTGATTTGTTCTAGGACTGACCAATGTGTTCTGTACTTTCATGGGGACACATTCAGAAGCAACAGTCTCCCTGATCGAATACCAAAGAATGACTATGAGGGTTTCCCAAGGACTTTGGCCAAAATGGAGCACACTCTAGAAGGTGCAAGGATCTCTTCCCAGATTACACTGCACTCGAGCATCACCAGGGAAGTTCACCCTGGATGTGGGCAGGGCAGGAGATGACAAAGAGAATAGGAAATCTGCTTTGGAAACAATTGTCCACATGGCACATGTGTCACCAGCCTCACAAAGCTTGCCTGCTTCTCAACATGTAAGTCAATAGACATTGCATTTCTAATGAAACTGGCTGAAGTGCAACTGCATTCTTGATACTTGGTGATTTTAGGTAGATTGCTTACCGTTTACAACCATCTATAATATGGAAGGTCTGGAGAATTAAACCAGAACAATATCTTATGACTCTAAATTCTCTCTTCCCTGCAACACCCAGCCAAACACTTATCACCCCAAATTCAACAAATTAAAAACTACTACATAATATTATTGTTTACGATTCCCTTTTTCCTCTCTTCGAGAATTGAGTGATTATAGAGCCCTATGGTTGAAATAGAAATAAAAAAGGAACAAAACAGCTGCCATCTCTCTATCTGGGAGATGAAAATGATAACAAAGTTAAAGAGACAAGAGGGCCTTAACATCACTAGTTTTTCAACGGCAAGTTAGAGGATGTTGGAAGAAAGCACCAGTGCCTTCATGGTGATGGGGACAAGCTGTGACATTTTCCTTTGTTGAGGTCTGGTTGTTGTTGAGCTCTTTCCCCAAGAGTGCCTTCTACTCTGCAGCCTACACTCTCTTGCTTGCTGCCTTGCTCCATATGCAATCTGCATAGATTCTTTCCAACTGAAGCACAAATGTCAGTGGCTCACTTGAATCACCGAATCTCATTTCAGTCATAGAGAACTCGTGGCAAAGATAGATCCATATCTAGGTGGTCATTCCCATACAAATCTTCCTCACTCCAGCTAAATTCTCCCCCATTTTAGTCTTACTGTGTTGCCTGCAGCCAGGCCCTATGTCCAGTGTGGAACTCACTTTCAAGCAAGAATTTTAATGGAAATGTGGCAAGATTCTATGGTGCCTTTTTTAACCAGTTCTCTCAAGTGGAGGGGAAATTTCTGGACCTTTTGTTAAGCACTTCTCTATCTTTCCTATTTTCCACATTAAAAGGGAAACTGGAGCCTCTGCATTCTCCAAAAAACTAGTACTGTTCTTTTTAATCTCACTGGATATATATTTGAAGAGCCCCAGCAATGTATGCTTCTCAGGAGACAAATTGCCCTTTCCTTGTCTCCTGCCTTGCAGGGTTGTACCAACTGCCCAAGCTTATTCTTTTGACATGCCATCTTCCCATAGCTAAGGTGAGGAACTCTTTTTAAGTTCTTACCCAACTTCTTTTTGAACAGTTGCATCACCGAGAATTCTGTCAGCAGTAGAGGAAAGGAGAATTCCAGAAAGAACCAGTGCAGTCCATGAAACGTTTTGCTCCCTCCAAAGACCCATCTTGACTTGCACCACCCTGTTTTTCCAGGGTGCACCGACATATTACATTTGCCTATGAACTCTCCTCACAGTCTTTATCATGTTTTCCTGCCACAGTCATTGACAATCATTCGGGGAATTTTCCAACATTTTCTGTAATCTCTCCTCTTCCAGCATTCTTCCCCATGAATCATGGTGACTTCCTTGCGTATATCTCCCATCTCACTCAAGAGAGAAGAGCTAAACACATCTCAAACTCAGATGTTATCAGATCCCAGATGTTCATTAATATAAATGCTTAATGGCCATTTCCCCTAGAAAAATCAATAAGACATTATTCTATCCTCCAAAGAGCTCATACACAGTCAATAGACTGACATAAAATATCCCTGAAATAATGTGGTGAGTGGAAATGGAAGTAGAAAGCCAAGAAGATGTGTGGGAGAGGCTGGAAGACAAATCCATTAACTTCATGTGTGTGAATGTGAATCAGGTCAGAAAGCAGAGGGAAGTGGAAGCCAAACTAAACTATTAGGAAAAATGAGAGTGTGAATACCATATTAAAGGGCTCTAAAGTAACATTTCAGCTATGCAAGAAAATTCCGTCTGTAAGGAATATGGTTAAAATGGTATGTGGATATTAAGAAAACCATGCAAGTCAGGTAAGCAGCAACCCAGACTAGAAAGGAATGCATAGGCTGCAGCATATGTCTGAAAATTAAATTGTAGGTTTCATGAAGCAAATGGGAGAGAACTTTGGGAAGACATATGCTGATGGTAACTGAGTGCTGACAACAGGGTCCCCAAATCAATGGCTCTCAAAGATTAGCCCTGGGGTTGGGAGTTTGACTTAGTGGTAGAGTGCTTGCCTAGTATGCTCAGGGACCAGGGTTTGATTCTTTGGTACCACATACATAGAGGGGAAAAAAAGCCAGAAGTGGTGCTATGGTTCAAGTGGTAGAGCCCAAAGCCCAGGACTGGCAAAAAAATCTAGAACCTTTAGACATAATGTTTTCGTACCCTGAGTTAGCAAACTCTAGGTTTACAATGTTGTTCAGGTGCTATAAAAATATAAAGTCGAAGTGAACTTTATTAGGAGAGCCTTGCCCCTAAGATACTAATGACATAAGCTAAGATGCATACCATATAAGTGAAAAGATATTTAGACATATTAACTACAAACCAAAGCTGAAGAAGATAAGCACGAAGCAGAAGTAGAAGGAAAGCCAGCAGGCAAAGAGACTGAAATGCCTTCTTGTGCTAGGAAAATTTAAGAGAGACTTCCTGGAGGAGGTGGTATTTGAGCTGGCATGGAAAGGGAAAGGTTGAACTTAGACTTGCTAAATGAGAAACTCTAGGCTGGCACCCTCCAGTTCCTCCCAAGGTATCCTCAGGTTTGAGCATCATTGATCTAAATCATTCTTCATTGATTGAAATTTGGGTTGGATGAGCTATTGGGAGCTTAAATAAAACAAAGACTTCATTTCATCTGCTTAATTCAGCACCAAGCCACAAGGATCTACCCTAAATGCTTTGAGAATCAAGCAAGAGGGTTTGAGATGGGAAAATAATTTCAATGATGGCTATAATTTAGAAATACAAAGAAGGACAGTATTTAATATATACATAGTTAAGATGATGTACAACAAATAAGTAAACAAACATATTTAAAGAATTCCAGGGTGGTCTGGGAATGTGGCTTAGTGGTAGAGTGCTTGCCTACTACGCATGAAGCTCTGGGTATAATTTCTGTAGTACCATATAAACAGAAAAAGCCAAAAGTGGTGCTGTGGCTCAAATGGTAGAGTGCTAGCCTTGAACAAAAAGAAGCTCAGGAACAGTGCTCAGACCCTGAGTTCAAGCCCCAGGACTGGCAGAAAAACAAAAACAAAAAAACTCCAGGGTAACTCTTCTTGAGCAACCCCCCCCACCTCAAAGAGGTAGAAAATAAAAAATGCCAGTTACCCAGACTTCTGATTTCTGCAATTCTCTTGTAATTCCTTACCCAGATGCAGTGGAAATTTTCTTGACTACTGCCTGCCTAAAGTGTTGTCTAGGGTAAAATCACATGGATTTGGGCCATGGAATCTTTGGCGGTTTTCTCTAAGGGGAGGGAGTGGAGGAGGAAGCTGGTGAAGGAGGCTCCAGACATCTTCCATGTGAGAGCCTTGGCACGTGTAAGCTGTTGGTGAGCAGCAGGTGCTGAAAAGAAAATAATTATTGGCTAGAAATGGAAACCTATTTCCTCCAGGAATTAATCGAGACAAAAGCAATCTAAATCTCATTAAAACACATTGGATCAATCCTCCTGCTTCTGTTCCCTGGTTGTGGTGCAATTGGACTCCTATCCTGCCTCTCCACAACCTCTACCTAACGCGGTCTCAGTTCTTTATCTCACTTGGGTTGGTTAGCCATAGAGCGGCTGAGACCTGTCATGTGAGGAGTTACTGCTCAGCCAAGAGGTGATTTGGGTGAGAATTGATGGTGAGATTAGCAGAGGGAAATGTTGCCTTGGTGAAAATCCCAAGGCCCCAAAGTAGATGGTTGAGACAGTCACTGCAAAAGGAAAACATTTTCACAGCCTCATACATTACTCATTTTCTTCTGGTTTGTTTAATTTCCTTCTCCCAGGATGTCTCTACAATGTTTGGTCTAGTACCCAAAGCTACACTCTTCTTAGACAAACCCAGTTCAAGTGAGAAAACATGAACCATGTTCAAGTCATTTCATTGTCTGAGTTCTATGAAAAATGTAAAAGCTAAACAAACAAGTTAGAACTTTGCAGCTAAGGAGCTTACTACGTGATTAATGAAGGAATATAGAACCATGTGAGGCCAAAGGAGATACATAATGAGCAGAGGGAAAATAATACTAGTAGACAAAGAGACAGAGATGTCTTTAAAACAATCCTCTTTAAGTTGTTGCACAGAGGAGCATCAATTCAGCGTGTTGAGTTTATGAGTCACAATGCATGATCAATTCCTCCCTTTCCTCTTCTTGCTAGAAATGTCTTTTAATACAATAAAAGATGGTGTTTGAGCTAGGCTTTGCAAAGGAAAGATTTGAGCAAATGGAAATGAAGAATGAGAAAGATGAATACAACATTTGCATTGGAAAAAGAAAAACATGAAAAAGTCACAAAGTTGTGAAATTAGCATGCTTAAGTTCGTAGGGTGAGAGACTGATAGGACCTTCTAGGAGGCAAATGAGGGACAAGGCCTGGAATAATAATAGCAGAATGATTAAGAAGATTTCAAGCTGGGGCTAGGGGGGTGGCCTAGCATGCATGAAGCCCTGGGTTTTATTCCTTAGTACCACATACACAGAAAAAGCTAGAAGTGGTGCTGTGGCTCAAATGGTAGAGTGCTACCCTTGAGAAATTTTAATGACAGTGTCCAGGCCCTGAGTTCAGGCTGCAGGACTGGCAAAAAACAAAAGCAAAATCCATCAGCCTTCAGTTCAATCCCCAAGACTGTCAAAAAGCCAAACAAAACAAAACAAAAAAACAATCAAACAAACAAAAAAACCTAGGGGAAAAAAAGCTTTTTTGTTTTTTCTTAAATATAGGTAGGATCTTCTGTTTGACTTGCTAATTCACTTCGGAGAAGTGACTTGGTCCCCAGCTACTGCAAAACAAGAATGGGATTCTTAGAAATGTAGCCATTATGCCAAAATTTCATTATAAGGAGTAGTTACAGTATCTGACCTCCCTGCTCACTTCTGCGGGCTGAGCCTCTGATTCCATCTCTTGAATCTCCATGTGATACCCTTTTCACGTGGGCAAGATCTGGTTGCTAAGCCACAGGGAAAGCACAGCAGCCTAATACTGCTTTCAAAAGATCAATCATTGTTTATGCACTCTTGTGTCAGTGTTCTTCTGAAAGATAATACAAACAATTCCTTCTCTTCCAGGATCTTATGAGGGCCAGTTTGTCCCTAATGACAAGCCTCAGGGCAGCTGAGAGAAACTATAAGGCAAAGGAAGGGATCTTTTCAACTTTCTAGACAATCTTTGCTGCATGTGTCACCAAACCTAGGCCTACATGGATTGGAAAATAAATGTGTGAGACAGCTTGTCTCATATCATATATGGATATGAGGATTAGAAACTGTAAGATATCCTACTTACATTATTTTGTTTTATTATACATCATATAATATATATATATATATATATATTTTTTGTATTGCACCAGGTGCCAGTGGCTCACACCTGTAATCCTAGCTACTCAGGAGGCTGAGATCTGAGGACTGTAGTTCGAGGCCAGCCAAGGCAGAAAAGTCACTGTGAGGTTCTTGTCTCCAAGTAACCACTCAAAAACATAAAGTGGAGCTATGGCTCAAAGAGGCAGAGTAAAGGATTTGAAGTGGTAGAGTGCTAGCCTTGAGCAAAAGAGCTCAGCAACAGCACCCAGGCCTTGACTTCGAGCCCCACAACTGACTATATATATATATGTATATATAAATACATATATAACTAATGATAATCTGTGGGGTGTGTGTGTGTGTGTGTGAGAGAGAGAGAGAGAGAGAGAGGAGAGAGAGAGAGAGAGAGAGAGAGAGAGAGAGAGAGAGAGAGAGAGAGAGAGAGAGAGAGAGAGAGAGAGGAGGGGGGAGGGAGAGGGAGAGAGAGAGGATAAAAGAGGGGCTATGTGGTGACCAGTCTTTGAAGGACCAATGGATGATGCATTGCCGTGTAGGATAGGGGGTCTAGGAGGGCTTCTAGGAAGTTCATACATCAGTGATTCTCAGCTTGGCTGGGCAGGAGAATCATATGGGAGCACAGAAGAAGCTTGATGCCTGACCTTACCAGCTGGCTTCAAATGCAATCCTCAGATCTCGACCGCCTGATTAACTAGGGTTACAGGTATGAGCCACAGGCACCTGCCTAGGAAGTTTCTTTCTTTTTGTATTATCCTTAAGTTGTTGGGTTTTAGTTCAACATGAGACTTGATGAGTATAATACTTCTCGATCAATGTCATACCTTCCATCTTTCCCACCCCCGTTCACCCCCGCAGATTGTCTACTTCCATCTTCACATGTGTGCATTGAATGTTATGAATGCATTCGCCCAAGGAAGAGTACATTCACCCTCCCTGCCTCTCTCCGTTCATCTGCACCCAATCTTCTTGACCTACCCCTGCTGGCCAACACATGCTCAGCTTCCTGATACTCATTTTGTTAAATTGTAAGTTAGTTATTTGTGGGAGTTGCACCACTAGACTCCTCCACCCCCCCGCCATTTACCATACTTGATTCAAGTTGTTTGCATATATCTGCATATGACCATGTATATATTTCCATATATGTGTATACTTTAGATCTAACTTTTAAAAATGAGGACAAACATTTGTCCTTTGTCCCTTTGAGCCTGATTTACTTCACTTAACATAATTTGTAGAAGGTGATTTTCTCTTAATGCTAAATGAATCAGAGGGGATATTGGCACAGTACCAGCTCAAATGAAAACAGAGGCCTATTTTTCTCATTGCTTCATGGAGCTCATGGAAAGTCATTTTTACTATACAATTTGAGAGCAGGTAACATGTGAACATAGACCAAAGTAGGCATGTGTCACAGAATGTATCTATATTAACAAGGCTCAAAAAAGACTAAGAAATGGGACCAGGAGTTTGGCCTAGTGGTAGAGTGCTTGCCTACCATGCACAAAGCCCTGGGTTCGATTCTTTAGTACCACATACACAGAAAAAGCCAGAAATGGTGCTGTGGCTCAAATGGTAGAATGCTAGCCTTGAGAAATCTCAGAGACAGTGTGCAATGTCCTAAGTTCAAGCCCCAGAAATATAAAAAGTTCCAGAAGAAAGGTAGTGACAATGTGTTTTGTTATGGTCTCTGACTGTAGGTATTATGTAAATGCTTTTCTTTAAAAAAATCGCTGATCAGGCTAGGAGTATGGCCTAGTGGTAAGAGTGCTTGCCTGGCGTGCACAAAGCCCTGGGTTCAATTCCTCAGTACTACATAGACTGAAAAGCTGAAAGTGGTAGACCACTGGCCTTGAGAATGCCCAAGGTCAGTGCTCAGGCCCTGGCTTCAAGCCCCAGGACTGGCAATAAATAAATAAATAAATAAATAAATAACTGATCAAGATGCATTGTATCCATAAACTGCTTTGGTAAGTGGTAACTCCTTTAACCAATTATTTAAAAAGAATAACAAAAAAAGGAATATCTACCAAGCTACATGATTTTTTTCTCATTGTTTAGAAACTTTAAGGGATATTATCTATCAAGTTGGAATAGCAGTATTATTTTTAGTTTGAATCTTGCTAATTATACACATTTTGTACTGCCATATTTTCATAAATATTCAAGTTTAAAGTGTTTGGAAAAAATATTCATGCATTTCCATTTTTAGGAAATGAATATCCAAGAGAAGTTCCCACGCACAAAAAAAAATCAAAGAAAGAAAAGATAAATGGGTAGATCTCAATGCTGTGTAGGCACGGAAACTTTGGCTACTGATTTGAGTGGCAGGCAGCTAGTTCTTGACGTTCTACTTTAAAGAGGTTTGAAGTCAGATGCCTTCAGAATGTTCGTACCTGGGTAAGGTGCATCTGAGGTTCTGAGAATCCACACTTAAAATCCAGAAATATAATGAAGGACAACCCTGGGATCTGACTCTGAGTAGAAGGGTTTGTGCTGTTCTTTGTTGTCTTCAGCATCAGTGGCAGGTATAGGAGCCCAGAGTACAATATTTGGTGCTAAACATAGTGATTAGGGGCCGCGTATATATAATGTAAAGCTTTGTCACTGTGTGTAGATTCATTTCTAAGCAGAAGTAATGCTTCTAAGAATGAGGATGGTAGGGAGGTACTATCGTAAGGTAAAGAAAGGACTGAGTGCATTATATTTCGTGGCAAGGAGACTATACTTTGTAGGGAGTCACAGAGGGTTATGAAATACATGCATCCTAAAGTCATATCAGAGATGCATGATCAGAGTTTTAGAGAGGTGGCTTGAGCTGCGGTTTGGAAGAAGGATTTGCAGACCTGGTCAGAGCCACTGAGACCAAGTTAGCTCAAACACCTATTGCAAAACTTGGGGAAAATCAAAGTCCTCTTTTAAGATTTCAGAAAATCCTGTTGGTCATGATGGAGGAATTACATATCTGTGTTTACATTTCTACTCTGATTCAGGCAGCTGGACTTCTAAACTGCCCTGTCCAGTGTCCTGTTCTCTTCATTCCATGTTGTATCTATCTATACCGAGCACAGAATTTCTGGATCACCCCCTACTCATCTCCATTCTCTAACACCAGTCCAAACTTTTCCTTTCCAAAGGACTCATGCAAACACAGCATTTGGGCATAAAGCAAACATGATTTTTTTTGTAGTGGTGGTAGGAAATGCTCTGGGCAAATTATGAAAGATTTAAAATAAAATCCTGATTTATGCATTTTTAAAATACTCTTACCCTATAATCCAGCAATCACATACCTAGTTATTTACTCAGTTGTACTAGACTTTTATGTTCACAAATCTTCAAACACATATTTATAGCAGCTTTATTTATATAAACTGAGAGCAAGCAAGCAAGCAAGCAAGATGTGTATCAATAAGTGAATGAATACACAGACTTTGGTATGTCTATACGATAGGATAGTATTCAAGGGCTAAAAAGAAATGAATTGTTAAGCCATGACAAGACATGGGGAGAAATGCGTTATGACTAAGAAATCAGTCTGGAAAGGTTACATACTATATGATTCCAAATATATGTTATTTGGGAAAAGGCAAAATGGTAGAGAAAGCAAACAGATATTGGAAGAGGAGAAAGAGGGGAGGGGGAAGAAAGGGAGAAATAGATGAGCACAGAGTGGAGATTTCAAGGTAAGAAAGTATTCTGGTCGGGCACAGTGGTTCCTGTCTGTAATCCTATCTATTCAGGAAGCTGAGGTTTGAGGATCAAGGTTCAAGCCAGCCCGGGCACAAAAGAACCTGAGACTCTTATCTCCAATTAACCTCTAGGAAAACAGGATGTTGGGCTTGGCTGAAGCTGAAGCCTCAAGGACAGCACCCAGGAAAAGTTCAAGCCCCATGACCCACAAAAAAAAGAAAGTTTTCTGAAGCTGGGCATTGTTGGCTCATGTTTGTAATCCTAGATACTTAGGAGGCTGAGATCTGAGGATCGTGGTTAAAAGCAGCCTGAGAAGAGAAGTCCCCATGAACTCTTATCTCCAATTAACCACCAGAAAACTTGAAGTGGAGCTGTGGCTCAAAGTGGTAGAGTGCTAGTCTTATGCAAAAGAGCTCAGAGATAGTGCCCAGGCCCTTAGTGCAAGTCCCACAATCAGAAAAAATAAAAAGAAAATATTCTGGAATGATGGACACCTGATGTTATGCATTTGTCAAAATGTATAGAAGATACAACACAAAGTCAACTTTATAGTAAACTGAGTGCTAAGGGAAACAATGTAACAACATTGACCCAATTATGCCAAATGTTGTATCATACATGATTCTAACATGAAGTATTCTGTAAATCTAAAATCACTAAAAATCTGTTGATTATTATTTTTAAAAATCTGGTCATTTTTACCAAATTACTTGGAGACTTTGAATTCAATTTAGTTTCTGTACTCTTTGCTTTCACTTCTATTTATTCTTAAAAGCAGTTTACATACTTTGATCCCTTGTTTCTTAACAAGACATGGTCAAAAAGAAGGGTAGCTTTCATTGTTCTTCCTTGTAGATAAACTTTTCTGTACATGATGTATTGAAGACATTATCATTTTCTCACTGTGTGTTCTTGGAAACTTTGGAGTGCAGACATATATGATATCTTTTATGTTTATGTATATACGTTATCTGAGTTAAATTTTGTCAAATGCCTTTTCTGTAGCTAAATGATTATTTTCTAGTTTATATACTGCATCATATAAATACATTTTTGTCTATTTGACTGCATTCCTTGGGTAAATAGCACTTGATCATTATATACATGAAACCTGGAGTGGTGTGAGGCAACCCTTCTGAGGTGGTTATGAGCCGAGGGACGAGGGAGCTGTCATGGTGCCTACATACAGCTCTTCAGTGTGTATCTATAGCAGTCAGCCTCAAGTCTGTCTCTGCAGGTGCTTGTTTGGGAACTAAGGTTTCACGTCAAGCCTGTTGTCATAGCAATCTTGTAATTTGGGGCTAGGGCTGGCCTGGCAGCAGGGTTTACTTAAAGACCAAGTCTGCGAAGAAGCATTCCTGGAGCCTGGGGCTACAGGATCTCACATGACACTGGCATGACACCAGAGGCTCGATCCCCTGAAACCAATATGGAGCTTTAGGTTGTAGAGTGATATCCAGTGCTGGGTTTCACTGAAGTGAGCCTGCTGTTAAGGGATCCAAGACAATGTCATCTGCTCATTTCCTTCCTCATGGCTTGGGGTTAGGGAGAGGTGATGTGGATAGTATAAAACTGGTCTCCCTGCCATATTTAACATGTCTGTTCTTACTCTGGTGCTACCCTCAGGTATGAGGATCTTTCACCTGGCTCCCTTAGCTCTTGTGAGGGTAGTGTGTGCTTGGGCACATGTCTGAATGGATATTTCTGTGGACTAACAGACCCAGGAGAGTCTTCTTCAGACATCTCTCTGACACCATTCTCCTGATTTCTCTGAGGTGCTTTTCTTTGCTGAATGTGACATTAACATATACATCTCTAGCAATAATTATTGACACTTTAAACATATTAATGGATATAGGCAGTGAGGATAAAGGAAGACAAATCTGATCCATCTTCTGATAGAGGATCCGTTTTTCTGTTTTATCTTCAAAATCTGTTTTATTTTTATACTGGTTTTTGGAGCATTTTTTGTTTTCGTGATCTTAGTTCCCACATCTTCATAATGGTTTGATTTCTTCAATTCTTTTGGATTACTTTCATCTTGAAAATTTGGTGTCATTTTCAATATGGCACCAATGTCTTAGATGCTGTAGCCACATTCAGAGAAAAATAAGCTTGGCCAAAGACAGGGGCTGTTGGACATGTTGTGTACCTATTTCACCCTGCCGGGACCCAAGAAGGATTTTGGTGATTACAGTACATGATTACGATTATGGCTACAGGGCTTATAGACTTGTGATTTTACAGTGGTAATGAAAAGGGAAAAGGATGAAAGAGATTCAGCCCACACTATGCAATGACATAAGAGGTATTTCACTAAAGAATAATCATAGGTACCAATCTCTAAGTGATATACAATGGTGCTCTGCTTGAAATGGCTAGTGAAAATGCTTACAAGTGTTAAATGAGGAAAGGTTTTAGTTTTGTCACAGCACTGATGTAGAACTTCCCCAAATAACGTTGCCCACAGAACATAGGTCCTCAGTTTTCAATCTCCTTTAGTGAATATATAGCCTCTCCACTACAGATAACTATTGGTTTTGGTTTCTGTGTCTCCGCTTAGCTCAAGTTCTGATTTGAATACAATAAGTCCCATCAACTCAGTTTGTGAAGAAGTTTAGTTTTGTATACTTTGAAAACTGTAGGCTGTCAGTGAGGTGCTATCCTGTGTAGGCTTCTCTCTTCATTTATATAGACCCCAAATGGGCGACTTCCTCTAAGTATTACTTACCTTTTCCTCTATTTTATCCATCTGTGTCTCTATCTATAATATTTCTGTCTATGTCTAATTTACAGAACGACTACAAGTCAAAAGGCTTCCTTTAGTTTTGCTTCCTCAAACTTAAAGCCAGATTATTATAAGTCTATTCTCTGAATTTCTTTTCATATCTCTTTGCTTCTGAGGGGATTTATCTCCAGTCCTGGTTAAATGATAATGGGTCCTTATTCTTAGTCTTCTCAGAATCCAGGTGGTGGTGAGCTAGAGTGGAAGATAGGGCTGGTTACAGTTTTGTCAGTTATGATACTCAAATCACACTTATGGTACATTTCCTTTTCCTTTTGCCCTGATGTGACCAGCAAGAATGAAGCATCAGACCCTAGGTCTCCAAGGTTCCCGGGAATGTTCTCATTCAGCACTCTCCTGCTTTACCATCTGTGTGTGAACTACACCTAATTTTGTTTAGGAGAGGATTTTGCACACTTCCTCCATCCTGATCCTGAGAAAAGAGCACAGATTTCTTTCAAGTTTGGGAACATCGTTTAATCTTCTGGTACGGGGGATCTTGGAAATATGGTTTCTGGAAAGAACATTCTCCCTCCTTTGTTAATGTTCTACTTTAAAATTAATATACATATCTTTATTCACTGTCATTTGAGGACCGTATATAATTACTCTTTCTGAAATTCCTGTGACTCAAGTACCAAAAATGTATGAATTCCCTCACATTGAAGGAATTTATAACATGATGTGAGTCACTCAAGAGCATGCAGGAAGTCTCTATCTGCTGGTCCTTGGAACATCGAGCTCCACAGGGAAATTAAGGACAGTTTTGCTGAGTCCATGAAATGCCCTTGTGAGTACTGAGCTCTTTGGGGGTGGACAGAAAAATAAATGATAAGATAGTCTCTGGCTATAGAATGTGGAAACAATCTGGGAAAGTGATCTATGTGATAATGCACTTTGGTACTATAGGCTAAAAATGATAGAATTTTTAGTTTCTATGGGGCTTAGTTATAAAGTACTTGCCTAATATACCTGAGGCCCTGAGTTTTTCTCTCCAGTACCATTCCACCAAAACATTCACACACTTCCTATCCCCCCCAGATAGGTGCTTTTCAAAAGCAAATGATTGGCTAGTAAGGATTTGATGAAGGAGGTTACATGTGTGCCCAGATTGAAGGGGGATAGGCCTTGGCATGATGTGAGTGAGGTACCAGTCTCTAGCACATCTGATTAGCTCAAGCATTTCAGGGAAGTTACTTAAATTCTTGAGCTCATCTCCTTTAACTTCAAAATGAAATGAATAATATTTGCCTTTCAAGTTGAGGGAGATAAATGTGATGATTTGTGCGAAGTAAACTACTGGAGGCTAATTGAACTCAATGAAACAGTAATAGAAGTGGGGCAAAAAGACTTGATGAGTAGTGAGCAGACTGACGGGGAAGATTTGGAGATTGCTCTACGACTGGGGAGATACGAAGCATTATTATTAGTTTTGTCTAATTAGCATTTTCTAAGTATGATCCATGAAGTGCCCGTATCAGAATCCCCCGAGGATGCTTATTAAGAATAAAAATTCAAGCCCAAGACCTACCAAATCTATATATTTAATGAGCGGCTCAGGTGATTGTACATTGAGTTGCCTGTCTATAGCCAAACTATAAGCTGTTCCCGATTCTTCAGGAAGCTGTTCCCTCTCTCTACTTCATTCGTCTGTATCCCTCTACGTAGACCATGAGAGTTCTCAATTCTTCATCACTCAAGCTGAATGAATGAGCCTCATTGTTCTTGATCCTCTTCCTCCTCTTTGTCCTTGCCCATCCTCATGAGAAAAGTCATCTAGTATTCCAGTTCAAAGCCTGGGCTAACCAGACTTCTGCATCTTTTATAGAAGATCCTTGCTGACCAGTCCCAAGTTTGTGAGCATTCTTTCACTTTAGTAGCACTGAAGCTTACCTTTCCCCCTTTCATTTCCATTGTCATGTTCATGGTTGACACTGTGAGTGCTCAAATATAATTTTCTTCTTGGGGGGGAGTGCTGGTGTTTTAGTTTAAGGTTCACATTTGATAGTCAAGTGTTCTACCACTTGACTAACTTTTAGCATTGTTCTGGGGCCTTCCATCGTTGCCTCTTCACTGCCCTCTCTCACGTTGGTGCTTTCTGCTCCATACTCAGATCTGGCCATAGTAGATTACTCTTCAAGCACCATGGTGGGCAGGGCTACTTCTTATTTCCATGGCTCTCTGAAAGTGCTTCCTCCCAGCTTTACCTATTTAACAGACATCTGCTTCATCATTCAACAGTTATCTTAATTACTCTCACTTCTTTGAAGCATCCCTGAAAGATCCCTATTTCCTTTACTTCCCTATTCAGTAGTTCTTTTTTCTCTTCCAACCAATAGCTATCTACTGCCAATTCATAAGCCGAGCATTACTCTATGTGCAAGGGATGCAAACTGCATGGACAGATAAAAAGCTTCATAAAGTTAAAATGTACGTAGACCACAAAGCGGACAGAGATTAAACCACACAGATATATGTGGAAGAAAGGAATTACAGTGAACAGCGAGGTCAGGGGCGGGGGCAGGGGCAGGGGCAGAGGGCCATCAAGAGTGAATAGGTTTCTTATGTACAAGGAACAACAATGAGAGTGATATAGCTGATTTTGCAGAGTTATTAGAGATGCAGGTATGAAATCCAATCCTTCAAAAACCCGTTCAGTTACAGAAGAATGTTGACTTCTACTCAAAGAGGTAATTGAAGATTTTGGAGAAACTTAGAGGAGTGGTGATATAATCTGATGAACATTTTAACAGTCTTGTACTAGCTGTTATCCTGAAAGTCAGACTGTGGCTTAGGATGTGGTAGAACAAAAAGAAATCAAATGAGAGCACCATGTGTGTGTGTTTGTTGTGTGCTCTCATATGAGTGTGGGTGTACATTTATGGCATCTGTTGAATGGCATATTTTTGTGTCTCTTTCCCTCTGATTTCCTCAATTATTTATCTTATTCACAGTTCTCTGAATATTATAGGGAGGGTCAGTAAATGGTTTGAGGAAAAGCAGGATGAAGGATAGTACAGCAGGAAGGAAAAATAGGAAAAATAAATGGAATAGAATGGAATGAAAAAAATAATGAAATAGAAAAAAAAATTGAGACTCTATGGCAGATGTTCCTAGCTTGTGTTCTGAAGTCAGAGTATCTGGGTTTAAAGCATGGTGTGATTGCCACATAATGGCTATGTGTTTTCAAAAATTATTGAACCTTCCTGTGCAAAGTGAGAAAAATAAGAGTATTTGTCCCATAGACCTGAGCCTGCAAAGTACTAACAAGAGAGCTTTGACCATAAGAATTGTTCATTAACTGAGCTATTACAACCTCTTGTTAAAAACTTGATCTAGGAACAGCAGAACAGAAACCATGGGGTTTTTCTAATCAAGCTCAAGTATTCAATTTCTTCTTTAAACTGCAATAGTTCAGGAAAATTCTTAACTACCTGGATTTGTTTTCCTAACAATCATCCAAGAGGATAATAATGAATTGTTTAGATATTGAGGTTTGATGTAAATATGAATGAGACAAGAGATGTAAAAGGGCCCAATAGAACTTAACACATGATGTTACATGTTCCTACCATTTATCCATCATTCTGTTCTGATGGTTAAGAACACAGACAGAGTGATAGTAGTTGGTTTCATTGTTCTTTGTCCCTTTAGAACTATGTAATTATCACAATTGTTATTGCTAAATGTACTAGCTCTCTCTGTGTCTTTCTCTCTGTCTCTCTGTCTCTGTCTCTGTTTCTCTCTGTCTCTGTGTGTGTGTGTGTGTGTGTGTGTGTGTGTGTGTGTGTGTGTGTGTATTAAGGCTTGAGCTCTGATCCTGGGGTACTGTCCCTTCACTTTTCCCCTCAAGGCTGGTATTCTACCGCTTCAGTCACAGATTCACTTTTGGCTTTTCATTTGTAAACTGCAGGTAAGAGTCATAAGGATTATTTCTGCTTGGGCTTGTGTGGAACCATGATCCTCAGATCTCACTCTTCTGAATCACTCTGATTATAGATATGAACTATCATTGCCTAGCCTGTAGTCTTCTCTTATTCTCATGACGTCATATCAGATCTCCAGAATTCTATCATGAAGAATAGAAAGACCCACAAACAAGCATAAAAATGCAGTAACAGTCAGTTTGATAAGTAAGATGGATCCTCTGGAGCTAACTGGCAGGTAGCACAGACAATATGGACAATTCTGGATAAAGAGCTGTCAATTGGGCTAAGCTGAATAAAAGAGGACAGAAAAGCTTGCATCATGTTCGTTAGAACAATAGAGAATATGAAATATACTAGCTGTTTATTGTTGTCCTGTTTAATAATTTGGAATTACGGTTTTGTTAACAGAAACCATGAAAGTAAAAAAAAAACAATGTATAAAAGGAGAGAAGACTTGTAAATTATATTTTCCCTCCATGAGGAGAAATAAATGTGCTGTCTGTCTGTCTGTCTATCTATCACTTTTATCAATTGAGGCTCTTAGGTACTGAATTTGTGGTAAGAAAATTCAAGATATAAGTAAGAGGAGAAAAATCTAATTCTCCTTATTATGTTCTGGTTTCTGCCTGTATTTTTCAGGGGAGATGGTCTCCAAACTATTCAGAAAGCCAGTTCTCAGTGTTTTCCCAGTGATCATGATTGCGAACTCCCCACCAAGGTGGGAAGGGCTCTATAAATTTCTAGGTAAGCAATCACTCTTGAATTGGAAGAACTCTGCTGCTGACCTGGTTTTGCTGGGATTTCAGTATTGTATAATGGGAGAACAGAAAGAAATATAAATCATGGTGATAGGTAAATGAATATTAAGGTCATCTTTGAAAGGACAGGAAGACAGAGTAGTACCTGGAGGAAGGGCATTTGAGAAATGACGGAGGGAGTCCATGAGAGGAACTTCTCAGGCTGAGCCTTGAGGAGTCTCAGCCTTTTTCATATAGTTTCAAAGACATATATATATATATTTTTTTTTTTTCTCAGCCTACAGACAACTTCTGGCCTCTGGGTGAGACATGCCCATCCCATATCCTGTCGGCCTGGGCCCTAAGCAACTTCCAGCAGGGTGTAGAATGACTTTAAAAAGAAGAGTGAAACGATCAGGAAATAAAAGCCCCTTGCACTGTTGTTTGATTCTGCAAGAAATGAATGGGTGTGGTATTTAATCCCCTTGATTCCATTCTCTCATCTCTAGAATGAAAAAGTTGCAATCCATAACCTGTAATGTTTTCTCCATACGTCCTGGCCTTTCTTTCTAATGAGTTCCTCTTGTCTATTTCTCTAAAGTGTTTCCAGACTAAATGTTTGTTGCTTTTCCAATTTAATGAAAAGTTGTTATAGTCTGAAGCCCTACCCCAGCACCTTGAAACTGGTTCCCAGCTACTTCTCTGAAAAGTAAAGGGTATTATTGATGACAGTCATTTCACCAGTCAGGATTAAGTCAGGATTCAGTCAGCTAATAAACAAAGTAGGAAACAAAATCCTAAAACCACATGAATTAATTATTTTTATTTTAGATTGGATCGGAAGAAATCCACAAAATCTTACCTCTTATTTTTCTATCATGTATGACCTATAAAGTTATTTTAGTCAATAACTTTTGTCTCTCTTTTGTTTCCTTTATAAGAAAAGTGTTTTCGATTCCCCTTGGGATGAGGTAAATGTTGTCTTTTCAAAAAGTTGCCTTAGGTGTGAGATGACCCCTTGGAGAATGGGGCCAGAATAAATAGCTGTGAGTAGCCAGCATAAAAGATCGTATTGGTACTGGAAAAAGTTCTGTATTTGCTCAACCAGTAGGCAGGTTACAGAGATTGCTCAGCCCAGTGTAGACATAGCTGCTAGTCTCCTACCACCTGTGCTCTGCTTGCTCTGACTGAAACTCTCTGCATCTGTGGTGTCCAGAGCAGCCTTCAGGTTTTCCTGCCCCTGTTCCCTCAAATCCATCCTTCCTTCCATCGATGGTATGCGTCCATCCATGCATGCATTCATCCATCCTCTCTGTTGCCCCAAGTCTACATAACTTACGGATTTTATCACCAAGTAACAGACTTTATAAAATAGTCAGGCAAAAGTCACACATATCATCTGCCCACATCTAACAGTGACTGCTCCAAATGGAAGCTCAAAGACCCAACCTTGGTGTTTAACATTTTTCAAGAGTAAACATGGTGAATTTCCCCCAGTGCTATTCCAAATTTCCTTCCATGAACTTTCAGACATACACTTTCAGACATATAGGACTGACTTACTTCCTTCCTTCCTTCCTTCCTTCCTTCCTTCCTTCCTTCCTTCCTTCCTTCTTCCTTTCTCTTTCTATCTATCTTTATGCTGGTACTGGGGCTTGAACTCAGGGCCTCATGCTTTCATTTGGTGTTTTCACCCAAATCAAAGGCTCTACCACTTGAGATTTTGTTGGTTAATTGGAGATAAAATTTTCTCCATCTGCTTGGGCAGACTTCAAGCCAGAATCCTCAGATCTCAGTCACCTGAGTAGCCAGGATGACAGGCATAAACCAGCAGTGCTAGGCTCATGTAGGAATCTTTTAAGCCCCACACTTACCACCTGCTACATTATATGACCTATTTTACTTCCAGAACGTCTAGATTTGTCTCCACCTATATCCTTTTTTCGAAGCTTACTTCAAATCCTTTCTTTTCTAGAAAGCCTTCCTGTGGGCAATAACAAAACAGTTATGTTTTGCTTTCTAAATTGCGTTGTGATATCTCATTTCCACTTGTCTTCAACATTTTGCTACTCACATGCCACAATGATTACCACATCCCATAAAATTCAGCACAGTATCAAAACACAGTGAAAACTCAAAATTTACTTATGAAATTTAATGCCATCCAACTCCCTCCTCTCCTTACACCCACCTAAGGAACACATGAAGAGAAACAGCAAGAGGTGGAGATTAGCATTTGTGGTCTAAGAGAACAAATTGAGGAGTCATGGGGAGCAGAAAGGGAAGCATATTAGGAAAGAGAAAAAGGAGTTAGGGAGATTCACAGGCCAGACATAGTAGGATGATGACATGTCGAAGTTGAGAAAGACATGTTGAGGAGGTGTTGGCTCTGGATGGGCTTCTAACTTGGAAGGTTAGTCTTCCTTATAAGGAATTCTTTGAATATTGGCTAGGTATGATGAAAAGGTAGGAAAAAAATGTTAAGCCTCAACCACACAAGTTGGAGAGGAAAAATGTCCCACAAAACAGCTAAATGTTGGGAAGAAGAATGGATTGGAAGCTAATCTTACAAATCAGACATTAGCACTTAGGTAAAAGCCGAGATCAAGACTTTCATTTCTCTTGTTGGATGATATCTCCAGCTAGTCAGCTGAAGTTAATATATCCTCTTCTGTGTACAAAATATTATTGAATGGGCCAGAGCTAAATGTCATAGGTTTTGAGGATTAGAGATGGAAAAGCTGAGCACAGGTAGACATGATTATCTTTGGCTTCTACTGTAAATTATGTATTTAAATTGCAACCCACTGGGCTTTCAATTGTCCTTAAAATTTGTTTGCAACTTCAGCAGCGGCAACAGAAAAAAAAATCTTTGCCTTTGAAATAAGCAGATAACGCTCTCCAATGGTGCAAAGTTTGGGCAGAATTTTTCACTTGTGATTCCACACTCCTGTATGGAATCTATTTCTCAGCCCTGTTGGAAAGTATTTGATTGTTAAATGTTTTGCTCACATCATATCCCCTATTCCTTGGTCTTTTGCTTTTCTCTTCTTGGAAGTGACCTGAAATTCTTTTGGTGTAACTTCACTGGAAAGATGAATAACTAGTGTTGGGGCTTCACAGATTATCAGCAGGCCTAGATAAATGTTATAATTAGCACAAAAATAAGCTCCATCATTTGAAACTTGTGGATGATACTCCACTCATGAGATTGCTATGAAAAACCAAATAATAGAAGATTTTAGTTGTTGTAATTGTGACTATTAATGATAAAGGCTCAAGTATCATCTTTTCAGTAACCAGTACAAAATAAGCACTTACCTCTAAGACCATTTTCTTTTAAAAAAACAACACTTTGTGCAGCTAAAGTTTCAATGCTCCATATTTATATAATTGTAATAATCTTGTGGGCTCTCTGGGTCCTCATGTCTATGGCAGAGGAATATAAATGCAAAAAAAACCAGCTTTTGAGAATTTGAAAGCTATTCCTTATAATAATTTCCTAATTCTCTATTTTAGGAATTTTGCATGCCTTGAAAAAATACTTTTCTTAGTTCATGAAAGAATGACATGTGTACTGCAAAATCAGAAAAAATATGTAAAAATATTTTATCTTCACTGTTAATATTTTCATATACTTAAAAATCTTTTTAAATTCTTATGGCCATTTTTGTAAACATAGGATCACTCTGCATCTTTCTCCTAAAATCTCACTTCCTAGTTTTGAAATGATTTTCCTACAGTGTGACAAAGGATGTAGATAATGAGTCATTAGTATCTATCATCATTTAATCATTCCTTTACTCTGAACATTTTGGAGCATTGTTCTTCATGTTCGTAATAAAACCCTTCATATGTAAATTAGATAAGAGCTTGATAGGTTTCTCCTCCCCAGCTTCTTTAGTCTGGAAATCTTTCACCAGATTTGTTCTCCCAGCCAGCTTTGGCTCCCTGTGCTTACTTATACCAAGTTCATCTAATTTCTGGATAGTTCTGCTTCTTCCTTTCCTATCCATATGTCTCTCTCCTCATGCCTTTATCTCTGGCAAGGAGTTCCAGCCTTTGCTGGGATGTACACAGACGATCAGCCATTTCACACCTTTCACTGAGAAATTAGAGATCTAACTGAAGCTTGCTGGATCTTTGTATTCTCCTAGAGATACATTTGAGATTGGGACTAATCATAAGTACGTCTGGTGACTGGATGGGGTTTTTTAAGGAGACACCATGGTGAGACAAAGAGATCATAGGCCTCTGTTTAGAGGCCTGGGATTCCTAGTAGTGACAGTGATTGGCCAAGTGCTACAAACATCATTGTAGCTCTGGACGTACTGTCAAGTTACCTTCCATAAATGTGATATGAATTTAGACTCGCCATGAGTGTAGGAGACTGTCCATCTCATAGCTAGTGACTCTTGAAACAAGTGGAAATTTCTACAGCATACGCTTCTACACAGATTGCACACTTGAATCTATCCCCTCCTCTCACAGCAGGATCCATAATGATTCCTCTTTGCATCTACTGCACTGTGTGTGTGTGTGTGTGTGTGTGTATGTGTTCTAGACCTAATCACATGTTACTGCAATTGTTTGTGTGTCTTAGTGTTTATACTGACTCTCTTGAAGCCAAAGTCAAGTTTTCCTCTTCTCTCTGACCTTAGTGCAGAATGTATTGACCAGTCATGTAGTAATCAGAGTTCTCTAGAGGGATGGAACTTGCAGAATTACAAACATATTATATACAATTTGTGTGTTTGCATGTGTGTGTGTGTATGTGTGTGTATCATACCTGTTTATCATATGTAGTTATAGAAGGGGATTTATGCAGGGTATGGTGGCTCACACTTGTAATCCTAGTTGCTCAAGGGGTAGAGTGGTAGCCTTGAGCTGAAGAGCTCAGGGACATCGTCCAGGCCCAAAGTTCAATCCCCATGACTGACAGAAAAAAAAAGCAGGGGGGACTTATTAGGTTAACGTACATGACTGCAGGCCATCTGTATACTACAGAGGCAGAAATGCTATTAGCTGCTAAGTCTAAGAGTCGGGGGGCCTCAGAACAAGGACCAAAGGTACAATTCAATCTGAGGCTCAAGGCCTGGAAGCTCCCTTAAGGAAAGGTTGGAGAAGGTGGGGTCTGATGCTCCTGGGCAAATGACAATAAACAATATATATACCTGCTTGGAAAGTATTCAGTGTATTCATTCCCATGTTGTTTTTCTCCTGTGTTTGTTTCACCGAGACATTCAGCCTAGTAGATGGTGTTATCCACACTCAAGAGGTGTCTTCCACCATCAGATGCTATCCTTTATGTCAATTATCTGTGGAATGTTCTTTTTTTTAAATATTTTTATTGTATTTATAAAAGGGTTACATGATATTTGCCAGATAGAAGGTGCATTCATTCACATACATTGATACCCTTCCTGTGGAATGTTCTTAAGAGAGGAATTTCCTTCCTTTTATATGCTGAATAAAAACTGTAAACATGGGCCGGGAGTTTGGCCTAGTGATAGAAGTGCTTGCCTAGCATGCACGAAGACCCGGATTTGATTCTTCGGTACCACATACATAGAAAAAGTTGGAAGTGGTGTTGTTGCTCAAGTGGTAGAGCTCTAGCCTTGAGGAAGGCCCAAGGATAGTACTCAGGCCCTGAGTTCAAGCCCCAAGACTGGCAATGGATAATGTTTATATATCATAACCAAAGGAAATTTCTCTCTTAAGTACACTGTAATAAATGCTTGAGGCTGGAGTTCACCTTGCTTTAGTCGGGTGCAGATCCAATCTTTTCCACAAAGTTATTTTTCCTGTGGTATCTCCACCAAAAAACTGATGGATATCAGCAGTTCTACCAGACAACTGAATGAAAATATCCCAGGAGATTTTTCAACACCTATAGTGGAAGGGTGAATGTAATGATAGCCTTGCTTGCTTGAAATCTTGGCTTTATATCAATTATTAAATGAGGACTCTCAAGCCTTTGCTACATCACCTTTAATATGAAGAAAATAGCATTTACATTGTATGCCATAGTAACTACACAACAAGTATGGCTTATTAATAGATCATATTATTTATTTGTGGCAGAGTTATGATATTGTCCAATCAATATTGTTCCCCTTTGTGTTTTTCTGACCAGTGGCCAATTTTAGCAAGAGAAACACTGAAACATTAGACTCCAGAGTGTTCTTGGGAAATGGAGGAAATACAAGACGTTGAAATCTAGACCCCATAGGCTTTGTTTCTGACCAGATGGAGTGCCCTGAATACTTTTTCAGTTATTATCTTTAAGGAGCGGTACACACAGGTTTTGATTTAACATATCAGTTTATGATTGCAGTGCATCTGGAGCCATGACACCCTTTTCAACACTAGGAATGTTTCAAGGAAAGATTGCTTTTCAGGACTGGCCTTTTCCTCTTTCTCTCCATTTTTCTTCTACCTGGAATTTCAGTGGGGTAGCTATCATTAATCATTAGACAATCTTAATATGGAAATAAGGTTGTAAAGAGGGCAGTTCACAAACAGAATCAAGTTTGAGTCTTGGTTCCAGTGTGGAACCTAACTCTGCTTCTTCCAAGTTCTCTCATATGAGAAAAAAAATTAAAGTCTATCTTAGGTGGAACTTAGTAAATATTGGTATGTTTTCAGATTTTAAAGCAAGTTTGAAAGAGGAAAATTATCATTTACATTGACACTCCTCATGTGAAAGTATTGGGGTACATCTTTTCCTCCCTCTTAGTTCTCATAGGATCCTGGAGAGGTGGAACTACAATTTTCCTTTCACAAATGTGGACATTTCAGCTTCTCTGAGCATAAGCTCTTGGTAAAGAGAGGATCAGATAAGCCTAGTCTCAAATACCCTCTTTTCCAGTAAGTATTGAGTAGGCAGCTTATTTTCTTAATCAAAAGATATTGTTGAGCACATAAGAAATAAAACTTACTTTCTGTTGTGGTGACACAGATGCAATAGAGGCTAGAAGTCAAGATGCAGACAGATTTCAAACAAATACAAGACTGCAGATTTAATTTTGAGAGATGTGTGTTTGTTAAAATGTTAGAAATTCTTCAAGGGAAGATTTATGAAGCAATGGGTGTCATCTGATTACCTCTTGAAGAACATGAATGGTTGTCCTGACACCAGCCATCTCCCCACACAGCAAAGAGCCTGGGGTGTGAGGGTGAAGGGGGAATGCTACTGAATCATCAGCTCATGATTCACGTACCTCTGCTTGGAGCACTGTCATCATTTCTGGAGAATTTACTCCCTCCTGGCTATTTGGTCTTCTTGTAATAGAGGTACCTTGACCTGAGCCTTGCAAAGAGCTTCTATAATGCTTCATTTTTGTAAGATAATGAGAGCTGGTGGTGTTACTACCAGGCAACTTCATCCTTATGATGCTGCAAACCTCATCTATTTCCTCAGCCACCCACCTCTCCTCCCAGGGCTCTTCCTCACCTCTGATAAACCTCTTTGGATAGAAAGCAGGAAGGGCCTCAAACCTCACCGGTGGAAAGCCATTATGCTGACACAAACCTTCTTTCTGTTTTGAGGTGACAGGGTATGGAAGACCAGATTCTGACTGGTCTGTTATGAATAGTGTATATGATTCATTAAAGCTAATTCTCAGAGAGATTCTGTAAATCATTTTTCTTACAAAGATAATGCATATTCATTTTATTAAAATGTCAAATATGAAACATACACTTTCCCGGTTGGCCATTCAGATGTACCAGAAAACATTTATATTTAGTCTTGTTCTCATCAAGGAATTCATAAGTGCATAAGTGTGTACCCGAGTGTCCTCATGAGAGGGACTTACTATCTTTCATCCTGCCATTTTCTAATCCACTGTGCAATAGATTGTGGGGATCTTTCCTAAATAACACAATTTTCTTTTTTCTTTGGACTATCTACATGATAAACCATGTGTGACTATACCATAAGTTACAAATTCATTTCCTGTTGATGAAACTTAGATTATTAATTGGAAGCCAACTAAAAACAAAGAAATGCACCAAATATCCAGTCAAGTCAAGTTCTCTATGAAAAGACAACTCAGAAGGGAAGGCTGTAACATGAAGGGTAAAGATCTAAGAATTTAAGCATCCAGTACACAAATAAGAATTCACCAAACCTCATGATGCAAGAGACATAAACTAAAACATCCTTAGGGGCTATCATTTTGGTCTGTCCAATTGGAAAAACCTAAAAATATATCAGCCTTTGTCAGAGTTTGAGGAAGGAAATGCTACTCATTTATTGCCAGAGTGTTTACTTTTTGCAATGATTTATAGATGCTTTTTGTCTTAATCTATTTAAATTTTATAAAACCAGAGCCCTGATGTGCAACTGCTCCACTACATTCTCTTGCTTAGGTATGCAGAAATATATGTGCATGAATAAGTGAATGCTTATTGCAGTTGCTTTGTGTTGGTCCTGAGGCTTGAACTCAGAGCCTGAGTGCTCTCCTTGAATTTTCTTTTTTCTTTTTTTTCCCTCAAGGCTAGTGATATACCCCTTGAGCCATAGCTCCACTTAGAATTTACTTATTTAGGTGGTGGTGATGGTGGCTAACTGGAGAAAAGAATCTCATGGACTTTTCTGCCTGGGCTGGCTTTGAATCATGATCCTTAGCCTCCTGAATAGCTAGGATTATAGGCATGAGCCACTTCACGACCTACTGCAATTTATGATTGCGATTATCATGAACTCTAAATTGTTTTACAGATTTAAAAACAAAATAATAATCCACTGCCAGCTGCTATAGATTTAGAGAAAATGTACTTAAGTTCTTGGAACTGTGCCCATGCGAAGTCACTATTCAGCTATTAGAATGCTCCAGAATGACTCAATTACAATATCACAATGGAGTAGGGGGACTCCTGGAAAGGGACTCCTCCCTTTCCAACTTGGAATCATATCTGGGGAGCTGATAGTGCTATTTGTCTTAGCTATCAGTGAGGCCATTGCTGCAGTTGGATTTCTCCATTGCTCAAATATTTGAGAGTAGGGAATTTAGAAGCAGGGTTCTTGGTTTGGAGATGTTTGGATATCAAATAGGTGCATATGTTAAGAGAGGCTTTGTGCTCCCCTCGTGTTTGGGACTGAATAAAGGATGAAGGGAAGATAAACCATTATTAAACATTCAGTGTTCCAGGAACTCAACAAGGCCAGGTTTAAATCCACAATTTTCGCACTAGCAATTTCCTTGTAAGTAGATCGTTAATGGGCAGTCAAAGGAAAAGGACTAACACATTACATCTTCTAGACTGACATAGTCTCTGGGGGAAGCAGCACTGGATTCCAAAGCAGTCCATCAGTGTTAGAAGGCTCCTGGAATAACTCTGCCTCTGCCAAATGGGTCACTGTGGAGAGTCAATTGGGCCCTCTGATATTTTTTTCTATAATATTAAATAGTTAGCACTTTCCATCTATTTCCCAAGCTCTCTAAAAGCAGTCAACATTTAGAAAAATTGCCTTGATTTAGCTCTTCAGTGCTAACAATTCATTTTTTAAAGGTATTGAGTGAAAGAAGCATACCTATCATGTATGACCCAAAGTTCCCTACACATAAACTGCTCAGAGGAGAACGTAACTCCTGATACTGAAGAAAGAGAAAAGCTGAGATGGAATAGAATTGGGCAAGATTGGGCCATTTCCAGGTGTAATTCTTGGATATCATTTAATGTGCAACTATCTCTGCACCTCTTTAAAAAAGAATGCACTTAACATGGAGTATTGTTCAACATTTATAAAAATTTCTCTCTGGTGACAATTTGGATGAACTTGAAGGGCATTATACTCCATGAAATAAGCTGGACACACAGAGCCTATATTTTTCAAAATAAAATGTTAAGGAGAAGGATGATATTATTTCCTATTTTACAAATCTTTGGTCTAGTTTAAAAGAAGAGATGTGAATTCTCCTCCCTGCCTTAACATTCATTTTTTTGTAATAAGTAGTCATAGTTGAGAAAAAATTGTTCTCACACAGATAATAGTTGGAAAGGGAATCAACTTTTAATAGGCTTTTCACTGAATTGTGAATGCGTTTCTTCTACATCAAAATTTGACAGGTGGTAATTTCTTAAATTTTTTTTTTTACAATGCAAGTTCTGAAAGTATAGAAAAGAAGTTGAATGCTTATCACACCACGCACTGGTCTTTTGAAAAACATCTGTTTGCCAATTTATGCAGGCCTTCGAAATATTCCCATATTTTTATATAATATTTTAAAATAATACTTTATTGAAATATGATTTCTGCAGACAAAAAGCTGCATATATTTAAGTTATATAAGTTGATGAGTTTGGAGATAAGAATGCATGAAAATATCTCACCAAACTGACTTTATTACCTAGCATATTGTATATATGTTTATTTGAAATAGGGAAGGGAAGGGGGGAAACAAAATGATTGGGAGGGGATTAGGTGAAGGGGGACAAAAACATGAGAAGAGGTATCAAGTTTCAAGAAGTAATGCAACAATTACCAACAATAAAATACAATAAAAATCTAAATAAACATCTAGCTGTCTAAAATGTCCTCTTGCTCTCGTCTCTTTATTTATTATTGAATTTTTGTGTTTCTAAGAACACAACATAAAATATAATCTCCCAGCATATTTTAAGTATACAATATAGTGTTGTTAACTAGGCAGCGTTGTGCCCTGTGATGGGGTCCCCAAAGAAAACCACTGAGATTGAGGCGTCCAAAATGCAAAAGCAAGGGTAATTGCAGGTTACAAGCCAGTCAGGGAAGTCATCTGTAAGGCTGGGACCTCAGAATGGGGACCCTTTTCTTAGCTCCTCAGGCAGGACCTCTACCACTTGACCTACATGGACCAGCTCCTGTACTGTTAACTACAGGCATTGTGTTACACAGCAGAGCTTCGGGGTTTACCGTTTATAACCAAGTATTATACCATTTGGCTAGCACTCCAGTTTGTCTCTAACAATTAACATCTTCTGCTCTTCGGAGCCTTATTATTTTAGCTTCCTTATATAAGAAATATGACACAGTCAGTATTTATCCTTCTGTATTTGTATCATTTCATTTGGTGTAATATCATCCAGCTTTATTCTTTTTTTTATTGCCAAAGATAGTTTTCTTTTACTTCAGGTATATACCATATTTTATTTAACTTCTCATCCATCCATAGACACTTAAGCTGATTCCCTATCTTGTTTTTTTTTTTGTACGGTGTCCTTGGGAGACATTTTTTCCAAGATCCTGATTTTTGTGCCAAATCATGCGGTAGCTGTTTTTATTTTTTTTGAGAGATTTCCATGTTGTTCTATATACTCTACCAATATACATTCCTACTACCTGTTTGCAATGGTTGCTTCTTTACACATTCACCAATATTTATCATTTTCTTTTAATAATCATCCTAGAAAGTATGAGGTGATGTCTCATTACAGTTATTTTTTTTAATTTTCTGATGATTGGTGATGGTGAGCACATTTTCAATTTTTATGATTTTCTTTTTTTAAATTTTTCCATATATTTTTATTGTAATTAATAGAAGGGTTACATTATATTCACCAGATAGAAGGTGCATTAATTCACATACATTGATACCCATTTCTCATGTCTTGGTCCCTATTTCCCTCCTCCACTCCTGTCCCTCATCTAGTTTTCTCCCCTTCCCTATCTGATTTCAAATAACCAAATGAGCATATATTCAATATGTCAGATAACAAGATGAAATACTGTAACAATATGATAATCAAGGGACAGCAAAAGAGATGAGAGATAACATAGTACAGTAAGGACAACAATCACTCATTATATGGTTTTTGTTTCTATATCCTGGAGGTCCTTTCATTTAGCATCATACTATATGGCCTTATGTATCTAGGTTTTGTTCTATTGTAAATCTCTGCTAGGAGAGACCAAGGTTTCTACCGAATATGGCAAATGAGGGAAACCATTGAGCCTATGTTCCTTTGAGTCTGGCTTACTTCACTTAATATGATTTTTTTCTAAGTCTTTCCATTTCCTTACAAATGGGGCGATGTCATTCTTTCTGACAGCAGCATAGAATTCCATAGTGTATAAATACCACATCTTGTTGATCCACTCATCAACTGAGGGGCATCTGGGTTTGTTCCATATCTTTGCTATGGTAAATAGCAATGAACATCTCATTGGAGCACATTTTCTTATGCTTATTAACACTTTGTATATATTTTGTTCATATTTTAAGTTGGATTATTTGTGGTTTTACTATCAAGTTTTATGATCTCCTTATTTTTGGATATTAACCATTTATATGTTTTTAATTTTTTCTTCCCATTCAATAGACTTGCCTTTGCATTTTATTTATTACTTCCCATCAGTACAAAAGCCCTTAGTTTGAGGTAATCCCATTTGTCTATTTTTGCTTTGTGCCTTGGAGGCTATCTCTAAGAAACTGTTTCCAAGAACCATGTCAAAATAGCTTTTATGTTTCCGTTTAGGTATTTTACAGTTCTAGGTCTTACAGTTAATCTGTATTTATACTGAATCCGTGTGTGTGTGTGTGTGTGTGTGTGTGTGTGATATAAGAAAGGTCCAATTTCATTCTTTTACATGTGGATATAGTTTTCTCAATGTTGTCTATTGAATAGATTACATTTTACCATTGTGTATTCTTGTCACTTGTTAAAAATTAATTGATTATGCCTTTGACTCTGCCACAACTAGCCTGTGATCTTCTGAATTTGAATATTTTGGCATTTGTAATAATCGTTCTAGCACATCAATGCGTTCTTGGAAAACAAATAAGTTCATAAATTGTACCAAACACTTCTCTGATTTTCTAGGGGCTACAGGCCAAAGGGAAGTTGGGATAGATGAAGGACACAGAGAAGGGAACTGAAGACATAGTGAAAATAATCCTTACATTTGTAAAAGGCACCATCTGTGTACTTTCCATTGTATGGAGATACACAGGTTTCATTGTGCAGTCTTGAAGCTGAGGCAGTTATGAAGAGCCCCCAGGTTTGAGCAGCATGAAGCCTGTTCTCGAGGTATTTTTATATGGATGAGGTTAAAACTGAGAATGGAAGAGTGATGGGAGGGGACTGCCACCTTGGAGAAGAATGTCTGTGGTCCACATTGGTTTTGTAAGGAAGATAACAACTTTGCCTTAAGATGGTATATATGTGGTGCAAAAAGAATTGGTTGTTTATTACAAGCCATCGTGAGGCAATAGCATGATGAGGGCAGGAAAACTGGACATAAATAGATGGTTTCTTCGTGACAGTAGTAATTATGGAGAGGTCTTATTGTTGGAACATTTACCTTGGGAAACAGGCTTGAAAGTGAAATTGGCTTGTTGGCAGTGGACAAATTCATGGCAGTGACAAGAAGGTTTATAGAGTTCTTCTATAACTGGTCCCAATGTCAGTCTGTTTTCCGCATCATCCCACAGTGCTTCCTGACTACAGATTCAGAAGGCCTGAAACTACCTCATAGAATTCTCTGGGAACAGCATTTGTGTTTGGGAGACAGCTTTGGTGACCAAAACGAAACCATCCAAACACAACCACACAGTAACTCTGAGTAGTGATAATGGCACTATGTTGTTTCAGAAAATGAGGATAATTAGGTCTGTGTCTCATCTCCCTGAGAGACTACTTTAGGAGAAATGCTTTGTAGTACATTTTTTGTAGCTGGGAGGGTAGGGAGGGTGTGGGGTGGGGGAAGCAGCCTGTAGTCCTCAGGTCATTGTAGTACCTCGGCTTTGCTAGGTGCTGCCTTGGCTGAGCTGACACAGTCTCTGTGATTTCCTTTACTTGGTTCACACGTCACACAGGTTTTTGTCGGTGCCATTTCACAGACTGTAACACAAGTATAAAAATCAAGCTGGAAGGCAGTGATTGCTGCGAACCTGTGTTTAAAGCAGCTCAAAACTCTACAAAGAGGGAATTATGATCTAGTCATTTGTTGTGGTTTCATTGGGTCCTCAGAAAAGATAAGATTTGGAGCATGGCTTATTTGGTAAAAGGGTTTGGGCAGATGAGTTCAAGTCAAGGACATTCTGAATTCAGGTGTACCCTGTGTGTCTATATAGTGTGTTCTAGGAGACAGTGGAGTGTGTATCCAGGCACACCATAACAACAGAGGCAGAGATGGGAATGATCTATGTCAAGAAATGACAACAATTGTCAGGAACCACTGGAAACTACAATAAGAAAGGAAAAACATTCCTTTAGAACCTTTCAGGGAAAGCATGGCTTAGTTACACATCTTGATTTTGGGGAAACGAACATGATGCAACTGATCGAACAAAGGCTTAGAGTTCAGCCAGCCCCCAGCTCTGCTATTTAAGAAGAGTAGAGCCGAATAATTCTGAGTGTGTGTGTGTGTGTGTGTGTGTGTGTGTGTGTGTGTGTGTGTGTGTGTGTATACCAATACTGAGGCTTGAGCTCAGAGCCTAGGTGCTGTCCCCACACTTTTCCACTCAAGAATGATGCTCTACCACTTGATACACAGCCCCACATCTGGCTTTTCAGTGGTTTCATTGGAGACAAGCATTGGAAGGAAATTTCTGGCCTGTAAATCTTAAAATTACAATCCTCAAATCTCAGGCTCTTGAGAAGGTAAGCTTACAGATGTCAACTAATGGCACCTGAATGAGATTTGGTTTTAGCCTCCATGAGTTTCAATTTCTTATCTGTGCTATGAGGATAGATCAAATGAGCAAACACCCCAAGGGTGTGTGACTAAAGGCCTGGCCCACACTTGGTGTTCCCTTGGCTTCTCCATCTTGTTAGGAGGGGACACTGATAAAGCGCAGGAGTCAGAAGCAGTCTCAGGCAGCATTGTGCTAGGATGAGTAAGCAATTCAATGACAGAGTTCTCTTACTTCCGGGCTAGAGAAGGTGGAGAGGGTGGTGATGCCTGATGGGTGGGTAGGGAGGCCAGGCATTAGAAATAATACTAAGAAGACCTTTTAAAAGACTTGGGAAATGACAAGGTGAGTCAGAGCGAATTGAAACAAGCAATACCGAGCGATGAGTATAGTTCAAGGCTGTGCACAGTCCCACAGATTATTATGTCACATTTACACTTGAGTGGAATTTGCCACATGGTGCCACTTGCTAAAGGTGTTTGGGGAACATGCACTTATTAAAGACACACGCACACATGCACACATGCACATGTGCCCACATGCACACACATTTCCTTCAGGGTGACTTTGCATATTAGGTAGACCCTACGAGTACAAGGCACAGTAAGAAAATGGCAATCATTGGGAAAATGACTGCATAAAACCGTAGACTTGCTGCTCTACTTACCTAATTACTCTGCCCTTGAGGTATTTTTGTTTAATGCCACTCAGAGAAGAGTAGTGTTGCCATAGAAACCTGATGTTGCATGTTGTTTGGTATCTCCAAGTAGATTAAATCATCCACAGTTCCCATCAACGATGCTCTAGTGGCACAATTTCTAAAAAGCCTAGTCTGTTTTCCTCTTGATCATTCTATAAATGAGACCAGAAAACAGGATGGGCCATTGTCAATAGGTTCCTGTGGTTTTTGACAGAGGCCTCTAGGCAGGCTTCAGAGGCTATGGTTCCAATAGAAACTTTGATGACAGAAAGGCTGGTCCTGGATATCAGAACACTGGCCACCCTGTTTTCCTAGCCAAGTGAGTTTTCAGTAATTTTCTAACTTGACCTTTCTGGGCCTCAACTTCCTTATCTGAAAAGTAGGCACAGGATTGTGTTCTTTCTCCTTGTCCTGCCCCAGCCCACAACATGTTGTGTGTAGGAGCCATGGGCAGTGCGCTGGGTCAGGTCTGGACCTCCAAGCCATGATCCTTGCATATTTCCTGTTTTCTAAAGATCAAACATTTCCCACAAAGCTTCAGCTATAAGCTCTTGCAGAAGCTTCAATTATTATATAGAAAGAATTTTGATCCAGTTTGTAAAATTTTATATAGAATGAAGAATCTTAAGTTGCTGTCTTGGCTGTGCCATCTGTTTTGATTATTCATGTATATTCTTTCAAAAACTATCTAATAGCAAATTCATCTCCATAAGACACAATCGTTTTTTGTGTGTGTGGGGGGGTGATCATGGGGCTTGAACTCTGGGCCTGGCCACAATGTCTGACCTCTTCAGCTTAAGGCTAGCACTCTACCACTTTGAGCCACAGCATCACTTCTGGTTTTCTGGTGGTTTATTGAGATAAGTGTCTCAGGGACTTTCATGCCCAGGCTGGCTTTGAATTGTGATCCTCAGATCTTAGCCTCCTGAGTAGCTAGGATCACAAGTGTGTGTCACCAGTCCATGGTTAAGATACAATCTTTTTCTCCTTTCTTCCCCATTCCTTCCTCCCTCCCTCTCTCTTTCCCTCCTTCCCCCTTCTCTATCTCCTTCTTATCTCCCATGATTACTAGTCAAGAACTCTACTGACCCAACTCCACAGCCCCAAGACCTATTTTCTTGATGAAAGTGTAAAATCATCTTAAAAACTAAAAAAAGAAAAGATCCTTGAAATGTAGGGAAGTAAAGGACCGTTTGTATTGTTCTCTTGACACAAAGATGGTTCTTATCATCAGCTCAAAAGAATACAGTAGACACTCAATAGAATATAGTAGATGCTCAACACATATGCATTCAGTAGATGGACAGAAGTGATTGATGCAGAGGCAGAAAGGCAAGTCTGAGTTAGCCAAGAGGGTACTTTGCTTGAATTAACAGCAAGAGTCTTAAGAATAGAGGGCAGTGAGCACATCTCTGCCACTGGTAACTCTTTCTCCTCCTATCTCACTGCTTGCCCAGCATGGCAGACTAGAGAGTCAAGAAGCTAGAATGGTTAAACACATCTGGTATCACTAACTCTTCCATCTCAGGATTTGTATGGAAAACAGCAGCTGCTATTGCTGCTGGAATTATGGTAAGAGTTGAAATTCACAAGTCATGGGAGCACAAATATTCCAGATGAGACATTTAAGGTTGCCTGCACCACACTGATTGTCCTCCATTTCCACCTCTTCCTCCCTCCCTCTCTTTCCCACCTTCCCTTCTTTTCTCTGGCATTGCTCAGACTTTGTGTCTGTTTTTGTGATTAGCTGCTATTCTTGCTTTTCCTCACAACAGCCTCAATTCTTAGCGCTGCTCTTTTTGCTTAAAATTAAGATTCAAAAAAGGTCATTAATGATGATCATGATTATATTTCTCCAGTTACCTGAAATTTGAAATTTGAAAGGAAAAATATCTGAGTCTTGAGACTTATTATTAAAACTCTCTTTCTAAAACCCATTAGTCTACTTTCTGTCTGATGGAGAGAGAGGATGTGGAAAGGAAGCATAATTTAATCTCTAGTGACTCAGCAGCTTATGGGAGACAGGGAGGTGGGATCTTGGGAGGTGGGGGCAGGGGCTTGGAGGCAGAGCTCAGACCAAGTACTCTGAGATTTGTTCTGGAGATTTTTTTCCCTTCTGTTTTCTTTCTTCCTTCTTTATGACTCTTTCTCCTATATTCTCTTCTATACTGTAAATACATCTAAAACCTGATTCCACCTCCCACCCCTAAATATAAATGCTCCTTTAACGGTACAACAAAACTCCATGGTTTATAGAGTCTAGCAAATATAGGTTGTACTTTTCCCTTTTCATCCTTCATGTCATTAAATACAGACATTCCTAATCATCTCCTTTATCTAAATAATGAAATCCCCATATCTCACTACTGGGGTCTGGGAGGAAAAATTGGCAGAATGTCCTGAGATATGCTGTCACTCTTTATTTATCCTAGCCCTCCTCATCAGACGTTCTAAGTAATTCTCCTAAAACTCAGACCTCCATTCTGCCTACACTGTTTTCCTGGAACATGGAAGTCACTCTTTCTTTTCTTTTTAAGACGATTATCTTTAGGTAGTTGTACAAAGGCGTTGCGGTCTGACAAAGCAGTTTATGAGTGTGTAACGTATCATGATCCATGTCGTCTTGTGCTTCCACTGTTCAGCATTTCCCTCACTCTTTTTACTTTTGTAGGGTATACATTGGATTCGTGTCTCCATTTCACTCCTATCTTCTCTTCATTTGTATACTCCTTTCTCTTTGACTCCCCCCACCTCACACCCCTCTTTTCCAGTATCTGCTTCCGGGTGTTTCAGTTTTCCAAACTTTGATTTTTTGCCTTTTTAAGGAATCACATACACTATGTGAGATCACCCTTGACTCTACCGTATTTCAGTTTATATATTTGTATACAGTCACAAACCATTAACTTATTCGCTTGCAAGTTTTTTTAACCGGTATGTCAGCCCATCTGTCCCTTGCTCAAACTCAACCCTTTGAAAAGAGCTCTGTCTAATCCCTTTTGGTCAGCAAACTATCAGCAAGCAGTTCAAGTGGAAGAAAGAGCCCAGGGGAGTAAGCATCCAGGATTCTGAGCCAGTTAAGCTTTAGAGCAGAAGAGGCATCCACAGTTGAAGGTGTATGACAAGCAGACAGAAGAGAAAGGAGGAATCTAATGTGTGCAGCCATTGGTTACAAATGGATCATGTTCAAGACTGGAAATCATTTTCACTGTTTGCCTGAGGTTCTTGTGGGTATTTGAAAATGGCACCAAGAAGAACACTGAGATTGTTCCATCTCTTGAATTCCTCCCAGTTTTTCAAGGCCCACTTCAAGTGGCACATCTCTTGAATCCTTCCTCTTCTTTAAAAGGATATCCGTTCAATCTCAGTGTGTCTTTGTCTTCCTCTTTTGAACTCCCTTAGCTTAGCATACTATGCCTCCCTTGGAAATTCTCAACTGACAGTATTTTGTATTATGCTACAGTTAATGTCGCTTGTTACTTCTTCCTGTTATGGGACTGTAAAGTGTTTTTGAGAACAGATTGAAACTGACTCAGCTGTGTATCTGCACTATTGAATAGAAAGGGATGAACAGAATTTAGTTAAAATGAGCAAATGTAAAAGATAGTGAGAATGTTCTGCGGGCAAAACTAGCTTCTCACTTTGTATTCTGTGGGTTCATGCCATTCCTTTGGCTCTCCAGGTGAAGGGTAAAGGTTTTTTTGTCCCCTCCTTTCTCACTTTCTAAATACATAGATTGGTCATTGGGATTGATCGTGCCACCAAAATCTTTCTTGAATTCAACAACCCTTCTCCATCGACACTGTAATCATACTAGGCCAAGGTCTACATTGCTTTATTTCTTCCCTCAGAGAAGGACTAGATAATAAATATTTAAGACTTGTAACCACATGCAGGCCCTACAACATATTCTTCACTTCTGTTGTTTTCACAACTGTCTTAGCCAGTTTGGACTGATTTAACAAAGTACCATAGACCAGGTAGGTTATAAACAAGAGAAATTCTTCACAGTTCTGGAAGCTTTAAATCAGAGATTAAGCTGCCAACATGGTATATACTCAAAAACTTTGCTAAAGTAGATATACACAGGGAAGAATTCCAATGGCGTAATTCTTTTGAATACCTTATAGTTCAACAAAATAAATACCCAGATACTGAAAGTTTTTTTCCCCCAGAGGTAGTAGGGCTCAAGCTGTGTGTATATGTGTGTGGTGTGTGGTGTGGTGTGGTGTGGTGTGTGTGTGTGTGTGTGTGTGTGTGTGTGTGTGTGTGTGTTATAGATTAATGGAGAGGAGAATGGAGGGCAAATATAGTCATCATATTAAATATGCACATGTGAAAACAGAATCAGAAAACTTGGATTGGGATTAAATAGAGAGGAATTATAGGAGGGATGACACTGATCAGGATTCATTCTGCTTATAAGTTGATCTGTTGACTAAAAACCCCTCTGTACAAATACTTAAAGATGATAAAATTAAAAGCAAAAAGCCCACAAGATGCCTAATGGCAAGCTACTACCTTCTGCCATATATTCATGTGCCAGAAAGAGGTGAAAGAACATTCTGGCATTCTTTTCTTTTCGTAAGAGAAATACATCTTTTCAGGAGAGGTCCATTTTTTGATTTGAGACCCTTTCTCTAAATGCTACCACATTGAGATTTAGTGTTCAATTTATTACTTTCAGGGGGACTCATTCAGTCCATTGCAATGATATTTTTAGAATAAAAAATGTTTCTTTGCTCTTGGGACATGTAGAAATGGGCTGTGGTTTGCCCATTGCTCTGAAAATCTCACCCAGACCATTGCATTGCTTCTGTGTTCTCTCTACTTCTATTTTACTCTGTAACTCAGATGCTGTAATGATGATCTTAAAAAATATAAGTCTGTCTCTTTTGTTTCTCTGATTAGAGCCTTACAATGTCTTCTTATTCTTCTAAGGAGACGACCATAGTGTGGTCAAGCAGGCTTCCATGGTTGATTTTTTTCCTTTTGTCTCTCACTCCATTTATAGTTATTTTCCTTTTTCTTTGGTTCTGAAATTGCCATTCCTACTTCTTGGCCTTTGAGTATGATCAATTTTCCCACTGAAACTATTCTGCATTTCTCTTCCCTTTGCTTCAATGCTTGCTGTTCTTTCAAACATGTGACAAGGTTAGGTTCTTATTATACTTTTTCTTTGAGCCCTGGCCTTGGATTTGCTTCCTCAGAAGCAGATCTTGAGCTAGTGGCTTGAGAACAAGCATACCAGGAGAGACCATGATGAAGGGTAGCAGAGAAAAAAGAATCTGTCTGGATATTCTGAGGACCTGGGGCCAAGGTAGGACAGGTAGGACTAAGCAGTGGAGGATTTTTTGAGGACAAGGCCCACTAAGAGTAAGTGTATGTGTGTGTGTGTGTGTGTGTGTGTGTGTGTGTGTGTCTCCAAAGGAAATAAGATCAGTGTGTTTGTAAATTTCTATTTCTGTGACAAATTGCCTGAGAAAAATAAAGAATAAAGGATTTACTTTGGCTCCTAGTTTTAGAGATTTCAGCCCATTGTTATTTGACTCTTTCGTGTTTGGGCCTGTTCTGAGGCAGGTCATAATGGCAGGACACACATGGGGAAAGAAAATAGTTCACCTCCTGGCTAGAGGCAAAGAAACCAAGAGAGGAAGGACCAGCATCCATTAAATAGGGCACTTCCAGCCCCAGACCAGAAATTACATCCTCTCTATTTCCTGGGGCTAGCATAGTACATGAAGCTGTGGAAATGCATTAATAGTTTTGTTGAATTCTCCAAAGAAATGATCAGAAATCTGCTCTGTTTTTGCCACTGATAGACAAATATGAGCAAAGTCACTCTCAGCTTTCTTTATGTCCATTTAGGACTTTGTGCTATCAAGCTTTGCTGATAGCCTTTTTGTTCCTTAATGCTGGTAATGGTATTTGGAGTACAGGTAATGTAGGCAGACCTTTGTGCTGGGGACAGAATTCTCACTGCTTCTGATATGCACTAAAGGCAATCGACAATAACAGGAGCTGTCTACTTCCTGTATTTCCATCTATGGCCACATCCGTTGATTCTTTAGTCCTGCTATGCTACAACTGACTTTTTAAGCGCTCGCAGCTCTCTTTGTTCTCCCTTTTCAGATGTTCTGGTCGGGTTATTTCAGATGATAGAACACAGTTGTCTCAGTCTCAGCCTTTCACCATTGAGACTTTTGCTTATGATGAAATGAAAAAAGAATGTGGATTCATAAATTAAATGATATTTACCTCTCCATTCTGTCACTTGCTAATTATGTGTGATTTCTGACAATCATTTAGACTCTGGTTATTTAGAAATATTTGCTCTCCATCTTAGGAAAATGATTTTAATTACAGATTCCTTTGATAGTTCCTATGATTGGTGAAATACAATAAGAGAAATAACGGATTCCACTTTTACAGAGAAACTTTCAGAGATAAAACATGGTTTCCTCTTTCCCCCAAAAGAAGGGAGCATATCGAAATGAACAAAATCACAGACGAAAATGGTAATATCACGACAGAAATTACCAAGGTCTAGAGCATCATGAGGGAATACTTCTCAAACCTTTACACCAAAAAAATTGAGAATCTAGAAGAAATGGATGAATTCCTAGCCAATATTAACATACCCACACTAAACCAAGAAGAACTAACCCAACTAAACAGGCCTATTTCAAGTACTGAAATAGAAATGGCAATAAGAAAAGCCCAGGGCCAGATGGATTCACAGATGAATTCTGTAAGGTCTTCAAAGCAGAGCTAACACCAATACTCCTCAAGCTCTTCAACGAAACTGAAAATGAAGGCTCTTTACCAAACACATTCTATGAAGCCAGTATAACCCTCATCCCCAAACCAGACAGAGATTCATCAAAGAAAGAGAACTATAGACCCATTTCTTTGATGAACATCGATGCAAAACTTATCAACAAAATACTGGCCAACCGTCTACAACAACTCATCAAAAAATTATACACTCTGATCAAACAGGATTCATCACAGGGAGGCAAAGCTGGTTCAACATATGCAAATCAATTAATATAATTCAACACATTTACAGGAGCAAGGACAAGAATCACACGATTGTCTCAATAGATGCAGAAAAGGCATTTGACAAGATCCAACAACCGTTTATGTTAAAAGCTCTGGAGAAACTAGGAATCCATGGAACATTCCTCAGTATAATAAAGGCTGTGTGTGACAAACCCACAGCTAGTATTACACTTAATGGAGAAAAGCTAAAGCCATTCCCTCTAAAATCAGGAACGAGACAAGGATGCCTACTCTCTCCACTCCACTTTAACATAGTATTAGAATTCCTAGCCAGTGCAATAAGGCAAGAAGCAAGCATAAAGAGGATCCAAATAGGGAAAGAGGAAGTAAAACTTTCCCTCTTTGCAGATGAGATGATTCTGTATTTAAAGACTCCTATAGACTCCACTCCCAAGTTCCTGGAGCTGATTCAAAACTTTGGAAGGGTAGCAGGGTATAAAATTAACCCTCAAAAATCAACTGCCTTCCTTTATGCCAACAGTGAGAGGAATGAGGCAACAATCAGGAAAGCAACTCCTTTTGCAATAACCTCAAAGAAAATAAAGTACCTAGGAATTATCTTAATTAAAAATGTAAAGGACCTTTTTGATGAAAACTTTAAAACCCTGAAGAAGAAAATTAAAGCAAACTGAGAAAATGGAAAAACCTCCCATGCTCCTGCATTGGAAGAATCAACATAGTGAAAATAGCAATATTGCAAAGGGCTATCTACAAATTGAACGCAATACTCATCAATATTCCAATGTCATTCTTCAAAGAAATAGAAGAGGCAATCCAAAATTTCATATGGAATAATAAATAAAAGACCCAGTATAGCAAAAACAATTCTTAGCAGAAAGAACAGCACGTTAGACTCTCTTACAGAGCTATAGTGACCAAAACAGCTTGATACTGGCACAAGAACAGGCCTGAAGACCAATGGAATAGAACTGAGAACCCAGATATTAAACCACAGACCTATGGCCACTTAATAGTTGACAAAGGAGCCAAAAAAATAGAATGGAAGAAAGACAACCTCTTTAACAAGTGGTGCTGGCAGAACTGGTTAAGCACCTGCAGAAAACTAAAGTTGGATCCTTCTTTGTCACCCTGTACTAGAATTAACTCCAAATGGATCAAAGACCTCGAGGTAAAAGCTGACACACTGAAAACTTTACAAGAAGGAATAAGAGATACACTAGGCCTCCTTGGCACAGGTCGAAACTTTCTTAATAGGGACCAAGAATCACAACAAATCAGAGAAAGGCTGGATAAGTGAGACTGCATTAAACTGCAGAGCTTTTGTATGGCAAACGACATAGCTAGTAAATTAATTAGGAAGCCTACAGAATGGGAGAAGATCTTCACCAACAATACAACGGACAAAGGCCTCATATCTAAAATATATCAACAACTCAAAAAATTGAATCACTCCAAAACTAATCTCCAAAGTAACAACTGTCCCATTAAAACATGGGCCAAAGACTTAAAGAGAGTCTTCTCTGAAGAAGAAACAAAAATGGCCTATAGACACATGAAGAAATGCTCAACATCTCTGGCCATAAAAGAAATGCAAATAAAAACAGCTCTTAAGATTCCACCTCACTCCAGTTAGAATGTCCAGGATCAAGAAAACTAATAACAACAGATGCTGGAGGGGATGTGGCCAGGAGGGATCACTACTACACTGTTGGTGGGAGTGCAAACTCGTTCAACCACTATGGAAAGCAGTATGGCAGTTCCTCAAAAGACTAAACATAGAGCTCCCCTGTGACCCAGTAATTCCACTACTAGGCGTTTACCCAACCATCCAGAAACAGGGACATACTAAATCCACCAGCACAACGATGTTCATTGCAGCACTATTTATCATAGCAAAGATATGGAACCAACCCAGCTATCCCTCAGTTGATGAGTGGATCAACAAGATGTGGTATTAGTACACAATGGAATTCTATGCTGCTGTCAGAAAGAACGATATTGCTCCATTTGCAAGGAAATGGAAAAACTTAGAAAAAATCCTATTAAGTGAAGTAAGCCAGACTCAAAGGAACATAGGCTCAATAGTTTCCCTCATTTGCCATAATCAGTAGAAACCTTGGTCTCTTCTAGCAGAGATTTGCAATAGAGCAAAACCTAGATACATAAGGCCATATAGTGTGAGGCTACATGAAAGGACCTCTAGGATATAGAAACAAAAGCCATATAATGAGTGATTGTTGTCCTTAATGTACTATGTTATCTCTCATGTCTTTTGCTGTCCCTTGGTTATCTTATATTGTTACAGTATCTCACTTTGTTATCTGATAGATTGGATATATTTGTATTTGGTTATTTGAAATCGGATAGGGAAGGGGAGAAAACAAGATGAGGGGTGGGCATGGGGGGGAGGGAAATAGGGACCAAGACATGAGAAAGGGTATCAATGTATGTGAATTAATGCACCTTCTATCTGGTGAATATAATGTAACCCTTTTATTAATTACAATAAAAATATATGAAAAAACCATGGTTTGCTTTTCCCCCCCTTTTTCATGATGTCAGGGTATCATATGAGCCCCAGAAATATTCTATATAGAGGCTATTCCAATAGCCTGTGCCACGCAGTCAATAATAATAAACAAAATCACAGGATACAAAAGAACACACAGTACAATAATAAATAAGTCTGAGTTCTTTTACATTTTCTGAGATTTAGAAGGGGAAAGGGATTGGATGTTACTACAGCATAACTTAGTTTATCCTGACTAATATGCATCTGATCTCTTAGTTTTCTCATCTGTAAAAGAAAGTTACCACAATTCTGATTCCCCAGATTTATTCACACAACTTCAAAACCACTGTCACATTCTTTTCTAATAACTTACTGCAACTAAGCTCCTAAAAAATGAAAATCAAATTTCCTAGCTAAGATTACCCAGGAGAGCACATCTAATTTCTACTCCTATATTCATTTGAAATCCTTCACAAACACTGTAAACTATTTGTTTTATCTCTCTGTGATCTAAGACTCCCAATATTTGAGTCATTTTGATGGGGGAGGAAATGCCTCCTCCATCCTAGTTCTCTAAGTTCAGTGTCACTCACTGACTTCAAAGAATTTCTGGAGTTTTCAGTTGAAAAGGACCTGCTTCTTTATTGAGACATCTTGCTTACTTCATAACTTGGTGACATTTAGCAATTTGATGCATACATTTTAATTGTGCACATATTGCCATTCTTCCTACTGCTCTATACATTTTTTTATGAGGAGAATTTGGCCCCATGTTAACCTTGTGGTACCCACTGATTTCTAGAAATTCTTTATTGGTTTGTTTTACTTTTTTATTATTTTAAGTGGTTATCTTATGCTATTCTTAAGTAGTTGTGCAGAGGATTTTCACAAAAGAGTTTCAATTCGATATGACAATTTGTGAATACAATGCATCTTGGTCCATGTACTCTCTCCCTCTCTCCCCACCTCACACATCCCCTCAATGGTTCTAATTCCATTTTTTCACACACACACACATATATATATATATATATATATATATATATATATATATACATCATGACTATATCCATCCACTCTTCATTCATCTACCCTTTCCCCTTGACTTCATGCCCCTCTGACATGTTTTAGCTTTCTGGCATCCATGTTCTTAAACTGTAAGTTAGTTGTTCAAAGGAGTCATACTATTAGAATCCTCCCTTGCATGGGCATCCAAGCCTGATAGCTCAATAGAAATTTTAAAAGCCGGAGAATAAATAGTTTAGTTTTTGTATGGTCAGTACTCAATTCCACCATCATAACATGAAAGCAGATAAAGATTGAAAAACAAAAACGGATATAGACATGGTCCAATAAATAGTTATTCTGGGGATTTTCTTTTTATTATTGGGGTGATGTACAGAAGGGTTACAGATATATTCATCAGATAGTGGGTACATTACTTCTTGAACATTGTTACCCCTTCCCATGTTTTTCTCCCACTTTTTCTCTCCTCACCCTCTCCCACTTATCTTGTTTTCCCTTATCTTCCCATTTTCAAATACACAAATAAACGTATATGCAATATATCAGGTACTGAAGTCAGATACAGTAACAATATGAGGTAAACCTCAAGGGGAAAAGAAGAAAAAGGAAATAGCTTCACACAGTACATTAAGAACAACAATCACAAAGATAAACCTCTTGTTTCCATATCCTACAGTACATTTTGCTTAGCCTCATCCTATAGGGATATATGTACATAGCTTTTGAACTATTGTGATCCTCTGTTAGGAGAATCCTAACCATATACTAATTTTTACAAATGAGGGAAACCATGGAGCCTATGTTTCTTTAGGTCTGGCTCATTTTATTAATGTAATTTTTTTCCAGGTCTTTCCATTTTCTTTCAAATGGAGCAATGTCATTCTTTCTGATGGCACCATGGAATTCCATGAGGTAAATATACCCCCATCTTCATGATCCATTCATCTATTGAGGGGCATCTGGGTTGGTTCCATATCTTAGCTATGGCAAATAATGCTGTGATGAACATAATTGTGCTGGAGATTTAGTATGTCCTTTCTTTTTTCATTTTGATAAGTATTATAAAGGTGATGTGCAGAGGGGTTACAGTTACATACGTGTATTCCTTTGAGAACAGTGTTACTCCCTCCCTCCTTTACTCCTTGCTTTCCTTCCTCTCTACTCTCCAATCCTTCCCCAAGTTATAAATGTCATTTCCAACATGGTGTCTAGTGAGCATCACTATTGCATTGTTTCCCCCTTTGGTCTGACCATTTCAATGATCCTCTTCACTTCTCCAAATCAGATAAACTTATGTATAAGACAAATGGTACCGAAATAATAAGCAGTGATGACAGAGCATAAACCAAAGGAGAAATAAAAGAAAGAAAAAAGAGATGACTGGGGAATTTCTGAGGGGATACAAACATCTTCCTTCTTTTTCTCAAGGGCTTCATGACATTCTGTCCTGTATACTGATATACTGAGTCAAGACTTCATTGGAAAAGTAAGAGCATTCCTCTGAAAAGCAATGTGGACATTTGGTCTAGGTAACACATAAAAAGGTTCTGAACTGAAAAAAAAAAGGTTCTGAACTAGGGCAGTAAGAAATGGAGAGTAAGAAGAGGGTGGGAAAAATGATAGGGGATTTACGGGAATAAAGAGCACTAAAGGTAGAGTAGTGTTGAGAGGGAGAAATTATTTCAATTTTGGACATACTGAGGTTGGTATGAGAGGCAAATGAGATAATGTAGGGGAAAGTGCTTCACAAACTGTGAAGTGCCTAGCAATGGAAGTATTATTTTAAGAGGAAATGGCTAAAGCCATTTTATGACTCAACACACACCCATCAACATTCCTGCAAAAATAATCAAAGCACAGGGGCTATAGATTGTGGGATAGCCCTATCCTGTTTCTAGGTCAATATCTTCACATATTATTCTCAGTACTCTTGTTTCTTTTGAAGCAAAGGGCAGCCATTCCTATAGCTTGATATATGTGAACTCATTTACCTGTGTACACATGAGGCTCAGTAGGATTCCTGAAGAGGGGATAAACTGTTTCCTACTGAGCTCTGACAGGTGAAGTACTAAGTGCAGAAGCCAGGGGTAGAACTTGGTCATAGCTCCTCAGCTTGATTTTCTTCCTTAGAATTGCATCTCAACATTTCCTTACAACTTGATCTTTATCAAAACAGATGCATTGAATACTTTTTCATGGCTTCATTATTAAGTCAAATGATAATTTTAAAGCATAAGAGTCTTAAAAGTTTATGCCCTGAGGAATTCACCTACTGACAAGAAGTAGTGTGAGATTTACAACACTTGAAGACTTGCTCTTTCCTTCTTATCTTACCTTCACTTTGATCCTTTTAGTTGTATCACTGTCCGTTTAAGATGAAAGGTCATAGTCATTAGATGGAAAGAGAAGATTAATTCACTGACATGAGAAAGACTGATTCTATTACATTGCTTCCCAGAAAGAAAAAAAAATGTGATACATGTGTTCTATCATTAGAACAAGCAGCCTTGGAAATGCCAGTCAGGGAAATGATAGCTCACGACGGTTAACAAAGCAGCAGCACTTCAGTTAAGAGCTCAACTTGTGAACACATGGAAACTTACTTCAGTCTTGCTCTAGAGCCTTTTACCTATATAACTGTTAAGCATGACATTAACTACTTTATGCTTCAGGTCCTTCGTTTGTAAAATGGGAAAATAATTGATATGCTTTGAATATGAAGTATCCCTCAAAAAGGCTCTTGTGTCATCTGGGCACCTATGGCTCTCCCCTGTAATCTTGTCTACTCAGGAAGCTGAGATTTGAGGATTGAGGTTTAAAGCCAGCCAGGAGAGGAAAGCTCATGAGACTCTTCTGCTGTGGCTCAAGTGATAGAGCACTAGCTTTAAGCATAAAGGAGCTTGGGGACAGCACCCAAACCTTAGGCACAGTAATAAAGTCACTCACTGATGAGTTCAGACCAGAATAGGCTATTAGGAGGCGGGGCTGAGTTGTTAGAAGGATCTAACTTATTCACAGATTTCTCTCTGTTCTCCTTGCCTCCAGATCACTGCGAGGCAAGCAGCTCTGCTGTGCTTTGTGCTTGCTCTGCACCATGACCACATGCCAGGAAACAACGGAGCCCAATAACCACACACCGAAACTTCTCAAATCATAAGACAAAACTCATCTTTTATTCTCTGAGATATCTCGGGCATTTTGTCTCAGCCATAAAAAGCTAACTGACACGTATTGACAGTCACCTTGAAAAGTAGTGGAGAAGGCAATACTTTATTGGATGTGATCTGTAGGGATTAGTTGTTACTACTTTGAGCTGCTAAGAACAATGGAGCAGTGTTAGCCTAGAAGAAGGATCAAAGGTTGAGATATCAGTACAAAAACAAATGCTGAAACTTGGCAGAGGCAAGGTGGATGGCATGCCCAGATTCTGTTATTCAGTTAAATGTGAGGAACTGGTGAAGAAAGGAAATGTAAACAAACAACAGCAACAAAATCAGAACTGGTGGAGGAAATAAAGAGATGCATCAGGAAGATTTGGAAAGTAGGGAGAAACTAGCATTTATATTAATGTGTTAGTGTCTCATTTCTGAGATGGAATGAATTCCAAGGTTTCTTGTGCATGCCCCTAACAGAAACAATGGATACTGTCAAACTTTATTTTTGTAGTGCTATTATTTTTATGATAAGGCCTCCAGGGTTTATATCTAGCACCAGAGTTAATCTGTCCATCTTTGTGTCTGTCCTGGTGCTTCCTTTTTATCAGTACTCTTGTACTATAATAAAGTAAAATAAAGGTTACATAAATATATTATGGATTGCATGATCTGGAAAACTGAGTTACCATCTATAATATGATTATATCATACCAAGGGGTGAATCATGTCTTGGTTAAGACAGGGATGGGGTGATACTAGCCTCTATCATGCTATTCAGAACAACATCCAATTTAACAACAAGGAATAGTTAGTTTGTGGAAATTTCCATTTAATATTGTCAGGCCATGGTCGGGTAACTAAAAGCATGAAAGCGAACTAACAGATAAGAGAGGAATACTGAAAATCTTCACTAGGGGTGGTGCTAGGAATGAAGCCCAGGACCCATGCTTGCTTGTGCTCTACCACTGAGCTATGCCCTCATTTACTTCTCTTGATGTCTCAGTCCTTTCCCAGGGGCTCTTTCAGCTCTTGTAGAATTTGTCGGTTGCTCTTTAAAGCCAGTATCTGAAATCAGCCTGGTTCTCTCCTTGGATCTAAATAGGACATTTTGGTGCATCTTTTGTGCATGCATAGAGAAGAGGTTTTAAATAAAATGAACTTTGAAGAACAAAAGAATTTAGATATTCCATCTCACTCTTTCATTCTGCCAACCAAAGCAAAATAAAATGTTGGTCTCTTGGTTTTTATTTAGGCATTTTCATTGCCTCATTGCTATGGAATTTTATTATTGTTGTTGCTGTTTGCATTATTTGCCACCAGAAATTTCCAAAAGTCTTCCTAGAACAACATAAATGCAATTCATAGGCATCATAAACCATATATCTGAAGGGTAAACCAATGTAACAGCGGTATTCACGAGACAATATGTTGGAAATTAACTTTACAACTTGGAGGGGGGTGGGTGGAGGGAAAGTGGGAAAAAACATGGGAAGGGATAACAATGCTCAAGAAGTAATGTATCCACTACTTTATAAATGTAACTGTACCCCTATGTACATCACTCTGACAATAATATTTTTAAAACATTAAACTGGTTTTATAACAGAGTCCTTATGCAGCCATTTTTGAGATGGTAAAAGGCCTCAAAATGAGCTACAATGGAAGCACCATTGCTGAAACAAGCCTAGGTCCAGTCAGCCTGGAGAAACTACTGGAGCTTAGCAGCACAAAGCAGGCATAGAATTCACTTCTGGGCTAAAATATGAAGACCTACATACAGAGATCAAGCCAGTATATTGTATACATTTATAGACACTGCAATGACTGAATGAAAAATTTATTTTGATTTTTTAATTTTTGGCCTGTTGTAGGGCTTGAACTCAGGGCCTGAGTGCTATCCCTGAGCTCTTTTGCTCAAGGCTACTAGTGTTCTATTGAGCCATAGTGCCAATACTGGTTTTCTGGTTGCTAATTGGAGATAAGAGTCTTACAGGGATTTTTCTGCCTGGGCTGGGTTTGAATTGCAGTTCTTAGATCTTGGGCTCCTGAGTAGCTAGACATGAGTCACTGGTAACAGACTAAGAAAAGCTTATTCTATTCATTTGTTTATTTTTGGTTCTAGTCCTGGGCTTGAACTCAGGACCTGGGCACTGTCCCTGGGATTTTTTGCCCAAGGCAAATGCTCTACCACTTGCTTTTTGTTTTTATTGTTTTTGTTTGTTTTGTCTGTTTTTCTTGGGGGTTTTGGTGGCTAATTGGAGATCAGAATCTAATAGACTTTCTGTTTGGACTGTCTTCAAACTGTGATCCTCAAATCTCAGGCTCTTTGGTAGCTAGGATTACAGTAGTGAGCTACCAGTGCCTGGCTAAAAGTTTATTTCTACTTGGGAACATTCAAAGTTGGCTTATAGGGGAAGCTTTTAAGCTATGTTTTAATGGTTCTGAAATATTTTAGCAAGGCACACCATGTCAAGAATGTGTGTCTTGCTCAAGTCACTATTCTGTTTTTATTTCCTTTTTTCCTGTTACTTCTGTCAGTCCACTCTGTACTTCTTCACATTCTTACTTGATATGCTGTTTTCCAGTTGTCTCTTATCTGTTTCTCTGTCCCCCTGTAGAATCAGCTCTGGCACTTCCCATTAGCCAACATGCTCTGTTATTTTGATCCAAGAGACACTAGTAAATTTTAAATCCTAAGAATCCAACAACCGAAGTTGTTGAAGAGGGAATGATAATTGCCTTCCACTTACCATAAATTATTCCAAGCTCAGCATAGCAGCAAGACATGAAGATCTTATAGTTCTTCTCTTCTATTCTTCTTGTACTCATGGTCATCTCTATTTTGGAATGTTTACCGATTCAGAGGCTTTATCCACTACTACAGCAATAGCTCTATAAAGTTAGGGAGAGTATCTTGTTCACCTCCTTGGTTTAGGCTCCTAACCTCCACCCAATTGCTATGGGTTCTGACATACCTTCTCAACCTCCTGAAGTCTATTTGCCACAGAGTAACCAGAAAATCTTGAAAAGTAACCAATGAAATGCGACATGCCACTCTTTCCATTACAGATGAAATAGCCAACCCCTGCACTAGGGTCTCCATGGTTCTGTATGATCTCCTTGAGCTTTTAAAAATTTTTTATTATAACTGATAGAAGGGTTATATTATATTTGCCAGATAGAAAGTGCATTACTTAACAATCTGATCTTCTTTCTCTTACCTCATACTATTCCTTCTATACATTCCACATGATCCCCACTGTTTCCTACAAATCTAACTTTTTTTTTCAAGTCCTGGGGCTTGAACAGTGTCTAAGCACTTGTCCTTGAGCTTTCTCCAGCCTACTACTCTACTAGTTGAGCCACGGCACCACTACTGGACTTTTCCATGTATGTGATCCTGAGGAATCGAACCCTGGTCTGCATTGTAAGCAAGCACTCTAGCACTAGGCCATGCTCCCGTCCCCGCACTGAACTTTTTTTGAGCCTCAAGTCACATCATGTTTTCTCTTGTATTAGATACCCCTTTATTTCCAGAATGTTTACCTTGTTCATCCATTAGGTGTTAACATAAATATTACTTCCTCAGAGAAGTCTTGCTTCATTCTCTAAGATAGCAGGACTCTCACCCTGTTATTTCTTCAGTTACTACTATTTTGATTTTCTTCAAAGCACATATTGCAATATATAACTATTTTGTTTATTTGCCTGTTATAATCATGTGGGTATAACAGTATTTCAATGATGGACTGGATATATCAGAGTACTCCCATAAGACTGTGCAAAAGCACAGGCCTGTCCTGCTGTAGTTATCTTAGTTGGGTGTGCACCGTTTGTATGGGCACACAATGACAAAATCAGCAATTCATTCTCCAAAATGCAACTCCATCAGTAATACCTGGCAGCACTAGATGGCTTCTGTCCATTTTCCCACCAGAATATAATGTAAGATGAAAGGGGATGAGATCTGTTTCTGCCTCTGGTGTTCAACTGGATATTTATAGAACATATATGTCAAGAGGTAGTCATCATGTCATCTCCAAAGAGGGAAAGCCATATAATGAATGATTGTTGTCCTTAAGGTACTATGTTATCTCTCAGCTCTTTTGCTGTCCCTTGGTTATCTCATATTGTAACAGTATCTCACTTTGTTATCTGATATATCGGATATATTTGTATTTGGTTATTTGAAATTGGATAGGGAAGGGGGGAAAACCAGATGGGGGGGTAAGGGGGAGGGTAATGGGGACCAAGACATGTGAAAGGGTATCAGTGTATGTGAATTAGTGCACCTTCTATCTGGCAAATATCATGTAACCCTTTTATTAATTACAATAAAAATAGCAAAAAAAGAGGTAATCATCACATTGACATATCGAGTTATCAACTTTCTAAACACATAGTGGGAGTTCTCCATGAATTTTGTTGAATTGAACTTTATGGTCAAATGGAACACAATCAGATTGAAACCAGCATGTTGTAGTGCAAAAGAAGTAGCCATGAAAAAGAGGTTGAAAAGTAGCCATAGAAAAGAGGTTGAGGGTGAATGTCATGGGTAGACAGGATAAGGACCCAGCATGATCCTAAGGCACAGAATGTGTGACACACATATGTGAATGGAAATGGTCAGTAGTCTAGGCTGTCTACGCCGGTTAAGAAGAAGAAGAGCAATGTCAAAGATGTAAAGTTGGGCTGGAGTTAGATTGTGAAAGTACAAGAGTATCTTGTTGAAAAACTAAAAACTCTTAATTCAGGGGCAAGTAAAAAATCGAGGCTTAGAAAACTGCAAGTCAGTAAATTTGGCCCGGCTTGCCGACGTCCTCTAGGCCATCGGTGGAGTATCTGGGATCAGAATCCAGGTCTGCATCCTTGTCATGTTCTAGTATTTTCCATGGCACCATCCTGTCTCTTTCTACCTGCACAATGCAAATAAACTCTTATAAAACTGCTATTTCTGTCCTTCTCTGCAGAAGAAAGATCTAATCCTTAGGATAGGGATATTTTTGTTCTTTCCTTACTTCTTGAAAGAAATACATTTTTTCCCTAACAGCTAATGCAGTATGTCCCTCCAGGGAAACACAATGATATATCAAGTATCAGGATTGGAGTTCCTGGTGACTGTGCATGGTGCAGTGGCAGATGCTTCCCAAAAGGAAAGACTGCTGGGAAAGTCCCTGTTAGTCTTCCTGGCATATAGCATTCTCCAGAAGGGTCTGTTTGCTCTTTGGCCTTAAAAAAATCAATAGCTGTGGACTCTCAGTGATGTTCAGGCCATTGCAGTGAACAATAAAGAAAGAAGAGGTCTTCTATCAGCTCAGAGGAAATTGTAGTCTAAGATGGTGCAACTAATGCCTAAGGCTGAGCTTTGGCTCATATCCTGGCCAGGAGAAGCAAAGGCCCCTCTGAGAATCTGAGAAAAGCAAAAAAAAAAAAATCCAAGACCCAATGGCTTATTTCCTTGTGGTTGTTCTGTACGTGATTGAGAAATAGTCTTTGAGCAAAGCTTGGGAAATTTGAAATTTACCTGGGGACCACACAGTTTCACTTCCTGTTGTGTGGCTTCTTGCCATTTAGTGCAGTTGGAAACAGTTATCCTGTAGCATCATAACTCTGCAGTATCCAGCATTTCACTGCTGACTAAACTTTCTATATGCACTTTTCATGTAATTTTCCCACTAACCTGGCTTCATACTATTTTCAGCATCACTTTTCCTTTGGTAATTGTGGTGGTCTTCCAACTTTTTGCCAGTTTCTCTTAATACCTACTCTAATTCGGTGTCTCTAATTCCATGTTCTCTTTCTAAAACATTAATCTGATTAAGCTTAAATACTATAGCAAGTACATCCCTTATCATATATAAATTCTGGTGTTCAGTGTGACAAGAAACCCCAATAAAACTAACAGTTATTAGTGTGTCGATCCTGTAATATCTTGCTTGGGTTTCTTCCTACAAAAACTCCATCTCTATTTTGAAAATCACTCTAAATTCCAAAGCTTGAGCTTATTTATTTTTCATTTTCTATACTTTCTTAAAGATCTGTAAGTACTGAACAATGACACTCAACTTAATGTTTTCCATGTATTTATGTTTTTTTCCCCCAATGCAAGATGGGATCTTGAAAAGCACAGCCATTGCTGATTCTGTGGTTGATCAGCATAATCTACTACAATGTCTGCCCTGGTACCCAATAAACGCTAATTTGTAAAGTAATCCTCCACTGTGCAGTGCAGAAACTGGTGTGGCAGGATGCTAACTACTGACTGCCAACTAGACTTCTGCTTGTATGTTCCTGCATGCCCACTTCAATCCTTTCTCCTACCATAGCCAGCAGGATGTGAATCTGCTGGCTCCCACGGAACTGTCCTCTTTAGTTCCCTTTCTGCACTGATCACCTCTGGCTTCTTTACCACAAAAATTCCTTGCAGCATTGGCTGCCTCCTTTACATCTCAGCTCCATGCTGCTCTCTCCTTGTTCTTAATCCCCAAATTAGATCAAGTTCATTCTCACTTGCCCCTTCTTCTATGTAAGGTATTATTTTCTAGGCATCTTGCATAGGTTTTTTTCCCTCTCACCTATCAAACCTTGTTTTAGAAGCTAAGCATGGAGTCCATAACTGTATTTCTAGCATTCACAAGACTGAGATCAGAAGAGTGGGTATTACAAGTCAGTCTAGGCTACACAGCAAGACCCTATCTCGACACCCAACCCTCACACATATACAAACATGGGATTTTTTTAAATTCCCACTCCCTTCATATACCACCTGGACATAGAGAACTTTTCCTAACACCCTGACTAAATGAGCTCTTTGCCATTCATTTACTTATATCTCCCATCATCTCTTTTCTCCATGTTACAAGTCAAATCTTTAATTTTCTTATGTGTTCTCCCAATACTAGGAGAATAGATTTTTGTCTGTTTACCACATTAAAAATACTCCTGTAGCTGGGTGAGGTGGCTCACGCCTGTAATCTTAGCTACTCAGGAGGCTGAGATCTGAAGATCAAGGTTCAAAGGCAGCCCGAGCACAAAAGGACCTGAGCCTCTTATCTCCAATTAACCTCTAGAAAATGGGAAGTGGGGCTTGGCTCAAGGATAGGGCAGTAGCCTTGAGCTGAAGAGCTCAGGGACACTGCCCAAGCTGAGTTTCCCCACAAAATAAAATACTCCTGTAAAATATTACCTGGCCAGAATAGGTGCTCAAAAGATAGGCCTTAAACAAATAAACAAATACAAAATAGATCTTCTTATGAGCAGAACTCTTTCACACTACCAGAATCATTCTGGAATGGCAGACCATCAAATAACAAAATTTAATGCTTTGTGCATGTCATGGTATCATGATGTACCTCACCTCCTGAACATAAACAGCAAGTCCTGAGGTAAAACATAGCTAAATTATGAACAGCTTTGAAAATATTAAAACCTTAGGAAACCATGAAATCATTGTCAAAGAAGGGAAGAAATATGAAATGTCAAAGGGGCAAAAATGGTTTAAAAGACAAGAATTTACCAAAGAGACAATAGGGGGAGCTAAGCTCTGCTTGCTTGGGCAATGAAGTCTATGAGACTCTTCCCTCCAATAAATTACCAAAAAGCTAGAAGTGGAGCTGTGGCTCAAGTGGTAGAGTGTTACTCTTAAGCAAAAGAAGCTCACAGATAGCACTGAGACCAAGAATCTAAGCTTCAGGATTAGCATGCATGTGCACACACACACATGTACACAAACACATACCGGTACATATACAAGAAGCCTAGGATCCAGCCCCGTCGATGAGAAGCTGTGACAATGTCTAATCACTTTCCTTCTCTGAGCTTCTATTTCTTTATTTGATAAAATGAGAGTATTGGACTAGATTGTTATTGAATTTTATTCACTCATCTATCACAGTGATCTATATTTCACTCATGAAAAAAATCAGGCTTCTCTTTTTTGCAGATCCATTATATATTGTGGAACATTCAAACCTTGGTAAATGATTTTCCAGTTCCAACTCAAGTTCCTAAGACAAAACCATTTCTTTGTTCATTCTCTTAAATGCCCAGGTGAACAAAGGCAGCCTGGCTCATCTTCAGGTATCCATCACTCCTGGTAAAAGACTATCTTCCCTTTGGTGCCAGTGCTGCCTGGTTCATCACCTGTCCTGTCCCCTGGTCAGATAGCATCTCATTAATGGCTCACCAACATCTCCTCCACATCACCACCAACTTCCATTTGTCTTATGCTAGAACTCAAGGAAAAGCTTCCCAGAAGTCAAATCTATTAGTTATATTCAATAGCTATTATATTCTGTCTTCATAAGAGAAGTCTGGAAATTCCTTCTACACAACTCTAAAGATGATGTTCTTCTTCCCTTTTATATTTGTCTGCCAGCCATGGGAGGGATTAAGGTAGCTCCCTAATTTAAAAATTGGAGGGGGCAGTATAGGATCTTGAAGGGGCATGTAGGTATGGGAAAGACTACATATAGGAATAGTTTCTTTACTATTTTTCCTTGTCTAATTTTGGTACCTTGGCATCTCATTGGAACCCATTCATTTTTCATCTCTGGATAAACCATTTGATGTCTCTGTTATACATATAGTACAGCTTGTGGTAGCCTATGGACAAGAAGCTGCTTTAAAAATTGATGCTGTGCCAAGGTGCTGGTGGTACCTGCTTACAATCTTAGCTACTCAGGAGGCTAAGACCTGAGAATCAGAATTCAAAGCCAGCCTGTGCCGAAAAGTCCATGAGATTTTAATCTCCAGTTAATACCAGAAAACTGGAAGTGGAGCTGTGGCTCAAAATTGTAGCCTTGAGCACAAAGAAGCCCAGGGACAGTGACTAAGCCCAGAGATAAACCCCCATGACAGGCCCGTGCAGTCATAGATTCTTACCTGAAAACATCCCCCTGTAACTGGGATGTAGGTATTCGAGCTATGAATATCATGTAAATCACATGATTGTCTGAAGAACTCAATCCATGATGTACATGCAAAAGATCGTAGTTGTCCATGTAACTCAGATGGGCTCAATAGTCTTCCCTCGTTCTGAAGTCTGTTAATATCCAAGGGAAACTGTGCATTTCTCTTTCTGCTTTCATTCTCCTGTTTGAACTATTAGCTTTAAGACTTAGAATTACATAAGATATAATAACCGCAAGTTGCTAATGAGAGTGGGTGTCTAGATTTGTTTACCTGCTCCCTGTTATGGTCCTTGTGCTGTGATTTTATGCATTTTATAGGAGGCAAGCACACCTGAGAGATTGTTGATGCTAGGCTTAATTTGGATAGATTTCTAGAATAGTGTTCCACACACAGATTAGTTAGAGATGCAGAAGACTTGTTTTCCTTAGGTTAGCTTTTCTGAGCAAGTGGGCACTAAGATTGTCTGCCATTCAGCCATTTCTCCACATAACTCTCTGTGCACCACAACCGTACAGGCAAATTCTGCACATTGCTGCTAGGAGACAGGAGTTGGGATCCTGACAGCTCCTTTCTGGGAAGCAGAGCAGGTCAGATCTTGGATCACATAGAATATATCCGTAATTCATCTGTAAAACATTCAGGGAATCTTCCCCAACAGAATTCCTGCTAGTACCTTTCTTTGCAGGAGGCAAAATTTCTGCATATAATTATTTTTTTTGTACAAACAACTGAACAAGCCCTTTATTCGCAGCACCGCTGACTTTTTCCTTATTCCTTTCCTCCAAATGCAGAAGGTCAGATGGTGCTAGAGACACTGAGCTAAAGCCCATTCTCTGTGCCGACTTTGGAAGAGAGTTCTGTCCACTTGGCTGCGTTGCAAATGCGTCACTTTTTTTCCTCCCCTCCTCATCGCTAATGGGCTGGAGAGGGAGAGGAGGCAGAGGCGCTCCTACATTATGTAGCTGCTATCTGATTGGCTGGAAAGTCCGTGGCTGGGCTATAAAAAGAGACCTGAACAAGCTTTGGAGAGAGAAGCTCAGGAGGATTCTGACAGCATCTTTGTGGAGAAGACCGAAGAGTTTTCAAAATAGAAGCCACAGCTCCTCCTGCTGCCTTCCTCTCCTACCTGCGACTCCCACACCGATAGCAAGATGTGTAAGGGACTTGCAGGTCTGCCGGCTTCCTGCCTAAGGAGGTAAGATTGCTGGTTCCCCACCTGCTTAAACTCTGGGATAGACAGTCTTAAGTCACTTGCATATTGCATTTCCTAACTTAGTTCTTTAGAATTAGAAACAACATGGTTAGGAAAACAGCAACGTCCTGCTTGTTTGTTTTCTAGCCAAAAATCAGCTAAATATTGTGACTTAAGAAGTGTGTGTTCTACGGATATTTAGTCTTGTGTGTTGTTTGACATGACCAATATCAAGACCTGCTCTAATCAGGTCCTCTCATCAAGCTAGCTTGAACTAAGAAGAAATATGAGGTTTGGGGCTGTGTAGAGATGGATATAGGAATTGTGGGATTCAGTACCTGAGCATCAACAAATCATTTTCTAGTTGTAAACTAGATTTGGGGGAGGGATGAAGAGACCTCAAAAGGAGATTGGGGTAGCATAACCAGACAAATAGACCATGCTTTTCTGTGTTTCAGTATCATTCATTCTATGTTCTCAGAAACAATTTGGGTACTAAGACGTAGTTTTCAAAGCTTGGTCTCCTTCTCTGTCTGCCCCACTTGTAGTTCTCGAAGTGTCCTATGTGAGAGGATATTGAGAAGTACTGACCAGAACAAATTAGCTAAAAGTTCTGCAGCCAATCTCTGTAAAGACCCAGTTTTAACATGTACTCTCTTATTAAAAACAAACAAACTTTAAAGGTATAGAGCTCTTGATCTACTTTTAGCTTTTAAAACAAGATCTAAACAATGATTTCAAAGGATGCTTGCATATTTGTCGGTTAAAAATAAAATACAAAACTAGTATATATTATGTGATTTTCATTTTATAATAAAAGGTAAAAGAAATCAATCTGAGAGTATACCAATTCTGTGTGTGAGTGTGTGTGTGTGTGTGTGTGTGTGTGTGTGTGTGTATCTTTCCTGACAAATAAAAATCACCCTACAATTCAGTTTGGAAATAATCCCAGAAATCATAGGCCTTTGTGCTTCCCTGAGAAGTTTATCTTTGAAACAGTCTGTCATTCATGAGTAGGAACATGTTGATGCCACTTTAAGTGAAGCAGGAAGGTCTAACAGAAAGTGACCGGGCAATGTGTACTCCTCACCTTGCCCATTCATGTCCTGATCAGAGTGTAGCAAGTCCCTCTAAGCTTCAGCTATGGTCCTCACAGTCAAAGAAAAGACTCCACAAGTTTCTGATTGCTCAAGGTTATAGGCATGGGTGTGACAGAGTGGGACCAACTTAGGTTTCCTGTCTCCAGAGGCTTCTAAGGTCACTTTAGCTTTTATTTTTATAATTGTTTTATAGGGATATTTGTTAGGCAGAATTTCAGCTCTTCATAAGATGATTCTGCATTTTTTTCAATAAATGTTGGCTCTCAGGCAAAGACACTTTATGAGAATATTAAATAATTTCTTAATCACATTAGAACTGACATAGGTTATATCCAGGTTATATCATGCTGTCATTGAGGAGAATTTTGCCTTTCCTGGCCAGTTCCCAGTTAGGGAAGAAGAGAAAGGAACACATTTTTGAGCAGGAGGACAGGTACTCTTTAAAGGACAGTCCAAAAATACAATGGGATCCAAGTAGTTTGGGAAGGGACGAGTATCTTTCCATAGCTAAACCATCTTTCTGCCTTCTGTGTGCTTGCTCCTTCCAAGTAGGAACAACCATTTGCCAGCAGGGGGAGTGCAGCAAAAAGATGCCATATTTTGCAGTCACCGCTTGCTTTCCAATATCTACAAGTTACTCAGGAAATCAGTCAGATACCTTGTATGGTTCTACTGACAATAGCAAAGACATTCTACTTGTTAAAATGATGGCAGTTCAGAACAGGTTTTCTAAGGCAGACTGAAAGATGAGAATTCAAATTACAGATGAATGAAATCAGTATCAAGATTCTGGTCTCACAATTTTGTAACAGTCCTTGGTAGAAGCAGAAGAATTTTGTTTTCCCAAGAAGTTCATGTCACTGTGATTTTGGTCCCCTCAATAAACTGCTCTGTCTCCTGTAGTAATAATGTTGTTGGTTTTTTTTGGTGTGGAGGTGGTGATGGTACTGTTATTGAACTCAGTACCTTGTATTGTACTTGCTGAGCAAATACTCTACTGCTTGAGCCACACCTTGAAGACCCTCCAATCTATGCAAAAGGTTTCTTTTAGACCAAGCTGATCATCATGCTAATTTTTTCTTTCTCTCTTTTTCTTTTCTGTGCAGTGCCAAGGACATGAAACATCGGCTGGGTTTCCTGCTGCAGAAGTCTGATTCTGGTGACCACAGTTCATTCCACAGCAGGAAGGACAGAGGGGTTGTTAGCCAGAGGTAAGAAAAAATGCCTTGACAAGGTTCATTGAATAAAGGTTATCTAATGGCAAAGTCATCTTATGAAAAGAGAAGTTATGCCCAGAGTTAAGCCACATTTTTATCTCCAGGGTCTCCATTTTCATTGATACCATAACTAGATTTGAAATTTCCATCTGTTTAGGAAATTGTCCAGCTCAACCATTGTTTTCATCATAATTATGAAATCCTTGCATGATGTTTAGGATCTTATACTTCTTTCCCCAAGTTTATTTTGTGACATTCACTTTATCCTTTTTTCTCTGTAACGTCTCAAGGGCGAGCCAAGAAGAAGTCAAGAAATGGGCTGAATCACTGGAAAACCTGATTAGCCATGAATGTAAGTCTGACACCCATCCACTACTCAAAGCTGAGGATAAATGTGCTCTAGATAAGGCAACTTATACTCTGCTAGTCTGAAAGGAAATACATAAAGGCCTAAGTGCTTTCTGGTTCCTAAATTTAGTATCATCTAGCATTACAATTAGTGAACTTAACATTTTTTTTCCATGATTTATGATATACAATGGGAAGTTCATAGAGGAGCTTTGTGACAATATGTCATTCTTGTTACATAGAAAAATGACAAAGAGGGGCCAGGAGTTTGGCCTAGTGGTAGAGTGCTTGCCTAGCATGCAAGAAGACCCAGATTCTATTCCTTGATACCACATATATAGAAAAAGCTGGAAGTGGTGCTGTGGCTCAAGTGATAGAGGGCTATTCTTGAGGAAAGCCCAAGGACAGTGCTCAGGCCCTGAGTTCAAGCTCCAGGACAGAAAAAGAAAGAAAGAAAGAAAGAAAGAAAGAAAGAAAGAAAGAAAGAAAGAAAGAAAGAAGAAAAATGACCAAGAGAAGTTTCTAAATAATGAAATCTTGCAGAACCAGTCTCAGCTTTCCTTTCCATAATCCGTCTTGGCAATATATGTCTGCATAGATACTTCAGGAATGTACTGCTTTCTTGAAAGAGGCTCTCAGATTGAGTGGCAAACACTAGTTATAGCTAGCATCTAGTGGAAATAACTAGAATCTACTGGATGATAAATGCATACTTGGGTTATTTGATCCCAAGAGACTCTCCAAAGGGAGAGGAAAAGCAGGATTTCTTATCCCTCCTAAATATTTCAGTTTTATTTGATATCTGAAATATTAATTTCTAACGTGCTAGCCAGCATGATGACAACTGTCATACTTTCTCTTATGTCACAGGTGGGCTAGCAGCTTTCAAAGCTTTCTTGAAATCTGAATTCAGTGAGGAGAATATTGACTTCTGGATCAGCTGTGAAGAGTACAAGAAAATCCGGTCACCCTCTAAGCTAAGTCCCAAGGCCAAGAAGATCTACAACGAGTTCATCTCAGTTCAGGCAACCAAGGAGGTAAGTTTCCATAGCAGAGCAGTCTTTAGATCTGAATGCAAGTTCTTAGAGGGACATACCAGGAATCTTTGGATTATGAGAGTTAAGAAACATTAGAGGAGGCTGTTATAATTTAAACAACCCCAAAGTCTATTAAGAAAACAAAGTGTTCTTTCATCCCTGAGATTTTAATATAATTTCTTGATAAATCCCCCTGATTTGAGGAAAAGAAAAGGTACTGTTCTCATTTTAAAGTAGAATGAGTTATTATTATTATTGTTGCTGTTATTGCACATATGGCAAAGTATATCCAATTGTCCTGTATTTCAATCCTGGGACACAGAGCACCCAGAGTCCTTTATTATCCGACACAAAGCATGTTACTTCCTGTCCTTAACAGAGTTGTAGGACTAATGGGGCCATGGTCTTTGTCTCTCAGGTGAACCTGGACTCTTGCACCAGGGAGGAGACAAGTCGGAACATGATCCATCCTACAAGAACCTGCTTTGATGAAGCTCAGAGGAAGATTTTCAACTTGATGGAAAAAGATTCATACCGTCGATTCCTCAAGTCCCGATTCTATCTTGATTTGGTCAATCCTTCCAGCTGTAGGGCAGAGAGGAAGAAAGGAGCCAAGAGATTGGCAGACTGCACTCACCTGCTCCCGCAGTACGCCTAATTCTCACTGGAGGCAGAGGGCTGGCATGCTAAGACTCTATGCTGTGGAAAATCTGAGGCCAAATATTGATCTATATAAAGCACCAATGCTTTATCCACATTGTAGCCTAAGTGTTCCTGCTGTCTGCCATGTGTGAGTCACTTCCATGTACAAATTAGATTTAGTCATGGTGGTTGGGTGTTGATTGGGGGTGGGGCCCCATTCTAGTCCAGTTTCCCATAGTTTCCTTCAGGATGTCATGCGAGCAAGTATTCAAATTATGACCTTGAAGGTCTGGATTGTCCAAGACTGGTGGCAGTTCTCCACTCCCTGCAGTCTGACCTCAGGTTGGTTCATTGATGCACCGCATGTGCATGCATGCGCATGTGTATTTGCTTAGCCAATATTTCTTACAGACTCTCAGTATTGAGGGGAGATGGATATGTATGTGTGTGTATGTGTATATGTTAAATGGATATACTGTATACATATACATTCCTTATACATTGTGTCTATGCATTCAGATTGGTGTGACACACACACACACACACACACACACACACACACACACACACACACACAATCCTCAAAAATAGTTGGGAAAGACCATAGGTGCTCAAATGAAAGAGTGTGTATGCAATTCTGTGCAATTGATGGCGGCTCTTCAATACTGTATTCGAACAGGACAAACTGAAATGACTGCCACTCAGACTAAGAGAAGAATGAAGTTGGTTCTTCAAAATAGGTTTTAGGGAACCACTGGGGAAGAATCTAAGGGACTTTGTGCTTAATTTAACTGCTGGTGATCTTCATGTTTAAGAGCTACTGTAAGTAGCAAATACCATCAAGCATCATACATCTGTTGGACACAAAACTGCCTTGCATTGGTTAGCACTTTTAAGTCCCTTTGCTGCTGGCCTTTTCTTCTTCTCCTGGTTACCTAGGATCTGTATCTCAGCAGCTATATTGGTCTGGAAGTTGGGAGAGGAGAGGCTTGAGCTAAGAAATGCAGCCATGGCATTGCTGGCTAGCCCTGTCTTCTGTAACTGGCTAAGTAGGAGCACAGACTCGGAAGGTTATGTTACTATCCTCTATCCTCTTTTTCTTTCTTGATTAAGGTGCTCTTCTTGTATTTCACCTTAGCCAACAGATGAGTTCATCATGGTTGCTCATTTTGTTTTTTTCCCCTCGTAATGTTTCTAGGCTCTTTGCCTACATTACAAAGCAGGGGAAAGATGATACAAGTTTTCACAAACTGAAAAGCTCTCATAAGTATTCTCTTTTGAGGTAGAAATCTCATTTATTCCATACCAAACATCAGGGCTAGCAGAGACCGAAGGCATTTCTTTCTAGGCTCTGAAATTAAAGGAGAAAGAAAGAAATAAGAGAAAGGAGAGAGGAAGGAAGAAAGAAAAAAGGAAGAGAAAGAAAGAAGAGGAGAGACGAGAGAAAGTTGTTAGAACTATTGTTTGGAACTTTTCAAGGCAAATGAAATACTTGAAAAATTCTCATTTATCTTATTTATGCTGTTGTTTTGTACATTTTTTAAAAAAATTCATTATTTTATAAATGGAGATGCAGGATATCCCCTAAATTACTAATGAATGCCCAGGAAGTAATTTCCTTCTCATTCTTCTAAAATAACTGCCTTTGAAGTACCCATATTCATGCACACACAAACACATACACTGCATCCAATACTCAAATATAAGTTACATGCACAGGCACCTTTGTGGCTTGTAGCCAATGTATGGAGCTGCAAAATGAAGATGCTAGAATGTCTGTATACAAGTCTCATGGCGTCGAAGATGTAAGGGTTCTAACTATACCCTTTCTGTCCAGCCCTGGAGTTCCTCAGCAACTTCCCTCTTTTTGTTATCCAACACGGCCGTGTCTTTGGTGGACTCTAGAATCCAAACATACAACTCTCTGGTCTTGCCCTGCTATGACAGTCAGAAGTTTCAAATTGTACCTGTACTCACCGACTCCTGTCTCACAAATAAGGCCTGGAAGGTCATTCTGAATGAGAAGTAAATTATTTTATGTAATACATTTTGAGTGTGTTTTTCAATGATATGTTCCTGTGATCTCATCACCACTTGTTTGCTCATGGCCCATGGACAGCACATTCCTTCCATCTGCATGCCTCTTTCTCCTGTGCTTTATAGGCCTCCTCACCTGCTGCTTCCAGTGAAGCACACACATCTTAATATGAAGGGTAAATAAATGCTTCATGTGAAATGGTGTGCTTGGAAACCCATTAATGATCCACACATGCACATTGAGAGAGGCAGCAGGGTGCAGGACAACTTCTGAAGAGGACTCACCCCAGCCTTTTATCCCTGCCATGCCAACTATCCCTGGGAAGCAAAAACAGACTATTGTGTGTTCTTTGTTTCCTGAAGCTCTGCTGCTTCTGCACATAGAACCAAGGCAGTCTTGGCTTTAGAGACTCCTCTGAACACATTCAAGGGGTGTTTGCGTTTACTCAATAGAGATTTTTTAAAGGAGTTCTTCTACTTCCAGTTATCTACCTGACTCAGGAAAACCGGAGTGGGAGTAACTGAGAGGGCTGGAGGGAGCTTTGATAGCTGGGAAATGTCCAAACTGATAAAAATTCTGCCTTTATTTTTGCTAATTCTTTTCTCTGAAAAAGAGGTCACAGAATGCTCATGTGTGTAGTCACAGATATGTCATGTTATGAGATACCCCCTACTTCCTGTGTCTTTTCCTTTCTGTACTTCAACAGCCATGTTTGCAAGGTGCTAGGGATAAAGGATCATACAAATTTTTGAGTGGTTACTCTTTTAAAGGTCTCATGGAAACTAGGAATCATATCCTTTGAAAAGAAGGGTCCAAGAAATCCTAATTTCTCATAAATGTTTAGCAACAACTTTCACAACCCCCTTTAGCATAGACAACATGATCGTTCATTTTGCTCTTATACTGGTCAAATCACACTAAATTCTCAAAACAACCCTAAGATACAGATGTCAATATTGAGGTCAATTTCCTTCAGTGACCTTTTAATAGATGAGGAAACTCAGATATAGAAAATTAACTTGGCAGCTTCTAATTGCCTATGAGGGATAGAGCTAAGATTAGATAGGACTGAAGGAGCCAGGGTCCTAGTACTTATAAGCATAGCGAAAGCATGCGGCACTAACCAAATAGCAACATGCCAGTGAGTGAAAAGCAACGTGTCAGGTTCAGACATATTAGTGAAGAACAGACCCCCAAATAACTGCCATCATGACACATACCCATAATCCCAGCCGTTAGGAAGCTGAACCAAAGAGGATTAGCAAAGAATGTGAGGCCTAACTCAACCTGGTTACTGGGGAGTTTCAGGCCATCCTGGGTTACACAGAAAAAAAAGCAGTTTTAGCAAAAAACAAACAACAAAAAAACCAGAGCCCAAATGTACTCTCGATTGCACTTTCCTCTTTTTGTGGCAAGTTGGGAGGCTACGTATAAAACGTGGAGAAGAGCCTCATAGTTTACTTCAGAACAAGAGGCTAATGAAATAAATCATGGTTGATTTACACAACCTGTGCATCTCTCTTCTATTGCAGCAAAGAATTCATTATACCAAGCAATGAGAGTTGGTAGTGTACTGTTGCCATTTATCTGTGTGAGGAGAACAGATGATCATGAATATAATGAAGATGGCTTCTTTACAATTACTGCAGTTTGGGAAAATAAAACTTGACTTTATTGGTGGGTATTGCAAAAACCAAGGTGCCTTAGGCTATATCCTGGCATTCTGCATTATGAGTCCTTAGATTTTTAAAATTAGAACCCAGATGATAAAAAGGATAGAACACAACAAAATAAGCACTAGGAGATGGATACTTGCAAGAGGAGCATGAGGTCAAGGGGAGAGAGGCAGGAGATGGGGGAAGGGATTAAAAATGTAGGAAAGCACTCATCGTGTATACCACAGCATTGAGAAATACAAGGGAAAGAGAGGTCTGAAGGGGGTTGAAGACATTGAAGTGATGTTCAAGATGCATTGTACACAGAAAAGTCTTTGCTGAAAATGATATATATGAGTAGACACTAGAATTATCTGTAGATCACATATATATTAAATGCCTACTCTTATTATTACTATTATATATAATACATATAATATGTAAACACATATTATTTGCAAATGACTACATTTTTAAAAGATTTGAGGTAACTAATACTAAAATAGATATAATAAAACTAGTGAAAAGAAAAAAATTCTTTGCTGAATTGCAAAAAATTCAACACTTAATCTAAAATTAAGGTAAGTAAGGAAGGGGTAAGTTGGGAGGGGTGGGTGAGGATGTTGAAAGAGATGACATTGATCAAGATGCACTGTATTGGTAAACTGCTTTGGTAAATGGCAACTTCTTTGTATAACTAAAAATAATAATTTTTTTCCAGTCCTGGGGCTTGAACTCAGGGCCTGAGCAGTGTTCTTGGGCTTTTTCCTCAAGGCTCACATTCTGTCACTTGAGCCACAGCACCATTTCTGGCTTTTTCTATGTATGTGGTACCAACGAATCAAACCTGGGTCTTTGTGCATGCTAAGCAAACACTCTCCACTAGGCCAAACTCTGGGCCCAATGATGAAATATTTTTTAAAGGATGGAAGATGAGAAAAGGAAAAGAGGAAAGAAATGACATAATAAAATAATTACTTGGAGGGAAAACCAACTCCTCATTAGCCTAGGCTAAACCTGAGGGGGAGAAATATTTCTAGAGAAAATCCAGTCAGATTGCTTGGCACACATGACAAGCCAGGAGTCAATACACTGTATGAAAACTGTAAACATAGAATTATTCTATGCAGTTAATCCAGTCTGGATTCTAAACATGCTTAAGTAATGAAACCACAAGATGAGCAACTAAATCACCTGTTGTTTAATACACACATGGCTTTGCTTCTTTAACATCTAGTTGTCACAAGGAAATATGACATAAATGAGGAAAGATTATGGATTATCATCTTTTAAAATTAATTGCACAGAACACATTGAATGAGATGGCTTAATCAGAATTGGTTTACATTTAGAATCCAGTTTTTAGATCTTTGTCATGAGAACTGGGAGAAATGAAGTCATCAACTGTTCAATTCCTAAGACATCCCAGTAGAGGCGAAGGGAGTTTAATAATGACTGGAGAGAAACCATTGTTTCCAAAGGAGACTTCAAGTTGATATATATATATATTCCATGTGTTTTAAGTGCCCATGATGAATCCCTTATGTGATCTTATTTAACACAGGATAAAACTGAAGTAGACAGTGTTACTGTTATTTTCCATTGCAGGGAGTGAAACTTTGATATAGAAGAGTTCAGAAATATATCTGAGATCATACTTCAAAAATGTGGTCAAGGGCCGGATGTTTGGCCTAGTGGTAGAGTGTTTGCTTAGCATGCACGAAGCCTGGGGTTTGATTCCTCAGTATCACATACAGAGAAAAAGCTAAACATAGTGCTGTGGCTGAAGTGATAATGCATTAGCCCTGAGTTCAAGCCCTAGGACTGGCAAAAAAAAATGTGGTAAAGTTTGGGTTAATGCAAGAAGTCTTCCCACAGAGTTTCACGCATTTATTTTTAATAAAGAAGAACAGAAAAGGAAGGAATAAATGAAAGAAGGAACTGAGGCAAGCAAGAGAAGACTAACCAGGATGAACTAAAATGGAGAGAAGAGGCAAAAACAGATTTTAAAAAAGTAGGAAAAAAGAAAAAGGATGGACAGGGAACAGCAAATGGTGGGAAAGGAGATGTGGAGAAAGGGACATGGCAGTAAAAAAAAAAAAGAAAGAAATATGCCATGAAGAAAAATAAATGTAAAATGCTCTTCGATCCTATTTCCACAAGGTGGCTGGAGCCCCTGGCTACTCCTGAGATTTTTCCATGTCCTTCCTGAGCTAGGGCAGGTCCCCAGCATCTGGAGGGACATTTTGGAAGCAAGGACTAGAGCAAAACTAAAGGTATGTTGCTCTCTAAGAATCCTGTTTGCTCCTTTCTTTAAATTTGCAAGGCTCTGAACTACCCTCAGAACCACTAGTTTGGTTTTTTTTTTCAAGTTTATTATTAAATATTTGTACAAAGGGGTTATAATTCCAAAAGTCAGGCTATGAGTGAGCTCAATACTCCTTTCACTGTCTTTCCCATGTTGCAACTATATTTTTAATACCAACAATATCAGCAAAACAACAACAAAACTACTCAGAAAAAGGTAAGAATTAAAGAAAGGAAGATCCCAGCTCTTTTGGCTTCAATGTACCGCTGCTTGGGGAGGCATTATCCAGAGACTGGATGCTAGTCAGACACACTGAAATCTCACGCAGCCAGGACCCTAGCGGGAAACGAGCTTTGGGCCCCATGGCCTTTGTCACGTTGCTCCTGCCTCCTCTAGGGGACAGAAGCCAGTGGCCACTGGTGACCCTAGGGCCAGGGTTAAAGGGCATTCAGTTCCCTCCCTCAAGTGGTCAAGGCAACAGCATGCACAAATTAGTAGCTGGACCGTGGGAACTGGTGAGAGGTGACCCCTCCAGACTCCAAAGGATGATTTTGAGTTCACTGCTGCTGAAGATAAGAGATGATTTTTTTCAAGGATATTGGTAAAATTTCCCAATGCATTTCATGCAATCCATTTGGTCTTTCTATAGCTATCTTCTCTCAGCACAGTAGATCCCCAAGATATAAACTTGGCCATAATCAATCATGGAAAACAACATCAAAAGGCACATTGGTGAGCATGACTGCTCCTTTGTGTGTGTGCGTGGAGGGGGGTGGTAAGCCAGTTCTGGGACTTGAACTGAGGAGACCTAGGTGCTTAACATATAGAAGACTACTGTTGACTGAATGATTGCCACTTTTTATGTATTCGTGGGTATAAACACAAAATAGTCCATCTAATTCCTATCTTTTCCTCAGTGCTTACTATATACCCAGTGTTTATGTGATGCAACCTCAGTTTGCCATGGTCCTGCCATTCCCTCTTGGAAGACAGAAGACTATTTTTCCCTAATCTAATGCTAGGGACTGGGAATGAAAGAGCCAGGATAGAAATGACTTCATTAGAGGTTTTCTTCAAAGGGAAGGAATGATTTTACAGGAGTCATAGGAGGCCCACAGTGTGTTTGCATATTTTATACATATAATGAAAGTTAATTATATTTTCTACTTGTTATATTTTAATTGTGTTTCTTTATATGCTCATTTTGATTATATCCACAGCATTGATTCACTCACATGATTATTATTTACTTCAAATTAGTACCACTCTTTGTGAATTAATTCATTGAATACATAGAACTGTCTCGTGATGGGAAGGTTGTAAAGCTAATCACCTCTCCTTCATGGACAAGAGTTGGAGAGAGGCAAATACCTTGCTCAAGATCACATGGCTCAAATGGGAAGGAAGCAGGACTTGGTGCTAGACATTATGACTCCAGCGACCCAAGGCTCTGGATTTCTGCCTGCGGTGTGTGTAATGCAACCTCATTGACCCCTCTTCTCTGAAAGTTTCTTCCACTGATCTCCCCCATATCTATTTCTTGAAATGATCCCATTTCTGTTTACTTCTTCTATTCCATGTAAATTTCTAAACATTTTGCCAACATATTGTCTCATGATTTTAAACATGTTTGTTTCAAATATCTTCTCTGGATTTATACAGGTATTCTTGTAATTGCACTCATAGTTAGGGCTTCACAAACTAAATTAAATTTAGATCAGAGCTGTGTTGGCATCCCATAATAGCTAGACCCCTCTGCTGTCTTTAATTCCTATACTCCCATTAGCATCTGGATTTGTTCCATAGAATGATTACAGATGGCAGGTGGGAAGTTTCTCTGCCTGCCTCCAATTCTGTTCCTTGATTTATGGCTCTTTGGCACATTGGTAATTAGGAAAATAACTTGGGTGTTTTGGTTGGTGCCCTCAGCACTAAAAATGAGTGTTGAGAATAGGCTCCCAAAGCTGTTTATTTTCCAGGACAAAATATCACAGGAAATTTGGATCAGATGTTCCAATTTAAGAATAAAGAGAAATGAACATGCAAAGCAAAATGAGGAACATTTAAAGAGAACTGTTTGTCTATATGCTTTAGGTTATGAAAACAGCTTTGGATTATTGGGGCCTGTGATTAGGCCTGTCACTGGAATTGTGTTTTATAATTTTTACCCCATTAATAAAGCTAGTCAGAGTTCAGGGGAGTTGAATCATCACCATAAGATCTCACAGCCAATCTACAAGAAATTTAGGGCTCAAGAAAGGTAACTTTGAATCCATAGCTAATTGTCGAATGACTTTTAGTAATTCTTCCCTACCCCAAATGATGATACCATTTTTAACAATGACCTCAAAATGAGTTTTTCCACTATCTACTCACATCCCTAGTAGCATTTGAGGTACTTTCATATGAATTTGTATCTGTCTAGCCTTAGATAATTGGGTAGAGGAAAGAGAAAAATGCTTACCTGAAGTAGGAATCAGGAAAGCTTAACAATAATGATGGATTCACAGACCCCAATGCCATAGCTCTGTTATTTGGTCAATAGACACCTAAAAAAATAAAGAAGGAAATGAAATAAAACAAAATTGTAGGTGACGATATAATCAATTTGGCAATTGCATAGTATAGATTGCAACCTAGAATCCAGATGTATGCTGTCTATCCAGGTTAAGTTTCTATCACTTTCTGTATCTTTCCTGTTGGCAAAATGAGCTTAATAATAAGCCTGGCATATGCACACACTTAGGAGCTGGAAGGCACTCTGTAGAAAAGTCTAGAAAGCAGTCCCTGTGGAATACTAGAAGATGATGGGAGAAGTTCTCTTCTCAGGAGTTTACCTGGATAGAGATGATGAAGCAGACCACTGATGCATCGAAACTCATTGATTCCTTTGACATTCATGACAACCAGTGATGTAGATAACATTGCAATGATCTCCAGGTTTTACATATGAGAAAAGAAAAATCCCTGTAGTTAATAAGCAGCAATGACTAGACGTAGAATTCTATGTTGTTCCCACAAGATCTTATGGATTTCTCAGTAGTAATTATTATTTTCTGGGTAAAACAAGAAGATAAAAAAAATATGACAGGGTCACCATGTGCAAATAAATTGACATGATAAGCTGATTGATAAACTCAAAAGACATCCATCCTTAGGAATAAACAGGTCCAAAACACAGGTGTATTTCAGGCGTCTTCAGATGCTGTTTGAAAATTAGTATAAAGTGGTTGAGTTACTCAGAATAGGTATTCTTTCCAATAAAGATACTCCAGGGCCAGGAACATGGCCTGGTGGTAGAGTACTTGCCTAGCATGCACACAGCCCTGGGTTCCATTCCTTGGCACTACAAACACAGAAAAAGCTGAAAGTAGTGCTGAGGATCAAGTGGTAGAGCTCTAGCCTCGATAAAGCCCAAGGACAGAGCCCAGGCCCTGAGTTCAAGCCCCATGACTGACAAAGATACTCTAGAAGCTCTAATCATGATACTAAAGTTTCATAGTGATATTGAATCAGCTGACTTGCCATTTTCTACAGAGGATTGTACCTTTTTTATTAAAGAATTTATTAATGTTGATTTTTACATCATATTTTAAATGACAAATTTAACAAACAAGTGTTCAAGGAGGGTATCTCTATTTACAATCACTGGGACTTAGTATTTAGAACTTAATCAAAATTAGGCTAAGGGTTGGTATATCATAGAAACATATTAATTTATGAAATAAGACATTATGTCTATAGAGTCATAGGTTTTTATGTCTATAGGGATTGTACCTTTTTGAAGGTACTTAAAAGAATTTCAGATGCTACCTGGTCCATAACATACATTCAATCAGTGTTGTCTGTAGAGTATTAACCTTGTTGTACGTGGAAACTCCTCCCTTCCTTTCTGAAGTACAAATTTAAGAGAGCAACTGAGAAATTAGTATTCTTTAATTCTCCTTCCTGGCCTACCATAAATTTGTTTCCTTACATTTGTTTCTAAATCCTCAGAGAAGTTGTTTTTTGTGCAGTGTTTACCAACACCTAGGATAGATGACTATAATGATAGCATGGAGTCAGGATTCATCTGCCATAGAAAAGCCAGAAAAAAAAAGCCAGGGATGACCTAAACAAAAACAAAACAAAAAGCATGCTCTAAAAGGGGGAAGTTGGGCCCCCAAATTCCACTTTCAATAGCATTAAGTTTCCTTTGATTTTTGTCTTTGCCAGTTTTTAATGGGTTTGTTCATTATCTCTGGTCAATGGTCGCCAATACTGAGAATGGGAAGTAAGGGCTCATTGTGTTTATAAGCTGTATTTCCCTGGTGACAAAGATGGAATGCATTGTTTGTCTCCTTGCTCTTTATGGACTTTTCTGCTATGAAGTAATTGCTCACATTTTTGTCCACATTTCTTTTGGGTTATATCTGCTTTCTCATACAAATTTTTTAAACTATCAGTATTATTTTTACATTGTACATGGTTTTTTCCCCATTTTTATTTTATTGTTGGGATAATGTATAAAGGGGCTACAGTTACATCCATCAGGTCCTGGGTACATTATTTCTTGAACCTTGATACCCCTTCTAATGTTTCTGTCCTCTTTCCCCCCTTCTCTCCTCCCCCTCCCAGTCTTCTTGTTTTTCCCCTTCCCTTCCCTATTTCAAATAAACCAATAAGTGTGTAAACAGAATACCAGTATACAAATTCAGATATAGTAACCTCATGAGATTAACCTTAAGTGGAAAAAAAGACAAAAGAAATAACTTTACATAGTAAATTAAGAACAGCAGTCACAAAGATAAACCTCTTGTTTCATTGACCTACAGTGAATTTCATTTAGTCTCATCCTATATGACCTTATGTACACAGTTTTTGAGCTATTGTGATCCTCTATTAGGACAATCCTAAACACGTACTAATTATTACAAATAGGGGAAACCATAGAGCCTATGTTCCCTTGGAACTGGCTTACTTCACTTAATATGATTTTTTTTCCAAATCTTTCCATTTCCTTACAAATGGGGCAATGTCATTCTGATGGCAGCATAGAATTCCATTGTGTATAAGTACCACGTCTTCTTGATCCATTTATCTACTGAGTCACATATGGGTTGATTCCGTACCTTAGCTATGGTAAATATCGCTGTGCTAGTAGCTTTAGTATAGCCTTGTTTCTGAGCATTTGGGTATATGCCAAGGAATGGGATTGCTGGGTCATAGGGAAGCTCTATGTTTAGTCTTTTGAGGAATCATCATACTGCTTTCCATAGTGGTTGAACGAGTTTATGCTCCACCAACAGTATTCCCTCCTGGCTACATCTGTACCAGCATCTGTTGTTATTAGATTTCTTGATCATGGCCATTTTAACTGGAGTGAGGTGGAATCTCAAAGGTGTTTTGATTTGCATTTCTTGTATGGTTAGAACATGCTGCACGCATTTTTCTTCTCAGTTTGCTTTTTTTTCTGCAATCCACAGGATATTAAAATGAGATATGACTTAAGTTTTCTTACACATGTCTAGGTATTGAAAAAGTGACTAATTTAATATGATTTATAACATTAGATGTCTCATAAATTACATTTCTATTCAAGTATGTGCTTATATCTGGAAGAATTCTGTCCCAGTGAGTAAATTGCCTATCCACTTTTTATTCCAGTTTCAAGATTTTTCTTTTTTCTTTCCCCCTACCCCCGGAAGTGTCCTTGTTATGCTTGAGCCTTTATCCTTAAAACCACTTCAGAGAACCAGTTTGGCGAATTCCTTCAAAAAATTTTGATAAAATATCTCAATAATTTAACTGGAATTTTAACTGAAATTGAATCATATTTAAAGATGTGATTAAAGTGAACTGATTTATCTAATATTCAATGTTGTGGCTTATTAAAATAATAACCCTATTTATATCTTCCTTGATTTTTCAAAAAGTTTATAATCCCCCCAACTCATACTTTTTTAAAGCATATTCCCCACTATTTTATACCTTTACTGCGAATATGAAGGTATATTAAAATTATATCTGCTTTTTATTGCTAATGAGAAGTATACTTGAGCTTTAAATAATTTCCTTTTCTGAATGTTGATGAATATTCTCATTAATTCTAATCATTTATTTGCAAACTCATTTGGGAATTTTCCAAAGGAATCACAGTGTTTGCAAATACTGAGAGTTATACTTCTTACATTTTCATGTAGTATATATTCTTTGCTTTTATTACTTTGCCTTGAATAAAAGTAGTGATTCTGATCATTCAGGCCTTGCTTGACATTTTAAAGAAAAACAAACAAATGCTTATTTTGGGCTATTTGAAGACATTTTTCAATGAAACTTTTTTGGGGGGGTTGGGTCATGGGTCTTGAACTCTGGTCTGGGAGCTGTACCTGAGCTCTTCAGCTCAAGGCTACCACCTTACCCTTGAACCACAGCCCCACTTCACATTTTCTAGTGATTAATTGGAGATAAGAGTCTCTTGGCTTTGTATTGCCCAGGCTGGCTTTGAACCACGATCCTCAGATCTCAGCCTCCTGAATAGCTAGGATTATAGGCATGAGCCACAATGCCTGGCTCAATGAAACATTTTTATGATCAAGGACATTCAATAGAATCAATAATTAGGTGTGGGTTTAGTGAATGATTTTTCTGAATTCTTTTTGAGTGATATAGCTCTGTTCATTATGCTAGGTGTGCAAAACTAAACAGGTGAAGAGACTGTCATAGAGCAGAGAGTGTGCTTGCAGCAAAGACCATCAGTGCAGGGAGAAATGTTGGAGAGGGTTTTCTTTATCAAACATGCATGTAAGTTATCTGAAGATGGACGAGATCAAGCTGAAGATGCATCTGTGCTAATTAATACTAATTGAATACTGTTAACTCACAGATTATAAGTATTCAGCAAGGATATTTAAATAAGTTTTTGAGATAAACAAAATTTAATAAGTGGAATTTATAATGCATATAATGGAAAACAAGATTTTTAAAATATATACAGAAAAGCTCAAATGCAGGTAGAGAAAGCAAGTTGAAAGTAAGCCCATTCTTTCTGGGTTATCTAGTTATAATTTCTCTCATCATTCTCCTTGGAGATTCCTATCTGTATTTTTGAATCATGGGGATTGTCTCAGTTTTCTCAGAAAATATTAATCAGCTCTACTACTTTCAATGACTCAGTCCTTTATCTTAACATCAGAGCTTCAGTAAAACGAAATGTTATACCTCCCCATGTCATTCATTGATGTTTTTCTAATATTTTCTATATTCTCTGATAAAGAATAAGACTAGATAAGGCAAGACACCACATGGAAGTAACTTCTGTACATCTTATATCTCTGGAACTGTGAAAGTTCTTAGCAAGTACTTATATAGTGACATTGATTTGCCAGGTGTTTGACCTAGTGGTAGAGTGCTTGCAGTACCACATATGTAGAAAAAAATCTGGAAGTGGTACTATTGCTCAAGTGGTAGAGCTCTAGCCTTGAGAAAGTCCAAGGACAGTGCTCAGGCCCTGAGCTCAAGCCCAGGACTGGCAAAAAAAAAATGGAGATGTCTCAAAAATGGGTGCCGACAATAAGAAAGTTCAATCATATAAGACAAATGACAGGGTATTTTTTTAAGTTGCATATGCTGACATTTATCCTGGTGAATTCAATGTAACTTCTGCCAGTTTAAAGTCTACCTAATATCTATAAGTCAGTATGCTACTACAGAACCAATAGCTCTGTGTCCTTTTCCATGCTGGCATGCTGCCATACATAGCTGACATGAATGTTTGTCAAGCATTTTCATAGTCTCCACCTCTGGAAATTAAGAGAACAAGAGACTAATGGATAAGATGTTTTGTGGAAACTATACCTGTTCTTTGAGTCAGTGGTCACAAAGGCCAAATCAACAGACAATTGTCATTCAGCCATAATGGCAGGGTCAGTGATTCTTCATCTATCATGGCTGGCAATCCCACTACAGTGAAAATACTGCCCTGTGGTTGTGAGAGAACACATTTGTGATGAGAGCCATCAGAATCCTTGAAAAACAAGGTGACTTGAAATTTCTTTAAGGCCTACATTCTTGGCAAAGCTTTATGCATATTGATAAACCTGGTCACATGTAATTGTTGCTGCTTTCACGTTGTTATTGTTATCAACTCCACCTTACAAAAGTAGAAATGGGGGCCAGAAGTTTGGTCTACTGGTAGAGTGCCTGCCTAGCATGCACAAAGACCCAGGTTCGATTCCTCAGTACCACATACACAGAAAAGGCCAGAAGTGGTGTGGTGGCTCAGAGTAGAACACTAGCCTTGAGGAAAGCCCAAGGTCAGTGCTCAGGCCCTGAGCTCAAGACCAGGACTGGCAAAACAAGCAAACAAACAAACAAACAAAAACCAAAAAAACAAAAAGTAGAAATGGCTTTAGAAAGACTAAATTATTATACAGAGGCTACTGATAAAGTCATCATCCCTTGGGAACCTTGAGCATCTTCAGATTTGTGGCCCATTCTAGAAGAGAGATTATATGGTAATCAAAGGAAAAGTCAGTATGATCTAGAGATTTTTTTTAAATGGAAAGATACTGAAAAGACAAATCAAATGAATTCTGGCAATGTAATAGTAAACTAATGTTAGGCACATTCTTAATGAAAGAGTAATTCCCTACTAAAAGGTGCTTCATGAGTTCAGTTTGTATTTAGAGAGGAATCTCAGCTTTATTGGTTCAAAGACAACTTGGCCAATGGCCTGGGTCAATTCAGTTCATAACATAACTTGTATTTAAAGAGTGTACAGGAAGCTTATATTTGAAATAAAATGCCAATTCATGCATGCAAATGCTCATTGGAACAAGCATTTATGTTCTATAAGGTCAAAATATCATGAAAGTGGAAATCTATCATCTGTCTTTCTGGGCATCCTAACAGCTTGAAGATCTCCTGAAGATCTTCCATCTCCTGATCTGTTTTCTTACTGGCTCCTTGCATATCACTCTTGAAGCTTCTTTTTCCTCCCTTCACAAACCAGCCGAATGGAACACAATCCCTCGTTCTGGAATCTCTCTGTCTCTCTCTCTCTCTGTCTCCTCTCTCTCACTCTCTCTCACACACACACATACACACAAACAAATACATACAAACCCAGATACAGACAAACCCTTACAAGGGCAAAGGGCAAAAATAATGTATCAGAAGACTTTACTCATGTGAGTGGAAGTTTTCTATTAACAAATACATAAAGCTTAACTTCTTACATTAAATATTCATGTTCTTAAAAGTTATTTGACCCCTATCAGGTTATTTAATAAAGCTCTCCTCCTTGTATATTTTCTCCAATCCAAATTTTAGCTCTTTGTGTGTTTCGATTGATGAAAATTTTTTGGATTTCGGATCACGTAGCAGAGTCAGTGAACAAAATGTGACAGGAAGACAAACCAGGTAAAAAAAATAGCAATTAGAAAATCTTAGAGAAAGGAATGTCTGGAATATTTAATGTACACACATACAGAATGGGTAGGGAGAGGGAAAATGGACAGAGACAAAGATATTCTGGGCAGGGGGTATTTTAAAAAGAGAGTGAATAGATGAAGCTTGAAAGAATGTTTAGAAGATGAGCACACAGTCACACAGGGTCATGATAAATACTCTAGATTTAATTCTAAGCATGTTGGGAGGCCATTAAAAAGCTCTCAGGTAATTTATCTTTTATAAAAATTCCATTCAGACTGCAGTGTGAAGACTAAATTAGGATGCATTATAAAAGGGGGCAAGATAGAAGCCGAGGGAATAGTTAAGTAGACTTAGTATAATAGCTTGGATACCAGACACCAGTGGAACTAATGAAAATAGTCCAACCCTATGACCATTTTTGAAGGCAATCCAAATAGAAGAAATTTATAGAAGAAATGAGTTCAGAGTATAGAGGACAGAAAAGTGAAGGGTGAAGAAAAAATTTAATTTTCATAATTGAGCAAATTATGTCATTATTCATTACAATAGAAAACAAATTCTGCAGAAGAAACAGAAAGGAGAGAGCTGGAGTGCAAAATACCTGACTAAAGTTTAGAGTTATACTTATGACACCTATTTTGGCCTGGTGTAGGTGGCTTATACCTACAATCTTAGCTACTTAGGAGGCTGGGATCTGAGGATCATGATTTGAAGCCATGCTGGGCAGGAAAGGCCTGTGAGACTCTTATCTCCAATTAACCACCCAAGACATAAATAAGAGTCACAAATCGAGCTGTGAAAAAATGCCGGGGCCAACCGGGAGCAAACCAGGGTTCGCAGATTGGGGTTCCTGAAATAGGGGACAAGGACTAGGAAGAAAAAGAAGAGAGATAGACACACCGGGTCCGGGATGTCCGCAGTCCAGGCAAAGACTGCCGAGACTGCCGCGTTTATTTTCCACTCCCCCTTCTTCCCTCCTCCTCTCCCAGGGAACCTCCAGGTGTTACATTCATATGGTAATTCTCAGGTCATTTACATAGAATAGGGCCAGAAAGCAATAAGACAATATAGCCATCGTCTGATGCAAGTCAAGGTACAGTTTGATTCCACTCTGGCTCCCAACAAAAAAATGCTAGGCTTGAACAATAAAGCTCACAGATAGCACCCAGGTCCTGAGTTCAAGCCCCAAGACTGCCACCACCCCTTGCTCCAAAGACACCCATTTTGTTTAGAAAATAACGCAGCATTTCAAGTCAGTAAGAAAAGTTAATTATTAACTAAGTGTTTGAGAGGCAAATGGGAAGCCAGATGGCAAAACCGAAGTCTATTATGGATCTGCTAGGATAAATTCCAAATGAGTAAGAGGTTTAATGGCAAATGAAACCACAGAAGTGCTACAAAAATTATTGGCAAAATTCTATCATTAGCTTAATTTAGACAAGCTATTACCATGACACAAAATTACTTTTAAATCTCCAACAATGTTAAAAAATTATCATCTTAGCAGATGCAGGATGTAATGTGGCTTTCTTAGTCCATGATCTCGAGGGTGCAGCATAGGAGTTGATTCTGGTCTCGATGGTAGGATTTTCAAGTCCTGGTGTCCCCAGTTTTATTCTTCAGTCCAGAGATACTGCTGCAAATTGCAGGTTTTCACTCTCAGTGGGAGATTTGTTACAAACCCTGGTTAGCAAATTTTCTAGGGTAATGTGATGGACAATGGAGAAAGCCAGTGTACTTTCTTACACTCTAATGCCTCATCCTGCAGGTCTTAACCATGTCACATTGTGATATCATACACTACTTTTTATTTCTATTATATTTTATAACTATGAAATATTCCCAGGAGAATTTCTGATATAAGTTACTCCATTGTGGATGAGTGTTCCTACTCTTAGTAATTAGTTGATCATATAAAATGAATCAGAAAGAACTGAGATAATATCCATAACATAATTCATGAACTCAACCTTAAAAGCACAGTTGGAGAATGAATGTTTATTTAAGCTGTCTTGGAAGATCTACAAAAAATTTATCATGTGTCAGGATATGAAATGAATCTCAACAAATTTCATTGGTTTGTTTTCATAAAGACTACAGGCAATTGAATAATATAATTAAGTTGCAAATGAATACAAAGTTCATCTGCAAATTTAGAAAATGACTCAAAGGGAAAATTACAATAGAAGCAAAATCAAGACCAAATTAATTATGAAAACAGTATACATCAAAATTTGCATAATGACGTTGAAGAATTATTTAGCAGGTTTATTAAAAGCTTTAGAGTAAAAACTAAGACATTTTCTGGCTACAGTGGCCTTCATTTAGTAATCCCAGTTATTCAGGAGTCAGAAATTGGGACAATCATGTTTTGAGGCCAAATGAGATGTGGTTCAGACCTGCAATCCCAGTGCCAGGGAAGATGTCAGTAGGAGGATTTTGTTCCAAGGTCAGCCTGGACAAAATGTGAGACTGTACGTGAAAAATACAGAAGTCTAGAGGCATGGTTGAGTTGGGAAGCATTCATTTGCCAAGTTCCAGCTCCCAAGTCCAAGTGCCATGACAGGTCAAGTGAATTAATAATAAATGAATTAATTAATAATATGACTTTGACACCCAATTTCAGAAAAAAGGAGAACTAAAGGACAAGAAAAAGATACGAACAGAAATAAAACAAAAGGAAAAATTGCATAATAAAGGAAATTATAAAAGCAAACATTTCTTATTTTTATAAAGGCTAACAAAATAGTCCAAATTTTTAATATTTTTATTGATTTCCAGAGAAATCATAATCTGATATTTAGAAAAGCATATGCAAAACAACCACATTAGAGATTTAATAATGAGAAATGTTATAAATTGCACAATATTTAAGAACATAAGAAAAATAGCTTTTTAAAAATATAAGATACAGTAAATGACTGACTCATGAAAAACTGAGAATCCCAGGAACCCATTAATGAGTAGGCAAATTAAATCAATCTCAGAAAACTCATAATGAACTCTATCAAACATTCAGTCTGTCTACCTATGTAGAACTTTTCTGGGATTTATAAAACAGTATATTTTCAGTGCATTTTATGATAATGCTATCACAGTTTTGATACCAATAACACTTACAAATATATCAATAATTACAGGTAAATTCCATACATGGCAAAGAAATTAAGATGCTAAAAAATTTACAAAATGAACTTCACAGATGAAAAAGATGAAGATATCAGGATTAGATAATTTTATTTCAGAGATTCTAAGGAATGCAACATTTTCAGTATATTTTATTTTTACTAAGAGATTAAATATGATATATGTATGTGTTATGAATTATTAGTGTGTTATGAGCAGAAATGTATTTGATAGAAATTCACCTTTTGTTGTTGATGAACTATTTCAATAAACTTACCATTTTAAAGTATGTTTTTACCTGAAGAATGACATTTATAAAAAGATTCTACAATGTTCTATCTGAAGGTGAACTATTAAAAATTATTGTTAAGGAAATGGCGCTGTGGCTCAAGTGGTAGAGCGCTAGCCTTGATCTGAAGAGCTCAGTGCCAGCACTCGGACCCAGTATTGAAGCCTGATGATCAACCAAAAAAAAGAAAAACAGAAAGAAAAAAATTCTTGTTTACTGATGATGTTGTAGGTGTTGTTTGTTTTTGTTTCAGTTGCTCTTTTTTGTGGAGAGGTAGAAAGAGGTGTAGGAATGGAGAGCGGAAGGGTGAGCAAATACAGTCATGATATTCAATATACATTATGTAAAAAGTGAAAAAATATCATTTTAAATCTGAAAACAATTTACAAATACCAATACCCGCTATCATTCTTTTTTCCATTACTCTTTCTTTTTTGTTATCAAATAATTTATTGACATTGATTTTTACATCATATTTCAAATGACATATTTAACAAACAATTATTCAAGAAGGAAATATCTATATACAATCACTAGCACTTAGATTTTAGAACATAAAATTAGATTGAGGGTTTGTATGTCATAGATACATATTAATCTATGTAATAAAACATTATGCCTATAGAGTCATAAATTTTTATGTCTATGTAGTTGTGTTTATATTTCCAATACCATGTCCATAGCATTGGGTATGCAAATATTGAGTCCTCGCTCTTGTACTGTTTGGATCTAATAGCCACATATTAAGGATACCATGTGCCTTTTGTTCCTTTGGGCTTGACTTGTCTCACTCAATATGATTCGCTTTAAATTTATCCACTTCCCTGCGAATGCTGTTATTTTATCATGTCTGTTGGGTGTGAAAATTCTATTGTATATCTATCTATCTATCTATCTATCTATCTATCTATCTATGCCACATTTTTTGTATCCATTCATGTGCAGTAGGGCATTTGATTGTTTCCATCACCTGGTTATTGTGAACAGTGCAAAGATGAACATAGCTGAGCAGGTGTCTTTATCATATCTTGGGTTATGATGTTCAGGATAGAGGCCCAGAAGTGGTATGGTGGGATCATAGGGAAGGTCTATTTTCAGTTCTTTAAGAAACCTCCATACTGCTTTCCAGAGTGGCTGAACTAGCTTACAATCCCACCAACAATGCAGTAGGGTTCCTTTTTCTCCACAACCCCGTCAGCATCTGTCATTGTCTGAGTTCAAAATCTTGGCCATTCTTATTGGAGTAAGCATTGTTTTATTTGCATTTCCTGTATTACCATGAATGATAAGAATTTCATTTTCTCTTATGCTTTTCTGCCATTTTAACCTCTTCTTTTGATAAGTCTCTCTTTAGTTCCCTTGCATGTTTAGTGATTGGTTTGTAGGGTTTGGAGGGGAATAGTTTCTTGAGTTCCCTGTATATTAAACATTTGTTTGATGTATTATTGATAAATACCTTTTCCCAGTTGGTTGGCTGTCTTTCTATTTTAGCAGCCATGCTTTTATCTGTGCAGACACTTTTTATTTTTAGGTAGTCCCATTTATTGAGTCTTTCTCCAATCTGTTGTGACCCTGGTGTTCTGTTCAGGAAGTTTTTGCCTGTGCCTATGAGTTCCAGTGTCTCTCCAACTTTACCCTGTAGCAGTTTCAAGGTTTCCAGTCTGACATTGAGGTCTTTGATCCATTTTGAGTTAATGCTTGTGCAGGGTGAAAGGCTAAGGTCAATTTATAGGTTTCTGCATGTGGCTGCCCAGTTTAGCCAGCACCAATAATTGAATAGGCTGTGCTTATTCCACTGCATATCTTTGTCTCCTTTGTCAAATACAATACACAAACAGAAGGTGAAATCAAGAAAATGATCCCATTTGCAATAGCCCCCAAAAGAATAAAATACTTAGGAATTAACCAAAGATGTGAAGGAATTATTTAATGAAATCTATAAAAGCCTAACAAAAATTAAAGAGGACACCAGGAAATGGAAAGACAACCCATGCTCATGGGTAGGGAGAACCAATATAATGAAAATGGCCATACTGCCAAAATTGATATACAAATTCAACGCAATCCCCATCAAAATCCCAAAGACATTCTTTACTGAAATAGAAGATACAATCAAAAGGTTCATGTGGAACAAGAAAAGACCTAGAATAGGCAAAACAATTCTAGGCAAAAAGAGCAATGCAGGTGGTATTACAATACCAGACTTCAAACTCTACTATAGAGCCATAATAACAAAAACAGCATGGTATTGACACAAAAATAGACCAGAAGATCAATGGAATAGAATAGAAGATCCAGAAATAAAACCAAATACAGCTAGCACTCTTACAAGTCAATCTTGTTTGGAAAATCCTAACCATAGTACAACATTAGAAAAAAAACATGGAAGTATCAGAAAGGGAAGAAAACCTAAATTTTGTTCAATTCATAGACAAACCTAGAAGAATCAGCAAATTACTCAAGTAATTAAAAATGCTAGATGAATTTTAAAGATTGAATGGACTTTTTACTTGCTATACATGCATCATTAAACTGCAGAAAAGACAAGAAAGATGCCATTTAAAATAACAAAAATGGCAAGCTTCTTAGGAATCAGTCCAACAAAGGTCTTTATTAGTTATCCATCACTGGTCAGAAATTGCCACAAAGTGGGTAGCTTGAAAACAATGTGAGGAGAAGAGGGAGAAATGTAGTCAAGAATCCCGTGTATATTCTACAAAATTAAGAAGCGTTTGAGGGATGGGTGAGAATTTTAACACCCTACTCAGGAGGGTCAGATCTGAGGATCACAGTACTAAAGACCATGATACTCTTATCTCCAATTAACTATTAGAAAACCAGAAGCCCCATGACCAACAAAAAGAGAAGGGGTGACATTGATCAAGATATATTATAATGTTACATGGGAAAGAACAAAGAGAGTATCTATTAGTTTTGGATTCTGGAAGTCTGAAATTAAGTGCTGGGATAGCCATGCTCATTATCAAATTTTTGTTAAAGGGGTCATCTTTGATTCTTCCATTCTGATAGTCCCAGGCATTCTTTGTCTTATGGCAGTTCAACTCTGACCACTGCATCTTCAGTGTCTTCTCTTTGTGTATTTCTAACTCTTCCTGTGGGACACCACTGATGCTAGATTTAGGCCTACTCTGAATTTGTCCTCACCTTAACATGATTTGATAAGCATATAATCTAATTTTAAATAAGGTCATGGTCACAAATATTGGAATTTAAGACTTCAAATACATTTTAAAGGGATACGATTCAAGACATAATAACTATGCACAGACTTTATATAGAAAATTAAAATGATCTACTGAAATGTAGCAAGATCTTTCAATGTGGAGAAATATTCAATATATAATTCTATTTAAACCAAATCATTGGTTCAATATGGTTTCAACCAATTAATAATTTGATTTTATTTTTGCTTTGGTTTATTTAAAACATTGTTATCTTTAAGTAGGTACCTTTAAAATGCGAGGTCTGGCTGTGTATGGTGGCACATATACCTGTAATGCCAGTACTGGGGAAAGTGAAATAGAGGGATCATGAGTTTAAGATCAGCTGAGACTACAGAATGAGACCTTGTTTCTAACGGAATGAATGAATGAATGAATGAATGAGTGGACTCATGGATGATACTAGCTAACTAGCTAAATAGAGATAAGAGCTGCTGGGATTTGACTAGGTCTCCTGAAATGAGGGCCCTAGGGGACTAACCCGAGTTAGATATGATAACTAACTTGAGAACAGATTATCATAAGAGCAAGTTTGGCTCCTGAACTCCTTTGTTCTTCTGTCTCACTATGGATCTACAAATACTCCAACCAATATAATGCTATCTACCCTAAAACCCTCACCACATGCCAGAAAGATAACAGACTGTTGATCCTGGATTTTCAGTTCCCTAAACCTAAGCTGAATAAACCTGTTTTCTTTTTCTTTTTCTTTCTCTTTTGATAGCCCTGAGGCTTGAACTCTGGGCCTGGGCACTCTCCTTGAGCTTTTTCAAGTGCTCTACCATTTGAGCCACAGCATCACTTCCAGCTTTTTCTGTGTATGTGATACCGAGGACTCAATCCAGGGCTTTGTGCATGTTAGGCAAGCACTCTACCACTAGGCCACACTCTTGCTACCGACTGGTTTTCTTTATATGTACTCTCCTGTACTTCTTACAGTAAATAGGGAATGAACTAAAATAAGCAACTCCAAAAAGAAAAAGGTATATTAATGAGTTAAAATCTCTTTCAGTCATAGAAGTTATTTTTAAGAAGGATAGTTGTTTTAAATTTTGGCATTTCTGGTTTGGGAGAAAAAAATAGACATATGGTATCATGTTTGGATGCTGATAGAAATGATCTAAAGAAAAAAGTAAAATTGGTTAATGTAGCAGAATCTGGGTATAATTTGAAGGAGAAAAATGATATTTGACTTCCTCCATTATTTTTTAACAAAACAACCCGAGTTCAGGAAAAGAGGACTGAAAAGGCTGGTGCATTAATACACTTGCAGTAAGCTGTGAATCCCAAGATGGAAAGTGATGGAGTAGGTACCAACCATTTCTACCTTCTCTGATTGAGAAGGCCTCCTACAATGTGCTGTGTAGTCAAATGAAGTTGAAGATGGGTTAGAAAATTATCTAAAAATAAAATGGTATAGGCAGAAATTGAGCCTGGATCCTTAAGAAGTTGGGAGAAAATATGAAGGTGACCTTTAAATAGATGCTATTGCAAGAATGAGTGTGTTTTTTTCTATGAACACATTCTTGAGAGGAAATTAGGATTAAAAGAAAAACCTAGCTGGGTATCAGTGGCTCAGGCCTGTAATCCTAGCTACTCTGGAGGCTGAGATTTGAGGATCTCAGTTCAAAGCCAGCTTGGGTAGCAAAGGCTCTGGAAACATTTGTCTCCAATTTACCTCTCAAAAACTAGAAGTGGCGAATGTTTATCATAACACTCCAATGGCTATGATACAATGAAGAGCCAAGCAAGTGTTGTTAGCATTCAAAAGAGACATTTTATTTAAAAATACAAAAGAAATCCAATTTTACATAAGGACATGTCGTTCTAAGGTAGTAGACTCTTAACCAAGAGTCTAATATACAAATAATTATTATTGACAACAGAAGTAGATAAACATAGTGAGTGCATCACTCTGAACCCCTGAAATGAGCAGTCCAGTGAGTTGGTGCCAGTGCCGCTTAGCTACAGTCTGGTTCTAGTCCTACTGCAGTGGTCTAGGCTGGCAAGAGATACCAAGAAGACACAATGAGGAAAGGATAATCTCTTCAATTAATGAAGCTGGAAAAACTGGATGTTCATATGCAAAAGCATGAAATTAAACCATCATATTATAAACAAATATTAACTTGAAAGGGATTAAAGTCTTAAAAAAGACTTGAAAAAGCTCTAAAATTAAACAGGGAAAATGGACTTGGCAATTGTTTCTTGGACATGACATTACAATTGCAAGTGGCAGGAGCAAAAATCAACAAAAAGGACTCTGTCAAGCTAAGGATTCTTGGGCATGATGGGAATAATCAACAAAATTAAAGTGTAATCCATGGAATAAAGAAAGTGTGTGTGAACCATACATTTAACAAACCATTTCTAAAATATACAAGGAACTCAGTTAACCCAATAGCAAAATCAAAATAATCCTGTAAACAACCAGATTAAAAAGGAGCAAAGGTCCTTGGTTATAAGGAAAATGAAAGTCAAAAGACAGTAAGATAGCACAGCATCTACTTTAGAATGGGTTACTGTGTATTATTTTAAGAGAAAATTATAAATGGTGCCAAAGTGAAGAGAAAAAGGCACTGGTACAACAAGTATATGAAAAAAAGGTAAGGATGTTTTCCCCAAATGAAAAATATGATCACCTCTCTGTAGAAAAACCAAGTTAGGTATCCTTCCACAGGAATTGATGATCAATATACCAAAGAAATACCTGTAATTCCGTATTCATTACAGCAATATCTCTATATCATTCTAAGTGAAATAAGACAGACACAGAGAGACCTGCAATGTAGGATTTCAACTACACAAAGTACCTAAAGAACTTAAAATTATGGGCGTTAAGGGTAGGATAGGAGCTACCAGAATGGTGTAGGGGAAGAATAGGCAGATATCGGTCACAGGGTACAGACATTCTGTCAAGATGAGAAAGTCTGAGAACATAAATGCCTCCTTGCAAATATAGTTAATAAAACTACATTATCTACTTGAAACTTGCTGAGAGGGGATTTTCAATGATTTACTTTATGCCTGCATTCCTAACTAGAATAGGACATGATACACAGTCAGTTTCAAATAAATGTATACATATGAAACAAACACCAAGAGTCTTATAGTTGAGTTCAGGACAAAACATAAAATGGAGAGCAACAGGGAAACCACAGAATTTGCTGAGTGCCAGCAAAAGTTTCAAAGCAGTAAAATCTAGAGTTAGGATCAGAGCTTTTCTATTTATCCTTCCCAAGTGCCACTCCTTTTTTTTGATACAATATGATTTATTCCAGTAATTCCTCTGGATCTAGAAAATGTAGCTGTTTATCCTTTGAAGCTAAGGAATATGTTTTCCTACAGCTGCTGATTTATTAGTGTTACTACAGATATATAAACCTTGTCTGTATGGGCTCAGTAACAGCTTAAACTGGAAGAAACAGATTTTCTCAACTCAACGCTAGAACATAGAGTGTAATAAGTGTGCTTAAGAGAATAACAGAGGGCCGAGAGTTTGGCCTAGTGGTTAAAGTGCTTGCCTAGCATGCATGAAGACCCGGGTTCGAGTCCTCGGAACCACATACATAGAAAAAAAAGCCAGAAGTGGTGCTGAGGCTCAAGTGGTAGAGCTCTATCCTTTAGAAAAAAATCCAAGGACAGTGCTCAGGCCCTGAGCTCAAGCCCAGGACTGGCAAAAAAAAAGAGTACATTTCATTTAAAAAAAAAAAAGAGAATAACAGAATGGTATATTTGACATGGCAAACCATCTTGGAAAATTCCTGTAACCTCTAGCTACTATTAGCATAGCCTATTACTTCTTTGTGCTTAGAGACTATGTAAATTCCTCAGAATCCACAGGTAATGAGCCTTGGCTTGCCAGAGGGTTGGAAAGGGGAATTAAAGCACACTGCACTTGGAAAATTTTTTTCATGCCTCTGAACAAGTCAAAGAAAATCAAAACTTCTTCCCAGTGAAATAATACAGTCTGAAGTTCTATAAGAAGGGAAAATAAAAATTAGGAAAGGAAAGAAGGACAAAAAAACTCAGTGTTTTGTAACCATGGATACCTACTGGGCTCCTTTTAAATTGTATGAACTTGTGATAATTGCCTACTTGGTTTCTCAATAGAAAAATGGAATAACAATTAATTTCCTAAAATGTATGTTCGTGAAACATCTTGCATTGTATGCACAAAGAACATAAGCAAGTTAAGTTTTAAATAAGTAATAAATTCTATTATGGAAATTAAAAATCAATACCAGAAAGAAGTCAAAGGAGAGAGCAAGAGAAAGATCAGAGATGGAAAGGAAGGATTAATGACTAGAATATATAAACAAACCCTCCAATGAGAATTTGGATAATCAGAGCCAGACTGATAGAAGAGAAACTGGACATAGGAAGGTAATGTGATCACACATGTAGAAATGACTTTAAAGGGGCCGGGAGTTTGGCCTAGTGGTTAAAGTGCTTGCCTAGCATGCATGAAGACCCGGGTTCGATTCCTCGGTACCACATATGTAGAAAAAAGCTGGAAGTGGTGCTGAGGCTCAAGTGGTAGAGCTCTAGCCTTGAGAAAACCCAAGGACAGTGCTCAGGCCCTGAGCTCAAGCCCAGGCCTGGCAAAAAAAAAAAATGACTTTAAAGCAATCAGCCAGATGTGAGAAGTCATGAAATACTTAAGCAAGATAACTATAGGCAAAGGGCGAACCAGTCTAACAGCGATATTCACAACACAATATGTTGGAAATAAACTTTACAACTTGGAAGGAGGGGAGGGAAATGGGAGAAAAACAGGGAGGTGTAACAATGTTCAAGAAGGAATGTACTTACTACATTTTGAATGTAACTATAACACTTCTAGATATCACTCTGACAATAAATTGTTTTAAAAATGATAACTACAGCAAAACAAACCAGTGGTTGTCTTTCACAGATGTACACAGAAACATCATTAAGATGTTAGGCAATGAAATGAACTGTAGGATATGGAAAGAAGAGGTCTATTTTGTGATTGTTGTCCTTAATGTACTATATTATTTCTTTGTTCCCCCTTAAGGTTAATCTCTTGTGGTTACTGTATCTGACTTTGTTACTTGGTATATTGTATATATGGTTATTTACTTATTTATTTGAAATAGGGAAGGGAAGGGGGAAAACAAGATGATTGGGAGGAGCTGGGGGCAAGAAACAGGGACAAAAACTTGAGAAGGGATATCAATGTGCTAGAAGTAATGCATCCACTACCTGACATTACCTCAACAATAAAAATTTTTTAAAAGAGAAAAGATGTTGGGCAAGAGCTCCAAACTTTGTAGAACAAAAATAACAGATGCCTCCCACTATTTCAGCCTATAATAGCCTATGAGAAGAACAAGGAATTTGACAGGAACTTTGTATGCAAGTTTGATAACAAACATGTATGTGCTACTACATTTTTCTGTTTTTCTTTACCATTAGATCTATTATTGTTAACTTCTAATGAAAAGGATTTATAAAGAAAATAAGCAGATGCTAATAAAAGCTCTCACTTATAATCCTAGCTAGTCAGGAGGCTGAGAACGGAGGATCATTGTTTGAAGCCAGCCAGAGCAGGCAAGTTCTGTGAAACTCTTTAATCACTAAAATGCTGGACGTGGAGCTGTGGCTCAAGTGGTAGAATGTTAGCCTTGAGGAAAAGGGCTCAGGGACAAATCCCAGGATCAGCACAAGGGAAAAAAAGAATTGTCTTTACATAAACGTAACATTATTCAACTTCCATCATTATCTATCCTTCTTCCCTTTCTTTCTCTTCTCCCAGTCCAGCAATTATATATTCTCTCTTTCTCCCCCCCTTCTCTCTCTCTCACACACACAGTATATTCCTTTTAGATATAGATTCTGTGTCCTTTTGAACTTGGGTTTCATCCATTGTTTTTCTGTAAGTGATATACATCCTTCTCCTTCTAGCTGAGTAATACTTCATAGTGTGTTTTATATCGCATTGTATGTATCCATTCATTAGCTGCAGGACATCTGGGATGCTTCCATAGATGGGATACGTTGAATAGTGGTACTATAAACATGCACATGAAACATCCTGTTGTGCAACCCTTTGGGATACATGTCCAAGGGTAGTATCACTGTATCACCTGGCAATTCTCTTTTACACACTTATGCATACCATGGAACTTCAATGCAGCAGACACAGACATAGGCAAGGTCTGCCATTCTGCTACTTCTAGTCTTGAGAAGATGCTATGACACTGAGCTTATCATCAGCAGACTGCAGAGCCTGGCAAAGGTGTTCTGAGCTAAAGCTACTCTCCATGCACGGCTCTGCTAACATTTTCTGTCGATAGTACTAGGTGACTTGCCAAGTCCTTTACGTTTCTAAATTTCAGACTTTCTGAAGTATAAAGTGAACATTTTTTTTCACCCTACCTCCCCACCTCATCAAGTTATGATAATAACCAAGTTAAATAAAGTAGGGCAAAGTGAAACAAGCAGAAGTCATCAAACACACTTAGGCTAACAAGGCCAAAAGTAGACATCTGGTAGGCCAGTTAATAACTCACAACAATGTGGCAGTAAGATGATGTTGCATGTTCTTAGGACACAGGGGACTTTCTGGAAGAAGGGGGCAGTGGGATAGAAATGATAACATATTATCACTCTCCCAATTGATAATACCTAAAGCAGTACCTTCTTTCTATGATTAAGTCCTAATGATTCACAGAAGAATAATATGAGAGGAAGGAAACCGCTCTGTGTGGAGTTCTGAGAACCCAGCTTTATTTTAAAGGTTACAAAGTCATTTTTTTTGTATTTTGTGGTTTTCTTTTATTTGTCATTGCCTTTCTGGGTTGTAGAATAGCAAAGTATCCTTAAATGTTGCAAAAGGCCAAAAAGAGGCCAAGGGACTTATTTGAGCTGCTTAAGGTCCTAGGGAGGAAGAACTGAGCCTATAAGTCAAATTGAATGACTCCAAGCAACATCAGACTGAGTCAAGTTGAAGGAGATGAAACTTATGCAGAGTAAACCCATCCTCCAAGCTCTCAGGTCTGTTACTTGTGCATCAGTTTTAGATGTCTGTAGTTAGGGTTCAAAGAGCCACTAGTTTAATTTTTAACAAACTATAGCATCTGGGTCATAGACTTCTTTTTAGCATTTGCTTGGCATGAGGAGCTAGAATCTTAATAAATGCTTTCATTTAGAATTCAATTGTCTTTATTCACACTTGCAGACTGCTGATTAATAAGAGTAGAAAGCCCTTCACACATGCTAAAATATATGCTATTTGACTTCCTGTACTTACAGTCATTCTATAAGACTAGACAAGGTAGGCACACAATTCCCAAATGTTATTAAATCTCTTTACGGAAACAAAATATGGAAGGAAGTGAGTGTGATTAGCCTGCTAGCACACTTACCCCCTAAAGGGAAACAGAAAATGTCATTAGAGTGAAAAGTCGCAATAGCTACTTGCTCTAAAATGATGAGGAAGGATCCATTTATTTTCTGTCTCTTTTCTTTTATGGTTAGCAAATTGGCTGGAGATGTTCACAGACAAAACACCTGATAGATGTCTGACCTACTTATCCAGAAAAGGAGCACAGTCACAGAGTCAAGGAAATTAAACTCACAGCACAGCTTTGAAGGAGATGGAAGAGGTGATTATTTTCTTGGTGGGTTCTGAGCTTATTGATGGTTCTGATAGTCTTCTATATGCTTTGGTGACAGCTTCCTGTCTCACTGACTTTATTTTCATCACATATAATGACAACTGAGTGTGTATGTGTGTGTGGGGGGGGCTGTTTGGTGGTGGTATAGCTCACAGTCATTTCAGTTTGCTTTCCTGACACATCTTCCCAGGAATTTAGGTAAAGGATAGTATCTGATCATTTTCATGTCTGATTTTTTTCCAAAGCTAAAATAATGGATCATTGCTTTTCTAATGCTTTTCAAAGAGAATTCCCTAAGTGTTTCATACAATGATCCTATCTAAAAAGTAGAGACATAGCTTTGGTGGAGTCACAACACACTAGAGAAATGTCATCCAATCAGGCTCAGTGTTTGATGTGGTTTAATAGTGTTTCTTTGGGAAACATGGTATGCTTCTAATTTATTTTTCAAGTATATTCTTATTGTTATTATTATCTTATCTAGTTTACAAAGTTGTTTCAATTCAAGAAGCAGACCTGAGCACAATGTATCTTGATCAATAGCACTCCTTCCATTGTTCTTCTCCACCTTTCCCAAGCCCACTCATATGTTCAAGTTTGTTTGCCAGTTCTTAAAGAATTCACTGGTGACCTGGTATATTGTATATATGTTTATTTGTTTGTTTGAAATAGGGAAGAGAAGGGGAAAAACAAGATGATTGGGAATGGTGGGGGAGGTAAAGGGGGACAAAAACATGAGAAGGGCTATCAATGTTTGAGAAGCAATGTACCCACTACCTGATGAAAGTAACTATGACTCCTCTCTCTATATCCCCAACAATAAAATACAATTAAAACATTTGTTGGTGTTATCTAAGTAAAATAGAGGAAGCCCAATAAAAGGAGTATCTCTATCAAGGACTTTGAACTTGAGAAAGTAAGGTGTATTCAGACCCCTCTGGAAAGTTGGTTATGCCTGGCTGGTTTACAGAATTTTATGTATAGTGCTGAGGATGCAGGATGTTACTCACCGAGGTTATGTCCTTCGAAATGGTAGTATTAGAACAACCTTTTCAGAGTTACTTTTGAGGGTATCTCTATTAGAATGCCCTCAATGTAATTATCAGCTCATTAAAAAAATGTCATTGTACCATTCGTAAGGAAATGAAAACACTTGGAAAAATAATATTGAGCAAAGTAAGCCAGACCCAGATAAACATAGGTGCATGTTCTCCCTTATTTGTGGTAGCTAGAAGGTGCCTATAAATCTACAAGTAAATACACTGGGTGGTAAGCAAGGGGTTACATATGAATTAACTGAATGAAATGAATTAACTGCAATAGACTATATGGAAAGCATGAATATTATAACTCAAAAAAAACCAAGTCAAAGCCCAACAGAACAAGTACCAGGAAATGGGTATTTGCAAGAGGGGAGAGTAGGAACAACGGGAGAGGGGCAGAAGAATGAAGGGATAGGAGTTAGAATGCAGGCAATAATTCATTATATATACCACAAAATTGAGAAATATAAGGGAAGGAGTGGTAGAACGGAGGTGAGGATGTTGAAGTGGTGACACAGGTCAAGATGCGTTGTACACATAAATTTCTTGGTTAAACAGCAGAACACTTCAATAAGTAACCTAAAATAAATAATCCAGGAGAAGCAAGGAGAAGGGTGTGTTGAGAGGGATGGGTGAGAACACTGCAAGGGATGATGCTGGTCAAGATTCACTATATTCATTAACTGCTGCCGTGAATGGCAATTCCTTTGTACAATTACTTAAAGACAATAAAAGTACTGTTAAAAAAGAACTGTAAATAAGAGACAGCTGAAGTTACTGCAGAAGAAGAATTACTGGAAAAAAATAAAGAGTTGAAATGACAAGCCCAGGGAAATTCAGGAAATACCTAAGTGAATTTGTATGTTGCTCTTACAATATCTGGGTAAGTCTAAACACATGACTGACATGACAATGTGTTGTTCAGTCAGTGGATAGGAAAAGCTGCCCATGCACGTACAGTTTTCTGGCTCCTTGATCTGGAGCTTATGGGGGCTACAGATAACAGAAAGCCAGGAAACATTTTTCAACAGATGATACATATGATCAGCCACTCTATGTTATTTTCCTTGTTGTTACAAAAGGCTGCTGAGGGTTTTATATGTTGCTCTTTCTCTGAGAGCTTAAGTGATGGACAATCTTCAATAAAGGGGAAGGAACTAAAAATGGTATTTATAGTTCATAACATGGAAAACATAGCAGGAGAGCTTTACCAGTTCTTCATTTCCAGGTAAAGAGTAAAGCAACAGCCTCACACTGAGTACCATGATACTCAAGTGAGAAGACTGAACTGAATCTATAGATCAACCTGATGCTGATGGAGAGCAGAATCCTGTATAACACGTATGCTTTACCAACCATCAAAATACAATATTAGGTAGACCTCATCCTCAATCAAAATAATCCTCCTCTCAGTCAGTGTATGTTAGTCCTCTGCTGTCTTCAGGGAAATTTTAAGAAAAATAAGCAATATGCATGATTCTACCACAGTTGTTTATGTTAAAGTATGAATGGCTGATAACCTTCTAACACCATATTGTACATTCATAGGAGTGAGTTGTTCACTCAGAAAGATATCCAGTAAGGAACATGATTACAACAGGAGGAAAGATCTGTTGTTGGTGGTTTTCTTTTTTCTTTTTTGAGATGCAGTGATTTAATTAATACATTATAACTCTTTAATATCAATGTTAAGAATGTCTGTTAGTATGATGCATATATATTAATGTCCATAAAACATGAATTCTCTTTAAGATACAAACTATCCACACTAGGAACCGTGCAGAATCATTATCCAGATGTGTAACTTTAAGCCTTAGTTAGACCTCTGTGGACTTCAGTTTCTTCTTTGACATGGAAGAGAGTAAGGATGGCTGAGTGGATTTCTTGTGTGTGATATGGCTGATCTCAGAGACAATTTGGCTGATAAACCTGGCCAAGCAAGTAGGTACCTCAGTTGCTATCTTTCAGAGACTGACATCGCAGCTGAAGTAAAACATGGCAGGGAAAGGAAGAATAAGTATCATCTGGCCATGGGAAAATGTAAAGTCACACCCAACATCCACCTTTTATTAAACTTGGGTTTTTTTCTTCTTTATTTTCTACTCACTCATTGCCATTTGAATTGTTAGAGAAACTCAAGTAGGTTAGGACTTTACTTGCTAAACAAAGAAGCAGTCAAAATAAATGTTCAATGGAAAGAAGAGAACATCCATCTCCACGCATCCTCATTCATTAAAACCTCTGCAGTTCTAATTCCTTTTTAAGTTTCTTTTATGTTTTCCAAGAATTCTACTCGGATGCAAAGAGGCTGCAGGCATTCAGCAGCACAAACTGAGGCGGCTATTTCTCACCTGTCACAAACTGTTCCTTCCTGTGGCAGTGACAGGCACTGCTTCTCAAGCGTGGGCATCCTTACCCTGTCCGCCCACTATCAGCTGCAGTCTCTCCTTTATGGGAGCAATTGGGAAATGTGACCTCAAAAACAGAGTCCTCGTTGGCCATGAGGTCTAGCCACAAGGGCTGAGCATAGATTGCCTGCTCTTAGGCTTTGCTTTTTTAAAATGATATTGTTATTATCTTTAAACAGTTGTTCGATGGGGTTATAATTCAACATGTCTGTTTAGGAGTATAATGCATCTTGACCAGTATCCACTTTGTTTTCCCATCCCTCCTAATCCTACCTATCTCTTCAGTTTTTCTAGTTTGCTAGGATACACATGGAATATTGTGACTCCATTCTTTTATCTACATCTGTTATTGGCTAAACAAGCTGAAATAATTAAGAAGGCAAGATTTGACCAAAAAGTAAATGAGAAGAACATTTGGCAGATGAGACAAAATTCAATGCTGAATAAATTGGACTCACTAAAAAGCTATCTGAAAAAGTTAATGTATTTTTTTCATATAAAAAGGTGAATTTATTGGGGACGTAGATGGTGAACTGACTGGCCAGGGACACAGTGCTCAGGAGCTGACGCCGTGATCCCGAGCAGCTCTCACGCTGGGTTTTTAAGGGCCAAACCCATGCAGTGGAACCTGGCCGCACACAGGTAGCCAATGATAGTTAGGTACACAGAGGGACCATAGCCAGCTCCAGCCTTACGCAGGTAGCCAATAGGGTTACAGCCCAGTATTTGAATTTACCTATCACCTTAGTTGGAGCTGGTGCTCAAATTGGGCAGGTCTCCACACAAAGCAGGCCCACCAAGCTCATATCCCGCCTCATGGAGGGTGGGGATAAGGTTTCCCCTCTCTAGAAGGGCAAAGGTGGCTGGGCTGCTTTACCATTGTTTACCTTCTACAATGGGGTGGGGAGCTCTTAGGCATTCAGGATGGCATCAGTCCCTGCTCCCCTTAACACTCCCCCCTTTTCTTTTACCCTAGTTAAATCATTGACTCATTTACCTCAGTACAAATGGGGTTATACTGGGTGCACAGGATCATCAATTTTATAACTTTGATCCTCTTTTTTGACTAAGGACATCATTGCATTAATTACACATGGACCAATCAACAGTAACATTAAAATAATCACCAGTGGGCCAATCATGGCTGAGGATTAGGGAAGTTGCCCAGAGGGACCAGTTGTACAACCTCTCATACCATCCTTGAGAACCCTGTCTCTCCCTTTCTCACTCATCTAGTCTCTTCTTTACAGCTGCCAGGCTATCTTTTATTACTCCAGCGTGGTTCTCCCAAAAGCAATATTCTTCTCCCAGGGTGACACTCTAACCTCTAGGAACAATATATCTAGTCCTCTTCTGTTCTGGAGGACAACTTCAGCTAGGGATCCCAGTGAGTTCTCTGGGAGTTTGAAAGTCCAGTATCCTCACACGCTGTTTTCACCTAGGAATAATGAACCCAGTAGCTCTTTTCTGCTACCTTATCCATAAGAAACCATTTTTTTTTCTTTTCTCAATTCCTCTCCCAAAACGTTTACTAACCTTTCTCTATTTTTCATTTGACCATAGCCTTCATTCACATTTAGCACCTCTCATCTTTAGGCTGTTCAGCACTGGCTGGAAAATTCCCTTCACCCAGCCAGAGGCACCAAGATGGCTGCCAAAGGTTACTTAGGTGCAGCCTCCTTCATTTTCTATTCACATGAAATCATATTATTGATTTCTCTGTAACAGAGCTGAATTTCTGCCTGAGCTTTTCTCTCCCATGACTTCGTTAAGGGACTTTGAACTTAGTACAGACAGAATGCCCCACCACCAAAGTTTTCAAAGCAATGTATGAAACAGCTGCAGGGTGGTGGAATCAGGCAGGACGGGATATGTAGCAGCAGCCTTGTCTCTCAGCAGCTCCATGGAATGTCACACTTCCTGCTGGGTCACCTGCAAATTTCTGCACAGACTGATCAGAGAAGCTTAACCTAAGGCCTGACTTTGGTGAAGTCTCCCAATGATTTCCTGGTTGCTTTTCCTGAGCACACTCATTTTTGCAGGCTGGCACCCCATTGGTTTTTAAGACAATATAAGGTTGAGATTCCAAAGAAATACCAGGATGACAACTTTTAGTAACCAGATTTCCTTTAAATGAGGCTAGGATTCTCTAGACAGGTATAGAAGACTTGAACCTGTAGCCATTCCCCGCAAGTGTAGTCGCTACTCTTGCACATCTATTACTACTCTTTCACATACCTCTAATTTATCCTGTCTCACTTTCCAAAAATGACTCTGGTCCCTTCATCTTAAGGGGGTTGATGGGTGAAGATCCATCTTCTGTAACTTCTTCAAGCTGACTCAGGAGCATTGTATCTATACTTAGCTAGGGACTTTAAAAAGCTTAGTGTATTTTACCAAGGGATTTCCAGGATTATATATCAGGAGCAATATTCCAAATGGGGGATCATATAAAATATTTAACAACTACACAAACCTTTTCTTTGGCTAAAACAATGTAGCTTTCTTAGCACCCATTTGCAAAGGCATTTTCTTGATTGCCTGGGGACCTTAATCTCTGTGACTCTAACTATGCTTCAGTTGCCAGTGTAGGCCTTGACAGATCAATAGGGACACAGCCTCAGGTCCACAAACTTCTTTCCTGAATTGTGGCTGGTGTCAACTCAAAATTTACTCAGTTAGGGCTTTGAGCAAATACAGGGGTCAGGATTGTAAACTACCCACTATTACAGATGACTGACAAGTTCCTGCCCAATAGACATGGACATTAATTAGCAAGGCATGCTTACAAACTATTCTATGACCTCCTGGCTCTGATTATTTTTGAATGGCCAAGAACAAGTGACTCTAGGATCTAACACCATCTCTGCCATCCAAGCAGTGGCTTACTGCATCTGGATGCTTCATTTCTTTTGTCCCCAGGAGTGTCTCTTCACACAGGGATAAATTTCCCATTGGAATTTCACTTTGTTTGTTGCTGGACTTGAACCCAGGGCCTGAGTGCTGTCCCTCAGTTCTCCAGCTCAAGACTAGCACTGTGACTCTTTGAGATCCAAAGCAACTTTGCCTCACTAGCACTCTGCTGCTAGATTAGACACCATAATCTCACAGGGACTTTGCTTTGCCCAGGCTGGCTCAGAACTGCAATTTTCAGATCAATAGGTCCTACAAAAGGCCACTTTACTCCAATTAGAAGCAACAATGTGGTCAACTCAGAAATAGTCTCTAAGCATGATCTTACCTGGAACTTGGTAAGGGCTAAAATTACATCTGAATAAGGATTGCTGCCTTTCTCCATGGGCCTATTGGAAATTGCTATAAAGAAACTTACAAGAGTAAGCTGAAATAAGCAATCAATTTGGTAGTCCTAATTTTCCTTTGAAACAAACATTTAGGACAATCTCATTTCCAAATTTTGTTCAGAAACCCATTTCTAATATTCTTTAAAACTTTTACTGATATTTTCTTAAACACTTAACACTTTAGCCTTTATTTGCATTTGAAGAACCCTTAAGGGCTCAAGGCACTCCCTTTTGCCTCCAGGCCTCCTTTTAAAAGAGTCATTTTTTTTTTCTACTGTTGCAAACCTTTAAACATTCCTTTTAAAACCCTTTTTCCCAATTTAATACATTTGAGGAGGCAGTTTAAGAAATACTAATCACATCACCCACAGTTTACCATCAGATTTTCAGTGTCAGTTTGCAAGGAAAAAGGACGAAGATAATCCACTCAGTCCATCTGACCAGATTTAGATGAACAGCCTTTGTGCCAGCTTATCTTCTTTCACCATGTGTGGATCCTCCCTTAGGGCCTTTTCCACCACGGGAACCCAGAGCTTGACCTTTGCCAGTTCACCTCTCACCACCCAAGTTAATGTATTTTTAAGGTGATTTATCATAGGCAAAATATTTTTAAGACACTAATGATTCAGACATTATTAACTTAGATCTTATTTGGAGATATTATAGCTTGGAGAGCTTGGCTCTCCTGACTTGGACACATCACAGAACTGGGTTTTGACTAGACATTGCTTCATTTTACCCATTATACTGAACGGAGAGACAAATTAATCCAATGCCCTGCGAGTCCTCTGCTGTAGTGCACCAAATAGGAATTTGAGAAGCAATTGGATCTACAAGCTCTGTTCTGTCTTTAACTTTCCTATTGATCTTGAGACTATCACACACTCCCATTAAGAGACAGGAGTCTGTCTGCAACCTTCTGAGTGGAAACTCTCAAAAACTCATCCAAAATCATTGAAATGAAAGGGAGAGCAGGTGATATTGAAATGATTCTACATGGAAAATGGAAATAAAACTAAAATACTTGTCAAAGACTAAGAAAAGCCCACTTGAATGTCCATGTTGAAATTCTTGTCTTTCTACTCTATCTTGGCCCCACCCCCCCATCCCTTCTTCTGCCCGACCTTTCCTCTACTTCTCTCCTCTCTTCTACTCTCATCTCTTTTCTTTGTCTTCTCTTTTCTCTGTCTCTTTCCACATGGATTCTAATTATTACTTTTTTTCCTATACTATGATCCTACACATGATTTTCCCCCTTGTATACAAGATTTACCTGGTTCCAACCCTCCTCATTATGTAACCTTAATGTTTTACATAAACTACCTTAGCACAAATTTTAAGGTCATAGAATTAAGCTGCTTGCAGTGGCATCTGGATTGCAGATTTTTTACCAGTGGAAGAAAATAAAGAGAGTACTACACTCATCAAATGTTACAGAATCCAAAGAATACCACATACTCAGTTGATTCCTAATGGAGGAGAAAGCACCTAAATCAGTAAGTGATTGTCATTGTTGCCTGAGGGACAGGAGCCTCTGGAGCATATTTTAAGTGGGTCACTTAGTTGTTTTGCTTTTTCTGAGTTTTGCATATTAGGATGGGTTACAGTGAAGTCCTACTGACAAGGAACCCTCCATTGATCAGTGGCCCTTCTGGCATTAGAAATCTGGTGAAAAAACTGAACTTCCTTGAGGATAAATGCATGAAAGAATGCTCAGGAGTCAAAAAGGACACATACGAGGCTATTACATTGTTATATATTTAATATAACATGTGAGTGTGGTTACATATATGTATCTTTTGATTTATTTAGCAGAAAGCAAGAGTTGTATAGTATGTAAAATAGTGGGTTAAAAAAGAAGATAAACACAATAATTCTGGAATTTAAAGCTTCTAGGGCTAATGCTGATAAAATGGTTTGTTCCATCTTTTATTGCTACTCCATTTTCCTGATTTTGTCTCCTAAAGATGATCTTCAACCTGAAATACTTTTTAAAAGGAATCAACCCAAACTTTAGTTTCTTCATATCCAAGCACTACATGACATGAAATGGAGTTTTGCAAACATTATGCTTATTACTCATCTCCGGTAGCACATTTCTCGGCATTTTCCTTTGTCTTATCTACATTGGCCTGTAGATTTTTTTAGACAGGAAGTTAAATGCTTTTAATGTATTCATTACCACATAACTTTGGTTAGACTCAACTATTTTAAATATTTTCTGTTATGGACAGAAAAAGAAAAGGGAAATACAGAGATATGAGGAGAAAAATATTACTAATAAGAGATAGTAACTTGCCATATGTTATAGTTTTTCTACTAGAAAAATAAGATTATTAAACTATGGTTTAAAGATAATAGTCCAAATATTTTTTATGTTTTGCTTGTCACTCTATGATATGAGTTTCCATTCAAAGTCACAGATGTCGCTGAAACTGAAAGAGTTGACCCTTCAATTCCAGAATTGTTATTGAGAAAGCATTTCTTTGGCTATCAATTGCTCTGGCTTGACAGATGATTCAGAAAAAAAAGTACATTTAACCCAAGAAGCAGTTGCTAATTTTTTAATAAAGAGCTTTGCCCTAAGCAAATGTTAAATATATTCTTTTAACATAGATAATAAGCCAGAGTGGTCTTATAACAATCCAGGAAGGACATATCAAGATATACCAAAATTTTATATCTAAAACCTACATAGAGTTGTTTTGCTCTTAGATGTAAATGATTGAATATTAAAAACTGAGTTCTCTACTCTTTGCTTTCTAGCACATACAAGTCAAATGGCAAAAGGTGATTGTCCACATTTTTTTTCTTCTAGGATGTTTTCTAGGATGTAAAATTAGCTGCATGGCAGGTCAAGAAATTCCTCCCTGGAAATCTGGAAGATGACAGCAATAAGCAATTTGATTTTCAGTTAAAGTGAGCTGCTCTTTCTTAGCCAATGGACTAATTTTATAAGTCTGGGCTCTTCTTTACAAATTCCCTTCTTATGACCCATCTTCTCTCAAACAATCAATATTCTCAAGAATAAAATGGCTTACTAGAGGGAATAGTTTTAGGAGTAAAGGTCACTTTACTCCTAAAAAATAACTAGCCTTTCAGATGGTTCTTAAATCATCAGATTTGTGATGGGATGTATGTGTGTATGTGTATAAGAGAAGGTAAAAGAAGAGAAGGATGTAGCACGGGAAGCTCTTCATATGACCCACCACTGCTTTTTAACAAGCATGAAAACAGTTTCCTATTACTCTGGAACTGATAGTCTGTCTCTTTGTCCTGACCCTAACCCCAGGATATACCAAATCCAAGCAGAAAAACTTAGGTTTGGTGTCAGCACCTAGACCAGTCATAGATTTCTCTCACGAATAAAAAAGCAAATGCTTCTATTTCCATTCACCAAAATTTGGTTCCAACACATTCCTACATCCCAACTTCACAATGACTATAGTTCTGTTTCCACAAAGGAGGAAAATGCAGATACTTACAAGGGCTTTTGCATGGAGCTTCATATTTTCCCGAGACAATTTACTCAAGAGAAAGTGGAGAGGAAGGGGAGGAGGGAGAGAAATGATAGAGGCTACCCATTTTTTTTTCTGGAATGAAATCCCACATTTTCTAATTTCTAATTTCAGATTCAAAATAATGTATTTTCTTTGAGTTACCATGGAAACTACTACCAACAGAGAAGTTTTACTGTTTATTTTCTTTCTTCCTTGCTGTTTTAAAAATAGTTCTGTATTTTTGATATTTCACAGAGCTTTCCAAATAGAATTTCTTAGTGCAGGTTTAGTACATATGGCTTCTCATTTGGGTCTAGAATATTTAGGTTCCTTTATTTTATATAATAGAAGAATATATGGGCGTATGTATGTAATTCTTTAAATGTAAAATTATGTATAGGTATAGGTATAGATAAATGTATAGATATACTGTTACCACTTGACTTCAGTACTTCACTTCTGTCCATTTTTGAAGCTTTCACAACCCTACTTTGAGATTCCCTTTCCTACCCTTTGTCTCTGGGTTTAGCAAAGGCTCTCTTCATCCTCATTGACACTTCAGCCTTCCATACAAGACACATAGTGAGTGTATGAATTTAGTCAGAGTCTCCATAACAGCAATCCGCTGAGTGAAATCTGTGGCACCTAATTAATTCCAGGGGAAATTCCCAAGTTTGGCTAGTTCGAATAATGTGGAAAAATAAAAATAACTAGATTACTTTTTCTTAAAAACATTTGGCATTTAAGGAGGAATGAACTTGCCTAGATTCTTAAGATTTCAAGGTCTGTGGGGGTTTTTTATTTACTTGGTGCAGAATGGCAAGATGCTGAGGAAGAATGCCATAACACATCCTGGAACTTTTCATCTAAGGGCTTTGTCAACCCCATACAAGGGTATGTAATCAGAACATGACCCTGCAAGCAGAGTTGAGCTCATCTATCTGTGGACTGACAGATGCAGGAGCTTCTCCACAGTGGACAATAGTGATTCACATAAAAGAATCGCTATCACTTGTAAATCTATGGTAGACTCTGCCACTTCAATTCATATTGAGAATATGAAATGTCAGACAATTTTCTGACAAATTTAACCTTTGAAACCACAAAAATCACACCAACATTCACAGTGTTTTCCCCAAGAAAAGAATAACAAAGTCACTTAGTTTTCAACATTCTTTGGAAATAAGTAAATAAATGAGATACACATGGTGAGAAACTAGGACTATGTGAATTAAAAAGGAAAAGAAAAGAGTAAAGATAAAATTAAACAAATATAATCTTCTACTTAAACATTTAAGAATTTTATTAGTCCTGTAAAAAAACACCTTCCCTCTTAAAAATCAACTCAATGCTCTCATCTTAACTATCCACCTATGTGGTTCAGTTTACTTTTATTTCTAATTATGTAAATCATTACTTCATAAAGAAAGAAAAGACCCATAATAATGAAATATAGAACTGTAAATATAAACCTATTAAAAATGCTATAGCCTATTAATTAGCTGTAGGAAGCATTTTGGGACTGCAAATGTGAATTTCTGACTATAGTTAAAACTTACCAATTCAGAAAGCAAGAGAGTGAAGGAAGTCTGGGGTTGCTGAAAGATTACATTATTTTGCAAAACGCAGGACACTTGAAAGCTATCTCATTTAAAAAGCTTTCATGTAGTCACAGAATTTTTTCAAAGACAATTTGGTATTTTGGAGATAACCATCTTACTAAAGAAGCAGATGGTATCATAGGATAATTAACTACAATTAATATTGAGAATATTTTCCCTTTTTACCATATTTCCCTTTGATATTGAGATAATTAGGCCATTCCAAAACATGGCAACAATTAGAAATTTGGGGATTCAATGTGCACTCAGAAGGATTTCAAGTCATGTGAAAATTAAGTTTTGGCCTACATCTCAGTTGTATAACTAGTCTCCAATCAAGAAATGATTGATAGTGAGAACAGTGAGAGAGATAAGGTCAGGATTAATAGGAATTACATTTAGATTGATTTTGTATAAACAATATATTCATGGTAGCATCTCATATCCAATTAACATAAAGATGCCTTTGGAGAAAGCACTATTAAAAAATCAAATGGTTATTTCATAAAAAGCTTACCACTTTTTAAAGCTCAGAAATAAAGGAGTGATCTCTTTCAATCAGGATTAAAACAATAAGCCAATTGTGTTCCTTTGACATGGGTCTTTCATAGCTATATTCTTTTTGTTTTTCAGATTAGTTTAGGTGGCAATGATCTATCCTCATACTCAAGTGTATCATATTCTTCTCTTGAGATAGCTTTGGGTTAGGCAGGATTTTTTCAGTGACTAATGAAGGTTGACAGAAACTGGGTAGAGCCCAGTTGAATAGGGTAGGAAGAATGGAAGACCCTCAGACAACAGATTCACACTCAGAATGTCATAGGCAAGAGTAATGGATACTCTGAAGTTCTCTGCGTGGGTATCTTTGAGCAAAGCTGCTATGGGAAGCTAGATACACAGGTGACTGAAAAATTCAGTGGAAAGCAAAACTCATGGAATGATTTTCATACACAGATGAAATGACTACTTGATTAACTCCTGATAAAACTCAGAGCGCACAAAGCGAGGCAGGGAATCCTTCTCCATCAGAGCATGGATTCTTTTCTGGGCCACATCAAAGCTGCTCAGGGAAGGTTCCACCAGGTTCTTCATTGTGATGTCCTTAGTGAAATGGTCAATATTCACCTGTAGACCAGAAAACACGTCACTGACTCAGCATAGGTTGCAAGAATTGTCTAATGAGTGGAAAGACAGGTCGGATTTCTTGTCAGTAAAATACATGTTGGGCGCGGTGGCTCATTTCTATGATCCTAGCACTCAAGAAGCAAAGCAGAAGAATTGCAAGTCCAAGGCTACCAAGAACTAGATACCATAATAGTTTTTTTTTTTTGAGAACTTGTCTAAAAAACGAGCAACAACAACAACAAAACCAACGTGGCAGTAGAGATGACAAGTAGCACTGCTATCTGGATAACTCAGATTCAACCAACTTTAAGACATCTAATTGGTATTAGTCCTTCCATTAGTAGCCAAATTACATATTATACATGTTCTTTAAAACTCTTAAGAATGATTCTCTTCTTTTTTTTTGCCAGTCCTGGGCTTGAGCTCAGGGCCTGACCACTGTCCTTGGACTTTCTCAAGGCTAGAACTCTACCACTTGAGCCTCAGCACCATTTCTGGCTTTTTTTCTATGTATGTGGTACCGCGGAATCAAACCCAGATCTAGGCAAGCACTTTACCACTAGGTCAAACTCCAGGCCCCTGATTCTCTACTTCTGAAGAGAATAATTATACACATGTAGAGAGAGAAGAAGGGAGGGAGGAGGAAGGGAGAGAGGGAGAGAGCTTAGTAGTCTGTCCCACTGGAATTTGAAGGGAATATTTATACTTTACAATGCATGCCTTAATGACTCATAGGAGGTCTAAGTAGAAAAGAGAAAAATAGCATCCTAATCAACCAGTGGTCCTATATCAGAACACTGAAGATTATTTCAGATCCTTGCTGGCCTGACAGAGGTCATTACCACTGAAGAGTTATTTTTAGAGTCTCAGTTATGGCAGGTTACACTAAGGCAAGTTACAGTCAAGAGAAAGGCTTGATGGGGTGGTTCCTTCTCAGGACAGCCAGCCTAGTTTGTCTTTGGAAGTCCAAGGTTGCTTGCTTAATATAGGCATAATAGATGCAAAGGAATGCCAGAATTGAGAGAAGCCCCAATGTCTGCCTTCACATTGTACAATAACATGGGTTTGGATGGTTCGCCATTATTTACAGGTATTTCAGCATATCCTAGAATTCTGTGAGAATTGAACTTGAATGGAGGAAAGTTTATCCATTTTAACTTGAAATTGATCTTTTGGTTAATAAATTCCCTCCTCCCATATGTAGAGAGAGTCCAGTCTGGCAGAAGAAATGCTAACATAAATGGCATCAAAAGTAGCAGAGAGCTAACTTACGTGTTTGCAATGGGAGATGGAAGAGTGGCAGGGGAGATCAGGAAAGAATTTCCAAATCAATGCCTACAGGAAGATTAAGATCTATTTCCCTTCTTGGAGATTTTTATTTTCTTAACATTGGCTTATATTACTCTACATTTTCATCCTCCTAACCTTCACTGTCTCACCTCACTGTCTGGAAAGGATATCTGTTGGTATTATGTTATACTGTTTTTCCATCTGTTCAAATATATTTACTCTCTTTTTTTAGTGTGTGTTGAACTACAGTATTCTATCCCACATGTAGGGGGAAAAAGATGTTATAGTTTAGATTGGATTAATTAATTAATTATCAGCAAAGGAAAAGGTGAGGTTTCTCCAAAGTTTCTTTGAAATTAACACATGTTGCCTTTACTAGTCAATTAGTCACTAGTCTCTTAGCACTACTATCTTGTATTATTTTGATTTTCCTGAAGAGAAGTCCACTTGTCTCAACTAGAGTATGAATCCCCAAGGCCAAGGAAAGAGAAATAAAAGATGAGGAAGAACAGAAAAGGGAGAAAAGATGAAATTTGAATACATATGAGGGGAAGGAAAGAGGAACAAAGTAAAGATAAATGATAGTAATACTCAGTAGATACTAATTAGTTCAAACACTCATATCCATTATTCTTCTTTTCATAGAAAAGAGGTTAGGATCCATGTCATCCATGATTCCTCATTGCCATCTCTCTGTCTTGAGACATGGTCTCCGACATGGTCTGAACAGTATTCAAATTGTTAAGTGCCTGACAAAATTGCTGTGCCTTTGTATTTAAAAACCCCATTCATAAATGGGGCAGACCTTGGCATTAAGTGTTGGGTCTGTAGCTCAGATCGGAACCCTTCTTGGGAATGTGTTGATCTGACATTTAATTGACCACACCCCTCCCCCCCAAAAAAATCAGGATCAACCTCTTTAGGAGCTTCAGTTTGGATGAATTCTTCATAAATTTGTTTTGCCTTCTCAGCCATCTTGACAGGAGATTTTATTTTCTTGTAATCCTCACAGGCAATCCAGAACTCAAGGTTTTCTTCACTGAATTCAGACTTCAGGAAACTTTTGAAGCTGGCAAGCCCATCTAGCAAGAAAAGAGTCACTTAAGGTGGTGTGTAAATGTATTTTGTAAGTCATCTAGCCTGCTGTATAGACTGGAATCACTTCCTATGTATTTCTATCCTTGATGCAAGAACCTTATAAATGTTACTCATTCAATTTTGATTCACGACTAAGAGACAGGTGCTACATGTAAGTACTCTACTGATGAGGTCAAAGAATTCAAGTGACTGCTCACAGCTGTTCAACTGAAAGTGGCGGAGCAAGGATTCAAACATAGGCTATCTGACTTGTAGTCCGTGCATCAATCCAGTATCCTGAACCACTTCCCAAAGACATGTGATTCAGCTTCTTGGAACAGAAACTGTTTCATAGTAGCTGCCTGGTTTCTACTTTACTTGGACTGAGAGAAAAATACAAGGCTGGCACAAATGTCATGACATTAAAAGGAATCTCTGGCACTGGACAGATGTTCCTCAGTTTGTCTTTTGATACAACTGAATACAGTGTGCATATAGATGACAAATATTTACCTATTTATAACTTTCAGAGATATGATTGACACTGATGCCATTCTGGACACGTCAATCACCAAAGCAGAAGCAATCATTTCACATGTGGTTTGCCATTATAAATAATATTGATGATGATTGTCATGCATAATACTGGTAATTTCTTTCTGAAAATCATTCCCAAGTAATTTTTTGATGTTTTAGGCACTATGATTAGTCACTGTTGTAAATAAAATAAATATGGCTCCTGTCCAATGAAGCTTATCATAGAAAGAAAATGAAGAGCCACATTGAGTGGCAAAACTTTACACTGGGTAATTACAGAGTCACAGAGGGAGAACTTCATTTTAGGGTTAAGGAAGGGAAGCTAGTAACATTCAATGTGAGAACTAAAGAGAAGGATGTGGTAGAGGTGCCACATGCAATTAGTTATTGTGGCCATTAGTAACATATCTATTTCTGATATATATTGAATTTAATGTAACTACATACAGATACAGATACGGATACAATATCATTTCAGAAAATTCTTGGATCTGATCTTTATGCTTTCCATTTAATTTCCCACTTTATTAATTTCCGACATGGAAGATAAGTAGAATGCATGGGGAGGAGTTAAGAAGGCAAGAAAGTTGGACATTATATATATATATATATATATATTTATATATAAATATGTATACATATGCATATATGTAATATATGCATACATCTCATATATGGGAAACATTTTAAGCCAAAGTTCCAAAAAATATATATCTGTAGAAAGAAAATCTGCATTAATTTGTTACAGAAGAAAAGAAAAATTTCTTAAGAGAAATGAGATAATTCTAATTTTCTATCTGTAAGATATACCAATCCAGTCTCTCTTGGCAGCCTGCTTGGGTGTCACCTTCCTTCAGGGCAGAGGTAAGAAGGACAATCCAGTATTCCTCCAACTTGCCCCGTCAAGAGATGCGTCTACAATCCATGAGTTCTTTCAGAATATACTCATAATTCAGGACCAATTTCTTTGACCCAGTTTCAACCTTTTTCTCTTTCCCTTGAGTTTTTGTCCTGTAGCCATTTTTATTTTTCTCTTTTGCCAGTCCTGGGGGTTGAACTTGAGGCCTGAACACTATCCTTGGGTTTTCTCAAGGCTAATGCTCTACCACTTGAGCCACAGCACCACTTCTAGCTTTTTTCTTTGTATGTGGTACTGAGGAATGGAACCCAGGGTTTCGTGCATGTTAGGCCAGCACTCTACCACTAGGCCACACTCCCGGCCCTAGGCTTTCATTTTTCTTTTTTTTGCCAGTCCTGGGCTTGAGCTCAGGGCCTGAGCACTGTCCTTGGACTTTCTCAAGGCTAGAGCTCTACCACTTGAGCCTCAGCACCACTTCTGGCTTTTTTTCTATGTATGTGGTACCGAGGAATCGAACCCGGGTCTTTGTGCATGCTAGGCGAGCACTCTACCACTAGGCCAAACTCCAGGCCCTAGGCTTTCATTTTTCATATAGACTGTATTTCCATTCACTAGTCCTTGTGTAATGTCAATGACTTCACATGAAAGCAAAAAGTATATGTGGTGGAGATGCAGTATCCTCCAGTATTCACTTAACCTTAGTTATATTTTTATCCCCCATGCTCTTTATAGTCTTGGAAACTTCCTTTCATTTAAAAAAAACACACACAGAATGCCTGGTGTGAAAATCAACTTAGATTAAAGCCACCATTGGTATCAGCATCCAAACAGAGCACTTCATAATTTAATCTTTGCTCCCTATACCTACTCTAGAAACGTTTTCTATAATCAATTCTTGAAAATCTGTCATGGAACAATGATAGGAATGACAAACAATTAGAAGTCTGAATAGAAGAATTAGTCAAAATGCTTTGATAAACTTGTCTGGTTAAAATTGGGTATATTTTCTTTCTATCTCTACTCATATTTTCGAGTAGATTCTCATCACTATTTGTTATTTAATGATGTGGGCATTAACATATATACTGAAGGAAGAAATAAGGAATAGTTCTCTTTGTGTGGTGGTTAAAGGTTTCACTGTGTCTTAAACAGATAATGTCAGATATTCTCTGTGAAAATGGAACATTTCCCAGAGAGTTTCAGCTGCCAGGAAATGACGCCTTGTGAGTTCTCACAAACTAGATCTAAGACTGCAGGGTAGAAAATAGTTCCAGAAAATAAGCCCATGGCAAATTAATTCTTTTTAACCCCATAACCCAATAAACTGCCAGGCATTTGGAATCACTCATTCTTCATCATTGTAAAGTGGCAAGGTAGAAGACAGGAGCCCTCTCAAACACTGCTATTTAAGATGAGAGGGCATGTGTCTGGAACTGACAACAGAGTTAACATTTACTATACTTCCAGGAAATGAGCCTAGAAAAGAACTTTCCAGGGCAATGATTCAATTACTTGAGTACTGGTTCTATAGCTCTAGTTGAATTCTACAAAATTATTTCAGGACTTTGTCCATGTATTCACACAGAACCTAACTCATAAATGGCACTGTAGTACCCTATTGGTCCAGATGTTTAAATCTGTTCTTCATGGCACCTGGCGTTTGAGCATTTCTAGGGATTTTTTTTTTAAAACTGGGACCCTCTACAATGACTCTCACCGAGTTCTCCCTCCATATCCTGTGGTTTTTATATTGATTCATACATTCCATTGGCCCATACATTCTAGTGATATCTTCTCTAGCAGCCAGGCAGCTCTACTCATTTCTGCTTTTCTAGTGGTACCTTATCTGCTGAATTCCTATCACTCTTGAGACTGTCTTTTGGGACAAGAGTTGAAAAGACTATAAGCTAAAATAGCTTTATAGGCATAGACATATCTTCTCTGTTTTGCCACCTTCTCTACCCTTGACACCCCAGAAGATCTCCCAGCCCACATCTCTAGAAAGCAACACAATCCTTGCTGAGCCTGCACTGAGCCTCCCTACCCCTCTCAGCTTACCTCTCCAGGCATCTACTACTAAGAAAGCTGATGAATCCAATCTGATTTTCTGGAAACACTCTGAGGTATTGTCCACATTATAAAGCCAGAGCTGTCCCTAATGAATGATCTAGGTCATAGAGTAGCATCCCTTCCTTAAGTCAAAATGAAACTACCTATAGGATCCCTTGGATTAGGTAAATCTAAGTCAGTGTTATATAAACGGGAGAGGGAAACGCTGGAAAGAAGCATAGCACAAATCTCTTCTTTTAGGAGGAAGGACAAAGAAGGAAATGGTACTGATAAATGATATGCAACATTATGCAAGTTGTTGGATGAAAACATGGATTCTAAAGCCAAGATTGCCTGGGAGTGAATTATGGCACACTGGCAAGTTGCCTTATCTGTTAAATGAAGACAGGGGAACTAACTTGATAGGGCCGTGGTTAGGATTAAATAATTCAGCTACAGTTCTTAGAAGGTACCATACAATGATTATTATATGTCTCCATAAATGTTGATTTTCATTGTTATTTATAATAAATTTAAGCTTAAAGTTTGTTATTATTCAAAATCATGTTCAGATGTCACCTCATTTCTGAGGTATCTCTACCACTGCTGACTACTTGCTCCTGAGGATTTTCATCCCTAAGTAGAAAGAGATGGCTTCTGTTCATTTTTTTGGGGGGGGGTCATGGGGCTTGAACTCAGCCGGGGCGCTGTCCCTGAGTTTTTCAGCTCAAGGCTACCACCCTACCCTTGAGCCAAGCCCCACTTCCCATTTTCTAGAGGTTAACTGGAGATAAGAGTCTCAGGTCCTTTTGTACCAGGGCTGGCTTTGAACCTTGATCGTCAGATCTCAGCCTCCTGAGTAGCTAGGATTACAGGTGTGAGCCACTGAGCCCGACTAGCTTCTGTTCTTTCATTGAGATTGCTTGCTTCTACAGTCCTCTCTTCCAAGAAACATTAGTCCTTTAAGTTCTAGATTGAAGTTTCACCTACCTCTGCTTGTCTTTTACATCCTGTCTTCTAGCCCCAAAGTGTGCATTTTAATTAGTAACACAGGTTTTCACTGGATGAAATAAGGTACAATAAGGGAAGTGTTTCCTTCCTTCCAGCTCACAGATCAAAACTGACAAATCTTAAAGAAAAATGTGTTTTCTGATTTTGCCACTGTTTTAGTATTTTATTGTGTGGGCATACTATGTAGCCTTTCTAAATTTCAGCTTCCTTTTCTGAAAAGAAAGATTATTGTTGTAATTAAGTGAAAATTATTACAGTCCTTTAATAGGCAATAGGTACAATGTGCTTAGAATAGTACCCAGCATGTGAGGAATAGACATATTGGCCTTGGTTTTTATTTTATAAATAATTGTCTTGCATAGGACTTGTGGTTTCCAGTGGCTTTGATGCTAAGAAAACAAAAAGACTAAAAAAAAAAAAAACACCCCTAGGAAACAAAAGGAAAAGGTGGTGGTAGAGAAAATAAAAAGAAGCATGGATCCAGGCTACTTCAGTCTCAAGGGCATATCAAGGACATATTTTGATCTTCTAGAACTCCTGGGAGAAGAGGAACCACTACAAATTTCACTGCTACTAGATTGCTTCCCTTGTCTGTCAAACATGACTATGTGGAAGAAATAGTGTCACTGCTTTACATAAGCACCCAAGTACAGTCTCTTTTTATGTTTATCAAAACAACATACTTATCATGAACTTTGGGGCCACCTATAGAATTTAGAGGGGAACATTTAAGAAGTTGATATACTTTCAGAACAAAGCCAAAGACGCTGGATGATTGAAAATTATTTTCAAAAGGAAAGGGTAGAAGAAGATCATTGCCAGTTAGAAAAGTAGTCGCTTACCTGCTTTTGTATTTAGAGGCGTGATACCAATTGTCTTTATCTGCACTGACAAAGATTTTGGCATAAAGAATAACTATCAACCATGAGCAGAATGACCTATTTTTAGTACAAAAGAATGGCAAGTACCTCTTACAATTCAACAAAAATGCTCTTCTCCAAGTTTAAATGGCTCAAGCTTATCAAATGCCAGAAATAATTGTGAACTTCTGGAAGCATGTCTTTCTCAAATGCATCTATCTTCCTTGCCTATTTTGTGTGAATCCCAGCTAATCTCAGATATGTTCTGGATGTACATACTTTGTTTCAGCAGACCCAAACAAAAATACCTCATAAGAACTGAGTAGCAAAAGTGTGACTTATAGTTGTTCCCTGTACACTCTGATGTGCAGAGAAGTAGGTCACCTGTCTTTTGTGCAGGCTGGTGATGTTAGGCATGTGTGCCATCCACGGGTTCTTCCTCAGGAATCTTTCATAGAAGAAAAACAAACACAAACAGGAGACAAGGGAAAAACTACTGACCAACGTAAACAATGTGATGACAAAGAGCTCTGCACATCCAGAGGATGATTCATTCATTCTTCATGGTCAAGGAACCCTGGTCAAAATTGAGGAAGAAAGACAAGGGCCAAACCAAGGTGCTTTAGGTCTCTGTCTCTATCCTAATCATAACAAGAAATAATGTGAGCTTACAGTTGTTCTGCAGGAGCTTATCCAGGGAGTCACGCCATTGCAGGGCCTCATCCAGCGAGGGCCTAAAATCAAGCATAAGAACAGAAAAGGCTGATGGCATGGGTAGGGAATTAAAAACACATGCACAGTAATGCCTTTGCCTTGTTTCTCTAAGGTGGAAGTGATACCCAGTCTTAAGACAAGGATATTGGAATTCTTTTCTAATAACTGGTCTAATGATAGGTTTGCTCTTATATATTTGCACTGCTGCTTTCATTTTAACATTTATATATGCAGATACCCAGCAGTGATTTGTTTTCAACCACCAGTTCTTCTCTCACAGCAGGATGTGTCAAAGTGAGTTGGCTTTTCCTGGGGGTGGAAAAGGTTGACTGCATTTGATTCCTCTGGGAGCACCTTATTTGAACTCTTGTACTAGGGTGTGAGTTTTTCATGATCAAAATCAAAATAGACAGAGAGGGCATTTATGACAAAATGAAGGTTGAAAATCGGAATTTTCTTAGTTCTAATTTCAGGAAAATTCTTGCTTCTGAACTTTAAGAAATGATATTTTGGATTTTAATGATTAGCAGTAGCATTTGAGAGCAATATGATACTTGTTTCACTTTTCATGTTGCTGGCTCAGAATCAGCCTTATTTTATCTGTGTAAGGAGTCTAAAGCAGCAGTGGGTATCTTGTCTAAAAGCACTGTGATTTTTTTTTCCATTTTCAGTTCCTCATTGCAATGTACAGTCTGAGAATCTTAAATTGCATTTTCTTAAATCACGTTTTATGTGTTCACTCTTTGTAACTTATACTTGACAAAAATGACAATAACAACCCTTGTGAAATTATCTGAGGTGTTTTCTATTTCTCAGGCTATAAAGGCAAATATAATACGTTTTAAACACACCCATTCCTTGGAAGCTGCTTTTTCACAAGTGAACTCCTTTCTTGTCTGCTAGTGGGAAGAGACACGGGAGGAAAGGTGACATGAGATGGGATTGAAGTGTGTCTCTGTATTTTTCTGATTTGGTTTTATTGTGAACTATAAAAAGGATAAATTTTCTACAGATCAATAACTCCTTCTGACTCTTCTATATTGCTTTATACCAAGAATTTTCTCTTTGGATACATTATTTCACACCTACATATTCAGCATAAGCCCTTACACATTCTAGCTTCTTCACCATGGGTTCAATATTTCCCGCAAAACAGAAACCTACCAAATCCAGTTATTTGCAGAAGCAGCAAGACATTGAATTACTGAACAAAAACAACTGGCTCAGACCAAAGGAATCTCACTCACTGAGTCATCTGATTTTATAAATATTCTTGAAGAATGCAATCACCTGCTGCCCTCATTTTCCTCTGGCTAATATAAAGGCGTTTGGGAGGAAATAATATGGGGAAGTAAACTACATTTATGACCAAATCTTATTTGTCCCAAATGGTCCTGTTAGAACCAGGTCAGTATTGGTCATATCACAGCCAAGATTAAATTCCTGAAAAGGACATGTGCAGATGGAGGTGCTTGGGGTGAACTCAACCCAAATCAATTTAAGGTTGCAGTGAAATAGGACATATCTCCCACATGCATCGCATGTCCCGATCACCAGCCGAGGAGGAGACAGGTTCATCCTGTCCTGATTCTCAGAATCTGTCAGCTCTCATTAAGTCTGACTTCTTTGGGAACAAGAGAGATGCAGATCTCTAAATGACCAATAAAGCATCCTGGCTTATAAGGTTCAAGCTTGCCACGTAGAGAGTGAGCACAAAGTCTCTGTGTGGGTGTGGGAGAGAGGGAGAGGAAGCTACTCTAAATGACAGGACAAATAAGTGTTTATAGGAATTATTAACGGTGTGTTTTATAATGCCCAGGGTAAATGCCATCTGGCTCAGGAAGTGATCATGGTGTATGGTGCTTGCAGCTCTCTCTTCCTGTCACCATTCTCACCATATCGTACTTGCCAAAACTCTTGGTGTGCTACTATGGTGTGCCTGCTGCCAAAAATCACAGCATATTACTTATGGAGAATCCCCCTTCCCATTTCACCCTGTCCTGTGTCCTGTCACCCCAACACACTTGTGCCAGCTTCATGGTGAAGATCAAAGATAGATTTGCATATATACCCAGCAAATGCTGGGCAGGTTTCTTGTTTCTCCATCTGTGACCTACCCATGTTGACCATGGCATAATTTATGCTAATGGACTTGAGATTGGTCCTGAGCAGAATTCACTGCAGAACAGCCTGCAATAAATGTATATGTGTCAAATTAATCATGATTAATTGGTAATCAGGACAGGGGATGCATGCCGTGGGAGTTATGTCCAATTGGATTGTGACTTTGAATTGATTTGGACTGATTTCACCCCCCAAATACCCCTCTGCACATGCTGTCTCATTTTAATCATTTAATCAGTTTGTCCAGCTGTTGAAAGCCAGAAGAAGACTTTAACCATGAGTCCTATGAACCATGACTATACCTGCTGTATTACTGTCAGTTCCGTGCATGAACTATAACCATTCAGTGTCTTAACTGTTCTACGCACCAAAGGCAGGAGTTTTGTTTATTTGGCTTGGATTTGATATTGATTTTCTTTCCTTTCCCCTTTTAGATGCTGTGGTATTGGGGAATAACATCAGGACCTTGCATTTCCTTTGCTGGTGCTCTATCATTTGAGCCATACTTCCTCCTTTTTTTTTTAAATTTTTGCTTTGGTTAAATTTTTGTCAGATTTTTGCCAACGCCAGGCTGGATTGTAGTCCTCTTTCCTATGTCTCTCCTCCTGAGTAGCTGCGATTACATGTGTGTACTGATAACTAACTTATCACAAACTAAATTCATGTGGTTTACTAATTTATTGTTCATTCTGATGACCTGCAGCAGAGCCTTGGGTAATATGAAGGGCACTTAGAAGAACAGAGAATCAGAAGTGAAGAGTCTGAACTAGGAGGTAGCTGGTGAGCTTCAGATAAGTCAGCCTAAGAGAGAAGGGCTTCAGGGAGGAAGAAGAGAAGGAGAAGGAGGAGGACAGGAAGAGGAGGAGGAGGACAATGTGACAACAATATGACAGGCAGGAGGAAGGGAATGAGGGAGGAGATTTAAAACTAATGAGAAGATAAAAAAAATGTTAGGAGCAGTACATGCAGACTTCTAGAGTTCTCTACGGAGAGAAGTAAATGTTATAAGCCAAGGGGCTAGAGAGCAAAGGCAGGGAAATAGGGAATGGTACCTGTCTGTCCCAAGGGAAAAAGACTTGTTAAAACCAGTAAATCTGTAACCAAAGCTGGAATCTGGTATAAGAATATGAGCAGCTGCTTTCTTTTTTTAATTCCCCAAGTCTCTAAATTTTTTTATCAATCAATAATTAAAAATGTATTAAGAAACAGAAATGTTTCCTAAAAAAAATACAGATAAGCAAGATTAAGAATACTTTCAGGCAAGAGGGTTAATTCTCCCTGTGAGAGAATGTGGGTAAATGTTAAAAAATGATAGATGTCGAAGCTGAGAAAATAAATGTTGATGGAGTGCATGTAGGAAAGTTCTTGTCATGAATTGTTACAGTTCTTAAGAGAGACTCTTCTGATCTTGATTTGCTAATGGGGGGGAAGCCAGTGCCCTCCATTAATGTCCAGATCGGAAACATACCCACTAATTTGCAGATCTCTTTCTTCATTGCCTTTAGTGAGTTAGTATGTGCTAGAGTGTGCTGTAAATCCTTTTTTCTCCTTCTAGAAAGCAAAACAAAACCAGACTTTCCTTGTTAGATAAAACCATAGAAATTTGCCCAGCAAGAAGAGCTTAAATAGGGTTATAGATTTGGAAGAGAGTGAGAAACTTAGTGGTCACTGTTAAAAATGTGGTGAACAACAGAGAGAAAGAGATTTTCTAGGGATGAGAACAACTTTTCTGAAATAAATCAAGTTTTCATGAGGAAAAATTGGATGGAAGGCAAGAGAGACAAATAACCCAATTAATGTCTGGAAGCTTGCTTCTGAATCTATTTAGCTAAATAGTACAAATGTTTACATGGGATATTAGACTGGAGAATCAAAACAGGAAATGTAGGACTATATTTTTTAAATTTTTATCCTACCAAATCAACAATTACCAAACTATTTCCTTCAAAGTAGACCTTTTGATCTGCTGCTACTATAAAATCTGGTTCTTACTTTCTACAAGTACTCTAAGCCCCATGCTTCCCATTGAATTGACTTTCCTTTTTTGCAATGTAATAAACTCAATTATGCCCCACTTCCTCTTTCAGATCACTTTCAAGTAGTGAAAAGAGAAGGGAAATATCTACTTAGGATCTTTTAAAAGAATAATGCATTTCTTCATCTCCCAATCGAGTCAGCTCTATTAAATTGAAGGTCATTTGGGCAAAAGATGGATTAGCCATTTTCTACAAATGTTAAATTTAAAATGAGAAATGGAAGTTAAAAGGGATTCCTGTATTTTCCCTGTTTGTGTGATCTCAAAGTTTTTAGGTGACATATAGGAGTTTAAATACATTTGGGTTTTCCTTTTCTCTCTTCCCTTTCTTGAATTCTGTGCGTATCTCTGCTTTTTAAAGGGAAGATGAGGAGTCTTTTTAGATGGAAATGATCTAGGTGGCTTTACAAGGAACAGACAAACAAGGGCCCATTTAAACCGTGAGATCTAGATTCGTTGCTATAACACGTAGTCTTTTTAGAACTATAGTTTCCTGCCAAGTATTAGTAACTTATGTCTGTGATCCTAGCTGTTCAAGAGGCTGAGAACTAGAAGATTGTGGTTTAAAGCTATGAACACCATCTTCAATTAACCAACAAAGAACCAGATTGGAGATGTAAGTGGTAGACCAAGAAAGCTGAGCAAGAATGGAAGCCTTTGCATTCAAGCTCTGTTACTGGTGTGTGTGTGTGTGTGTGTGTGTGTGTGTGTGTGTGTGTGTGTGTGTGTGTGTTCATCACACATATATCTCTCTGTATATCCCTATAAGAGATCTATCACAGGCTGGGCATGGTGGCTCACACTTGTAATCCTAACTACTCAGGAGGCTGAGATCTGAGAATCAAGCTTCAGAGCCAGCCCAGGCACTAAAGACTGTGAAACTCTTATCTCCAAGTAACCACTATAAAACTGGAAGTGGCACTGTGGCTCAAGGAATAGGGCCTTGAGCTGAAGAGCTCAGGGACAGCGCTCAGGCCCAAAGTTCAAGTCCCATGACCGATAAAAAAAGTCAATCACTGTATATTTATATGCATATATATGTCCTACGACATGTGTCTTATATAATATATAGCATATGATACATGGATGATATATATCAGATATATATGACATGTGATATGTATGTCACATATGCACATGCATATATATAACATATCATATCATGTACTATATGATATATATTGTGTACTATATAGTAGATATATAGTGTATAATACATACATAGTACCAGTACCATATATGTTACATTATATTTTTCTATTTATGTAGATATGTAGTGCATAATACATGTATAGTGCCAGTATCATAAATGTTACATTATATGTTTCTATTTCTATTCATGTTTCCTACTATGCCCAAGTTGATGAGAGATGTGAAGGTTGCATGGTGGGAAACAGGATGAGGGTAAGAGAGAGAGGACAGAATCAATCTTATCAGGAATTTTGACTCATAAATTGGGGAAAATGTGATATACATTAAATAGAAATAGTCAAGTATTCATTTCTCCCAGAAGTAACAGTTTATCTTTCCACAGATGGACCTTTGGAAGAAACTATTAAATTTTTTAACACATCTTTTTGAGGACATCTTTTTGCCTGTGTCAACCTCCTGAGGAAGAGCCTTGGGCTCCTTAGCAGGAGGGTGTGTGCAGGTCATAATGGGAACCGGGAGAGTTAACTAGCCCAGAATTTTACATGGTCACATGGTGAATGATAACTAACTGAGAAATATATGATGCTATTTTGTAAAATAGGGACATTGTAAACGATAAGACAGATCTATTTTTTCACAAAAATTCTACCAATGTTCAATACTATGTTCTCCAACATAGAATTGTTTCTGTTTCAAAGCCTGCTTATTTATAGACCAACGCTCCAAAGACTCTTGTGATCTTCAATGAAGATTTGAAGGGGATCGTTCTATAGATTCTGGCAGAGCTATCCACTTAAGGAAATGCTTGTCATCTGGAACAAAATGAGTGGAATCCAATCATGACTCACTTCTGGGTCTTGGCTGGCTTCTCTGGCTTCTCATTATAAGGAATGACAAGGTCAACAGCCGAGTCTGGCTTCTGGAGGAGAATTCCCAACTTGATCTTAATCTCCTTGGCCCTGAGAGAAAAGATGTAAAGGGAAACAGGATTCCAGGTGAATGTTCAGATCCAACAGGGGTGGACAAAACTGTTTTACTTCCTTCATTCTTGTTGTGGCAGAAAGACATAAAAGTTCTAAAATTAGCACTTACCAAGCTCTTTTTGTGACCATGGTATATTTCCATGATCTCCTCTTAATCTTAGTGATTTTATGTGCATTCTCTTATCTCTCATTTTGCAGATTCCTACCACTATTATTTATGTCTTAACAGATGAGGAAAATAGGTAGCAGGAAGACCAAGTTTTCATTCTGTAGAATTCACTCATGTAATTAACTATCCATCTTATATGCACCAAGCCTTCACAGATGCATGTTAATTGTTATGTATAGACAATAGCCATGTTCTCTAGTGAGTAAATGTGGTCAGAAGCCTGGGTACTTCTCCATCAGAAGTTACAACTATGCTCCGTTTTAAATCTAGAATTAAACAACTGATTGCTTTAACACGATCCTGAGCATAGAAGCTACTATGTAAATCTTAAATATTAATCTATAGAGAAGGCATTGTGTGCTAGGAGACCCAGAACTCTCCTTTCCTTCTCCCCCTGTGAACACTTTACACATGCTTTTATGCGTAAAGCATGTTTATGATATTGCATTAGGGTTATTGATTTATGTGTCTGTTTTTCAAGCTGGATAGAACTCTCTGAAGGTAGAAATTGAGTTTTAAACACCCCTTAACCTTTGTGCCTGGCACAATTGCTTGGCAACATAGTAAACCTTCAAAAATATTTGTCAATGTGGGCTAAAAATATCATCATTTTGGCCTCATAAATCAGTTAACATTTGTGTACCAGTCAATGGTAATCGTAACCAAAGTCTTAAAGAGCTGTGATGGGGCTCATATTGTGGCCAGACAGGATTTTGACATCATAAACACAACCCTCCTTTATCCATAGAGAGATGGCAACAAGACAATTTAAATAGAATGGCCAAGATTAACAAGTATGGATGTTAGACATGTTAAGGAAACTCACTCTAGTAGCTTAGAAAACAGCCCTAACTACCTAATTCTTTTTCTTTTGTTTTTCTTTCTTTTCTTTTTCTTTTTATTTATTTATTTTTTGTGGGTCATGGGGCTTGAACTATGCCTGGGCTCTGTCCCTGAGCTCTTCAGCTCAAGGCTACCACCCTACCCGTGAGTCAAGCCCCATTTCCCATTTTCTAGAGTTTAACTGGAGATAAAAGTCTCAGGTCCTTTTGTGCCCAGGCTGGCTTTGAACGTCGATCCTCAGATCTCAGCCTCCTGAGTAACTAAGATTACAGACTTGTGCCACCGCACCTGGCTATAAATATGATTTCAAAACCATGGTTTAGAGTGAAGTGCTTTTTGTCCTTTGTATTTCTTTCTGTGTCTGTTCTTGGAAGAACCTTCTCACTGACTGAAGCCCAATCAGGTCAGCTCCGTAGAATGCTTTATGGAATGTTCTGCTGAAGGAGCTTACCTGCTGAGTAAGAAGTCTCACTTTGATTATCTAATGTTTTTCTGTCTAGAAATTGGGACTTATAGCTTCAGGCTTCTGTACTGAGTAGATATGGCAACACATGGGAATCCCTGAGCACAATATTTCACATTTAGTTTTAATTCTGAGAAATTGGATTTAACCAAATACTTTTATTCAACCAAATTTGATCTGTGTTTTGTAGCCTCAGCACCAAATCAAAAAATCCACAAAATTTCCTATGTTACTTAAAAAAAAAGCACTAGACCCACAATTTTCCATATTCTATTACTGGAGATAAGAATTGCCTGTATTATATTTATCTGAAATATGAAGGAAAAATTATTTGGGGTATCAGAGAAATGCATATAGAATTTAAGGCTCCCCTCTGATGGCTGACATGTGTGTTCCAAATCCTGTACATAAAGCAAATGTATGCAGGAAGTACTTTTAGATTCAAGTGTGAATCGATAGCACATTCACCACAACTTGAGAATTTTTGAATAATTAGAATACCTAATGAAAATATTTCATATGTAATATGTTTTCTTTTTTTCTTTGATTTGTATTTTCCTTTCATTTTTTCCAATGCCCATTATGGCAAAGAGACAATGACAAGGCAAAGAGAGTCCTTCTGGGAAAGAGAAGGGAATGTACTTGTTGGTATGTAGACGTAGCATGTACTGTTTGAATGTGGAGTGTGACAAGGAAGGAAGCTGTACTTGGCCTCTTCTTGATGGAGCACTGAGTGATAAAGAGTTGGACTGTAGCCAGCCAGCAGAACACATGGTATGAATGCAAGAAAGAGGTAAAACTAATGGGGACATGTCTTTAAAAACCAGTCTCTAGGTAAAGTGAAGCGATTCTGTCACAAAAACTCGGTGCATTTCAAATTTTCTTTTGCTGATTCTTCATGAATTTTCCCCTTAGTTCTAGTCTATCTATATAATTTTTTAAATAGGTTTTGTGTGTTGATGTGGGTGGGAAACTCTAGAAATCCACTCTGGTTTGCCACATTGCCTGTAAAAAAGCAAATTCCATTTTCTCAGGTTAGACACAAATGAGGAAACCTCTCCTTGGCCCTGAGAATGTCCAGGGCACAAACAATGTGGAGCTTTGGAAAGTACTGCTTGCCAAGGCTTTCATACTGGTACTGTCTTCCAAGAACAGGGCATTAGTGTATATAAGATGAGAATCCAATGACCTAATTAGAACTGAGTCCACAGAAAGTGAACAATATTGTTACATTTAGGCCCTGAAAACAGTAACAGAAGCCAAAGAGTTGACTAATGTTGAAATCCATAGAGCTATAAACATTTTATTCTTTTCATAAGGAAAAATAGTTCACACAATGTTTTTCTCCTCAGTATTTCTTAGAGAAATATTTCATCACAACTTTCCTCTTTCTTCTATCCTGGCTACAGCAGGGGTTGGGAGGATGGGGGAAGAGAAGGGGTTGAGGGTGGTTGTTGGGGGAGGTGAAACAAGTCAAATAGAATGCCAAAACAAAGTTTAAACTTACTGAATTATTTTCCCCTTTAAAGCTAAACCTGAATGGACTGAGCGTAATGTCAAAAACAATCCTTTCTGCCAGGTACAGTGGCTCATGCCTGTAATCCTAGATACTCAAGAGGCTGACATTTGAGGATCAAGGTTCAAAGCCAGCCTGGGCAATACAAATGCCAAGAGGCTCTTATCTCCAATTAATCACTAGAAAACAGGAAGTGGGGCTATGGTTCAAGGATAGGATGGTAGCTCTGAGCTGAAGAGCTCAGGGCCAGAGTTTAGGCCATATGAACCCTCCCCTCAAAACAAACAGAAAACAACAAGAACAAAACACAATCCTTTCTGGCAAAAAGAAAAAAATGCATTTGTTTACTCAATCTCTGCCTCTATTTGACTGCACATCAGGCATTCCACCCACTAAGTTAAAGTGATGCTTATTCCTCTTGTGATCCTTTGTTTTTCAAAGAAAAACTTGTCTTGAAATTAAAAAATCAATTGGAAAATGACTGGGTGAAAGTTTAATTAAAATCTCAGAGGAAGAGAATTTTTCTTGCGCTGACTCATAGTGTTGATTTCAAGCTGAAGGAGTTTGAGGATGTGTAGGGTTGTGCAGTGTTAAGTCTACGCCCGTGGTGATTATGCGGCCAGGAAATCAAGATTTGAAACATGAACCCCTTAGTCCTTCCGGCTAATGGGAGAATGAAATGGAAAGACTTTGCTCAAGTCATTTGTGAGGAAAGCAACACTAAGAAACACACAGTTGATTTTCTAGAAATGTGATTAAAATGTATGGACCATCCACATCGAGATTCCTATACCTGGTGTTTCAATGTTTACAAGGATGCTTCCTGCCTTGGATTCACTTGAAAGACTTGAAAGACATGTTTCCATTGCATATAAACTCTGTAAGACATACATGCATACATACATATATGTAAATGTGTGTGTTATAAGTATGTATTTCCAGTAATTGAAAGAAGTAGGTGGGATGTACTGATAAGAACATGTAGGCCATAAACTTGGGGAGTATATAAAATTCCATAAAACTGATAACATAACATTAAAGAAGTGTGATGGCAAATACTAGAGACTAACAGCGACCCTTGCTATTTATTTTCTCAGAGCCCTTTAGTGCTTACCAGTTTGAACTTAGATATCTGCATATATATGTTTGACTATTGTCTGTCTCTCTTTTCAAGGTGTGTCAGGTCCTCAAGAACACGGTCAAGATCTGTTTTGTTCATAACTATATCCTCAGCACTTAGCCCAGGAACTAGAGCTTAGTAAGTACTTGATAAATAATTGCTGTATAAACTGCAAATGTGCATGAAGTGAATTGCTGGGTTTGTTAAACTGAAGTAGGTGAGGGGATAAAGTAGATAGACGATTGAAGTGTACCATAGAATAACTCATACAGGACAAGGATGCCTCTAATTTAGTGAACTGGAGATTGTAAGTGATTGTAAGGACCATAAAATACCTCAGTTCAATTTCTACCCTTTACTATGACTGAAAATAGACAAGCAGCAGGGGCTGGAGGTGTTGGCATGACGTGGCAGTAGCGTACTTTCCTTGCACATGCACTATCATGGGTACAATTGCCAGCACCTTGAAGAAGAGTTGAAATGTGTAGGAAAAGATTTTCAGGACACATTTCTACAAGAAGGGTCCTGGCATGGGACAATCCTATGTCCACTGAATCCAGCTGGCATGTGTGTTGCAGTTGCCCCCTGCTGGCCACGGGAAGGCATGGGCTAAAGTTAGCAAAGAGCTACTATGAGAGAGCTTATGTGTTCGGGGCTCTTCCTGAAGAAATACTGCAGGAATATCCATTTCCATTCAAGTAGAAAGAGTATGTCCTTCCTTGCAATACTTAAAACACCACATTCCACCATCGTTGTTAGAAATGATCCAAATCAGAAGAATGTGCTGTCATGGGGTCTGAGCTGAGATCTGAATCACACAGGACCCACATGGAAGCCTAGAAGGGTTGTAAGGTTGAGAAGAATTGGAAACTACTTGCTGGCTGCTCATTTAGAAACGTATATCAGTAGAGTTTGTTATTCCTAGAAGGTTCAAGAGAGAGCAGCATACTAAGTAATTGCAAAAATCCCCAGTGAAGTAGAAAGCCCTACCAGGGGAAAATCGAGTCTATTCTGGAAGTCAAGTTCCAAAGTCTTTGGGATTCTCTTAAAATCAAAATCAAGAGTTGAAATCAAGGAGAAGACAGTGGCAGTCATCTTGGTGAAGAAAGAATGTCACTTTAATATCTCTCTCCTTTGGTTTTGTTCTTTTCTTGTTTTCCTGAATCTCCGTACTTCCACTGAAACTAAGAAGAATCCACTCATTGATTATCAGAGGATAAAAGAGTAGTCATCAAATGCAGTATAATATTCCAAATACTTAATTTGTTACCTGATTCATGTAATACACTTATGGACATTATATCTAGGGAGAGGCATTCCTCCAGATAGAAAAGTGGGGAGGGGAAGATGCTGAAGGTTAAGGTGTAGAGATATGACTTTTGCAATGACAGTACTTTTTTCCAAAAACAATTGAATCTGTCTCTGGTAGCACCCTAGGCTTTTTGCTCATGTGAATGGTTGGATTGATCATAAGCTACTTCAGACTAGAAGATGGTGGAAGAAAATGAAGTTGACAATATCTACTGTTCAGTGTGCCTGTAGAAAGCACATTCATCTATTCCAATCTTCCAACTTTTTTATCTCAGGAAGTTATCTTAGTAACAACCATTGCCGTGTGTGTGTGTGTGTGTGTGTGTGTGTGTGTGTGTGTACTTATTTCAACTGCCCTGATTCATTTCAACTGCCCTGATTCACTAGTTGTTCAGAGCTTGTCAAAGGATATATATATATATATATATATATGTATGTATTTTTTTGCCAGTCCTGGGCTTGCTTGAGCTCAGGGTCTGAGCACTGTCCTTGGACTTTCTCAAGGCTAAAGCTCTACCACTCGAGCCTCAGCACCACTTCTGGCTTTTTTCTATGTATGTGGTACTGAGAAATTGAACCCAGGTCTTCGTGCATTCTAGGCAAGCACTCTACCACTTGGGCAAACTCCTGGCCCAACAGGTTATTTTTGATAAAAAAAATACTAAAAATCTTTACTGAGATTCTTGTTTAAACAAATTGACTTCATATTATTAGATCATGGTGGAGATAGAAATGACTATGTATAACTATTTACAGATAATTCAAAAATAAATTAATAGAAACAAATGTTTTCTTCTGCAGTGCACTGTTGCATGATTTGAAATTCTCTGTGAAACAAAAGGACAAGGGTGTCTCAGAGAATGTATGTTTGTTGAGACAGACAGAACACATATGAACAATGAAAAGCTTAGCTGGTTCTCATAAAGTGTCTACAGGTGACATATATGTGTTAATTAAAATTGACTTCTTGCCCCCAATCAAGAATTCACTTGTCAAAGGTGGTCAGCCATCTTTTTTGAACGGATTTGTTATAGCAATGGCTTCTACAGTTATAGCAACTCTCTGCAGATCAATATAGAAGCATTTAGCAGGACATTAGATAATGTGCTCTCTACAGTCACAATAATTCTATTGATATTGATTGGACATTATATGCCCATTGTGCAAAAATCTAGAATGTATCTAGCTCTTTGCTCTTGGAGCTGACATCTGTGGCTTGCTATCTTCCTAATCCTATATGCAGCCATTGTTTCTTAGATACCTCGTTATCTAATGCACACTGTCAGGTGACCAGAATCCTATTTCAGAATATTATTTTGAGTTAGTGAGAAAAGAGATCTGGAACTTTGTCAAGATTATAGAATAAGTTACATAAACACATTTTTAATCAACTTGTTAATAAACATGCTGCGTGTCCCAAAAGTAGGACACAATTAGATTTCATTATTGTACATCAGTCTTACTTTCATAAGTTGAAGTGTAATTATGGAGCAAAAATGTTCTCCACGCTTAACTATTAATAGCTATAACTATCTACTAAATCTAACCAAGAGTTGACGATGAACAAATTGACTTAGACTAATGATTTTCAGTAGCGTCTTATTATCTCAGTGAAGTTAAACAAGTTGCATATTATCTCTGGGGATATCATTGGGGTCTGATGGAAGAAGTTTCTGTGAGGAATGCAGAGATAATGATTATAAAATAGTGCCTGGCCCATGAATGGCGTGTGGTGTCTTAGACAGTATTCTTATTGTCACTGTCTTCTCCTCCCTCCTTCCCCCCCTCCTCCTCCTCCTACTCCTCCTCCTGCTCCTCTTCTTCTTCTTCTTCTTCTTCTTCTTCTTCTTCTTCTTCTTCTTCTTCTTCTTCTTCTTCCTCTGATCTACTGACTTTACTAACATTCATTCCACCTAGTGTTTTGTAGCAGTTTCTTTTTTACTCTTGGTATACTAAGGTTCAACTCACTAAGCTTACTTTCTTCTTGGTTGGTAGGATGGACTCCATATCCTATGGAGTGAAATATCAAGGAGAGTACTTTGAGGAGAATAGGGAAATGTCAGAAGCAATTTCCAGTAATCCTGCAGTGGAGAAGGTAGCAACAATGTTAGGCTGGTATGCCAGGAGATGGTGATTGTAAAGCTGTGTAATCAAATGAGAGAGTGAGGCCCTGGTACACATCCAAGTAGCTGAAGATACATCACAGATGCAATGTCTCCTTCACCATGAGCAAGCAGTTTCCCCTCCACACAGCACACAGAAAACAGGTGATCTGAAACAACTCCTAAATGTCATAACAATACCAGACATATATTAACTTATAGAAGATTTCGTTCATGTTTTTTCTTTTCCCTTAAGGACAGCAGCTGGGTGTTTCTGCTTTATCATCTCTAAGGGAGATGCAAAGTGCAAGGTGAGTGGAGAATGGAATGCATTTTAGACTCTGTTGTCCACAGTGCTAACTCACTGAGGAGATGGACTTTCTTATTCCCAAAGAGAAGAACTAGGAACCTATTACTTTCTAGTGAAAACAATGAAGTACAAACCCATGAAGTTTGTAAATCATGAGTTATATATTATTGTGCTTATAATAAACCTTGTGGAAAATGAAAAAAAAGAAAACTAGAGAGAAAAAAAGAGTCCCTGAAATGGTGGTTAAAGGTCAACAACTAATCATGCCTCCTCAACCATATCACACACCTCTGTAGCACTTCAGGGACACAGAAGACTGTGGAAAGGGATGGATCTACAGTGCATACTATAAGGCTCTACCTTAGCAGCTACAAACACACCCTCACCCAAACCACCCACCTAGAGCGATGCTTTGAGTCTGTGAAGCTTCAAATAAGAAACTTACAAGTAGTGCACCCATTGAAATGGATTTTTAAAACAATACTGTTTCCTATAAGTCTGAAAAGAAAAACGACCACAGAAAGAAGAGCTTGTTGAAATTTAGGCAGGAGTTCAGGAGAAGCCACTATCCGTAATTGTGAAGGAACCATGGAAATAGTGAACCATACATGAGGCAAAGTTTCCATGACCGAAGAAAGTCATCCACAGCAGATCAACAGCAGCTGTTTTGGAGAACAGAGTCATCTGACCCTCTGGATCTGTCCAAATGATTTCATAAGATGCTTTCCAGACCTGTAGTCTATCGTTACCATCACAAATAACATGGTGAATTGTGTTAAAGCTCCCCCTTGGACCTGAGAGGAAAAAAAAGTCTAGCTTTTATTGATGAAAAGCCTGTCTCAGGTTCTGTAACTAGAAGAGTTGATAGAGCAGCCTTTCAGAAACAATTTCCAGCTCATCAGGATTGCTCTCTCTTATCAACCACAGATCTCAGCCTCCTGAGTAGCTGGGGTTAGAGTTGTGTCTGGCTTAGTGTTCTTTCTTTCTTTCCTTCTTTTTCTTTTCCTTCCTTCCTTCCTTCATTCTCTTTCTCTCTCCCTTCCTTTCTTCCTTCTCTTCCTTCTTTCCTTCCCTTCCCTATCCTTTCTCCAATTCTCTTTCCCTCCTTCCCTCTCTTCCTTTCTTCTCTTTCTTTGAAACCACTTTATTTTGCTGTCAGTATCTGCCTATATTTTTTCTGTATGAAAGATTCATAACAGAGTTCCTACCTTATAAATACATCACAGGCTATGAAGTCCACACATCAGAGTATTTAGAATCACCTTCACTATGTAATAAATATTTGGTGAATGCTGTGTATTATTACTCTCTCTTTCTCTGTCTTAGCATCAGTATCTATGAGTTGGCTGATGGCAATTTATTGAATCTTTAGAGTGGGATACAACAGATACAAGATGATCAGCATAGAGTGATCAACAAAGATCTTCTGGCGTAGCATTCAAGATGTACTCCTTTCAAGAATTCTCTACCATGCCATCAATTTTGAAAATATGGGGAAGACCCATTGCTGGCCCCTGTGTGGGGGACAGCCATGTGGAATGGCAAAGTGAGTTTTTCGAGGCTTCTACTGCTCCCTATCACCCCCCTTGTGAAATTCTTTTCTTTTATAGTTTAGAATACTATTGCTTTCCTCAAACACTTTCCACTCCCTACTCAAGGCTTCCCATGGAAATTGGGATATTTCCCATGCTTTGGGGACCTGTCTCTGTCATACTCATTACTCAAGAGTAGGTTATGGAGGGTAATGAAGGAGACAGTGGAGGGACAAGAAGATCAGGACAGGAACAGTTCATTTCCCTTTGACCTTCAGTTCTCCAATTTCTTCAAAATAGTATTGGCTGGATTGCTGGGCTTTTGGCAACTGAATTGAAAGCCAAGTAAGTAGTGGGAAAATGGTTCCTTCCAGTGGAGAAAGATGGATATTTACAGCCATTTCAAGTTCTAAAGGTGGCAGGGTCAGAAAAGATTCCCACGGGAGTTTCTGAGCAGTGGTGTTGTCCACAGCCCTGAGCATCACTGTATTCTTGTGAGTTAAATTATACTGATGGGCTTCCCAGACTGAAAGTCTGGTATTCTGCACAGATCTTACTTTTTTTAAATCCAGTCCTGGGGCTTGAACTCAGGGCCTGAGAACTGTCCCTGGGCTTTCTCAAGGCTAGAGCTCTACCACTTGAGCCACTTCTAGCTTTTCTATACATGTGATATCAAGGAATCAAATCCATGTCTTTGTGCTTGCTAGGCAATGACTCTAACACTAGGCCAAACTCCCGGACCTCAGATCTTACTTTTAATTCATTTGATGTGGCAGAAAAATAAATAAAGGTATTGGAGAATGGGAGGGAAGGGGCACAAGTGTAAAATTGAGATTTTTTTTAGTAATCATTAACAGATAGTCTTACAGTGAATAAAGCTACAGCTCCTAGAAATGTGGTCTCTCACAAATCGTTTCTGTGGTAAGTATAAATGGAATAACCCAATGAGAATACATGGTCAACATTTATGTTTGCCAAATTGCAAAAAGCATTAGTTTGGCAAAAATTATAGCATAATAATGAGGAATAAAACAGCTGTTATAATGGCATCAAGTTCAAATTGTCTCTTCTCTGTCTTTCAAGAGTGTTTTAACTGCAGCGTAGTGTTCTCAAAGTTTCTGTTCCTAAAACATGGTGTGGATTCACACCTATATTTGATATTAGTTTATATTGAGATTTTTTTTGTGTCAATTCTTTTTTTCTCACTATAAAATAGCAGGCTGAATTTCTGTTTTTTTTTTAATTATTAGCACCAATGAATAATACAAAGGGGTTTCATTACGATAGTTATATTATGCTACCATCATCCCTTAACTTTATTCCTTTGAACAGTTTTTGGTGGGGCTCATTATGTAATTTTAAAGCAGGTCACAACTGATAGCCTATCAAATATAAAACACATCAGATCCTGGGACCTGAGAACTTTGGGAAGCATTGCTAGAGAGGGTGCTTAGAAAAAAATCCCAAAAGGGTGGGGGAAGAAGATGTAAACACTGGAAAGACATGGCCAGTGCCTGAGAAATGTTCACTTCAGATGCAGAAGAAAAGCTAAAAGGGCATAGAAACGGGTTCAAAGAGAGAACAGGGCACAGGCTACAAGGTAAAAAGTTTCATTTCCTCATCTCCCACCATCATGGGTGAATATTGGTCCTCCAAAGATGTTTACATTTTAATGTCCAGGATATATGACGATTTTACTACTCCATGTGAGTGACACTTCTTATCTTGCTATGGGACAGTAGTCAAAACTGATCAAAGACATGAAGTGTTCTTGAAACTTGAAATCCCTACATTATCCTGCTTGGGTCATGTCAGAGAAATGTTTCAAGTTGCAAGGCAATGCCAAGGAGAGTTCAAAGTATCATGCTCCTTGGAAGCCAAGGAGGTGACAGAAACAGGGAATTTCTCTTTCTCCAGAACTGATTCTGGGAGTGTGTGGAAACTTCTAGATTTGGATACTGCCCTATAAATGCACTTGACTGACAAAGTGATGCTTGATTTGTGGGTGGCAATTCCAAGACAAACAAAGTCCTGTTAGAAAATTGTCCATATAATCAAAGAATGAGATACAAATGACCCCAGTTTGCTGAATTGTGTGCTGACTTCCTAGCAGTGATGTTTTGTTTTTTACTGATTCACAGGTAGTGGCCAATAGTCTGCAGAAAGGCAGGCTTACTAAAGTCCTTATTAAAGGAATGGCAATAGTGGGTAGAGAGCTCTTTAGAAATTACTGTGAGGATTTGCATTAAAGTAGGACATGTCACTGCTATCTGAACACTTTTCTAGGTTTGGGTAGTGATTGGATTCAGCATGAAGTTATCCCTATGTTCATATCTGTGGTCACTGCCTGAATCCATCAAATGAGTGGACATAAGGGCATTACGTTTAGCAAAGGGCCAAATATGTACCCATTCTTTTATATGTTTTAAGATATAAAGAGCTTTTCTGCTTGTCAGCAAAAGAGACAGAAACAACAATGGATTCCCTAGTGGAAAGATTCTGAACATAGTTGTCAGACTAAAGCTGGTAGCCTTGAGGATTGTAAATGGGAAAAGAGGACCCTGAATCTGGATTGGACTTTGCTTTCCTGGCGTTTGGTGTCAAGTTTAGAGGTCTACAAAAGAATAGGAGTAGATGTGTGCAGATTTAGATGGTTGACTGTCATGTCTTCAGAACAAGGAATATACTTTATAACCAAAGATGCTCAACAATTTGCAGCGAGATATCTTTCTCTGAATGATAGCTCAGTGGGGGAAGGGGACCAAGCAGTTGAAGCATTGGTTATCTAAAATGAAAGGAGATAAATTCATGAAAAGGGGGCTTACACACCTCCAGAAGTGTGCCCTCACACTCAACATAAATGAGAGTAAATGAGTGAGAGAAAGTAATGGTTCCAAGATGAATGAATGACATCTTGTTGGAAGACTGTCAGTACAACCAAGGAAGGATTAACAAATGGGTCCAGAAGGCTGAATTGTATATGTGTCCAGGAAAAAAAAACAATGAGAAAAATTTCCTATGCTATTATGCTTTTTATGTTTCTCCCCCACATCATCTTACATTATTTCCCGCCCCTTACTTCATGGGATGGTCAACAGATAGAGTGACAAATGCCATACTGGGAATACTGGTGATTCCACAAGACTGAAAGGGACTCTGCAGTCATCTAATTTAATTTGGTGAAACTGGGGTTAAGAGGGATTGCAGCTATAGTCTGCAGTGGTAAAAGGAAGCCACTAGGCCTGTGTCTATGTATGAATGGAAGTGAACTGATGAGCAGGCTCTTTCTGGGCTATAAATTCAAGACCAAGATGGCAGGCAAACATACTATCTCTTTCCCAAAGTACATAAACTTAAAAAAAAGACACTTGGGGTGTTAAGTGATGAAGGAGAATAGTAGCAGAGGCAAAGAAATGTTTAAAAAGGAGCTTGAAATGAAGGATACCTAACACCATGTTACCACTTCAAAAGAGTCTCAGAGTAACAAATGATACCTCATAGCTCAAATAGGACAGATTCCAGAGAGCATAAATCCATATGTTTCTGAGACCCCTCTCGCTTTTGGAATCTGACAGTATCAAAGTAGGGGGCATGCAAACCTGGCTGACATTTCCATATTATATGATGATGAATTGAATCAGCCATTAAAAATGAAATGGGATCCTAATAGAGTGCCAGGATCTTGATTTTCTAATTATTTTACTGTAAGGGGTTCATGGCCAGGGAGCAGGAATTAGACTGTGGCGTAATAAGGAATGTTCCTGGCCTACATCCCTTTAATTTCCGGAGTAATGGAGATGTTCTAACATTTGGTTTTGGATTCTGGTTGTTGACACAGGCTTCCAACAGCCCTTGGAATTTCCTGAGTGATTGGAACATCTTTTTTTTTTCCTTATAAGAAGACAGTTGCTGTGGTCCTGGATAGTGACTGATCATCAGAAAGATAAAGTAATGCTTAGAAACCCATCTTTTGGGGAGGGCGAGAGGAGACAAAGGTACTGAGTTAATAATAATCAATCATGCTTATATGATTGGTATAGGTGCCTCCCAAAGGCCCATGTAAGGTTTTGGTCTCTCACCCATGACCTTGTTGGGAGAAAATGGAACCTTTAGAAATCATGGCTGAGTAGGTGGTTTATGTCACTGGTGTTCCCCACACAGGGATCAAGCAACTTCTGCTTCCTCCCTCTCATCCTCCATCCCCTGATCATACACAGTATGAGAATCAATACTTTCCAAAACTTTTGCTCTGCTGTTTCAACCTTGCTTTCCTGGTCTGCCTTTCCATAGGCCCAAAGCAATAAGGCCAATGGATTATGAATGGAAATGTCTATAAGTGTGAGGGGAAATAACTCTCCTCAGTCTCAGTCTCTCTGTCTCTGTCTCTGTCCCGCTCTGTCTCTTTCTCCCACTCTCTTTTTTTTTAATATTTGGACAGTCCTAGGGCTTGAATTCAGGGCTTGGTCATTGTCCTTGGGCTTTCCTCAGGCTATCACTCTATGACTTGAGCCACAGCACCATTTCCAGCTTTTTCTGTGTATGTGGTACTGAGAAATCGAACCCAGGGTTTCATGTATGCTAGGCAAGCACTCTACCACTAGGCCATGCTCCCGGCCCTCTCCTCTCTTTATAAGCATATATGTATTTGATATTTGTTACCATGATAGAAAGTGAACAAAATGAGGATGCTTTCAGACAACTCTCTGAAGTACAGGTTTCATTGACCTTCTAGGCACATCCATGATGACATACCATGGTCTCAATGGGATGATACAGCCATAGAGGTCATGTAAGTTTTACATCTTTTCCCAAATACCTTGGCACTTGCATCTCTTTATCTATTGATTAACTTTGGTAATATCCTGTATGATAAGTATGTAAATATTACCCTTAATTTTATGAGCCATTATATAAAATTATTGCACTCAAAGAAAGACTTGTGGGAAATCTGTTTATGGCAAAATGTATAATTAGCATCTGAAGTGGGACCAGTTTTGTCAGATTGAATCCTTAGCCTGTGGAGTTTGACTGTTAACTCTGGGTAGGGTTCGTATTGAGTTTATTCATAAGGCACTGTTCTGGTTTCAATGTAGTTTTACCTCTGCAAAATTTGTGCTGAAATTTGGTTCCTACTGTATATAAAATAGTGCTGAGAAGTATAGAAACAGTAATTAGGTGATTAGTTCATACAGCTCTCATGGGACTAGATTAGTTACTATGAATCAGCTGGTTCCAGACTGAGGCGGTCACTCTTAGTTTTAGTTCTTCCATGCAGGTTCTTGTTTGCTTGCTTTCATTTACTTTCTTTTTTTCTCTCCTTTCTTTTTTTATCTTTAAGCCACGTCCCCAATCCCTCCTCTTTCTTTTCTCTCTTTCTTTTGTTTCTTTCTTTCTGTCTTCCTCTCGTTCTTTGTTCCTTTCTTTCCTGCTTTTTTCTGAACCTCCAAGTTTTAAGGCCACATGAGATGTGAAAATCATGCCCTTAGACTTCTCAACCTCCAAAGCTCTGAGTTGAGATCAATTTCTTTCTTTTATAAATCACCCAGTTTGAAGTATTCTGTTATAGATACAGAAAATGAACTAAGTAACATAGATGCCTCATGAATGCATATAACAATTAGAGAATTTCTTGGTGTAAAAAACTTAATATTAGAATTGTATATGAGGAAATGGACCAAAAGTTTCTTTTCTTATTCAGCATAAAATATAAAGCATAACAGAAAGAAAGACATTTATGCCTGAGAAAGAAAAATGGTCTTCACAATTTATACTCATCTCTATGAAAGAAAAGTCACTCTTTCCTGCTAAGTTTGAGTACACTTTTAGTTGTTTGTATATCTCTGATGTTGACAATCCATATTTTACCTAAGTCTCACACACACACACACACACACACACACACACACACACACACCAATCCAGAGTGTATGCCTAAAAAGGTATACGAGCCTGTTCAGATGACATACTAGTTTTAGAGATAGGACATTCAGAAGCTAGCTCTAAGTTTCTAGAACTTTGTGATTTAGAAACTACCAGACCACTATGCCTTTTGAGAAACTCCCCAACTAAGTCATTTGGTCCCACATTCCATGTGCTTACGCTTCTCTTGTAAGCCATCATTAAAAATAAGTTGCCAAAATACAGGAAGCTACTTTTTAATGGAACATCTTGATTCTCCCTAAACCTCTTGAATCCCAGAGACAAGGGCCTCATCAAGAAACAGATGTTCTGCACAGCAAAACTATCAAAAAAAAGTAATAGCTTGACCCAAATAGCTCACCACGCTTTACTACTAATAATAAACACTTGCAGAGCTGAGCACATCACATTCTCACAAGCACTTTACTTCATATTACAGTGCCTCTTCTGAGTGGAACGGGATAGTTTTAATATCTTTCTAGGATGTAGAGAACTTCAAGGGTCTAAGTGAGACTGTGTCCAGCTGGGCTTGATGCTGTTCTGAGATGTGTTTGGGAAGCAGCTGGGAAGGAAGATACGGGGGAGATGAAATGATAGGCCTGGCCTCCTTTGTTGTTCATAAGCCAACATGTTCATCAAGTTCCTACTGTCAAAATCTGCTTGGATGAATGCCTGGAAGCCTGAGATATTTAGATATTTCCATTTTGAAGGGCTAAAAAGATGGCTAAGTAGAATGTTATGCTAAGAAATACCCTACTTGCCCTTTCCAGGAGAACCGATGGTCTAAGTAAATGAGCCCAAAGATGCATGGATATCACTTGTGTAGAAAATGCATGCCTATTGTAATTAAGTTGATAGTACCTACAGATTTTCTAAGAAAAAGCCAATCTCTAATACGTGGTCCAAAGGCAAACCAGATGTCCACATTACGGTTTGAAGTTGTAGTTGTATGCGTATGTTACCAAGGCTAGGTTCCGGGAAGACTAGGTTCTACCCAGGTGGGAAATGAAAGTTGGTTAATTATGTAAAGACCTAGGAAACCGGCCTGACCTCTCTCATCTGGGCCTTTGACATGGCATCTCTTCACTTGTAAAATGATCAAGTGTCTCTGTGGGCAACGCTCAGATGGCATTTGTGGACCACAGTCCACAGACTGCAGAAAAATGTGCCACAGTCAGGAGGCACAGTGGTGTTGTACCTCCAAAGTCATGTGTCCTTGTCCTTGATTTACCTTTGCCTCCCAGTCCTCAGAAAATTTAAACTCCAAGAAATAGAACAAAGTTAATTATGAGCAAAGTTAACTATCAACAAAGAATAATAAGACTTGATATCTGGTGGACTAACTTCAATGCCATTTTTCTGACTATCTACAAGAAGTAAAAGAAGGGTGAAAGCTCAACTAGCAAAACTAGCAAAACTAGTCATGTGTGCATTGTTTTGTTTACTTTTTTAACAGCATTTCTTTCCAACAGGATAAATATTCTCACTGAGGAAATGAAGTTCAGAGAGGTTCTATGGCTTTTCTAAGTTCACACTGGTAGAAAAGAACAGAGGAAGAGGTATGATGACTATTCTTTGCTGAAGGCAAGGATGGATTTTGAATTCACTTTTTTTGTGGGTCTTGGGGCTTGAACTCTGGGCCTGGGTGCTGTCCCTGAGGTCTTCAGCTCAAGGCTACCGCCCTACCCATGAGCCACAGCCCTACTTCCTGTTTTCTAGTGATTAATGGGAGATAAGAGTCTCACATTCTTTAGTGCCTAGTCTGGCTTTGAACCTCCATCCTCAGATCTCAGCCTTTTGAGTAGCTGGGATTACAGGTGTGAGCCACAGCACCGGCTCTTGAATTCACTTTTGTATTCCTAAAATGAAGTAGGAGTAACTTTCTCAGTCTGTAATAATTCAGCTTTTATCGTTTTGATCTACTGGGTGACTGACTCAGTCTCTAAAATATGGTACAAAAAATAAAATATGATACAGACTCAGTGTTATCTGAGAACTGATTGAAACTTTAAAGTAAGAAAGAGATAGGAACCTGCTATCTCCTGGCTTTCCTTCATATCCTTGTTCCTTTTTGTAATGGTTGGTCCAGGGTGAATTAATTTCGGTTTAGCTCCTTGGCTTTCTGGCCAACAGGACAGACAAAATCCATTAGCCCTGCCCCAGAAACATAAATAAACTTTCCCTAGATACCATCTATTTCTCGATGTATAATTCTTGCTGAGGAAGGAAAAACAAATTAGATAACCTTTCAGAGACACTTGATAATATAAGCTTCTGGGATCTGAAAATAGTTCAAACTGGCATCTGGTAATTCAACATAGCCCAGACTAAATGAAAGAATGATTGGAAGGGAGCAGCAAGGTATAAGGTAAAATGTAATTCATTAAAGCAGTTGTAATAGTAGCTTCATGAGAAAGAGCCATTTCCTTACATTCACCACTAGCCAAAGGCAAAGCATCATTAGAAACAAGACATGCTTTGTTCTGAAGGTTTTTCTAATGAAATTATAGTAATACTGGAGGTTTTCTTTCACATTTTTTTTCCTGCCAATTCCCTCTTTCCTTTTCTCGCAGCCAGAATCACTCTTCATTTAACCCTACAGAGCCTTTTCTCCCATTGTGCCCTAAAATCTTAGTTTCTATTGTTCTTCCCAATCCTCGGGGAAAGCATAGAAAACACTCAAGTGGCCTAGTGTGGTGGTGATACAATGTAGCACCAAAGACTTCACAAATACCAGGTAAGCCCTTCATCCCTGAGCCACACATCCCCAGATCACAATTCATCTTGAAAGATTTCTGTAATAGTCTTGGTGTCCAGGGAAGCACTGTTAGGAGATCTTTATGTAACTGGAGACTTACCCTAAAAATTGACTATGAGACCCTCCTCCCTTCACCTGTCCCTTTGTTCCTTCTTGATAAGGTTTAACATTTGGCTCTGCCATATACTCTTACCATGATGTGCTAGGCCCAAAAGTAATGGAGCCAATCAGTCAGAGAAGGAACTTCCCAAACCAAGAGTCCAAATAAATTCGTAACTGTTAGCTGATTATCTGAAGAATTTTCTTACAGTGATCATAGCCCCATCTCTACATCAGGTTTCACACCACAAGCATATGACCACACTGGTGGAAGACCAAACTGCTGTTACGTACATCTTTGGGAGACAAACTACATCCAAATCATGGCACAATGAAACACAGATGTGCTGCTCAGGAGACTGTACCCAAATGTGGCTGTCTCTTGAAGTTGACCGGGACTGATGTCATAGCACCAGCCAAACTAACTGTGCACTCTAGCCTTCATTTATTTGCACCTTTGGCTCTGTCTGTCTGGTCTAAAAGGCTGTCTTTCTCTTTCCTTTTCCTGACTAGAATTAGCTAGCAGGTAGATCCAGGACTGGATCTTTATTCCACTTTTCTCCCAAACTTTCAGAAAAATAAATTAGAAAAGCAATGCTTTCAGTTGTATCTCTCACCTATCAGTGAAATCAAGTATATTTGTCTGACCACATGAACCTACGAAGTGATATGTTGTCACTTGTTAAATTAGAAAATAGAGTCTAGGGAAGGTAAGGTAACTTACTCTAGGACATGACCAAGACTAACCAGTAGTCTTTTCATTAGATTAAAAATAACAGAACACTTTTTGTATTGCAATATTATACAGGTTGCCATTTGATTCTTTAGAATTTCTTTCCAGTAAAAAGTGATTTATGTCAGAGACCAGTGCACATGCCTGTAATCCTAATTCCTCAGATAGCTGAGATATAAGGATCTCAATTCAAAGCCAGCCTGGGCAGAAAAGTCTGTGAGATTCTTATCTCCAATTAATCACAGAAAGAGCTGGAATTGTTGCCCTGCCTTAAATGTTAGAGTGCTAGCCTTGAGCAAAAAGAAACTCAGGGCAACCAACAATGACAACAAACACTGATTTGTTTTACAATGCATACTCATTGACCCCCTATTTTATATGAAATTTTAAGACATTGAGGTATATCCAACTTCCTTTTGTTGCTCAGATATAGATAGAAGCCAGGAATTGAGTGAGTTGGTAGTGTCTTGTAGAGCCATAGGAGGCTCCACTTGGAAAATACTTGCTCAAGTGACGTTAGCACAGAGAGACCTTGCTCCTTTCCAATGGGGTGTGCCAGCAGTTTCACAACTTCACAGAGCCATTCCTTCATAACACTTCTTTCAGGCAGCATTGCCATTAGAAATATGATTCTAGTTACAAACCACGAAAAAAGTATAATTGCAGGATTCTACACATTCCATTTAGTTAGAAAACTCAGTCAACTAAAAATAACAATAGTAGTTTGATCTCTCTGACCTCTCACTTTTATTTACTTTTTTTTTATATTGAGTTACTTAACTAACTAGAATGTATAGTATCCTGCAAAGGAGAGATGGGGGAGAATGACAAAAAGTATGATGTTGGTCAAGATGAAGAGTACTCATAAATTGACATGTTTGTATAACTCCTTTGTACAACTCCTTAAAGGTAGTAAAAGAAATACATTTAAATAAAATAAATTTAAAAGAGTTTGATTCTTCGTCTATTTTTGACATCCTGCATGAATATTTACTCATTCACAGTTCATAGGAATTTACTGTTAATAAAAGACTCATAACATTGGGCATTCAGGGTATAGCTGAGAGTAGAAACATTTCCTTCATATATGTATAGCCCTAGGCATTGAAGAATGAAAAACAGATTCACGAAGTGATTCAGCATTAATGTTGACAGAGAACCAAACACAAAACAGTACTAGAAATAATTGGACAATGTTTCATTTGGGTGTCTCCGTAAACACGTAGGCTCACAAAAATACATAGGGCAAAATTCACAATGATGCCAAACTTGTAACAAACATTGATTGCTCACCAGAAACCAAGCAGTATTTCATAGGATGCTGAAATTACTGTCAGACTGATGGTCATACAATCAGTTTGCAGTTGATTGTTCACCAGTGAATGATGAGAGACTTACCTACTGTATATAAGTGTGTAATCATTTCAAATAACAAGTGGGTAAAATGATCCACTAACTTTGTGGAAAAAGTCAAGTCACAGTTCCCAGAGTTACAAATATTGAGAAAGAAAGCATTTTGTATCATCTTCAATTCAAGGAAATGTAGGTGCCTTTCAGATCTGTGTTCTGCTTCTTTCTTGGGCTTTCTATATAGAGCCGGTAAGAGAAAGGAGCAGCAATAAATAGCAGCCAGCAGTGAGACCCATCTTCCTCTCCATGGATGGTCCAGTGGCCAGCAAGCACCCTATTTACTATCTATTGTTACTTAACCAGTGCCAGCTTCTTTTTGTGCATCTGTATAAATAATCTATGCTTTTACAACAGGAAATAGGACTCCTTGGAGTTTAACAATCCCTAGAAAATACTACTGGGGAAAGAAAATAGTTATAATACTGTATTGTAATCTGGTTGAAAACATTTTGAAGTTTCTAGGATGAGAACCATCAGAAAGAAGACTCAATTTTTCAAAAGGACAGAAATTCAGATGGCCCACTAGGTAATAATATGACTTCCTTAGACAATCATTCCCAGTGCCTGTAGGGATAGCGTTAGATTGTATAAGAATCTATTTTTTCAGTAATGAAGGATCAAACTAAATTTGATCAACTCCATTCTTAATAAAAGGAGACACATCCCTATCTCTGCAAGATTGGTAGGTTAAATTTTCTAAAGAATATTTGTGCTTCTATTTACTTTTAGTTACTTAAGATTCCCTCCAGAATTTTTTCTAGTGAAAGCACAACCAGACAGCAACAGAAGAGTTGCTCCATTTACCTAGGAACTCTAGGCAATCAATAAACATTGCATTCCAAGGGTTTTCCTTTCACTTAGCATATTTAATACTTCTGTGTAATAGAATGATGATACAATGAGAAATCCCTTTAATACAGATCATCTTAATACAGATCGCCTTAATACAGGTCCTTGATACTCATACTTTAAGGTAGACACTTTAAAATACCCTCATCATACAGATAAAAAAATTGAGAGGTTAAATATACTGATCAGAGCTATACAGTAATGATTGGATGCATGTTTTTTATTTAATTTGCTGTTAGAATCTACATTCTTAAACACAGATTTATTTTTACTCTGAAGTCTGCATGATGGCATATATCTATAATCTCAACACTTAGGGCAGGAGGATCAAAAGTTTTAGGTTAGCTTGAGCTACAAGGTGAGCTTCTAGCCAGACTTAGGCTGTAGAGGGAGATTTGTCTCAAAATGAAGAATAAAAAAAGAAAAGGAAAAAGAGGAAAAGAAAAATATACACATTATTTTTTACTCTAAGCACCTTTAAAATAGCTATCATCTTGGAATGTTCTTCTGAACTGTAAATGATGCAGGGACTACCTCATACTATGTCAGTCTCCCAGTTTAGATCTTTCAAAACCTTTATTGTTTATAGATAGGAGACAATTCGAACCCATAATCAAACACCTCAACAGACTCACAAATCACAATGCCTCTATTACCTTAGGGTGGTAGACTTCAAGTAAAAACTCACAATATCTCTATCTCTTAAACTAAAATCATTTGGTTCTCACCTTTCCAGGCATGACTGGGGCAAAGCCGCAAGTCCTTTACACATTTTGGCAAGTGCAGCTTTGCACACAAAACTTCTTAACAGCAGAACCGGTCTCTGAAAACTTCAGCACTTGTCTAGGGTTGCCGTCCCCTCTTGCAGAATAAATACAAGCTTCCTCCCAGCCCTCTTGGGCTCTTTGGGCCAATCAAGAGCTTCCCAGGAAATTGCAGGCTGGAGACAGTGCAGGATTTGCTTGAGGTGGAGGCTGGAATCTTTCCTGACTGCAGTCACAGCATCATTACAGGGCTGGCTCCAAATCACTGTTACCACAACATTCAACTTCTGCTTCAGCCAGGGTAAACAGGACATTCATGTTGGAAGTTAGTAATGTCAGGCAGGGCAAGGCCAAGAGTGGGGCTTCTAGGGAAGCAAAATGACTTGGTCTTCTTCAGATCAGGTCAGAGATTTTGACAAGGGATCTTGGAGACCAGATAATCCCACACTCATTCACAGTGGGGGGAAGTGTACTGTTATGTGAGTACCACACACATGCCAGATGGATAGATGCTAAAAATTCAGAAAAGAGACTCTCCTTGCTCTCAAGGTCCAAATATGAGTGAGCAGTAGAGGCATGAAAAGCCACTCATCACCATGCTCTACTCCCCACCCCATGCTGAAGGATGAACATAAAATTATCACTTAGATAAATCAAAACACGCAAGCATCTATTGCCTGCAATCCCAGCTGAGGCTGAGGCAGAGGATAGAGAATTTGTACCTAGCCTTCAGTACATCGTGAGAACTTATCTCTCAAATGTCAAAAAGTAAAACACACAAATAATTACTGTATACTCTATGGAATTATATGTATGGAAGGGTGTTAAAAGTGATCAGAAAGATCACATATCTAAATCATAACAGAGATTGAGTAAGGATAAAAGTCGAAAATGACAAAGGGGATCTATCCATCAGACATTATTCCCTAAATTCTGGTAATTCCACAAATGTTATTCCAATGTCTTAATAAATAGGTAAGCTAAATTTTGGATCCCACCTGGGGTCATTCATTTGTTTGTGTTTGGACAGGCTTGTTTATTCTTATCTTCTAGCCTGTCCGAGATTCTTATTACTCAAAGAGTATTTCCACCAAAATTAACCTGAACTGCATCTAATCCTGTTGAGACACAATCTAAGTCCTGAGGGGTAAATTGAAGATCAACTTGAAAATAAGCAGCATTGCATAATCTTTGAGAAAAGCTCTGAATATGGCATTCAAAGATCTTTCTCATAATTTTTCCTATTTTTGAAAATTATTTGTATGAAATATCCTAGATGAGTAGGTGTGGTAATTCATTCCTCCTATAATCTTAGCAACCCAGGAGGCACAGGCAAAAGGTGCCTGATTCAAGGCCAATCCGGGTAGACAGCCAGTTCTTATCTCAACTGTACATACATGAAAGTCAGAGGCATAGCCCAAGTGTTAGAGTACTTGTCTAGCAAGTGTTAACCAATCCTCAAGTCCTACATTACCAAATCCAAACCATATACTTTGTATAATGTCTTCTTCAGATTGTTGATCAGGACTTAGTACTGCCTTATAAAGTAAATTCAACATATTCTGACCTAACATTTTAAATTAAATAACTAGAATAGACAAATAGCATTGAATTGAAAAGAATGGACATATCAAATAGACAAATGTACTCGACTGCATTACATTTAGAAAGTTAACTATTATTTTCTGAAATTTTTGCTTTAATTATCAGAATGTATGTGGGCAGAGGGTTATTAGGTAATATGTTCTATGGACCACGATAAAAAGATTTGAAATCCCAGCACTCAGAAGGTATAGGCAGGAGGATCACAAGTTCAAGGCCAACCTGGGCTATATAGTGAGTTTCTGGATGGCTTGTTATGTGGTACATAATATATATCATGTACATATTTATTATGTATTATAGATACATATGCACATAGTTTTAATTAGAACCCTGTCATACTTGATTTAAACCAAATGGCCCAGATTCTGACCTTTACTGGCAAAATAAACACCAGCATATCAATTAATCATGGTTGTTTAAACATGTAACTGCTGCCATTGACTATTGAGTCTAACAGTGTGAAGAAAACAAATGAGCAGAGAAGATTCCTGGGGGTAGGGGGTGGGGGAGGTGGGGAGTCCAAGTTATTGTTCAGAAGTCCACAGCCTTTGATTATAATACAGGAAATAGGATTTAATGTAGAGCAATGGAGGGTGATGTCTCAAGGCTAAAAAAAAAAAAAAATCCCTCTAAATTTTGTACATCCAGGAATCAAATGCATACTGAAACTAGAGCCCAGAATTCAACAGTAAAAATATCAAATGCAATGTATATTTGTTTAAAGAAACAAACTTCATAACCACGGTCAAGCCATGTTAAAGGGCAATTCTAGCAGCAGGAAGCAGAGACATGGTTCCCATGACTTCGGGAGAAGGGATGGAAGAGTTCCTGATCTCTTGGCGTGAAATCTCATTTCTTAAAGATGAAAAATTACTAGAGATCACCACAGTGCCTAGAGTTAAACAGTGCTGTACACTAGGTATGTTGATAAGAGTATGTTTTCCTTCACAATGAAAAAAATAAATGAAGATACTTATGCAAAACACATTTAAAGTCTTACATTTTATTCTTTTTATCTCTTCTTCCTTTGAAGAATCTCTCAAATGGCAGCACATCTACAGGAAGGGTAAAAAGCTACGATAGCAATGTAACAGTGGACTGTCACCCATTAATGACTTCAGTCATGTCATGGTTGATGACAGGAGTATGGCTGATACATACACATGGGAACAGAGAACAGTGAAACGTGTTGAAATTGTTTTAAGAAGAGAGGGGCAGGGGAGGGATACATGGGATAAGAGAAGCAAGAGATGCTGCAATCAGGAGTCCATCCGCCTGCTGGATGTTGGGGGCAGACTGAAGTGCCAATCAGTTCTGCAGAAGGCAGGAGTTGCCTGGAGGGGGTAGGGTAGGAGGAATGGAGAGGAACGGTGGAGATGAAAGGATCCCTGGCTCTCATTCATTTCAATTCATTTTCATAACTAAACTCCATATTTTACTTTGAACTGTGATTAACAGTATGTTTGTTTTTGAAATGCACTGTGTAACTTCTGCTCTGAGGCTGTCGAGGATCATGTAACCAGTCATAAACAAGCAATCTCAATCTCCCTTATTGGTGCCTTTTTACCCTAAGGATGACAGTGAACAGAGGCAGGTTCTTCACTTTCATTCTGTTAAAATGTTTAACATTGTACAATCTCAATGTAGAGAATAAAAAGCCCCTAGACTAAGTCAGGAACCTGAGCCAGGAATTTGACCCCTTACTGAGAACTAAGGAATGCTATAAAACTGCAGTTTTTCTTTATCTCAACTGATCTCCTACCCAGTTCAAAAGAGCAGATGTTTTGCTGAGTAAGGTGTGATTACCATAATAAAAAGACCTTTAGTTCAAAAGAGCTGATATTATTATGTTAATAGAACCCTGCAACTCATACCTCTTGTGGTGTTCACTCTTCTGAGCCCAACTGGTGCCCCTATTCAGGTCACAGTGTTATCTCTGCACTGTGTCCCTGGCTGACAGCTTCTGCAACACCTTAATAAACTTTTTAAACCCTAAATTCTCATTCTCAGGTCATAATATTTCTACCAGAAGATTGTCAAAAGTTTAGAATATCTGCCTCTTTTTTGTTGGTCATAGGATTTGAACTCTGGGCCTGGGCACTGTCCCTGAGCTCTTCAGCTCAAGGCTCCCACCCTACCCTTGGGCCTAGAACCTGAGCTCTTCAGCTCAAGGCTATTGCCTTACCCCTTGAGCCACAGTCCCATTTCCCGTTTTCTGGTGGTTAATTGGAGATAAGAGTCTCATGGACATTAGTGCCCAGGCTGGCTTTGAACCTCCATCCTCAGGTCTTAGCCTACTGAGTAGCTAGGATTACAGACTTGAGCCACCGTGCCTGGCTCAGAACTTTTTAAAATTGTGTGTGTGTGTGTGTGTGTGTACTATGGGGCTGCATGTTCTCATTTGGCTTTTTGCTCAAGGCTGTCTTCTGTCAGCTTGAGTCACAGCTTCATTTTTGTTTTTTCCTGGATAATTGGAGGTAAGAGTCTTATGGTCTTTTTTGCTCAGGCTGACTTTGAACTGTAATCCTCTGAGTGGCTAGAATTACAGGCATGATTTTCTTTACTCATCATCCTTGTTGATTGTTGGTATGTGCCACCATTTCTTGTTCTAGTTTTATGGATATGGTGACCTGTTTTATTTCCTTGAAGCTTTTAAAAACATTATTTTAAAGTATTTCAATAGCCCTTCCGGAGTCCAGATACCAGTTAAAAATAATGATTCAGAAGACATACTAAAATGATGAATCACAGGAGAGTAAAACAGGCTTTGTTTGAAGGTGACTACAAGCGGGAGGCAGACAGGACCAATCAAAAGGGTAAATGCTGGAAAAATACAAACACATATGAGCAACATAACAGTGAAACCTGTTGATATTGTTTTATGTAGGAAATTAGGGAGGAGGGCAGAGGATGTGAGGTTGGTGGGGTACTTGCATGTAGGAAAATGTCACACTGAAAGCTACCATGTACAACTAATGTATGCTATTTAAAAAGTCTTTAAAAACAAAAACAGATGGACTGAATAAAACAGTGCCTCAGTTGAAACTATAATTCTGTTACTTTTTAACTATCAGATTGAGCAAATTACTTCAAACTTCAGCATCTTGACGTTTTCAATAAAGTGAAGTTTATAGAAAAATACTGCTTACAAAGTATTTATAATAGACCATGACACATAATAAGCTCCTGGTAAAGATACACTATTGAAATGATCCCTCTTGTTTTTCATTTCTTTTTCCTATGGCAATTAATTTCCTCATGGTTTTTAAATTCCTGTGTAGGATGTTTCATTGCTTTTTGTGTGGTGGTGTTGTAATTATCTGCTATAAACACTGTGTTCTGGGTTTCATAGTGTGGGTCTCTATCTTAGCTCTGTTAGGGTCTACTGGATGACATGTGTTTTTTGATCAGGTTTATTACATTGGTATATTGATTGGAATCTGGAGCCTGGGGTAAGTAATGAAGATCATACATGTGAAGAAGCCAAGCGAACAGCACAAAGAATCCCAAATAAGCCAGGAGCAGAGTTGATTGGTGCAAACTTTGTTTCAGGTTTTTCCCATGTTTCTTGACTGAGAGAATAATTTGAAGATAACAACGTCATAGAAGTTGTAAGGACAAAATTTCAATTGTAAGAAATTTCTAGAAAATGTAAGTTATGGAAATTCAAGGGACTATATTTCCTAGGAGTTGAAGGTCATTAGAAGAAGTGAATTATTATGACAGTTTCAGTAGGAATTGGTTAATAATTATTTTTAAACGAGTAGATGAGATGGGAGGATGTTTCTAGGTGACTACATAAGGTATGCTGAGGCTGGGAAATGAGCAAGTCCTTTGTGAGATGGAGGGGAAGGAAAATGAAGGAATGATGATTCCAAGAGGAAAATCATGGCAACAGAACCAAAATGTGACAGAACATCTTTGACAGCCCCAGACTTGTCAAATGAGGAGAACCCAAAAGTAGAAAAGTTTTGGAAACATTCTTATCACTATTACCAATTTGCTCATGAAAGAATTATGCCTGGATAACTTGGATGGGTCAGTTGTCTTTGTTAATCTTTCGATAACTGAGCCCAGAATGCAAAATTCAACAGCAAAAACATCAAATGCAATGTATATTTGTAAAAGAGCAGCTCTAGCAACAGGAAGCAGAAAAGTGGTTACCAGTGGCTTTGGGGAATGCCCCAGTGTACCCCACATACCATTCAGCTAACAGACAAGATGTATTCCATGGTGATTCTGGGAATTTCTCATTACATATGTTGAATCAAAGTAGGATGGTAGTGGCAGGCTCCAGGTTTCTTGCCTGTAGGAAAGACTGAAACCAAGAGTCCTGCCCCATGTCCAAAGGGAACATAGTGTTGGCATGGTTCTGTGAGAATGGCCTTTCTAGTCTAATTATTATGCTGATGTGGTTATTCACCCTCAAGGTCAGCAGTGACTGTGAAAAGACTGTCCCTGTCCCTGGAGAGCAGCATCCTCCCCTGACAAAACAATTTCTGTTGGAAGAACATTCTGTAAGTCCTTGTTCTCACTACACCATGTTATCCAACATGGCACTGGAGGACATGTTCAAAACAGACTTCCTCTTTTGCATCCAGAATGTCTTGGGTTCAATGGCCATTCCACAAAACAGGCAGAATTAATCTTTCAGGCTTTAATCTCCAGCTTTTTCTGTTTTTCTTTTTTCTTTTTTTTTTTGAGTCTGAGTCCCCACATCCAAATGAAACATTTGACTAGATGAACTATTTAAGTTTCCTCCCATTTCAAATGTTCTGGGCTCATAGTATCTAGGTCTTATCTGTCTTAATTCTTTGGCATATGCTAAACTTTTCCAGGGATAATAAGATACATACTTGACAAACTGTGTGGGATAGAGCTCTCATATCAGTAAGTCTCTGATACAGAAAATAAAGGGATTTAGTTACATACATGCAATGCCTCCAATAACATAGCTTTGCTCAGTAATCCTGCTTTAATGAGAATTGAAAAGGAAGGTGGTACCAGGTGGACAAACACTCTAATCTAGGGCTTGGTTAATGGAGTAGTGACTGACATGAAGCCTCTCCTCTCCTCTCTTGGTCCTGTGACCCTATGCAGCATATCATCTCCAGATAATATCCTATACCTATACCCGCAGCACCATACCTCCAGGGATGTATGTAGAATAGTCTCTCTTCTAGTTTCCCTTTCTGTGGCTATGTAACTGGAGATTCATAAACCTTAACACCTAGATGGTTAGCACCAAATAATACAATACCCTCTTCTGAACTGCTTTTAGTGACCAACACCATCCTGTGCTGCGATCTTGCCATGATTTAATATGCATCTGGGATTGCTTGTCAAATCTGGCAGCACTGAGAAGGAGGACCTAGTCTTTATTTATTGCACCAAATTAATGAATGGTAGATGTGAATCTTATTACTCAGTTCAAGGTAGAGACAAGTTTGGGATAAATGTAGCTTATCTGTTAATACACTCATGTGCAGATGACCCAAAAGCCTGATCATCTAGACCTCCACAAAGTTAGAAAAGCTGAATCTGACATACAACTTAATCTGAGCTCTGCACACTCTGTTGATAAGACCTGAAGTATCTATGCATTTGGATGGAGGAAAAATGACTATCAGCACATTGAATTGCAAGTTCTGCCTCTCTGTGAATTCAAGCAAACAAAGATAGAAAATTTTAAAAAGGGGTGGGGGAGGGGCAGGAATGGGGCCTAGTAGTAGAGTGCTTGCTTAGAATGCATGAAGCCTTGAGTTCAATTCCTCAGTACCATATACACAGAAAAAGCCAGAAATGATACTGTGGCTCAAGTGGTAGACTGCCAGCCTTGAGAAAGCCCAAGGAGAGTACCCAGGCCCTGAGTTCAAGCCCTAGGACTGGCAAAAAAAAAATAATCCTACATGTATCTGTACTACATGTATGTAGTTTTTTTTTCTTATCATTAGTACCCAAACAGAATAAAGTGACGAGTATTTCCATAGGGTTTTCCCTATGTTATATTATATATTATAAGCAATCTAGAGTTGATTTAAAGTGTATGGGAAGATATGTGCAGGAAATAGGCAAACCATGTCATTTTATTTAATAGATGTAATGATCCTTGAATGGGGGATTCAAAGGGATTCTAGGACCGATCCCCCATGGCTACTAAATGATGATTAAATCCCATTTTTAATTACTCTCACTGAAATTTAGCTTTTCCTTTCATTATAAATGTAGGAAAAACAACAAGCCATACAGGGAGAGCTCTGTCATTTGCCAGTAGGATTCACACATATTTCCATGTTTCTGCTATATTTGTTACAACTATCTCACAATCATTTACACTAAAAACAACTTGACATGTAAGTGAACAATGTAACTGTCCACTGGTATAGATACTAAACTACTGTCCAAGATGTCTGTACCAATTTGTATTTTACATTTATATTTATTTATTTTTTTTCTCTTTTTTTTCTTTTTTTTTATTGTAATTAGTAAAAGGGTTACATGGTATTTGCCAGATAGAAGGTGCATTAATTCACATACATTGATACCCTTTCACATGTCTTGGTACCCGTTTCCCTCCCCCCCCACACCCCCCACCCGTCTTGGTTTTCCCCCCTTCCCTATCAAATTTCAAATATCCAAATACAAATAAGTTCAATATATCAGATAACAAAGTGAGATACTATACCAATATGAGATAACCAAGGGACAGCAAAGGAGATGAGAGACAACATAGTACATTAAGGACAACAATCATTCATTATATGGCTTTTGTTTCACTATCCTGGAGGTCCTTTCAATTAGCTTCACATTATATGTCCTTATGTATCAAGATTTTGCTCTATTGCAAATCTCTGCTAGTAGAGCCCAAGGTTTCTACTGATTATGATGAATGAGGGAAACCATTGAGCCTAAGTTCCTTTGAGTCTGGCTTACTTCACTTAATAGTATTTTACATTTATATTTAATATAAATTTATATTCTTAAGAGTTGCAGCTGTTGTGTATTTTAAACAAAACCAGGTGTTGGGTTAATCATTTACCTGTTCTGTTGGTGTAGTAGTGAGAGATCAGAGATTTAATTTGTATTTCTTTGATAATGAGTGACTGAGCACCTTCATATCAAATATTATATAACTGAACAATTTAAAAAGAATAATTCCAACCATTAGGGGATAATTTATATTGTTCAATTGAGTTGGGTATCATTTTCTTGCTGTTTTAGAAGATATTTTCCAATCCAAATATTTTTCTGCATCTGTAATTATTCTGTCCGACTGTGTTTGATGTGCATTATCTATATTTCTTTTGCAAAGCTATATCACCATGGAAAATCTAGATTAACTTTACTGATCAGGATGGACATCTATTTTTAAATGTTCTTGGATTTGGTTTACCAATTTGTCAAAAGTTCTCTGCATCTATATTCATAAGAGAAATTAGTCTGTAATTTTCCTTTTTTCATGTCTTTTGTGATCAAGGTTATGCTGACTTCTTAAAATGAGTTGTAAAATGTTCCCTCTTTTGCTATTTTCAGCAATGTTGGTGCCATTTCTTCTTTAATGTCAGAATAAAATTACCTATTAAGTAATTCAGGATTGGGATGTTCTTTATAGAAAGATTTAAAATAACATATTCAGTATTCATAGTAGGCAGCAGGCTTTTCTTATTTTCCACTTCATCTGCCTGTTTTTAATACTAAATAGTTTTAAAGGATTATTTTTACCAAATATGAGTCTATAGTTCTTTTGAAATATAAAATCCTCATTTTACTGTTCAAAACATTGAATATTCTTTTTAATTCTTAGTGTAATTTTATATTAATATTGTTTTGAGATGGGCTTTGGCAAAGACTGAAGTTTGCCTTGGTGTCCAGAGTGCTAGGATTGTAGACATGAGTCACCACATTCACATCAGTATCTTAATATGTTTTCATTTTAAATAGTTTTAAAACATGAAAAAGTGATGCAATAGACAAAGTTTTCCCATGCCTTCTTAATTCAGAGCTCCTAGTTGTTATTTTTCAAACTTTTAGGGCACACAGAGACAGAGCCATTTCCTTAAACAATGTTGTGTCATTTCAGTGTGGAATCACCCCAAACAACCACACACTCCTACTTTACCAATATAGAGCCCCTACACTGAAGAAATCAGCATCAATGTAGGGCATATCTCATTTTATTACATTTCAAAGACATTGCGGATTTTTATAAATTGATGATGTATGACAACAGCCAGCATGGAGGAAGTTTACTAGTGTACTTTTTCCAATAGGGTATATTCATTTCATTACTTTATGTTTCATTTTGGTTATTCATAATATTTAAATGTTTATTATTATTATATGAAACTTGTTATAATCATCTGTCATTGATCTTTGCTATCACTATTATAATTGTGCCTCCAACCATAAACATAGGAGACAGCAAACGATAAATGTCTGTGATTTTTGTGAAACTCTCCTCCTGATCTTCTGAACCTGCATATCAAGCATGAGACACTAGTCCTTTTGTTGCACTAGAGTTCAAACCCTGTTACCATTTAAGAAAAAGAAAAAGCATAATTATATGAAAACTATTCTCCTTATTTTTCATAAATTAGTTAGCAGGCTGGGTTACCATTTGTAACCCTAGCTATTCAGTAACCTGAGATCTGAGGGTCTTTATTCTAAACCAACTGAGACAGATAAAGCTGAGAGACCCTTATATCCAGATAACCAACAAAATACTGGAATTGGAGGCATGGTTCAAGTGATAGAGCACCAGACTTGAGCAAAAATGCTAAGTGAGACTGTGAGACTCTAAGTTCACACTGCAGTACCAGAAAAGGAAAGGGAAGGGAAGGGAAGGGAAGGGAAGGGAAGGGAAGGGAAGGGAAGGGAAGGGAAGGGAAGGGAAGGGAAGGGAAAAGTCAAAATGTCAACATTAGCAGAGACTGGAAGAAAGTAACCCCAATCCCAGTGGGTGACAGTGAGGGGTTTGGGATTGCACCATTAGATTCTGGAGAGATCTGGGCCTATATCTCTCAGGGACTGGGATTAGTTAGATTCAGTGAGCTTAGTTGGATTAGTCAGTTCTGCAGAGAGCTGTTATCTTCAGTCACATGTGCATGCCCTATTTCAGGTAACCTGCATGTGGTCTTGAGACTGGGTACACATGTGTGGCCCTGGGTAACCAATCTTGGCCAAATTCCTTTTCTCTCTAGAACAGATATAAATGAATACTACTGAAGACCAAACTAAAAGCAATGTGAATAATTCTACTATTGGAGGACAGTGAGCTACTGCTAGAGACAGGGTACATCGAGGGGCTGCTACTGGGGTACAGAATGTACAGTTTGTGCTGAATATAAGCCTGAGGAAAAAAACTTAGGGACAGCACCCAGATCCTGAGTTCAAGTCCCATGAATGACAAAAACTAAAACCAAAAAAACAACCTGGCGGGAAGTATGATTGTAAGAATGACTCCTGGAGAACCTTGGTTTTTGTGCTCCCCTCCTGGGAAAATCACTTTGCCTGGAGAAGTTAACAATAGTAAAGCCAAACAATGTATGAGAAATAAATATTGGGCCTATTTTTAGTCTGATGGTATGCACAAGGTTGGGGTAAGCCTGAAAGAATGTGTTTTGTGTGATGGAAAATAAACTGAACTTATTTGGTACTGTTTCTTTTTATCTACACCCTCATCCCAAGGCCCTCAGATCATTTGTGCTCCCTAGGGCTTTGTGGCCAGGGACATCTGTAAGAAGGAAGCAAAATCACAGAAGAAATGGGAGCTTTCTCCTCTGCAATGTCTTCTTCAAGGCCCCTGCGAACATCAGGCTTCCCACCTGTTCTTATTATTACTACCTGGATAGAAGTACTTTCACAGCTACAGAAGTTGCTATAAAAGCTTCCAGCTGGAGCATTCATGATGAGTAAAGGTGAAAACACAGAGGCCGATATGTAGATAAAATGGAGAAAAGGGGCTGTGAGAACTGGAAGCTAGAGCCTTTTCTTCCTTTTGTGTACACATAGGCTATTAATTTGCTCTGTCTCTACTTTGTTGCTCTATCCTATAAAAGGAAGGGCAGTGGAAAATGAAGTAAGAGGTTGCTTAATTTGATTTCCAATATTACACTATAATTTGTTGTTGCTTTTGGTCTTCTGGAAAACTATAAATAGAGATTGGACACTGTATACAATTTCATGATGAAGCATCTTTCTGAATTTCTTCTTCACTGGGAACGAGACACATGACATTGACATCTCTTCACTAACTGTTCACATTCAGCGTAAGCTTCCTGTACTTTCTGAGGAAAATGATGTGTACCTGATATATTTCTGGTACTATCTGCTCCAAACTCCTAAAGACCAGTTCAAACTTGTTAGAAGAGGTCTAGATCTGTCATACACTGTCCTCCCAAATGTTGCTTAAATATTTTGAATTGTGAGCAGAAATACTATTGTGTTCTCAGTAACTTTCGTTAGGATGTATACAATTGGTGGCGTCCACTCCATATGTGTGATCATGACAACATTGACTTGGATCACTGGATTAAAATGAAGTATGTGAGATTTCTTGAGATTTCTCCTCAGTAAATGTAACCATTTTTTGTGGTTAGTCAGTGATCTGTAATGGGAGATGATTTGTGATAGCCTCCTCGAACTTTTAGGAATTGCGCAACCATCCATGAAGCTGTGTTCTTTCCTACAGAATTACATTTTATTATCCTTAAGTAATTGTACAAAGGAGTTATCTCCCAACAAACCCGTAGATATAAACATGGCTTTGCTTTCTACTGCTACAATACCAGAGTTTGGGTAATTTACAATGTAAAAACCTTTGTTTTGGCTCATGATTTTGGGAGTCCATGAGTATAAGGGCAGCATCTGCTTAGTTTTCTTTGCAGCTCTGATTTATGGTGGTCCTGACCATTCATCCTCATACTATTTGAATTCCAAATCAGATATGTAGTTTAAAGCAGATCATTAATTAAGTTGCTTATCACATTCACTTGTTAAATTAAAATAACCAAGCTGACCAGACTTTTACACACAAACAAATAGGTGTTCATGCATTAAAATAAGCTAATGTAATGCTTGTATGTAAACACAGATATAATATTTATATAATATGTATACAAATTTTATGTGCACTATATATAATAAGCTAATAAAATATTTACATAGTATAAGATCTGGTATTTTCACTGTAGCTAGAAGATTGGCCAGTGACTATAACTGCTGAAAATTTGAACTGCTTGGAAATCACCTCTTACTCTTAAGAAGATCTAAGAAAATTTAGAACTTGTACTATTATATGGATTGAATAAGTTGTATATAGAGTAATATAGCATCACAAGAAGGCTATTTCTTTAATATCATATCTCTGAGTAAAAGGAAGAAATTTAATTGAATGGGATTCCTCCTTATGTATAGAGAACTTCTGTGAAACATAAGAACTTGTCTTTTATTGTTTAATGTCTATCTTACAGTAGAGTCCTATAAAAGTTTTGACCTAAACATTTGAGTTATTTATTCTATCAAATTAAACAGTTAATGGAGTGACATGGCAAACTATTCAAATATATATGTAAAATATTTACACTCTGTTCAAGTTAGAAGTATATATTATTTTATGCATTATTGGAATTAAGTAGTTATAGAAAGAGAAACATACAGATACAGCGAATATTTGATTTAATCAACATTTTGAACCTGTATTGGGCATTAAACAAGACATTGTGAATATAAAAGGATCCAGAAGTCTCTGGACTTGAAGGGAACATATGTAGAAGGGAGATCTGAGATAACACACTCTCTCCCTCCCTCCCTCCCTCCCTCCCTCCCTCCCTCCCTCCCTCCCTCTCTCTCTCTCTCTCTCTCTCTCTCTCTCTCTCTCTCTCTCTCTCTCTCTCTCTCTCTCTCTACGGCAAAGTAATACACTGTATTCAAATGGAGTGTACAATTAGAAAATGAGAAGGTAGAATTTGTCTTAAATGTTTTCATTTAGACTTAAGATATTTAGACTCAGGACAGGTAAGAAATTTCAGGCAAAAACAACAGCATGCATGATAAAACGTGCACAGGCAGAAAAATGCATGAATATTGGTAGGGATGGTGACAACCTACTAGGAGGAAATCTTAGAATTTGGAGTGAAGGAATGATGAGATGGTAAGTTAGAGGTTCCGCTGGGGAATGTTGGAGGACTGAGGCGTCTAGATTTCATCACATATGCCATTGGGAACTACTACTGTCTTCTAAGGGTTGAAGCAACATGCTCAAATTTGTGAAAGAAAAGAAAAGAAAAATTGCTGTTTAAAGATGTGTCAGAGGGGCTGTGAGAAGAGTCAGCTGCAACTCATTCTCAATGAGGCAACTTCCATTGAAGAATAGCAACCCTTCTGCTGCTCTCAGATGAGAAGAAGTACATCTGTGTGAGTGTCCTTTGCATTTACACACACACACACACACACACACACACACACACACACACACACACACGGCATAGACAGTGAATCTGAGAGCTAGGATATTGTAGGGTCTCAGGACATGGACTTTGAAATCAGCCTGCCTCCTCATCCACTAGCTATGGAACTGTGCATAAGCTAGCAAGCTAAAATAAAATAATTAATAAAACTCACTAATTTACAAGTTGGTCAACCATGTATTGTAATAATTTTATCCAAGATAGGATTGGCTGATAGTACGGGTAGTTTCCAGATACTATACATGTACAATCATTGCCCTCTTCACTATTGTCAATGGATGACATTGCCCAAGCTGTTAAAGCTCCCCGAAGCAGAATGAGACCTACAAAGTCAGGAAGAGCTCCCTACTTGGCAGTTTGAACAAATGATTCAGACACAGAACATATAATCCCACTAACACCGTTCCAAGTTTCTTTCTCAGAAATTACTTCAAGAAGCAAACATTTTCCTTTTCTCTTGCAGTTTCTCCAGGTCCTTGCTAATTCATCACTGCTGCTGTCTGCTCAGGAACAGTCTCCAAAGCATCTAACACAGAAAAGTTGATCCAACACATTATTCCTAACTGCTTAAGTTTATCCTACAACAGCTTTTAGGACTTGCTTATGAAATATAAGCTACAAGGATTACAAGTGGGTTTTTTCCTTTCTCTTTCTTTTTTGGCAGATATTACACATAGCCTTAGCATGGGGGAAAAATGGCACTGGAATCAAAGGGAAAAAAGCCCAACACAAGTACTCAGGAAAAATGAGAGTAATTAGTCCTTAACTCTGGTGGTTGATTGGGGATGATCTGCCAAACAGTAAAGATGTTCACTGAAAACAGGACTCCATGAGAACAAGGCTGAAGACCTGCTCTTAAATGAATCCTATAGATTCATCTAGGAAGCTTAATTAATCAGCAAGGTTTTCCTATACCAGATCATCTGTAACAAGGCCACTAATTTGGACATAGAAGACAGTTGTATTCCAGGCTCTATGGTTATTGGAATGGCCATAACAGATATCTAGAGCTCCACCTACAGAACCCTCCTTCCAGCCTTATGCCTCAAAAGCCTCCTGGATTGTTTCCTCAGCTTCTTATCATGTCTGGGAAAATGGGGGAGATGTGAAATTCAGAGAGGATATCTGAGAAATAAACCTTTGGGTTATATTATTGCATGTACTCTACTGAGCCAATCTCTTCCAAACTAAACACAACTTTAAAAAGAGGAAAAGATTTGTATCCACTTAAAAAATACAGAAATACAATCAGAATTTTCGAAGCTTTGAAGTTCTCCAGTTTGTGTAGGGAGAGAGGGAAGTCTGTGTCTTTGCTCTCTCCAGTCCTCTCTATTTTACAGGCCTTTTACTTCTTGTCTCCAGGCAGTATGAACTCGATCTTCCTGGCTAGATATTGACAGTTGAACTTAAGTGTGTATTTCTATAAGAATCTAGTTCAGAACTCTCTTTTGCCAATAACCTGTAGAAATAAATTTTCATTTGATGTGTCACAAAACTTTCATTTCTTTCAACAATCCTCTCTAGATGTCTTTTATTTATTACTTAATTTGCAGTTGATATACATTAAGTTGTACACAGTAAGGGGCTTCACTGTGACCATTCTGTACTTCATATAGTATTCTCCCCTTCTGTCATTCTTCCTTATCTTCCTCCTTTCTCCATCTTTCTCTTTCCCTTCCATTTCCTTCCTAGGCCCGATTTGGATGATATGATCTCAGATGTTTCCCCTTAGCTTCCACAGGTGAAAAAAAGTATGTAATACCTATTTGTGTGACTGGCATATTTCACTTAATATAATGAAATCTAGTTCCACCCACCTTCCAGAAAAGGACAATTTTATTCTTTATATGGTTGAAAAAAATCTCTATTGTATACATTGTCCTTAAACATGTATTTTCTGATAGGTACCTAGGCCAATTCCATAATTTGGTTACTGAGAAGAGTGCTATAATAAGCATAACTAAGTTCTAGAACTTTCTTTTAGACACTGTTACAAGACTTGGCTTCTAAAACCTTAACATCAACATCGCTTTCCTTTCATAACTATATGATTCCCAGAAACATTACAAGATCCCTGAAACCAGGAATCAAGACATTTGTACTATTGTTACATTTTCTGAAATACCTGGAATAATGTTTAATTGAATCAGAATTGAGTTGCAAAAATAAATCCTAGCTTTCCTGTTTACAACCTATATAAATTTTAGGCAATACATTTTAGGCATATTATCTTAACTTTTAGAATGTCTGATTATGTATTGGTAAAATGAGTATAACACTAATTACAATGACATGGGGATCAACTATGACAGTATATGCAAATCACTTAAAGTGGCACTTGATCCACTGTGTGTGTTCAATAAATGGTAAATTAAAACAAATTTTGTATTTGGTAGTATTGTGCTATAAGACTTATCTTCTCCAGATAAATCATCCACTTTACTTGGCTCTCCAATTAAAAACAAAACAACCCTTTGTGACAATGAATATCTAGGTATGCATTGACAACTCTGGTCTGAATTGAAACAACTCTTCTTACTGTGACACACTATTGAAAATCCCACTTATCTTGGTGAGCAATGCACAATGAGTGAATATATTAAGTACGCATCTGGATAATGTTTGCATGTGCATGCCTGTGGGTGCGTGCATGTGTGTGTGTGTGTGTGTGTGTGTGTGTGTGTGTGTGTGTGTGTGTGTGTGTGTATGCATGCTGTGCAAATCTTGGGGTTTGAACTCAGGGCTTGGAGGATATCCCTAAGTTTTTTTTGCTCAGAGCTAATGCTCTAAACCACTTGAGCCATAGCTCTACTTTCAACTAAAAATTAGTTTCATATTAGTAGAGTATATTGCCAGTCCCTGGGCTTGCCAGGGCTCAGGGCCTGAGGGCTGTCCTTGGGCTTCCTCAGGGGTAGAGCTTTGCCACTAGAGCCATAGCACCACTTCTGGCTTTTTCTATGTAGGTGGTACCAGGGAATCGAACCCCGGTCTTTGTGCATGCTAGGCAAGCATTTGCTACTAGGCCAAACTCCTGGCTCTATGTTCTTTTGTATACAACTTTCTTATAAAGCTTTTGTGGTTTTCTTCCCCTTATAAGGGGGTGTCATTCTTTCCTGAGGTTTCTCATCACATTCTGTACACTGACTTCTCACGGATCACCCACACATGATTGTTCTTGGCATGTGGGCAGTAACTAATAGTTATTTATCTTTGTAATCTCAACTTCCAGTATCTAGTACAATGTTGACCCATGATAGATGACCACTGGTGAATGTTTGCTCTTTCAATAGGTTAATATGCTGTCTCAATTTTTCCTACTTGCTTATTAACTTGTTCTGTGACTGAATTTAATATCAATCTTTCTGGGTTTCTTGTTTCTTCCATGGAAAAGACATTAAATAAATTTGTCCTCTCGGGGTACTCATGGATATGTAGGTAGAGCAGTACAATGATCAGCTTTCAGAATCTCATTTTCTTTTTGAATATTCTATCTTCCCAATACAGAGAATCGCAGTGTTAATAAACACAGAGATAAAACAACCTTCTTTATTAGATCTGGGGGAGGCCAACAGGCCTCTGACATGTGGAAAGTGTCAGATCAGCCTGGATTTTAATATGGTTAGAGAATGTAATTTGACATAGCCATTCTCTCTCTTTTTTTTTAATGGACTAGTTACCAGATCCAAGATCAAAGATGCCTGTTGTTTATGTTTGCTCTTTTACTTTAATGACTTCTGACACTCTGTCAGTGTCCCCTGTCAACCTAGGAGAAACTTTGCTTTCCATTTAAGAAGAGATATAAAAACTCCCCAGGCTCTCTAGGGGCCCTATGATCAGTCTAAGGCGCGATAGTATCATCCTTATTTAAAACTTGAGCTATACCTAATCCTTGCTCTTCAGATAACAAGAGTCAGACACATGGAGTAATAATTTGCCTTGTAATGGGCATCAGCCAGTCAGGGAAGCATAATTTCCTCACAGTTTTAGAAATAAGCATTTTCCCCCCCAAAAATCACAACTTGGTAAATACAAACTTTCTATTCCTGTCTTCATGGGTGCCTGAAATCTCAAATAATAATAGCTTCCTTTTCTTAAGATCCCAACAAAGAAATGCAGGAAATAAAAAGAGTTCTCTACATTAATGGTTGTTCAACAAAACAAAATACAATTACTTGATACAGTTGGATTTGAGATAATGGCTCATCCTTTTATGATCATTTTAATGCATCCTTCAGTGGAAAGAGTCAGGGTCAAGGGCAATGTAAGTGTGGAAGGAGAAGTTGGAGAATTGCCTACACTGCCAACTGGGACAACAAATCGCATTGTTTGTCTGATGGAGGAGGTATCCTGCCTCATGAAAGAGAAGAAATAGACACATATTGCCATTCAATAATCATAGCCTTAGCTAAAGTTACCCTAAAGTTACTAAAGTTACTAAAGTAGTAGGATAGAGACCTCTTAAATTCAAATCATCAATGCCTGGTCTCTGAGTTAGAACAAATGTGTGTGAGTAAAGGAAAAACTGGAAGTGTTCAAGTCTCTACTCAGTTCTGTACGGAGTCAAGGAAAGGTGCCCCTCCTGTGGAATATAAGAAAGAATGAGTTGTTATTTTGGAAGTATTTAATTAGTCTTTATTCCATCTCACTCATTACTAGAGCATCCTGTAAATTAGTATGACTGTCATCCCTCTCTTGTTCTCCACGGTATGAATGAGCCTCTTCACTTCAGATGATTAAAACATGACTCCAACTTTTATTCTCCCCAAACATTGGATCTTTTTTTCAAAACTATAACTCTTTCCATTTACCCTGTGTAAAATGAGGAGGTTGGTAAATGCCACATAAGGTTTTCCTGGTAACAATTAGGTGAGTTAATCCCGTAAAGCCTTAGCAAGTAGTGACTCTTACGCTATTCTTTTATATTTCCTTCACTTTATCTTAGTGGCTCTTGCTTTAGCACATCGTAATTTCATTTGTAGGCTCAATGCTGCAACAGAACCTAGATTCATGTGGACATATTCCACTTATTCATTTAACTGAACATCAGTTTATGAGTTGTAGCTAATCCAAGAAGCCTGTTGAGCTTGCTAGTTCCAGCCTAATACTTTTCTATACACAGGGCCCAGGCTGTGCTTTTGGATCTTTCAGAAGTGATGTACTAGGCAGAGAGACTACTTCTGGAAGTAGGCACTATAATTATCAACAAAAGTATAAAGAAGGAGACCTAAAGTCAGACTTGTCAAGGATATCTATATCTAGGGCAGTGGCTTTCATAGTTTGAGTATATTTGTGACTATTGTCTCAAATGTTCCCACCACAAAATTATGAGGTGATAAGTCTAGGTGATGACACAACATTTTGATTATAGTCTTCAAAATTAAATAATTTGTTTATAAAGAAAACCCAGGTTTCTGAAACTCCTATTGAAGAGAACCTGCTAAAGTTAGGTGCCAAGGGATAGAAAAATCATTATGGTAGCTAGCGCAAGGGTAAACTTTCAAGATCTGGCCTTTGGAGAGGAAATGCCTTTTCCTGCTTACCTCCCTACTCTTTAAAGTTCTTGGCAGAAAGGCCCTAAAAGTATTATTAGTGTTAGAGTAGTGCCAGTTTCAATTAAGCTCTGTGAGTCAGTAATTCAATACCAGAGAACTAGAAGAGAGAATAAGAATAACAACTTTTAAAGGTCTCTGAACATTTGAATTTATGAGCTATAAAATTCCACCCAAAAAAGGTAAAAAATGTCAACATATAAAATGACAGACATGTTCTTCCCAAGTATTGGTCATTAATAAGAGAGATTTTCATAACTGTACACTTAGATTTGGACAATTTCTAGCAATCATACCTGTTTGGGCTTTTTTTTTTCTGTGTATGTGGTACTGAGGAACTAAACCCAGTTTTTTGTGCATGCTAGGCAAGCGCACTACTACTAGGCCACCCTTCTGGCCCCAATCCTACGTTTTCTAAATATTACAGACTCTCACTCAGTGGAAGGCACTGTGCAATGAACAAAAGAGAGGTACTATTCCCTACCTTATGAAGCTTAGAATCTAGAGGATGGAAATGAAAGTTATCAGTGATACATTTGACATTTATTTTCCACTAGTTACATTTGTGTAACACAGCCAACAGATGAGATGGTTTCAGTCCTCTTCCATGCCCATGAAATGGTTTCTCTAGTGTCTTTGACTTCTTCTCCAACTCCTTCTCTGTGAAGAGTACTGGTTCCTGTTGGAGTTGGAGTACATGAAGGACTACAGAGCAATCAGAGGAAGATGTTTCTTCAAAGATTATGAAAGCCTATCCAAGCATTCCATGTACTATTTTTTTTTCAATTTTGAACACTTTCTGGCCTTATTCTCTTCATTTCTCTTTCTCATCTATACTTTTCTTGTAGATTATTTAATCCATAGGATGTAAGGCGTGGTCCTGAGATTTCTTGTCTTGCTGTAGTCATTTGTTCTAAAGTGATCTCCTACAGTTTCCTAGTATTTACTGACACCTGGGTGATGGTTGATGGTTCCTATGTTTGTGATTCCAGCCCAGATATTAGTCTGCCTGCCTCTCCAAAGTGGTACCCACTCCCATACTTCAGCTACCACTACCTCCAGCTCAACAATTTTGCCACACCCAGAATAAATGGCATCATATAGTGTGTACATTCTTTGGAAGTTGATTTTTTTCACCCAGCACACATCCTTGGCATCTACTCATTCAGCTTGTTGCAGATACTGTTTGTCCTTTCATTTTCATGCTTGGTATGTACCAATGTTCACTTAAGCCATGGATTACTGAAAGCCATTTGAGTTTTTGGACATCGCAAACAAAGCTTCTATAAACATGTATGTACATACTTTAGTGTACCCAGATGTTTTTATTTCTCTAAAATAAATGCCCAAGAACATGATTAGTGAAGTAAGTTTATATTTAGCTTTCTAAGGAACTGCCATAAATTTCTAAGGAGATACATAATTATATAATTTCATTCTCCCATTAGCATTATGTGACTTAGTTTTCTGTGTCTTCAACTAACACTTGGTATCACTTATCTCTTTGGCAATAGATATTCTAGGGGGTATGTAATAATACTACGTTGTATATCCCTTTGTACCTCCTGGGAATAAATTGGATAAAATGACATCATTTTTTCCTGAATGGTGTGGGTATGATAATAAGGGAGCAGGAATAGAAGGGAAAACTGGGCTGATATGATGAATTAATAGTTAGTTATGCATTCACCCATTAAATATTATTAGGACTGCTTTATAATTTTACAGCTTCTTAATTGAAAAGGAAAATTTACTGAGAGAAGTACATCATCTAGGCAATATGGATATCAGTTCGAAAGATGGTTTTCTCCCAAATGGTCATCTAAAGACTAGGTAACAAAGAATACATGTACAGAAGGAAGTAAAGGAGGAAAGTAGTTTTCAGCCTCAGGATAGTGAGATCCTGGCATTGAAGGAGAGAGGCAGATAGGGTGAAGAGGGAGAGTCAGGATCCCAAATCATGTTGACAGTCAGAAAACTACTCTGCTATTTGAACTGAAAATGTTTAAGAACCTTGGATTTGAAAAACAGATTTAAAAAGGTACTCTATTGCCAATGATCTTTTTTTTTCTGTTCTCAGACTTTTTTCTTCAATATAACCTAATCATTCATGATTTTCCTACTTACTTGGTATTTTTTTTGATGTTTTACAATGGCCCAAGTGTTTTGGTATATCTTGAGACTATCTCAGTGAGTAAGACACAGACTCGTCAAAAAAGCTGGACTTTGGGTTCAGCCTCATCTAGTAAGAGCTAGAAATTATCACTATTATTTCTAAGAGAACTACTGACAAGAAAATGTGATGTAGTGCTCCTGCTATATGAGGGAGAAGATCACTGAAAGTAAAAAGGATGGAATTTTCTTTTCTACCTGAGCAAGTGGCAAACCCACAGGAAAGGAAATTGTAGTTGGGAAAGGTAAGGTTAGGAAAGTGTTCCTAATCAAGTCGGTGTTCAGGGACCTAAGATCACTAGTCTTGGCTTTTTGAAGACACAGAACTACGGAAGGGCCAGGAGGTCATAGGAGGTGGAATTAAGTAGATACCCACAATTTTATAGCCTGCCACCAAATGACAAAATTCCCCTTTCCTTCTGTATTTTAGACCTTTTATATCCAGAATTAATATTGTTTTCTGGTTATCTTAATCTATTTTTTTCTTTCAATTGCCATGGAATTTCAGCACTAGAAAGTATCACACAGAATCTTTCTGGAGGTTCACGTCTCTGGTAAGGACATTGAGGTCAAAAGGAAACAAAACACACACACACACACACACACACACACACACACACACACACACACACACACACACGCATCTCCCAACACAGCTGGGACCAAACTTCAAATCCAATTTATTTTGTTTCTTCTACTATCCCTCCTCTTCACTTTTTAGCCTCCACACAACCCCCCTCTTTTCAGGCTATACTTAAAATCTCCCTAGGGTGCTAGATAATACTTGTGTATTCAGACTATTTTCATATCACATACTTTTTCCCATGAAAATTTCCTCTTTCAGATGTGACCTGAGGACCTCAGACTGGATTCATCAACTGATCCCTGTGGCACCTTAAAAAGCAGTACTCCCCAGGGAAATGCAAGTCCCAAGCCTGCAGGGACTCAAGGCTGCATTCCCATCAGTCCCCAACTCTCTCAGCAGGGCCAAGATGCAAGCACATTTCATTCCATGGTGAGGGAACTATTTATGCCTGTAGCCAGTCTGGTTTCCTCTAATGTCATTACAACCTTTGCGGTTGGAATCCATTCCTAGACAAATTAATTGTTGGCTTTGAATAGTTTTAGAGAAGAAATCCAACTCCTTTCTCAGGGTACTGTTCTGGGAAAACTTTAGCTTCCTGAAGATTATATTTCAGATGATATCTAGGAAGAAACTTACCGAAATGATGTCTTTCCCTCAGAATTTAGTAGTGTTTGGGTAAGAGATGGCTATAAATCTAGAGTAAATAGAGATGGTTTAAGGGTGACAAAGCCCTCTCATCTTCTGTATCTTTGTCTTTCTATTATTACCTTTCAGGTTCCTAAGGATATAGCAGTAAAAAATACGCCTATGTAGCTGGACCCTGATGGCTTATGTCTGTAATCCTAGCTATTGAGGAGGCTGAGATGTGAGGATCATGGTTCAAAGCCAGCCTGGACAGGAAAGTCTGTTAGACCCCAATCAACCACCAGAAAACTGGAAGTGGAGCTGTGGTACAAACTGGTAGAGTGTAGCCTTAAAACACAAAAACTCAGGGACAGGGTCCCTGAGTTCAAGCCCCACGATCCACAAAAGAAAAACAACCAAAAAAAAGTGGCCAGGTTTGTACATGATTTGGAAAAGATAAAAGCTTCTGTCTGCTAAAAAGAATTCCCCTCTCCACTGACATTCCTTTTGGTTTGCCCTTATAACTTCCTCTACTCAATATGTGCCTTGGATTATTTAACTGAGACTCCTAGCCTCACATATCTTAAAACATGTAAAATTGCTACCATAACGCTAGACGAAGGGCCAAGATATTCTCTGTATATTATGTGAAGTTGAGGATGATATCTTGTTTTGTTCACTTGATGAAAATATTTTGAACTGCAAGGTTCCATCAAGTTCTGTGTTTGAAAGAGTATGTGTGATAGCCAGGCACTGGCTCACTCCTATAATCCTAGTTATTCAAAAGGCTCAGGTCTGATGATCTCTGTGAGAAGCTAGTCCAGGCAGAAAAGGCCAGGGGACTCATATTTCCAATTAGTTACCAAAAAGCTGGGAGTGGGGTTATGGGTCAAATGGTAGACTGCCAGCCTAGAGTGAAAAAGCTAAAGGATGGTGTCCAGGTCCCGAGTTCAAGCTTTGGTGTTGGCTCTTGCATGCACTCACACCCAGATAACATAAGTCACAATTCTATGGTCCCCGCCTTTCAAGAGTCAAAGAACTCATAGTCTGCGGACAGTTCTGTGCACATGCTTGCACTGCCGTGTAGTAAATGATTCTAATGAAGGAAATCCTGGCTATGAAAGAGAACACCAATATCACTGAAGATGAGGAGAGGATCATATGATCCCTGACTCTTAAAAGCCAAGAGGCATGTATTGTATGATTCCTGGGAATGGAAGCTGTTTTCCAAGATTCGTTAGAATGATACATTTTGCTAACGGCCTGCTAAGAAGCTTATGCTAGCCTAACTAGAATGAAGGAAATTTAGAGGCAGATGTTACAAGAAATGAAAAGGGAAAGAGATTCTCCTTTTACTACCTTGATTCTGGGAAGTTATCTGATAGGAAGTTATATAGGCCAAGGTTTATGTAGGCCAAGCCTAGGACAAAGCTGCTCTCTAGACTTCATTAATCTGCACATACTAGTCATCAATGTGATGCCCTTTGATCTTCCCTCTGTGGTTCCTTTAGATCTGACAGCTCTTTTGACTTTTCTCCTTCACATATACCAAAAAATTTTGCTCTTGCTTTCCAGCAACCTCTTGAATAATGAGTGCCTTTGCATCTCTCTGCTTAGACATTCTTAACATTCACGTCCCCTTTTCTGTGTCACTTTCCCTGGTTCTATATAGGAAGGTGAGTTCATTCTCCACTCTTTAAGAGACCTTGAACCACGGTCCTAGGATTACATAGAAAAGATACAGGGTTGCTTCCTTTTTTTCTGGTCCACAGAACTCTGTTCTCATCCACTTACTTCAAGTACTCTCTTGTTTCTCATGCATGGAGGAACAGTTTTCTAAAGTGAGGTGGAGGGAGACAATTCACACTTCTTACCTTATGTTGTTCAAGCATTTTGTATCTCCAACTCCTTCCCAAAAGTTTGGGGAAAACAAAAAAGCTCAGGACCAGAAGACCTTCTCTGGATTGAGGAGCTGATAATATCAAAAGGGTAAGGTTCATATTTCAAAAACATTTTACTGTCTTTTTCTCTTATTAATCTTTGCATTCCTATGGGAAGGGTATTGTATCTTATCTAGCTATTTTATCTCTCCCCTCTTCTTGAATTTAGGCTCTTAAGGGAAATAATATTGAATGAGATGAACCAGATGAAAGCAAATAACTGACTCAGCATAATGGAGCTAACAATTTAGTAGTCCAACTAACTGACATGGTTAGTGCTGAAACCGATCGAGGAGCTCATGTTCTAGGGGAAGAACTAAATACTGTGTGGTTCACTATATATTTTTTGCCAGTCTTGGAGCTTGGACTCAGGGTCTGAGCACTGTCCTGGGCTTGCTCAACGTTAGAGCTCTACCACTTGAGCTATATAGGACCCCTTCCACCTTTTTCTATGTATTTGGTACTGAGGAATCAAACCTGGGTCTTCGTGCATGCTAGGCAAGCACTCTACCACTAGGCCAAACTCCTGGCCCCTGGTTCACTAAATTTTACTCATACTTCCTTATGAAGTATTTAGTCAATTTACACATGTAATGTTAATACTTTAGTAGTCATTTTAATAACAGTACAGCAGCCTACCTGTCAGTATCTATTCTTGTTGTAAGATCCTACATTTCTACACAATCTAGGATGGTTTCTGTTTAAATAGTTCTCTGCAGCCAGTATTCTAGGATTCTGTATTTGGTATCAAGAAGTTGATCAGTATTTCACAGGCATGGATCTAGGCGTGGTAAAGCATGGTCTCTGAGGGTTACCATACTATTCTATGCCACCACATATTAACATCATATTTGAAAACCCCCAATTACAAATTACCTTGCATGATTATTCAAATGCCACAAAGACAGCTCTCACTGCATCTTGAGACACTCTTCTCAGAACACACTGATTGTTAAACCTTTTCACATCACTTCTTGTGATTTCAAAATCCCACTCACCATTGACATTTCCATGAGCTAGAGCTCCCTGAGTTTCCTTGGTGTGAATCCTTACTGAACAAAGTGGAGGAGTTGGTTCTATAAACTAACCTCAGTGGAATGTCAGTATTCCACACTTTCCAACTAAGCTTTTTATTCTCAGATGTAAACACTGCAACTACGTTTCTCACCTAGGTTAAAATCAGACCAGGGTTGAGTGAGATCAAATCTGAACATGCTTTAATGTTGTAATAGATTAATGCTACTGGTAACTTATCAAGTTATATAAGAATTGGTAAAGAGAATAAAGACCAAAGAGCACAGACTACATATAAATAGAACTCACGAAATGAAATTATATTTCATAATTTTTTTGTTTATGTACCATGGATAATATTCTGAAAACAATACTTCTTAAATAACCTAGTGGTGCCTGCTCTCTATAAATTTTATTATTCATAGACATGCATTATGACCATATTTGGCAAGCCAACCAAAGGGTGAATATTAAATTTTCTTCTACAAAAAGATTAGTTTATTCTCAGGTGCTTTATATATAAATAACTATATTTTATCTCACCCAACTGGCTTTAATTCTTTAGTTGTTATGAATAATATTTGTCAAATGTTTTCCCAGCATCCTAAAGTTGCCATAGCTGTTCTAGACAACTAGAATGTTTTATCTGCTCAGGTTCTATTAGAGAAAAAAATTGTATACACGAAATACTAAAAATTTTAGTCGTAAGATTATTAGACTTGGGGGCTGTGGGGGGGGGGAAATGGGTACCAAGACATGTGAAAGGGTATCAATGTATGTGAATTAATGCACCTTCTATCTGGCAAATATCATGTAACCCTTTTACTAATTACAATAAAAAAAAAGATTATTAGATTTACCTACTTTTTTTTTGCCAGTCCTGGGCTTAAGCTCAGGGCCTGAGCACTGTCCTTGGACTTTCTCAAGGCTAGAGCTCTACCACTTGAGCCTCAGCACCACTTCTGGCTTTTTTCTATGCATATGGTAACGAGGAATCGAACCCGGGTCTTCATGTATGCTAGGCAAGCACTTTAACCACTAGGCCAAACTCCCAGCCCTAGACTTACCTACTTTTAAGAAAACAATTGTTCTAGACATAAATAATACTTAATACATAAATAATACATAAATATCTATCTTTGGTATACTACCATGCCTGAACTTTCTGTCTTCTTATGCTTTAGCATTTGAGATTTTGCTCCTGGGAAGATGGCTCACCCAGACCCTGCTAATTACTAGAGAAAGGAAACTGCCCAGCATGGGTACCCTTGATATAGAAATCTGTCAATTGAGAGCCCTTAACCCGAACTGTTTGTTGTATCCACTTCTACTACCTGGCCAAAACTTGTTCTTCCCTAAAACACCTCAGACATGGGTCTTATCATCTGGGTGAACTGTTTTACGCCATAGGTCAAGAAAATTCAAGTGATCCAATCCCAAACCTATGTATTGTACTTAAGCATTTTTTCCTCAGAAAATCAAGAAATCCTCTGGGCCATGCTCCTCTTTCTTTCTGCTTTCTGACCAACTGTGTTTCTTCACAGGGCCCTACATTTTGTGGCTTGAATTTCTAGGTGTCTGTTAGGCTAAGTTTCCTCTTTTTTGACAAATGTTTCCATGCCTTCTTTGATCATACTTGATTAAAAACAAATCACAATTTGGTTATTTGAAATTGGATAGGGAAGGGGGGAAAACCAAGACGGGGGGGGGTGGAGGGGAGGGTAATGGGGACCAAGACATGTGAAAGGGTATCAATATATGTGAATTAATGCACCTTCTATCTGGCAAATATCATGTAACACTTTTATTAATTACAATAAAAAAAGAAAAAAAAAGAAAGTGATGCTGTGCAAAAATGTTCATTGCAGCACTATTTACCACAGCAAAGATATGGGATCAACCCAGATGTCCCTCAGTTGATGAGTGGATCAACAAGATGTGGTATTTATACACAATAGAATGCTATGCTGCTCTCAGAAAGAATGACATAGCCCCATTTGTAAGGAAATGGAAAGACTTAGAAAAAATCATATTAAGTGAAGTAAGCCAGACTCAAAGGAACTTAGGCTCAATGGTTTCCCTCATTTGTCATAATCAGTAGAAACCTTGGGCTCTACTAGCAGAGATTTACAATAAAACAAAACCTAGATACATAAGGCCATATAGTATGACACTAAATGTAAGGACCTCCAGGACATAGAAACAAAAGCCATATAATGAGTGATTGTTGTCCTTAATGTACTATGTTAGCTCTCATAACCCTTGGTTGTTGGGGCCTGACCTCCATCTCTGAGGCCTGATTCTGGCTCAGCTGCAATTAAAGGGCTTTGGCCAGGCATTCACTCCTTGCATACCTCTCTTAAGGCATCTCTGTGTAGGTGACACTATTGAGCCCCCCGCAGCTTCGCGGGTCTCTAAGCAGTGCAGGTCTCGCGTGCTTTCCTGCACCTGTCCCGCCCAGTACCTGAAAGCCCCACCCAGACTCTTAGTGGTAGCACGGTGGCCCTCTTCCTATTGGCTAGCTTCCCAGTTCCCACCTTCTCCTACCCCAACAGTATATAACTAATTGTCTGACACAATAAAGAGATGAGAGATCATCAGATCAGCAGAGATCAGCAGAGAGATCTGATGCGCTTTCATGGTTAACACTGCTTCTGACTCAGCATGGTTTTTTCTTCCCCGGTAATTGGGGGAGGGCTGGGTCAGTGATACTTACCATCTCGCTCGGCTCCAGGGGGAATACAGGCTGGCCCTGTGTGTCCCTCCCCGTTCCTGAGTTGCTGCCCCAGAGAGAAGCAACACTTGGTTATCTCATATTGTTACAATATTTCACCTTGTTGTCTGATATAATGGATATATGCATATTTGATCATTTGAAATTGGATAGATAATGGGGGGGGAAACAAGACGAGGGGTGGAAGTGGGGGGAGGAAAATGGGGACCAAGACATGAGAAAGGGTATCAATGTATGTGAAATAATGCACCCTCTATCTGATGAATACAATGTAACCCTTCTATTAATTACAATAAAAATATATGAAAAAAAAAAACAAAAAACAAATCACAGGGGCTGGGAGTTTGGCCTAGTGGTTAAAGTGCTTGCCTAGCATGCACGAAGACCCGGGTTTGATTCCTTGGTACCACATAACATAGAAAAAGCAGGAAGTGGTGCTGAGGCTCAAGTGGTAGAGTTCTAGCCTTGAGAAAGTCCAAGGACAGTGCTCAGGCCCTGAGCTCAAGCCCAGACTGGCAAAAAAATAAAAAATAAAATAAAATAAAAACCAAAAAACCCCCAAATCACAGATATATTTCAAACAAGATCACATAAGTTAGTAATAAAACATACATGGCTAAGACCTCAGGGACTAGATAGCTAGAGCTTTGGGTTTTCTACTACACTCATGTGGCATCCTTTTTGTAGTTCTCCAGGGATGAAGTCCTCTGCAGAGAGGATCAATTAAGACCATGAAGATGAATGACTTTTCGAAAATAGTATTTTTGAGGAGAACAGTGAAAAGAGATGACATTGATCAAGATTCATTTTATTTACAAACTAGCTTGTTGAATGATAACTCCTTTGTACAACTACTTAATGGTATTAAATATATATATGTAAAACAGTATTTTTAAGGTACTATGGGGTATATCCATAAACATCCTGACAATGTTTATGAGTGTGCATTCTTGGGAAAAGGTTAATATCAAATTAGTCTGGTGCTACAGATAGGTATCTGCTCATTTGCTGTTTCTTCTTGACTAATGGGTATCTATGAGAGACATTGTGCTAAGTACAAGAAAATATATAGAGGTTTTCAGACTGAATAATACATTTGGTTCTCTTCAACATATTAAGACTAGAGGAGAAGTCACTACAGGATTGTATAGGCCAGAAAAGTCCATTCTACTGGGGACAGTTTGATGCAACAATGTACTCACATGTTTTGTATAAATACATTGGAAACCAATTTGATATTTTTGTCCAAGTGTAAATGAAAATATCAAAGTATGTGTCTGTATACCTTAGAGTGGCACACACATTGATATGTATGTATAGGGTAAAAGAATCTTGAAGTTTTTGTGCTCCCATGCCTTAGAATATTAACAAAAGTTATCTATTTCCTAACTGGGTCCTGAAAGGTTCTTCAGTAGCAGAGGATTAGGAAAATCTCTAAAAATTATCTTCCTGAGGGACACTATGAAGCCTGGGACCCATGTAATGAGTTACAGCAATGAAAATGAACTCTACATTGTTCTTGAAGGATTTGTCATGATGAAAGTACAGGAGATCAAAACAATTATAAAAAGTCACTGTCAAGGGGCAAACAACAAAAATGAAGCAAAAATAGAAGTAGATATATTTATTCCTGGATGTTGGTAAGATCAAGATTCTTTGACTAAAGCTGAAGGCTTAAAGATTTGAATCAGCTTGGGATTTTTAACACAAAAACATTGGGTTTATTATTAATGTCATTTCATCTCTATGCACCTTAAGGTTACAGGACCTGGAGATGTCTTAGGGAGAGATTCGACTGCATATTAATTTTCTTGCTTTGTCATCAAACACCATCACAGAACTAGTGTGTTTTAAATTTCATTCAATATATGGAAAGAAAAAGATGCTGGAGCCTTGAAATAGCTAGTATAACAGATAGTAATGGAACAGCAAATTTTCTCTTGGTCTTCTAACTTCTGGCCTACACCACTGGCTTCTGTGTGCTTTGTTTTTGAAATGGTGTCGAGAAGATAAAAACACCATGTGATCATTTATCTGCATATATAAAGTCCTGACTTGACTTTCTTGCTTTTCTAGAATGAATTGAATGGATGAAACATTTAATACTATATAAAGTCTGTCAAATCAACTGGAGAAAGGGTCCTGATCTTAAGCAATAGCAGTTAGCTAGGTCATCTAGTATCAAATTCTATAGTTATTGTTTACCAGCATATAATCATTTAGAATGTTGTGAATAAATATATATAGAGAGAGACATATATATTTTTTCAGTTACTCTTCATAATCTCTTTGAGCTATTTGTTTTTGTTGTTGTTGGTTAGATCTGGAGGTCAAACCCAGCATCTTATGAGTTTAAGTAAGTAGTCTAATCCCACGTGTGCATACATTCTTAACAGAGCTCCTTGGCTTTGCCTAGAGTATTACAAAGACCCAATCACCCTCTAACTAGTCTGCAGAAACTTTGGAAAGTGAATTATCTGTTAAGAATTGAGATTAGCGTTCACACGTGTAATCCTAGCCACTTATGAGACTGAGGTCCAGAGGAACACAGTTTCAAGCCAACCTGGGGAGAAAAGTCTGTGCTATTTCATCTCCAAAGTAACCAACAAAAGGCCTTGCTGAAGGCACATCCCAATCTGAAGTAGTAGAATTTCAGTCAAACAAGCAATCCTGAGATTCAGAGTTCAAACCTCAGTACCAAAAAAGGGAAAGACAGAAAGAGACAAGGGAGAGATAAGAGGGAAAGGAGGGGGGAGAAAGGAAACTAGGAGTAGAGGAAGAGGGAAAGAGAGATTACTGAGAAAATGAAAAGAACTAAGAAAGCTATCCTGCCAAAACATTTTTTTAAAAACTGAAGTTTTCATCATTAATGAAATGCTTGCATCTGTTATTTGGATGTTTATCTTCCAAGTATAGCAAAAAAAAAATCACAAATTCTCCAGGGAATTGCACATTTAAATTTCCCATAAACGTCTCCTTCTGAGAAAAGATTTTATCAAATCAGATGATGAGAAAAAGAAAACATTCATCTAAATGTGTAAAAGCAGTCTAGGTCATAGTTCTTGTTTTCTTCAAGTTTATTCATTCTTAAGTTATAATATAGCTTTATTAAAGTAAAAATAAGCTTTATTAAATTTCATCCATCCTAATTAGTAAATTGTGTCTCTTTGTATTTTCTCATTCAGTTTACAATAGAATTGTGGATATCGTTGAGCCTTTCAAAGAACAAAGTTTAGTTTTATCTTTTTTGGGTGCAGTACTAAAGATTGTGTTTATTAGGTAATCATTCCACAACCTGAACTATTCATTTCTTCAGTCTCAGTTCATAGGCCCTCTCTCTTTCTCTCTCCACTCTTTTTTTCTTTTTTTCCATATATTTTTAATTGGAATTAATAGAAGGGTTACATTATATTCACCAGATAGAAGGTGCATTACTTTACAAACATAGATACCTTTTCTCATGTCTTGGTCCCCATTTCCCTCCCCCAAACCCCATCCTTCATCTTGTTTTCCCCCCTTCCCTATCCTATTTCAAATAACCAAATAAGCATATAGACAATATATCAGATAACAAGGTAAAACACTATAACAATATGAGATAACCAAGGAACAGCAAAAGAGATGAGAGATAACATAGTACATTAAGGACAACCATCACTCATTATATGGCTTTTGTTTCTATATCCTAGAGGTCGTTTCATGTAGCCTCATACTATATGGACTTATTTATCTACGTTTTGTTCTATTGTAAATCTCTGCTAGGAGAGCCCAAAGTTTCTACTGATTATGACAAATGAGGGAAACCATGGAGCCTATGTTCCTTTGAGTCTGGCTTACTTCATTTAATACGATTTTTCTAATTCTTTCCATTTCCTTATAAATGGGGCAACGTCATTCTTTCCAACAGCAGCATAGAATTCCATTGTGTACAAATACCACATCTTGTTGATCCACTCATCAACTGAGGGACACCTGGGTTGGTTCCATATCTTTGCTATGGTGACTAGTGCTACAATGAACATCATTGTGCTAGTGGATTTAGTATGTCTGTGTTGCTGGACATTTGAGTAAATGCCAAGTAGTGGAATTGCTGGGTCATAGGGGAGCTCTATCCACTCTTTACCTTCTTTCTTTTCCTCTCTTTCTCTCTCCACTCTTTACCTTCTTTCCTTCCCTCTTCCCTCCTACCCATCTTCTCCTTTCCTTCCTTCCTCCTTTTCTCTCTTCCTTTCTTCCTTTTTTTGCCTCTCTCTCCTCTTTTTCTCCCTTTTCTTCTTGTTCTTTTTGATGATCTTCTTCTTCTCCTTCTCCTTCTTGTTCTGTTGTTGTCCTTGCTTTCCTTCTTGTTCTTACTCTTCCTTTTGTTCTTATTCTTGGTGTTGTTTTTCTTCTTCTTGTTGTTCATCTGCTGCTCCTCCTTCTGCTTCTCCTTCTGCTCCTCCTCTTCTTCCATCCTCCTCAGCCTCCTCTTTCTCCTCCTCCTCACTAAGTTTTCATTTGGATATTTTTTTCATTGGGTTTGATTCTGCTTTTCTCATTTTAGCTTAGGCTTTGGATATGATGCCTCACCACCTTTCTATAATAATTTTTAAAACATATTCATTTCTTCCTTAATAATGGCTTGAGCTATATCTAGTAAATCATTATGTTTTTCTTATTTTTTTCACTTAAAATAATGATTTCCCTTGTAATTCCTTCTTTGATCCATATATATATATATATATATATACAAGCATGTTATATAATTTTTAGATATTTGGAAATTTTCCAGATTTCTATTTATAGATTTTAATTTAATTTTTATGGCTAAAGAACATATGTGAAATTCAAAACAATTTTGATGTATGATACTTTTTCTGAAGCCCTGCACGTCATCTATTGGAGACTGTTCCAAAAAGACTTGAAAACCATGTGTATTATAGTATTTTGGTGATTGTTCTGTAGGTGCTTTTGCTTTGATTTGGTTGATAGGTTATTAGCAGTTTCTTTACTAGATGTGACTATTTAGTTGCTCTATCCATTATTGAAATATAAAGCTATTAAGCCACATAACTCACCTTTCTCTTCTGTTAATTCGTTTCAGTCATGTTTTCAGAAACCTATTTAGGTATGACTATGTTTTAACTTGTTATGTATTTGATTTGTGGACCCTTATGAAATGTCCTGGGAATGCTTCAACTCCAGGGTTGTCCACCTATTTTGTATGCGATATTTGTCTTTCAGAAAAAATTTCCATTTACTAGAAAATATTGAAAAATATTTTTTATTGACTTTAATTGTACAAAGGAGTTGCTGTTCAATAAAGCAGTTTGAGTACAGTGTGTCTTGATCAGTGTCACCCCTTCCAACATTCTCACTCAACCCAACCGACCCAGCCCTTCTCTCACTCTTCTTAATCTTGTAGGGTAGTTACTGATATTTTTTTGCTATTTAACACAAAGAATTTGTGAAAAAAATGTATCTTGATCTGTCATCGGTTCAACATGTTCACCTTCTATTATTTTTTTTTAATTTTGTGGTATGTACAAGGAATTCTTGACTGCTTTCTCTCCCTTTCCCCTTGTATTTGTGTGATTTGATTTACATTTTAGATATAAAAGGTATCTTGAAGAGTAGTTATATCTAAAATCTGAGAACAGTCAGATTCACCACTATCTGCCCCTGAAGATGAGCCATACATTTTTCTTTGTATTACTCTCAATATTTGTTCAATGTTGGACATTAACTAGGAGTTCTGGCTGTAGATTTTTCTCTTTGAGGGTGATGCTTATTACTTTGCTTGTTCAATATCTTGCCTTGAACTAAATTTGGAGTCTGGTTTTCTGGAATGTATAGTTTATGTTGTCATTGGTTTTTTTCTTATTATATTTAAGCTCATCTTCTTTGTATTTATCCCTGAGTCTTCATAGCTTAAGACTGAGCTAAAAATGTGCCAGAAATTGTACTTAACTATCTTAAGCCAACAAAGTTTTCAGCCTCTGATGATGGATTTATGTGTGAGTTGATATATAATGATCTTTTTGTCTGGTTCCTGGCACAAAGTTCCTGAAATGTTGGGAATTTCCTGAATAATGGGAATATATGAAACCATTATTGTGATCACATCTGATATTCTGCTAATGAAGTATCCAGTTATTTGCCAGATAGTCTCAAGACAGAGTTAGACTCAAATGTTAAGTGTTGGAACATTCATCTAAATTCAGAGACAAGGTGTAAGCTGGAGACTGTATGTAAAGAAATCTTGATTTCTAGGATGAGGTTTGCATCCACATGTCAGGAGGGTGACACGCCCTAACTCCATGGGGACAGAAGCTGTTATTCTCAGATTTCATTCCAGACTTTTCCTGTCTACTTTTCATCTTATTGTTGACTTATACCCTTGATAAAAACACATGTAGGGGAATCTAGTTCTCTTGCCATTCTAACAAATTATGAATATGAAGGGGGGATGCATGAGGACTCCTAAATTTAGCTCTTGGTCCAAAGGACAGGCAGTCTGAAGCTTGAAATCTGCATGTGGAATGGGAGTAAGGACCCAAGACTTTTACATGGAGGAGCTGATTCGAGCTAGTGTTGCTAGGTAGGGTCAGGATAGAGTTACATATCCAGATGTCAGAACATTGGTTATTGTCAGAAAACACTTCACAGCTTTAAAATATATTCAAGCTTCAACTTTTAAATGTTTTTCCCTATATTTTACAAACCATTAGACCTTCCCACATCCTCTCTGTGCATTCAAGCTCCATCAGCTAGTGATATACAGTTGGCTTGAACCCATTCTAGTCTGTTACTCAAGGCCTCCTCCAATCAGGTTAGGATAGGAATGATTTTAGCAATGCCTAGCTCTAGATTTCACTGTTAAATCTCTGTGTAGTCTTTTCTTTCACCAGGTTTCAAAACTCTATCCTCCAAGGAAATAGGGTATATATACACAGTGGTATTGTACTTATCCCCTAGAAAGACCCAGAAAAAATTAAATGAAGAAAGTGAGGCCCAGAAAGATACAGGTTGCAATGTGGAAGCTAGAGTTAAGTTATAAACTTATGAATAAATACATTGGGTGGTATGTGTGTGTATATAAATCTATTAAGTGAAATATGATAGATTTAAGGGAACTCAAGTGTGTAATTCTTTAGAAAGGCAAAGTCTAAGTTCAACAAAATAAACACCAGGAAGCTAGTATTTGAAAGGGGTAGGGTGGATCATACGGAGAGAGGCAGGGAAGAGGAGAAATAGGGGAGCATTCAGTGAACAATTTAATGTACATCCTACCAATTGAAGGAAGCAAAAGAAGGCGACAGTTGGGAAGGATGAGTGAGAATGTTGAAAGGGGCGACAATGATCAAAATGCATTGTGCTTTGTGCAGTGGCCAGTTCTTTGTATGGCTACTCAAAGGTAATAAAGTATTTATATAATATACATATATGTACACACAGATCCATACATGGTAATTAATTGCAATGTAAATTAATTTATACACACATAAAAGTTTTACCCATTTTTCTGTTTTATTCCTAATAATTATTCACACTGGATGCCATGTATCTGTTTTTCTATAATTATTCCAATTCAATAAAAATTCAATGTTTTCCAAAAATTCTCTTGAATCACACTGTTTTATTCTTGCATGTTTTGTTATATTTATCAAGCATTCCACTTAACCAGCAGTCATTTACAAAAATGACTCTGATTCGATCTTAATTTGACTTTTTCTTTTGGTAATGTCTCATTTTGCCTTCCATCGTTTTTCCCTCCTCTACTCTCTACCAACTAAATTTTCATTGTCTTTAAGTTCTTTATATTTTTAGCCTTGTGTTTGTGGTACCATGTGCAAATTATTATTTTTAGGGTTCTTTTTCATGAGGGAGGCATACATATTCCACCTTTGACTTTCATTTTTTATAGTAATATATATATATATTCTTTGTGCTGTTTATAGTCATCTTCAATCAGAAAATCTGTCACTTGTACAAGTGTGAAAATAGGGTCAATTTAAAGTAGATTACAGTTTAAATTTAACTACTATCTCAGAATATTTTTCTCCCCAATATTCCTTACTTCTGTTTCCAGATCATTACAGGTTTCCATTCTTTCCTGTTATAAATAAGAAATTAATACAGATCATACTGAACCTGTGTTTGTCACAGGATGTCTAAGGAAGAAATTTACTGATTTGGGTCAACAGCTCCAAGATTGCTTGCTTTATCATCTTTACTCTGTGTCAATTCCAGGCAATTTCTCTAGTTGAAAAGAAAATACAAAGATACAGGCCCATAATCCTAGCTACTCAGAAGGTGGAGATGTGAGGAACATAATTTGCAGCCAGCAAGAGAAAAAAAAAGTCCATCAGACTTATCTTTAATTAACCACCAAAAAGCAGGACATGGAACTTTGATTCAAGTAGTAGAGGACTAGCCACAAGGAAAAGAAAAAAAAAGTTCCCAGGGCAGGCACAAATGAGGAAGAGAAAGTGGGAGAGAGGGAATAGGATAAAAAAAGAATAGGAAGGAGGAAAAAGAAAAGAAAAAAAGAAGAAAGAGGAAGAGGAGGAAGAGAAGGAGAAGCAGGAGGAAGAAGAGGAAGAGGAAGAAATGGAGGAGGAGGAGGAGGAGGAACAGGAAGAGGAGGAGGAGGAGGAGGAAGAGGAGGAGGAGGAGGAGGAGGAGGAGGAGGAGGACCATTTGCCTGTGAAGTTTAACATCCGGTGAACTCCTGGCTCTACTTCCTATAAATTACCCCCCTTATATAACATATGCCATATTTGGAGAGGGCACCGATCTATTTCCCCCACTTCAAGACCTCATTGCAGTGGTCCTTCTATTTATTTGGATGGTCTGAATAAACTCTTCTTCAAAAAATACCCTGGAACACTTATTTTTCATTGGAAACTCTGACTCACATTAATCCAACCTTGAGAAAGTCAATTTTTCTAAACTTTCCCTTTCACATCTTAAGATGCTATGGTTCAGCTGACTGTTAGCTGACATTTAGGTCCCCTTGTGATCTGAAATTCTGATTATGCAATTCCATTATTTTTTTGGCTCAGTTTAGCTAGAAACCATTTCATATTTACTCTCACAAACAACATCTGACCATTATCTCCTTCTATACAGCTCTTGCCAGAACTACTGCACAAATTTCTTTATGGCTTAATAAGCCAGTTAGCTCAATGTATTTATAAAGATGTCTCTTTAGAATAATCAAATTATGCCCTTATTTGTTTCCAGCAGAGGTTTATTTATTCCCATATAATAAATCCTACATTAATATATTTTCCCTCTCTTGGCAATCAGCCCTACTGAAATATGTTTTCCAGAAATATCTGCAGGTTATACACAGAAAAATAAACTTTTCAACAATGTTACATTTAAGGCTTTCATAGTTGGAATAATATGAGTTCAAATAAAAAGTTGCTTTGCCCAATTCTCTTACATAGTTCCACTAAGTAATCTGCATAACTGATATTAATCAAAAACATTTAACTTATAGTTAATATAGTGCCAAAATGGCTATTATAATAATAAGAAATATCATTTTAATAGAATTCTTTGGGTTTAAGATTAGGAAGAAAAAGTCAAAATTCTGCTAAAAAATTGCAACCATTAGCATTTAATAATTTAAAACAACAGTAGTTTGAGTGTTGTTTTCTCATTCCTTATACTTTTTATTGGTTTAACCAACAGAGTTAAAACAATTCTTCCATGGAGAGATCTCCCAGTGCTACAGCTAAGTTTCATAGCACTCAGTCTGAAAAGGAGAAGCCAAGCCACTAAAAAAATGAAAGGAAAAAATGTTGAAAACAAGCAAGAAAAAAGTCTCTCTCTCTCTCTCTCTCTCTCTCTCTCTCTCTCTCTCTCTCTCTCTCTCTCACACACACATACACACACACACACCTCACACACACATTCTTCTGTGGGATTATTTAAAAATCTCTAGCATAGCTTTATTATTTTAATGCAATGTGAATTCCCAAGGATAAAGCTGTACCAATGTAGTTACTTTGCAAATCAAATAGAAATAATTTGGAAGTGTTTAGGGTTGGACTTATTTCTGGATCCATTCATAATTCTTCTAAAAAAATAACTGTGTAGGGCCGGGCGTTTGGCCTAGTGGTAGAGTGCTTGCCTAGCATGCACGAAGACCCAGGTTCGATTCCTTGGTACCACATACTTAGAAAAAGCCAGAAATGGTGCTAAGGCTCAAGTGGTAGAGCTCTAGCCTTGAGAAAAATCCAAGGACAGTGCTCAGGCCGTGAGCTTAAGCCCAGGACTGGCAAAATAAAATAAAATAAAATAACTGTGTAGTCCTTAGTATCAGGAGGTCCAATGCAAAATAGCAATCTCATTTGTGGGATGGATACACAGATTGTGTGTGAAGTAGACTAAATTTATTTAGAGGAGAAAAATACCATGTATTCAGGTTCCATTAGCCATGCTATTCAGATAATATTGGTATCATCTACTTTTACCATTGACTTGTAGGCTGGCAGTAAGTAACTGACATTAGTAATCTGCAAAATATGTTGCAAGGGAAAACAGAACCCCTCTTTTTAGTTTGGCTTCTCCATTTATTAATGTGGATAATTTTTCTTCATTTCAAATAGCACTTGAATGAAACATATTTTCAACAAAGGTTCAATTGTTTGTAAAAGAAATCTAAGCAAAAAAAAAGGAAATGTTAAAATATACAAGCCTACAAAATGCACCCCAAACTTGCACGTGATCTTATCTCAGGAGGAAATGGCATGAAACAATTTTGATTATCATGTATTGCATAGAAAATGTTTTATTCTGCCTTTTCAACTTTTTTTTTTTAACAGAGAATGTAGTTTAATAGGAGCCTTTGCTTCGGGGACTTGGACTAAAAAAAAAAGGAGGTTAGACTTAAAACTAAAAGTAGAAAAATAAGCAATTCTATTTAGTGATTCTGGATGAAAAAATAAATTATACGAGCTTAAAAACAGAAGCTTGAGCTATCTTCACAAATCCTCAGATTCCAGCCTCCTGGGTAGCTAGGATTACTTATAGGCATGAGCCACTGGACTTGGGTTCAGTCATGCTTTTAAGCTTTAAGTCAAATTCTTTGATAAAAGTAATTGTGTGAAGGGTTTACCCATTCTATTCTTTCATGTGGCACTCTTAATTTTCTAGCAGAATTTTTTCCAGTCACTATTTTTTTTAATTTTAATGTATAGAGGGATTACAGTTATAGTCACCAGATAGAAGGTGCATTACTGCTCACACATTGATACCCCTTCTCATGTTTTTGTCTCCCTACCCCCTTCCCCTCATCCTTTTCTTCCCTTTCCTTTTCTTATTTCAAATAAACAAATAAACATATGTATAATATACCAGGTAACAAAGTCAGATACTGTAAGAATATGAGATTAACCAAAGGCAACAAAGGAGAAGAGAAAAGGCATAGTACATTAAGAACAACAATCACTCATAATTAAGCTCTTGTTTCCATGTCCTGGAGGTCCATTAATCCAGTTGGTATTTTTAAGACTGAAGTTGCTCTAATAGTTGAGTGACAAGCTGAGATTAGCCTCAACTAAATTCATGTCTAAAAGATTTAGCTTGGTGAAGGGGAAGGTCACCTTTATCTAATTGGAAATAAATCTGAGAGTCTCACTGACACTAATCAAAACATTAATAAAAACAAAATTGCCAAAATGTTACCAATGCAAACCACTGATCTTCTGGGATGGATAAAATGACATATATTTGAAGTCTTCAGGAATCCTGTTACAGCTGTGCATGCACCAAGTTTACTGATCCCAGATGCAAAGTTTGAGAATCAACCTAAAACTCAGCTCATATTGTGTTGTGTATAGGAATAAGCCTAAATGCAGGTCTAGTAGGAAGAGAAAGGGGAAACAGGTACTTTACCTTCAGCCAAAATTTCAGTTTAAGCCAGGAGCCGGTGGCTTACACCTGTAATCCTAGCCACTCAGGAATCTGAGATCTGAAGATCACTGTTCAAAGGCAGGTCAGGTAGGAAAGTCTGTGAGACTCTTATCTCCAATAAAGTATCCCAAACCTGAAAGGGGCATTGTGGCTCAAATGGGAGAGTTCTTATCTTGAGCAAAAGAAATTCAGCAATAGCACCCAAAGCTCAAGTCCCAAAGCTGGCAAAAATAAAAAAAGGAAAAATCTGGTTTAGATTCTCAGTACAAAGGACAAGGAATGAGGCTGAATAAAGGTGGGTATGGACAATAATTTACTTTTGAAAAGAAAAAAAAAGTCCAAATTGGGAAGGAGTACCTGTAAACACATACATTTGGCCATGGTAGTTATTTCAGACTTTGGCATGGCTTAGAACAATTTGAAGAAGTGTTCCTTTGGGTGATGTTCTCAGAATGAATTTTTCATCAACCGTTATGAACTATTTGATATAAACAATAAGGCAACTGAGGCAGAATTAGAGTGGGGAAATCAGAAATAACAAGTTAACAGATTGAGTCTTTCCAAGAAACTCATCAAAGATTATAGCCACTCAACTCTCCCCTTTCACTCTAGTTTTCACAGATATAGACCCTAAGTATTCTGTTAAGTTCGTCAGGTACCCAGCCTCTAGGAAAGACTTCTGCGTTCACCTGCTACGCTACAACATTCACACTATGTAGACAAGTCATGGACAATTAAGTTAGAACTCCTACATTCCCTTCATAATTAAGTGGACACCCGACCTCTTCCCAGGAAAACTAGTTTAACCGTATGATTTCACAGATAGGAAGATGTAGTTTTCATTGATAGTGGGAAAGTCAACTTACGTCAAGTATTTGGACTAGATATTATGAATATTTTCTTTTTGTTTTGTTTTCTGATTTCAGTTTAGTATGCTGTTCTGTATTTTAAAAAATGTCTTTACAAGGGAAAAGGTGAATTATTCTGAAAGTTTTCAATCTACTGAGATTACTTCTATCTGGAGGTTAGTAAATAACTTACGTAGTAATTAGTATTTACTGAGTTCCTTCTAAAAACTTACTAATGAAATAAAATAATGAAGAGAAATAATTGGACAAATCGATGTGAACATTTTCCTGTTTAAAATTCCCACATATAAATTAAAATATTTTTTACTTCAACATACAGTATCAAAATTTCTGTGTGAGTAAAGGATGAATTACTCAAATCAAACATTTCTTTAAATTGCAATATGGACAATAATAGGTCTTATAAATGAAGAATTGTAAGTGACAAATAGGAATTAAATAGTAGATTCACTGGATAATCATAAAAGATTGCATTAGCACAACCATTAATTTGAAAAGCTAAAAAATATGAAAGAAATCTCCTTTACCAAAAACCCTCAGCCACAAATTTATTCAGATTCCTTGGAGGAAAATGTGTTAAAATTTATAAAAGCATAACATGTTTCATTTCATTCTATAATTTTTCCCCAGCAAAATAATAGAAATTATGACATTTAGCACCAACTCTTAGGTGCTTATAAAATAAAAATGATGAAACAATTAATAAATAAACAAAAAGCAAATAAATAAATTGGGCCAGGTTTGGTGGCTCATACCTATAATCCTTGCTACTCCAGAGGCTGAGGTCTGATGTTCATGCATCCAAGCCAGCCAGAAAGATAAGTCTGTGAGACTCTTATTTCTAATAAACCAGTAAAAAGCCACAAGTGTAGCTGTGACTCAAGTGATAGAGCCCTAGTCCTTAGTGAAAAAGCTAAGCAAGAGCATGTGACCCTGAATTCAAGCCTGAGAATTGGAACAACAGAACAAAAAATTTAGTCAGTTTGTTTGATAAAGAAGAAAACTAAGTTTCAGAAATAGGAAATGACCTCATGGAGGGGGTGTGGATTTGAATCTATAGGTGTGTTTCCTACTTTAGCATCATTTCCTTGAGGAATGCATTCAGGACAACATGAATGTCCCCAATTTTTCTTGAAAGTGATTGGCCTTGGGCTGATGCTTCCTATGTTGCGATTGGTGTTCGGCAAGACCACAAATCAGAAAAAGCATCAAGTCCATCTCCTTAGCCTATGTGAACTTCTTGCTCTGGCCTGGATCCCTTAGGAGACCCCACCTTGCCTTTTTGTACTTATTTTCCTAACTCAGGATTATAGTCATCTCAACACATTCATTCCCCCACCCCCACACACATAATGCATCTGAGTTTTTCATGCCTTCCTCAAGCCATACAGAGTGCTGACAGTCCCTTTCCTGCAGTGTCTTGATCTTCACGCTGCAAGGCTTTCCTTGCCGGAAGCAGTTCTCCCTCCTCTGGAACTCTAGAATGTTCCTAGTGTATGTAACATGAATTTATTACTTTCATCTTGTAACGTAATTATCTATATTTGGGTCTACTTGACTCAAGATCTGAGGGCAGGATCTATGACTCATGTTAGCGTTTAATGTTGCATAGACTTTGCCTTCTAGAATTAAAAGCTGACATCAAAGTAAGAATGCTAGACTTAGAAAATGAAAGTCTGGGAAATGTAGTTTACCTTGAATTTCAATTTAAGAAGGAACAATTTTATGCATTCTACTTAGATATTTTGCAAATTCAAATATTATATGGAATATACTTCATTCCTGCTAGGTATGGTGATATTTATCTATAATCTTAGAACAGGGGGCTCTTGAACTCGAGGCTAACTGTGCTACACAATGAGAACTTGTCTTGGAAAATAAAGAAAATAGACCAAACAAAATTCAAACCAAAACTTCATTATTTTTCTAAAATTAACTAGGAGTCTATAGTTTATTTTAGCAACCCTCCTAATAGACATATACTGAGTAGTTAAAAATAAATTTAATCATATTGTACTTAAACTCTGACTATGGCATCACTAGCTCTGATTAAAGTAACCTCAACTAGTCACAACTTTTTTTATTGTTGGGGTAACACATAGAGGGGTTACAGTTACATTTGCCAGGTAGTAGGTACATTATTTCTCACACACTGACAACCCTTCTCATGTTTTTGTCCCCATTTTCTTCCCCCTACCCCTCCCAATCATATTGTTTCCCCCCTTCCCTTTCCTATTTCAAATAAACAAATGAACATACATATACCAGGTAACAAAGTCAGATACAGTAACAATATGAGATTAACCAAAGGGAAGAGTACAATTTTTAGATGACTTTGGAAAGAATCATAAGTAGTTAGGTCCAATCTGTTAGTTTTAAGATTAAAAAATAAAAACCATGGAGACATTCTTCAAAATACCCAATTAACTGATTTACTATGCTGATGAAAATGAAAAGTGCTAAGGGCATGAAGTAGATAGATCTATCAAAACTTTAGAAGCTATGGGGATAAAGAAAATTTCGATATATTTTCCCTTGTATATGTATCACTTATTTTGAGACTACTGTTGGTAGCTCTATGAGTCCTTACCTTAATTTGTATGTCTCTCTATACTTTTGTACACACTGTTTCAAATTGTAAGTTCCTAAGAGTCAGTGACAGGTCTTCCTGTTTGGTCACTGATAAATCTTGTTTTTAAAATATAAAGTGATATGTGTATGTGCATGTGTGTATGTGCCAGTCTTAGGGCTTCAACTCAGGGCCTGGGCCTTGATCTTCTTTTGCTCAAAGCCAGTGCTCTACTTCCAGTCTTTTTTTTTTTTCCTTTCTTTTTTTTTTTTTTGGTAGATTATGGCAATAAATCTCACAGACTTTCCTGCTCAGGCTGGGCTCAAACTGAGATCCTCAGAACTTAGTCTCCAGAATAGCTAAGATTACAGGCGTGAGGCAATAGAGCCTGGCTACAATGTGAATTATAAGAAACCCTTGTTTCCAAGATATAGAAACAAGAGCCATATAAGGTATGACTGTTGTTCTTGATGTACTATGTTATTTCTCATCTTACCTTGTTATCTGATATACTGTATATATGTTTATTTGAAATAGAATTGGGAAGGGGGAAAACAAGATGAGGGGAGAGGGTGAGAGAGAGAAATGAGGACAAAAACATGAGAAGGGGTAGCAATGGTTGTTAAGTAATGCACCTTTTATTTGGTGAATATAATGTAACCCTTCTATTAATCACAATAAAATTGTTTTTTTAAAAGAAACCCTTAAAATATATTAACACAGGGCCAGAAGTTTGGCCTAGTTGGTAGAGTGCTTGCCTAGCATGCACAAAGACCCGGGTTCAATTCTTTAGTACCACATACATACAAAAAGCCAGAAGTGATGCTGTGGCTCAAGTGGTAGAGCTCTAGCCTTGAGAAAACCCAGGAACAGTGCTCAGGCTCTAAGTTTAAGCCTCAAGAGTAGCGAAGGAGGAGAAGGAGAAAAAGAAGAAGAAAAAGAAGAAGAGGAGGAGGAGGAGGAGAAGGACACAACAGGAGGCAATAACAACTTCTCAACTCTCTGACTTGAAAGGGAGGAGAGAGATGGAGAGCCATTTTTCACAGCAGTGAGCACAGTTCAAAAGGCTCATTGGAGCAGATGAGCCTTGAAATAGGCCGGTTGGAGGAGAAGCCATGACAGGGTAGGAAGAGGTGTGGGGAAGAGGGAGGCTGAAGAAATGGGAGGAGCAATTCTTTATAGAGATCATAAAAAACACATTGGAGAGGAGCCAGTAGCGTGGCCTAGTGGTAGAGTGGTCGCCTAACATGCATGAAGCCCTGGCTTCAATTCCTTGGCACCACATACTCAGAAAAAGCCTGAAGTGGCACTGTGTCTCAAGTGGCAGAGCTCTAGCCTTGAGCAAAAGGTGTCCAAGGGCAGTGCCCAGACCCTGAGTATAAGCCCCAGGACAGTATATATTAACACAAACAGGGAAGAACCAGGCAAAACAGCCATGGTCACATTTTGATTTTCCTCACTTCTGGCAGGGCTTCTCTCCCTCATCTCCCTGAGACTTCCAAAGGATGCCCAGCGAGTCTTTCCTGCCTGCCAGTCACCTCTCCGCACTTCTTCCTTTCCTCAGGAATCTCCTGCCCTGCTCTTACCTACCTACAAGGTACAAAAACAACCTTACAAACTTATTGAGCAAAATTATTATAGCCTTACATTTTTTTTTATAGTTTTACTATGATCCTCTATCAAGACTCTTAAAAGTCATACTTTGTGCAAAGTTTCTAATGAGTTCCTCAGTTTGGTTGCCTCTTGTGGGGGCCATCACTCTTCCATCAACCCTGGAAGATGAAAAAGACATAATACTGAGTAATTTTACATGTTCATATGGCCAACAAGTAATGTCTGCCTACTAAGAGGAAGTTAATGCATTTTTGCTAAAAAGGAAACACACAGTATGTTATTTTTTTTACTTTTTTCATATCTTTTTTAATAGAAGGGTTACATTATATTCACCAGATAGAAGGTGCATTACTTCACAAACAGTGCTTTAATTTTAAATAGGGAATTCCTACATCTTTAACAGCTAGTTTGATGACTATAAATAGAAGAGTAAACACTAAGAATGATCCATTTAAAAAATTTTTAGATTAGTATTCTACTACTATTCTACTCTAACCATCTTTTCTAAGAAGTGTTTACAGTAAAGAGTATTATCAACTTATTTCTTCAAATAATAGTGACTAAACAATGCCATCATAAATATCCCATTCCATTCCTTCAGTGATATCTTAAGATTCTTTTACTTACAGAGGGTGAAAAGTACAACCTGACACCCTCTTCCACTCCTCCCCTCCTTCTTAGGCCTATTTTCTGAAAAGTTTGGAGCAGAAAAGAAGGGGCAAGAAGAACAGAGAGAAAAGGCAGGGAGATCAGAGTGACTTAAGAAGCCATCTGCATACTAGACCGAGGTACATGTCATTTCTGAACTCTTCCTGGTTTGGAATGGCTCTGTTCTTTCCTGATGGAAAGAACATCCTTGGAGATGTAGTGATCTCTATGCTTCTTGGAGAGGGGTTCAATTGTTCTATAATTTGTCTCCCACCAGTCCTGTTGCAGTATTTTTTTTTTCTAGTAAAGCTCTTTCTTATAGCCCCATGGTTCTGCAGAATGTTCTAGAGATCCTGCACTTCATGGTGAACATGGAGCCTTGAAGATGATTCATTCTGTTATATGCATTTTGTTGTTTTGCTCAGGTTTTACTACATATATTTAAGGTATATACCAAGATGTCCAAGTATCTTTTACTTTTGTTCCTTAAATTCCTCCAGTAGTCAAGGAAGCCATGCTATAAAACTGTGGCACTGCCTGTGTGTGTGTGTGGGGGGGGGGAACGGGGTGTGATTGGGTGGAAGAGGATGTCCTAGTGCTGGTACGTGACCATCTTCAGTGCAGTATGGACTTACAACCCAAGGCACTAAATGCTGGCTATACATTTTAACTAACATGACTGTTAGCGAAGGATGTGATAGGAATTAATAGGGGTTGGAACACTTCTTTGAATTGTGGTGAAAACTATGACTGTGGTTTGAATTTTGTCTTTGTGCATTGCCTTATGACTCAGACTGCCATGTAAGTAAGTGCGTTAGGATAATTCTTAGTGTCTGTTGAATTAAATCTTAGTTTTCTATGAGAGACCCAAAGTGTCACCAATTCAATTAACTTTGTTTGTTCTTTCTGAAACTATCCAGGCAGTGTTTTAAAAGAGCTTATTTCCAAGAAAAATAAAGTTAATCAATATTTCAACATGTTATTAAGTAATTCATACTCAATTAAAAGGGAAGATACAGTACCTCTACCCATATTTGTTCTGAAGGTGCTGGCACACTTGGTCTGGCTTCAACTCTTGGCTTTTTATAAACATTTTTCCTGCGATAGCTTGTGGCTTATCTCATGTTTTGAACAATGTTTTATGTATTGAACTGTGACCTCTAAAGATATATATTGACATCTTAACTCTCCAAACTTCGAAAGGTATTAATACCTGAAAATGGGGTCTTTATAAAGGTAATCAAGTTAAAATGAGGTTATCAGGCTGGGCCTTAATCCTGTATGATTGATGTCCTTGTAAAGAGAGAAAATTTGCCACAAAGGAAAAATGCGGCATGAAAGACGAAGACAGTGACTGGAGTGATATAGCTACAAATCAAGGACATCAAAGATTGCCAGCAACCTACCAGAAGGAAGCTCAGGGAGAGGCAGGGAACAGACTGACCTCACAGTCCTCAGAACTCAACCCTACTGATAACCTCATCTTTAACTTGAGACCATGAATTTCTATTAAGTGGTCTGGCATGTAGTACTTGCTGTAGCATTCCTAATAATCTAAAGTCACATCCTATCTCCAAATTCACCTATAGAGAGAACTCACATCACACTTTTGAGCAACTCCAGGAATGATATAGTTCTCTCATGATCAGTTCTCTACTGTGTCTCCTCCACCGCGCCCCCTATCCCATTCCATTCCTTTATTTCTCCTGCTGACCTGTGTCAAACTGTGTGATGAGAACCAAGCTCAAATTCTTGAGCTCCATCGCTAGCATAAGTGAATTAGGATCTCATTAAAATTAGGAAGTTTAAACCAGGACTTTAAGGCAGCTCTCTAGATGACCCAGATATAGATGGTCCATGGAGACCCACAGCTATTCTAGCAGGCTATTAAAATCTTTGTTGGGATCTCAATTCTGCCCAGAATGAGTCATCCTTTCCTTGGGAATGTGTTTTTTTTCCCCTCTATTTCCTGTGATTTCTCTTTATTTCATTCTCTCTTCCCTTTGCTGAGCCAAAGAGGTGGCATTGTCCAGTGAAGATGAATTTTAGCAAATATTTTTTTCTCTTCTCTGAAATGAAGTAGCTTTCTCCTAAATAAAACCTAGGAGTCTATATTGGTAAAGAGACAAACTGCTGGAGAACTTAATATCATCTTTTGCCTTCATTTGTTTAAAAAAAAAAGCAGAATGCCAACTCTATTTCTTTGTTTCCCCTTGACACCGAAAGGACTTGCTTGACTTAATAAACCAATACCTACATGTTTTCTAGTGCAGTGATCTTGTACTACTATTATTCCATTATGTTATATAGCCTCACTGATCATATAGCACAGATTTATGACTAGGAAAGCATAACTAATAACTGACAAGTACTAGTACTAACTGGTACTAACTGGCATCAGCAGGCCAGTGATACTCTTAACTCCTGGATTATCTTAACTAGTAGAGGTCAAGACTGTCTGAAATAAAAGTACTGCAAGGAGCCCTGCCCAGCAACACCATGTTTGACCTTGGATTGCCGCCTCTTCTTATCATTATGGCCAATGAGGAGTTTCAAATATCTGATGCAATCCTTTAAATTTTTGTCTTGAAAGGATTCCCCTTACTTCAGCCTCTTTGAAAATGTCCATGGTTTACTACTGCATGCATATACTCATATTGCAATGATCTGCTATTTCTTTTACATATATTTTATTGTAATTAATAGAGAGGTTAGTTATATTCATCAGATAGAAGGTGCATTACTTTGCACACATTGGTACCCCTTCTCGTGTTTTGGTCCCCATTTCTTTCCCCCTACTCTGATCTGCTATTTCTAAATAAATATTCAGTATGCTTTGGAGAGTCTCTCTGTTAGGCTTTATTTTAGACTGATAGGTCAGTTGCACTCTGGATCTCATCAGTATGATATAGAAGTTCAAGATGAGGCATTGCATTTGAGAAGCTAAGGACAAAATCTAAGTTTTTTAAAAGTGTTTTTTGGCTCTCTTAATTTTTTCTTTTTCCCAGTGCTAAGAACAAACTCAAGGCCTCATGCTAGGTAAGCACTCAGCCGTAGGCTACATCCGCTGCCTATTTTTTTTTTCTTCTTTGCCAGTCCTGGGGCTTGAACTTAAGGCCTGGGCACTGTCCTTGGGTTTTCTCAAGGCTAGAGCTCTACCACTTGTGCCACAGCACCATTTCCAGCTTGTTTTTTCTATGTATGTGGTACCAAGGAATTGAACCTGGGTCTTCATGCATGCTAGGCAAATACTCTACCATTAGGCTAAACTCCGGGCCCCAACTTGCCTATTTTCATCCTCATAAAATAATGGCAACAGAAATACTTCATGCAGTTGTGAGAACTAGATGAAGTCACACAAGGAGAGAGCCAGACAGTTATCTACCTGGTATGCAAGCATATATATATTGAGCTAACATTGCTATTATTCAAGAACAATATGCAAAAGTGATTCAAATTCAAACTGTCTTAATGGATTAGCTTAGAACAATATTCTTACATTAATCTTATATTTGTAGGTCTTTATTATTATTATAAATACCATTCATATAATTTATCAAGTTGAACCTAATCAACAACAATGAAAAACTGACATGTGATTTTGTTTTCCAAGACTTTAAGGATAAAATTATATATTACTTGGTATGCATACAGGAATGTACAAACTTACATGTAATCTACTTGAAAGAAAAGAGGATTATGTACTATGAGATGCTGAAAACTCAGAAGTAGTTTTCTTCTAAGGTTATATTAAATAAAATCCATAGTTTCAGTCTAGATAAAGTATTATCACTGAAGAGTCATGTAATATGTAATTCCTTAGGCAAAAATCATACTTTGACAAAATAAACATAAAGTAATGGCTACTTGAAAAGGGTGGGGTGAAGTCAAGCGGACAGGGAGAGATGAATAAAGAAATGGGAGAGAATGCAGTAAAAAATCCAATATATATCCTCCAGAATTTAAGAAAAGTCAGGTGGGTTTAAGAAGGGGTGGGTTGGCTTTGTTGAAAGGGTGACACTGATCAAGATCATAAACTACTGTGTGGAACACTAACTCCTTTGTATAACTACTTAAAGATAACGTTAATTTTTTTACAATAAAAGAGTCATGTCACAGAAATGGAGAGACCAAGTCACTAATGCAGCAGTGGTACTCACTAGACACTTGCTGAAAATGAACTCTACGACTGCGGGTGAGGATGGTTGGAGATAGCAAAGGAAAGGAGTAACTGTTTAAAAAGAAACGTACTCCTCATCTGACTTATGTAACTGTAGGTCCCTTCGTACAACACCTTTATTTCTTTTTCATATAACTTTTACTATAATTAATAGAAGGGTTACATTATATTCACCAGATAGAAGGTATGTTACCTCACAAACATTGATACCTTTTCTCATGTTTTGGTCCCCATTTCCCTCCCCTCAATCCCACCCCTCATCTTGTTTCCCCCCGCTTCCCTATCCTATTTCAAATTGTACATCACCTTTATAACAATACAAATGTTAAATTAAGAAAAGTTTTAAAGAATCATGTGATGACACCAGAACTATGACTATACAGCTTATCTCTAAACTGTTTGATGTGTGTTGTTATTACTGGTCTCATAACTTCCCCTTCTGCTATAGTGTGAATGTCTTTCCCTGAAATTCACGTGAGAGTCATGGAAGATGACAACTGGAAGATGACAAGAGTGGTGAGGGTGAGGTCTTCCTGAATAGGATCAATGGGAATGTATTCACCCCTTTTGCATGTGAGAACACAGCTATACCCAGAGAGTGTCCTGAAGTAGGCACAGAATCTCCCTGAAGTTTGGTCTTGGCTGCCCCAGTCTCTGACACTGTATCCAACAAATCTTATTGTTTTAAAGCTACGAAACTTTTACTTCAATAAAACAGCCCAGACAGGCCACCCTCTGTAAAAATCACATTATCAAACAGTTAATGTTTTCATCTGAATGCCTCATTGATGTCTTTAAAATAACTGGAAATACTACCAGAATTTCTGACAATATTTCATATCTAAACTTGAAATGTGAATTTTTTAATAAAAATGTCATACTGAGCAGATTTTTTTTAACAGTTTCCAACTGGGTTGGCTGATGATTCTCAGGGGACCTACACTAACCATATACGTTTGGAAGCTGAGGAAAGGGTGCCAGAGAGGACTACATGCCAATACTTTTGCTTCTCTGGATTTGTTTTAGAGGAAATAACAATTTACCAAATGATAGGTATTTCAGTTTCAAGCTAAAGAGGCCTGATGAAAGATACTGCTTCAGGTATTACAAATGTAAATTCTCAATTCTCAACCCACTAGTAAAGCTGTGCGCACAGCTGAGACGTGCATCAGTTAGCAGTTGTGCAACGATTAAAGGTAATAAAGCAGCTACCTTGAATTCAATGCTATTTTCTCAAGTCTGAACTCTTCTATAAACATGTACTTCAAAGCCAATGAATTTAGATTCTAATATTTTTTTCATCCAGAACATTGTGTACAATGTTTGTGATTCTGTAAAAAAAGGAAAGCACTTCAGCATGTAAAGGGTAAAATTAATACAACAGCGCCACCCAGTGAGGATGCTGAACATGACAAAAATGGTACTAGAATTTTCCATGTTCTTTAAATTTTGGTGTTTTCAAGATAGCTATATATTTACATGAAGCTATATGTAAATATATTAAACTATATCCAAATATTTACAAAAAACTATATACAAGTTCAAAATATATAAACTATAATTGTATATATCAAACATATTTAATTATCCAGTTAGATGTACAAACCACTTGAGCTACACACAGTTCTACTTACAGCTTTTTGGTGGCAAACTGGAGATAATAGTCTCACAAACTTTTCTGACTAGGCTGGCTTCAAACTGTGATCTTCATATCTCAACCTCCTAAATAGCTGCAGTTACACACAGGAGCCACTGGCATGAGCCAGCTTTCATAAGATTCTATTTATTCTTCATAATACAGCAAAGATCTTCTGTCTGCCACCTATGAGTTTTCATAGCTTCATGATTTTCAAGAAGCAGTGAATATTACCTATGATGGACACGAGTGAGCTGAGAGACAGCCTCGAGGATGCCACCACATAATTTATAATTCAACATGTAAGGCTATGGTAAAAAGCTAGTATGACTGCAGACTCATTATAACATCCTGTTCTATATTAAGTTGAAATACTGTTGTAGTTTTAAGTTTGTACAAATCAAATGAAACACTTTTCCGTCTATATTATTTATAATAGGAAATATAACCATAATGAGAAGGAATAAAAAAGCAAAGTAAATACAGTAACAAGGAAATATGTCTGAGGTTACTAGTTTCACTCAGGACTTGGGGTAAGCTGTGGACACATAACAGGTTAGTCCTGTTTTTTTACTAAAACTTGTTTATAAAACGCCACCCTTGATTTCTCCCAGTTGTAAGTTTTGCCCATTTTCTAAATTCTGAGATTTATTTCAGACCACACTAGTCAATGTTCCATTCCTATAATGACTCTATAATTGACTTTCCTCCTTCTTGTCTTGCCACACTTCAATTCCTTTTTCTTAGAGCACCCCGATTCATCTCTAAAATGGAAATCTTAGGAAGTTCTCAGATTTTAAAATTTTTTTAGCAATTTTATTATACAAAATTTATTATAAAGATTTCATTATAAAGGTGATGCACAGAGGGGTTACAGTTATATAAGTTAGGTAAAGTGTATATTTCTTTTTGGACAATGTTACCCCTTGCCTCACTCTCTCCCAGTGTTGTTATTCTTAAGCAGCAGCCCAAAGTCCTTAACATGTCTAGAAATGCTCTCCATGACTTGGCTGTTTACTCAAGTTCTGTGTGAAATTTGGTATTCAGTTTAGGTTTCACCAATACCTAGGCCATGGCTCTTCACTCTTTAGACCTGCCAGTCCCTAGATATTCTCAAACACAGAGCCAATTGGACTGAACTGCTGCTGTTTCTACTTTTTATTCATTTGTTGTTTGTGAGACTTGAATTTGGCGTGGGCACTCTCCCTGAGCCTATTTGTGCTCAAGGCTTGCGCTCTACCACTTGGGCCACAGCCACTTCCACTTTTTGAGTGGTTGACTGGAGATAAGAATCTCACGGACTTCATATTGGGATCCTCAGATCTCAGCCTCCTGAGAATCTAGAATTACAGACATCAGACACAGGCACCCAGATGCTTCTACTTTTCAAACTACTTTTTCTTTCCTATGGGAATGTAAATTCCATAAGGGAGTTACTAGGTTGGTGAGCCCTACATTTGCTTGATTCCTATCAGATTTCTACAAGTTAGCTCATTATCTGGCCAAGAAAAAAAAAAAAAACAGGACTCAGTAAATATTTTTTGAATAAATGAATGATGGGGACAAGATTGGAAACAACCAACACAAACAAGATCCAGGAATCCCTACAGTATCAGGCTGTGCAAGTTGCACTTTAATTTGGAGATAATAAGTTCAGGATGTTTGCGTGTGTGCCCAGGGAAATTTAGGCAGGGAAGTGAGGTGGTCTGATTTTCATGTGATACTGAACATACTAGCTGTGACATGTAAGAGGGATTTGGCAGTAGACTTGGAAGTGGTAATATTGGAGACAAGAAGATAAAATTAGTAGTAGAAATGAGAGCAAAGGATGAATTAGAATATGAGGGCTTATAGGTTCTTCCTTCTATTCAGAAACAAAATAAACCTTGAGAGAAACCAAGAGTGGCAGTAGCTTCATATTCACTGTTAAGCAGGTTAAATTAATGAGTGGATACTGAGTTATAAGGCAAATCCAGAATGAGAAACATTAATAGACCTGGTGGAAAACTAACATTTATCATCTGAGACAGACATATAAAAGTGTAATAGCCCCCATTTGGGGGGGGGGCGAGCCCCCAGCAATCGAGCCACCAGCACCCAGTGAACCAAGCTAGGAGTCGGTTTAATAGCAGTATAGAGGCCACGCTCCACCTCGGGTTGATAGAGAGCAGCCCTACCCTTCAGTGGGGCTGAGCTTTTATAGGTAAACACCGCACGCAGGTGGTTGTCACCATATGATGTCACCTTACCATGCCCATAGTCAATAACCACAAGGATGAAGCCACAGGCAGGTGGTCTTAACCACTCCCAGGTGGTCAAGCAAGTTAAGCACTTTTTACAAAAACAAAACCAATTTGGCAGCTAAGCCTGCCAGGTTATTACAAAAGACAGAAAATAAACGTCAGTGAAGGGAGTACAGGAAGTTTGTGCTACATCATGGCTTTAATTTTCTCATCTAAGCAGGTATAAGATACGGGAGTGTCTGTGGCTCCTAAAAATTCTCTAGCCAAATACGTGGATGATTGATAGTAAGCATTGAATACAGCCTGGTTTTTATAATGACTTAATCTAGTCATATCGCATTTGATAGAGTATCAACTTTTGACCCTTATTGATCAACAAACAAATTGGAAATAACTATTTAGATCCTCTGTTACTTAAAAGAAACTTGTTTACTAGCTACCACAGGAATACCACCTGTATAGAAAGATAATGTCCCAGCTGTAGCCTGTCATGATCTCACTGCATAGCTCTGTCTCGTCACTCAATAGTTCATCCATTACAAGTCTGTCATCATCCTTTAAGGAGAAATCTACAAAGGGAACATAAATGACAATTAGAAAGGAAACAAGCATGGCAAATTGCAGATATATAGGAACATCTATTAAGTACTTGAAAAATACCTTTTAGATACTCTGATTATCTTCTAATATAGAGAAGAGTCGAAGATGAAAGGGGATTGGGGAAGGTGCTAGTTTGTGAGAAGGTACTAAAAGTAGTGCAGGGAAATCAACTAATGATTATTAAGAATCAGAAAGAGAGTTGAAGCTGGGAAGTAAGAATATGCTGTGTGTCACTTTGTTATTTTCTTCAGAGCACCAAGTTAGCGACTGATAGGATAGATTAAGGTCAAGGCTTCACAGGTACCTTAGAAACAAGAGAGTTTGGATCCTAACACATGATAAAGTCTAGACTACGAAGGATAAACATGAAGCTGAAACCACAGTTTCAATTTTAATCAAATCATCCTCAGTCTCTGAGATAAAGAGCATAAAATGAAAATCTAGTACTCTGAGTAGTTTTCATGTATATAATAGTAATTTTGTGACAGTAACACAGCTTAACCTGGCAGGCTTAGCTGCCAAACTGTTTTTGTTTTTGCAGAAATGCTTAACTTGCTTGACCACCTGTGAGTGGTTAGGATCGTCTGCATGTGGTTTCATTCTTGTGGTTATTGACTATGGGCATGGTAAGGTGACAACATGAAGTGACTACCACCTGTGTGTGGTGTTTACCTTTAAAAGCTCAGCCCCCACTGAAGGGGAGGGCTGCTCTCTATCAGCCCGAAGGCTGCTATTAAACCGACGCCTAGCTTGGTTCACTAAGAGCTGTTGACTCTACTACTGGGGTGTTCAGGTCCTCCCAAAATGACTGGGATATTATGAACTCTTATGTGTGCCAAGTTATGGATACTCATCTAGTGAATGATGATATAAGTGAATTTGAATAATCTTAAGAGTGTTGAACTCTATGCATTATAAGAATTTATAGTTTTTCCTTGGTGGGGGTTTCCTTGTAACCCTATTTCCACAGATACCAAAGCTTTACTGTAAATGGACACAGAAAGGGTAAACCCCTAAACTACTAAACATGAAATGTTTGTTTGGGTGTGTCTCACACTCTTGGCTTTTTCCCTTATGAATGGCACTCTGTCATTCAATCCATTCCTGCCATCCAGCTTTTTTTTTTTTTTTTTTTTTTTTGCTAATTAATTGGAGATTATCTCACAGACTTTTCTGTTTGGTCTAGGTTCAAACCTTGAACATCAGATCTCAGCATTCTGAGGAGCTAGGATTACAAATGTGTGAGCTACCAGCACCTGGTTGGCAAGTAATTTTATGTACATCTTGAACAGTCATCTGTATCCATAAGTATATTCCTTCAATCCACACAACTAAGCACAGAATCTGCATCTATTTTCAACATAAGCTTTCCAGCCACACTGCAACTTCTTCAGTCTAGACCCTCATGTGACATACAATACTTCTGAGATAACGCTTTATGCTTTGTGGCCTGATCCAAGTCCTGTTGTCTTCTCTGGTGGTCCAAATCTTTTTTTTTTTTCCCCAGTCCTGAGGCTTGAACTCAGGGTCTGAGCACTGTCCTTGGGCTTTCTAAAGGCTACAGCCACCATAGCATCACTTCTGCCTTTTTCTATGTATGTGGTACTGAGGAAAAGAACCTGTGTCTTTGTGCATGCTAGGCAAACACTTTACCACTAGGTCAAACTCCTGACCCTCCAGATCTTAATAAAACGAGGGACATCATGTTTTCCCCGGGAAGGCTCTGAAGTCTCTAGTGTTTCCACACTTGCCTAAAGACTGGAGATCGATCGATCTATCTATCTATCTATCTATCTATCTATCTATCTATAGATGGATATATATACATCTCTCTATATATCTATATATCTGGGCCCCTCTAAAAAAAATCAAAACACAAAAGCAAACACATAAAACAATCCAACCCACTCTGGAGATGTGCATGTCTGAGGATCACCAGTTCATTAGGGGTAAAGTACCGGATTGCCTGGTACTCCATTCATCCAGAGGAAAGAGGGAAGCTACGATCCGGGACTTGGGTTCATTCCGGATAATTCCACCTAGTGTGTAACTTGGAGCGAGTCGCTTATCCCCGAGCCTTCCCTGAATGCAAAAGTGAGGAACTGACAGATGACTAGTCGGTCGGGTGCCGCTCCCCTCGCTCCTCTGCCCCCGCCCCACAGTACCTAACAGTTCATGTACTCCCAGGGCCGGTATCTGTACCCGGGCTACACTCCCAGGGCCATCACCTCCCTGACTGGGCGCCCTCTCTGGAGAGCCGCCTTTTGAGGGTCGGGTCCAGGGTCTAGTGTGTGTGGGTCCCGGTGCCAAGTGTCCAGAACCCTGGACGAGCTGAGGCCTCTCAGTAACCAGCGGGTCTCCCCATCGAGGCTAATGTCGACCCTGTAATCACACTGGGACTCTGTGACTTACCTTGGTTTCACTCATTCCCCTCCGCCCTTTCCCCTGACGACGTGGAGACTGGCCTGGACTGGGAACTGCCGTGGGCTCTTCCAGGGGAAGACGTGGTGGGAAAGTCACTGGCACCCGCCTTGAGCTCCACCCCCCTGAGGCAGCGGAGCGCCGGCTTCCGGTGGAAGCAAAGTTCCGACCGGATGCCAAGCCCGTCAACCAATGGTTCCGCTCGGTCTGGAGCCCGCGTTCCCGTTCTCAATTCCTGCAGTATTTTGAGCCCGGCCGGTACCCGGCGCGCCCGGAAGTGGGTGCGGCGGAAAAGGGGCGGGACCTCCAGTAAGAAGCGGCAAATTTGAAAAGGGAAACGGTCCGTGGCTGTGGGCAGACGTGGAGCTGGTCTGTAGCCGTCGCGTCTGGGACTCGCCTGCCTCTCTGGGCGGCTGGGACTGTAGGTGAGCGCTAGCCGGCACGGGAAGGTCGGGAGGGAGACTGAAGAGACACGTTGGCCTGAGTGTTTTCCTGAGTTGCACGGCTGGGAGGGAGGCTGGGACAACCAAGGCCTGCGAGGTGGGAGTTGCTGTTTAGCTCCTGCACAGACCTTTGCCCGCCTTCGAAAAAGCTGATTGGTGGCGTCTAGTGTTTTGTAAACCCTGGGAAGGGAACCTCAACCGGCAAGCCGGTTTAAGCTCGTACCATTTTCGTACTTGTATTTTTAATTTTTTTAAAGAATTATCGTGAAGTAGTTATACAGAGGAGATGCCGTTTAATACAGTAGCTTATGAATCCAATGCATCTTGATCCGTGTCATCCTCTTCACTATGGTCACGGCCCTGCAACCCACCCCTTCCCTTACTTTTCTTAATTTTTGTAGGCTACAGCATGAGTTCTTGACTGCATTCTCCCCCTTACTCCCCTTCATTCCTCTCCCGCTCTCCTCTTGCCTTTCCTCGCCCTCCCCCGCACCCCTGCCAGTACTCATTTCGTGCTACATATTTTGTGAGACTTTGTCTTTCTCAGAACTGAACCCATGTATTTGAAAAGGTGGTGACAGTGGCGCCTGCATAAGCTGCAGATCTTTTTGTAAATCTTCATCGCCCAGAAATCTCATAACCAAACTCAGAACCACCAGTCAAAAGGTGACAGCGTCCAAAAGTTAAAGGGAGAAATTAACCCGTGTAGGTACTCCATAACTTTCCTTTGTTTTACTGTGAGTGTCTCCTTCCCTTCTCCCTTTTCACGTGAAGACTTGTAAAAGTCTCTACCACTTGAGCCACAGCTCCTTTTCCATCTTTTTGAGTGTTTAATTGGAATGAAGAGGCTCACAGATTTTCCAGCCCTGGTTAGCTTTGAGCTGTGATCCTCAAATCTCAGCCTCCTCAGTAGCTACTGCCACCTGGCATGAGCCACTTATGGTAGTTTATGAAGTAACCTGGCCACTAAAGATTAAAAAGGAAAAAAAAATGCACCTAAATATAGACATCATATACATACAACGGTATAAGTAACTTTTCAAGAGGACTTAGAAAGAAACAATTCTTGGGCTAGTTGTAGCCTAGGCAGCTGTGTAGCCTACAGCAGCAGAGTCCATGCTTTACTGGATTAATATTCTGCCCTACACCTACTGTACCAGGAATATTTAATTCAATTTGGGTATTTCAAAGGCCTAAAGATAAATGTTTAGTGAATAGCAAGTAGGAAGCTGTAATACTGTGAAATATGCGTTTAGTCTTTGGGGCTCCTGGTGTAGAGCTCTTAAAATCCTTGAACTCTTACTATCAGTATCCTTTTTTTTTTTTTTTTTTTTTTTTTTTTTTGCCAATCCTGGACTTGAGCTCAGGGCCTGAGCACTGTCCTTGGACTTTCTCAAGGTTAGAGCTCTACCACTTGAGCCTCAGTACCACTTCCAGCTTTTTTCTATGTATGTGGTACCGAGCAATCGAACCTAGGTCTTCGTGCATGCTAGGCAAACACTCTACCACTAGGCCAAACTTTTGGCCCTATCAGTATCTTTTTATATGTTAATAGTTGACTGATACTGGCAGCCTCTTGATAGCTTTAGGGATGTGGAATTCTCATCTGAATGACTAGGGAGCTTAGAACATTGAGTCCTGTCCCCCACTTTTGGGGAGAGTAGAGATTGAATGTTAAGCTAGTTATTAATGGCTAATGCAATTGTGTCTATTTAATGAAACATCCATAAAAGCCTCAGAAAATTGTTTTGAAGGAGGTTCCTGGCAGTAACATATCTCTTCCTCTTTCATACCGTACTTGCTTCATCTGCTGTCCATTTGTTGTAATTTTTTTTATATAAAACAAGGGGGGAAAAGGTCAATGTAACATCAGTGTGACATATTTCCCTTAGTGATGTGAGCTGCAGCACATTAAATCCAGGATGGAATAGTAAAGACTTTTATATTTAGTAAGTTGGTCAGAAGCATAGGTAAAATTATCCAGGGCTTACACTTGGCCGGTCAAAGACTGAACAGTCATGACAACTGAACCTTCAATCTATGGTATTTGACACTATCTCTAGGTAGTTACAGTATCAGGAAACCTGACTGGCATCCACTGGGTCAGTGTATTACTAGCTTAGTGTATGGGGCAATTATTCCATTTAGTCACAAATCTTCAGTGTTGGATATTACTGGTGTAGAGTAGGAAAGGGTTTGTTGTTTTTGCTTCTTAACTTTTACAAATGGTAATTCATGTCATCTAAGACATAATAACCATATGAAAAGAAACTGATCTTGAGAAAGAGGGCTCAGCAAAACTAATGTCAGATTTTTGAAACTGTTGTCACACAAAGAGATGAGCATATTCTATGTAGTAAGAATTGGAACAAGTAGGTGAAAGTTAAAACATAAATATTTCTATGTACCAAGAAAGAGTTATGTAATTATTTGAGCCACACTAAAATAAAATGTTGGCTTGAAAGTTTGTGAATCTGTCCTGTTTTCAAAGCTTCAAACAGAACCAGAAACTTATTGGACACCATTTATTCACAATGGTACCCTTTATGTAGGAGGGGCTAGATAAGTTGCCAAAGCTTTTTAACTTTAATAGTTTAAGAACTATTAGAAACCTAGTGAAATAGATTTCCAAAACTGTGAGCCGTTTGCTTTGAAGAATTGAACACTCACTTTGGGTCATACTGCTTCACTGGGAAGTTGGGAGGAATGTCATTAAGAAATTAACAGTATGGGTCAGTGAGTGGCTGAAGCACTATCTGCTGTTCCTCTTAATGCCAATATTGCTACTTGGCATATGTAGAGATGAAAAGAGAGTGAAAGGGTCTTACTGGACTCCCAAAATGTTATGTTCTCATTCTATAAGTGTAATCCCAATACCTTGTAAAAATATTAAAATGTAAATGCAAGCTCTAGGACAGGGTTTTCTACACTGAGCCTTATTGATGTTTTGGAATGGATAATTATTGGTAGTGAGAAACCTCACTCTACATTGTAGGCTAGTTCGTGGCATATCAGGTCTCTATCTACTTGCTTCCAGCAGCAGCCTTAGGCTTGAACTGACAACTAAACATGGACAGATGTGCTCTTAGCAGAGTTGAGGTTAGAGACTTTTGAGAACTCTTGCTTTAGGGGAACGGAAGAAAGAATAACTTTCCGAACCTACTAGGGCTAGTGGATTCCTTCTGCTTTCATTTTATTTAAAATTGTTATTTCAGTGATGAGTATTTTTGCCAATTACATTATTTTTTCTCCTTCTTCTAGCTTGGTTGGCTCTTAACCTTATTAGCCATTTTACCAAGTATATATCAAGTAGGATGTCAAATCAGAATACAGTATTATCTGTCTTGTGTGAGTATTGTTTGTATATAGCTCTTGTTTGCGGTATTGCTTTCTTCATTGCTTTGAGGATTAATTTTCAGGATTGACCTTGTTAAACCCTTGGCTCCCAAATGCAAAAATATCAACAAAAATCTTCCTTCCCATATCGAAAAAAAAAAAGAAGTTTAGGAAAAGTAGCAGAAAATGACTGTGTACTTTGAGATAAAAATGACTTTATAGTAGATATCTTTGTGTGGATATACATATGTAAAATTTATCTTTATCATTCTAAGATAGCAGTTCTGTGAATTATCCTATCTTGTTCATTTTGTTTCTACGTCCTCATTGTCTGTTATTCTGATCTGTGTTTTCTTTTCTTCTTTCCTAAGCAGAGGATTCCCAAGATGGAAACTTTGTCTTTCCCCAGATATAATGCAGCTGAGCTTGTGATACATATTCGCAGTAAATTGTTAACCGGAGCTGATGGGAAAAACCTCTCTAAGAATGACCTTTATCCAAATCCAAAGGTAAGGTGTGGTTGTGTCTGAGTGTATATCTTGGTATTTGAAAACAAAGTAAACTACAAGGTTTAGAGAGTGACAAGAAGGATATATGCATGTCCTCCTATTTGAAAGAGGCCAGTCATGTTTAATTTACAGAATAATCTCTCACCGAGGGTAATTTAAAAATAACATTAAGTTTATATGTGGGGCAGTGTTTACATTCCCATTAGGAATTCAATTCTTTTATACAGTGGGTTTAAAAAAAAATAGCCTTAAACCATAGCTATATTAAAGTATATTAAAGTTTTTTTTATTATTATTGGCGTGTTGGTGTGAGAGTATCATTTATTGGTAAGGCTTCATGGAAGTTATTCCAAGTGGTTCCCAACTATTAAAAAAAAAATGCTTAGAAACAATCCTCTTTGGAAGCTTACAGATTAATTTTCTTGCATTATGCCCCAGGAGGGAATTGACTTGTTTTGACAGGCATTATTCTTTTATGTTTAGTTATTAAATATAAAAAAAGAAGTTATTTATATGTCACAGGAAATCCCAGAGTCTCCTTCCAGTTTCTTGCATAGATCTTGAGGTGATAATGCAGTAACCCTGGTTTTATGATGCAGAGCATAAACCTCTTTTGTCTTGATGTCTTTAATTCTTTGAAATGGAAGGAATAATCTCAGACTGAATGATAGGCCTATACACTGAATAAATTCCACTTTATGAAAATGTTAGCAGATTTTTACTGTATTTCTCACTCCACTGTGCACCCAGTGCACTTGTATATGGATTTAGAACCAGTTCACAGGCAATGAAGTTAGAAGGCTTTAAATTTATACTGTTTGCCTCAAATAGTCTTTAAACATTAAATCTAGGAAAACTGTAATACATAGGTAGCAGACAGGGTTAGCTGGATTTTCTTTAAAAAAAAAAATCCTCATTATACCAATATTTGTGTCACATACCTGACAGTTGAAAGATTTAGCCCACTTCTTGCCTGCCTAGATTTGGATGTACTTAGCCCTTAGACAACTAACAGCTGTGTGCCACATCGTTTCATTTTTAATGAAATGGTGCTGAGAGTTGAAACTCAGAGATTGGCCCCTATTCTTTGCTGTTTTTCTTTGTTGTTGTTGTTGTTGTTCAAGACTGGTGCTCTACCACATGAGCCACAGCTCCGCTTCCCGCTCTTGCTGGATTAATTGGAGATAAAAAGTCATACAGGCTTTCTAGCATCAGTGGGCTTCCAACCAAACTCCTCAGATCTCTACCTCCTGAGTAGACAGGATTGCAGGATTGAGCCCAGGTACCAGCTTTCTTGACTAAAGTTAACATTAAAACAAACTGGCAAGTATCCTTAGTTTTTTGTTTTTAATTTGGAAAAAAGAAATATGGAGATGTCTCCAGCGAAGTGGAGTTGTCTTGTAGCCCTTTTCTGCGTCATGGACTATAGTATGGGACAGCAATGAAGCCTCGGAAGCTGCCCTATGCTCAAGACTATTAAAAGTTGTGTTTCTGTTGTAGCCTGAAGTCTTGCACATGATCTACATGAGAGCTTTACAAATTGTTTATGGAATACGATTGGAGCATTTTTACATGGTAAGTTTAAATGGAGGCAGTTTTGTCACAACTGCACACCCTCTAAAAGGACAGGGATTTCTTGACTTCACTTTTAACAAATTCAGGGGTTTCTATGAAATTAATGTCACTCACAAAGAAATCTTAGGCATCACAATAGCTTATTATGGCTAGATTTAGTAAGATGAGCATTGTCATAAAAGACCCAAGTGACACTTAAAAATTATGGGCTCTGTATAGTGGTTCACAGATTTATAGGTTTGTCTTCACTGACTATAATAAAAAGAATAAAAAAAAAACACCAGTCAAGTCCTTGCCTTCTCAGGGAAGACTTTGAAATGAGACTGGAAGATATGCAGCAAGACTGAAACAACTGCAATACGGCAACTGGGCTTTTAGTAGATTAAATATTTCTAGTAGGAAAGATTATTTTTCTTAATCTTTTTTGGTTGTAAAGTCATCTACATATCGTCTGAAGATGTAATGTTTTGGTATCTTTTCGGTATGGTTTCATATTGTGTTTTGAGACAAGATCTCTTCTGTATGGCCCAAGCTGGTCTTGAACTCTTCAGTCTTCCTGCTTTAGCTTTCCAAGTGTTGAGTGTGCAGGCATGTGCCACTACACGTGGTATGTGATTGCACATTTTTTTAAAAAATTCAAAATCTTTGCCACCTACTTATGAAACTTTGCTTACCTTTAGTTTTTTCATCTATGAAATGGGAATAACACTTCATACAAGCGTTGTGGTAAAATTGAAAGGGAATATATATAAAATGCCTAGCACATGTGAAAGGGTATCAGTGTATAGGAATTAATGCACCATCTATCTGGCAAATATCATGTAACCCTTCTATTAATTACAATAAAAAATATACGAAAAAAATAAATAAAATAAAATGCCTAGCATCCATCTTGACATTTATATGCTCACAATTTCTGTTTTATTTTTCATTTATTTAAAATTGAGAAATAGTCATTCTAGCATTATTAATACATTTCAACTCTAACTTTGTACTAGGATCTATATTAAGCGTTTTTTTGAAGTTAATGATAATAAATTAATATTGTTGGATTTTAACCTATATTATGGTTTCTTGTATTTGAAGGTCTTATTTTGTCTAAGCAATATGCTGCTTACATTTTGTGGTTTATTTTATTTAGATGCCAGTGAACTCTGAAGTCATGTATCCACATATAATGGAAGGTTTTTTACCAGTCAGCAACTTGTTTATTCATCTGTGAGTGAAGAGTGATTTATCTTATTCTATATTCAAATTTTATTACATTAAGCTCTTTATTGGAATGATTTTTCTTAAAAGGAATTCTGATATCTTTCTGTATACTTTAGCCCATAGATATTCAAAATTGTAGATTTCTATCAGGCAGAGCAGCCTCGGTCTCTGACACTTACTTCTCAGGAGGCTTTCCATTGAAATTCTAAGAAAGTGTACATCTAAAATTGTATGCCAACGTTATGAAGGCCTATGAATTCTTAAGGAGTCTGAATGTCTCCAAGAATGGGTTTTGCTTATTTGAATCTATAACTATCTTTGTATTTCATGAATACTAGTGAAATATGCTGAAAGTAGATTTTAGTGCCATAGGATTCTGCACTGCAGTAGACTTCTGACTTTATTGAGAAATATATTAGAAATCTCTTGGAAAATAACATGTGTGCCATGACTTAAATATAATTTCTAATATACTTATTTCTTTTTCTGTTTATCTCTAAGGGACTCATTTCTGCCCATCTGCAGGGTAAATGACTTTGAGATTGCTGATATTCTATATCCAAGTAAGTGAGAATTTAAATAACTTTTCACCAATAACTAAAAGAAAAAAAAATTAAGTGGAAATAGGTTTTACAAAGTGAATCTCATTCATGAATTTTTTCATATTTGTTTTATTTTGTAGGATTACAAAATCTCTCTCTCTCTCTCTTTCTCTCTCTCTCTCTCTTTCTCTTGAATAACTAGGGTTACAAGCATGAACCACCAGTGCCCACTTCTATACTCATAATGTTTCTGAGATCTCTCATTGTTAAACTCTTCCTCCTTTTTCTCCCACTTCCCCTCCCCCTAACTCCCTCCCTCCTCCCAACTCCCTCCTCTTCAAGTTGTAAAGTTCATTTCCAACATAGTCTTGTGAGTATTGCATTTCACCCTTTGTCCTTTGTCTCACTATTTTGTTGTTCCCTTTTCCTTTCCCAAATCAGATAAATGTATATACAAGACATTGGGTACCAAAATCAAATACAGTGACAACAGGGGATAAACCAAAGGGGGGAAAAATGAAAGAAAAAGGAATAACTTCACAAGGTGTATTAAAAGCAGCAACAACCAAGAAAGGCCTTGTTTTTCTTATATAGTTACATGTACATAGCTGTTGAGGTATTGTGATCTTCTGCTAGGAATATCCTAGAAATATACTAATTATTACAAATAAGAGAAACTTTTCTTATTTTCCCAACAATGCTTTTGTACGTTTCAGAGTGCAGATCTTGTACACATTTTGTTAAATTTACCACATTACATTTTTAGTGATTTTTTTTTTTGGTCACTTTAAAGTTTAAGTTTTCTGATTAATTATTGTTAGAGAAATTCAGTTGATTTATATACAGAAACCATGCTGAAATCACATATTTGTAGTAGGTGATTTTTAAATGAATGTCTTAGGATTTTCAATTTGAGAGTTCCATTATACAAGATGAGAGACAGTTTTTGTCTTTTATAGTCTGGATGCTTTTCATATCTTCTTGAATCCCATGCTGGTTAGAATTTCTTGTGTAGTGTGGAATTAAAATGATGAGAGAATTCACAAGAAATTGTAGTGTAAAGTGCTTAGTTTTCTGCATGTAATGAGATGATCCGGAGGTTTGTGTTGGTTTGTCTTCCACTTCCCTAATCTTTTCATTTCCGTTAATCTCATAATTTCAGGGTTTTTTTGTTTGTTTTGTTTTTTTTTCCAATTCTGGAAGTTTGATTTAGGTTTCTAGAAAAACAGTGACCTTTTGTCTTCAAAAATACCTTCTGTGCTTTTCAGTTAATGTAGTATATTCATAAAGACTGTTTTTCCATCCTACGAAATTTAATGTTCTGAGTGTTTCTGTTGATTTCCTTTTTCTTATTAAGGATCATATTGTCCTATTCCTTTGCATGCCTGTTCATTTTTATTGGATGCTAAACATAAAAGGATTTTGTACTGTTGAGTACTGGGGATTTATTTTTATTCATTCAAATATTCCTGATTATTCCCTTAGCCTTAATATTTTGATGTACTGACTGTATTCACCAAGAACTTGGAGACATACTTCAAAACCTCCAGAACTCTTTGTAACTCTCCCCTAAAGTACTTGGTTTCATTCCAGTTGCTTCAGCCTTTCCAGACTCCCAGATACTTATCATCTTGACTCAGCATCACTTGTGTTTATAATCTCCCCATCTGAACTGCATCCTGCAGCCCCTCTCAATCTGAGAACAGGTGCATCAGTACCATTTACCTTGTTTGGTTTGGGAGAATTGCTTCACGGCCTATGGTTCTGGTATATGAAATACATTTCTTCATGCATTTTGTCTGCTCTACTATTTTAGATGAGATGGTCACTTTGGTCTGTTACATGCTTGTGGCCAAAACTGGCTTGCTTAATTGTGATCATTAAATTAAAACAGTTTCCCCACACTTTGCTATAGCATGCAGTGTTATTTAATATACTGTGAGCTAAGTAAATGATGGGAAAAGATTGATTTTTTTTGATTTTCAAATAATGTTTCAGAGACGTAAGTAAAAGTGTTGCTGTCTATTTCAGAAGCAAAACGGACAAGTCGGTTTTTAAGTGGCATTATCAACTTCATTCACTTCAGAGAAGAATGCCGTGGCACATACATGGAGTTTCTCAAGCAATATGTAAGATTTCAATGTATTTGTGGGTCATTCACCAGATAGCATCATTTACAAATTATTAATCCTTGAATTTTTATTTTTAACGGATAGCCAGCATCCCTTAGGATTGAATTTGTTACTATCTTTATGTGAAGTTGCAGCTTTTAGTTTCTGGAAGGCTTATTTCAAAGCAGTGTTTCTTTAGGAGCAGAAGCTGTTTTTGTTTCGGTAGCTGAGGATTTTTCTATATTAAGAAATGTTAGGCAAGAGACTACTAATACATAATGTGGTGTTTTTTAAATAGTTGATCTATTTGACTTCAAATTTGCATGGTTTATCCCACCTCTTCCCAGTTTTGAAGTAGGTTGCCCTCAGAAAGCACAAGAGTAACATCAGTTAGCCCTTCACTGAGCTACATAAACACTGCACAAATCATGCAAAGCTTTTTCCCCACATAAAGATATATATATACTTGGGCCAGGAGTTTGGCCTAGTGGTTAAAGTGCTTGCCTAGCATGCACGAAGACCTGGGTTCGATTCCTTGGTACCACATATATAGAAAAAGCCAGAAGTGGTGCTGAGGCTCAAGTGGTAGAGTTCTAGCCTTGAGAAAGTCCAAGGACAGTGCTTATGCCCTGAGCTCAAGCCCAGGACTGGCAAAAAAAAGTAAATTAGAAAATAAATAAATAAATATATACTCACATGCACCCGTGTGCAAAAACTAAAATAAATAAATATATATATACTCAGATGCACCCGTGTGTGCACGTGCACACACACACACACACAATTTTTGTTTAGCTGAAGATTTCTCATTTGTTAAGACATTTGAAGCATCTGTCACCTCTACACAGCTCTCTGTAACTTTTTCACTCAACCTGTTACCCCAGTTGGGGGCGAGGAGGTTAATTCTTCTTTAATCCTAGTATATTCAGTACTATATCAAGTTGTTTTGTGACTTTCTTAATTCATATTTGATGTTCAAAGAAGAGACACTACTGTTTAGGTTCAGGAGCTCTTCTTAAAAATTGCTAGCACCTAACACGTGAACAATCATGGTTAGAACTCAATGTTTGTGATACACAAAAAGTTCATGGGTTGGGGAGGTATTTCAAATAAGTAAATCCTTACTTCATTTTCCACAAATGCCTAATTATATTTTCCATGTTTGGTGGTAAGCAAATATTTTGTGGTCTGGGCCAATAGACATTTATTTTAATATAAGAATGATGAAAAGTGCTAATATGAGATTATGAAAATTACCTTACTAGAAAACCTCTGTGGACAAAATGCAACAACTGAACATTGCACACCAAGAGGCACTGATGAAGCTGGAGAAACTTGAGTAAGTGGGAGACTGCCAATGTTATTTGCAGTTTGAATGTTATTCCAAACTGCAAACTGAATTGTGAATGCTATTTACAAGCCTACAATCTACTTTAAGTCCCTTGTATCTCCCTTAATAAAAATCAGACTATATTTAAGTTTGCCTTTAAAGAGAAAAACTAGTTTTTGTTCTCTCAACTCTTAATTATGTTACCATAGGCTTTCTTGTTGTTGGTGTGTCAGCCTGACGTGTTTGAAGTTTCTTTAACTTGTTTTTCTGAATTAAAACTTGAATTTACTGTTTGCTCTCTTTCTTCAGATCAGTTAATGCTGATTAAATTTTTCCTTCTCTGACAGAGTGCTTTGTTTTGGACACATAGGGAAAAACCATTTAAGTGCTATAATTTCTTGTTCTTTCTTGTATATGCAGATGCTTCTGAACTCATAGTACAGCTCTGTCTGATAAACGATCTTCAGTTGAAAATATCGTAAATTGGAAAGTATGGCATTTATCTAAGCAGCTGGGCATCCTAGCATAGCAGTACAGTACACTGGAGTGTGGGTTTGCCCTCAAGATCTGGATGGCTGAGTGGGAGTGAGCGATCCAGGCCTACCACCATCTATTCCCAGCTGGGGAAATAATCACATTTTGAAGTCTGAAGTAGAATGCATGTTGTAAAGTTGAAAATTTGTTCTGTGACTCCTTTATAAAATAAGGAGCATCTGTATTGATTTTGAGGAGAAGGATTTTCATTTTTAAATTATTTCTAATTTGTGAATGTCTGAGATTTTCTTTTTCTGGTGTCTTTTCTGACCTGTTCCTTATTTGAAAAAATAAACACTGCCCTCTCAGGCAACAGTAAGCTGAAAAGATTAGAGATGAAAGGCAGGTACTGCAGTCAGGCTTGGTAAGAGATGCCGCAAACGAGGTGACAGAATACTTATAGCCTCTGGTACCAAGAGTTATTAATAACCAAAGACCTATAGTATTCCAAATATGCTGAGAATTGTTACAAACGAGAGGAAAAGAACTTAATGAAAATGTGGCCAGAGGCAATAAAAAGGGAATGTAGAGTGGAATGAAAGCAGGTAGCTAATTTTCCAGGGCAAAAATAAAAGTAGGACATCCATGTGGAGGAATCCAGCCCAAGAAAGAATGCCATTTTAATTTATGAAGAACAGATGCATGGATTTGATGGTAGAAACTTAAAGGAACTCATTTTATTTTCTTTCAGTAGGAAGTGAAGGTCATCTGTTTTAAATAGCTGTCATATGGAAGTATGTAATTCAGAAACAAGAAAGCACATGTTTCATCTAAGTTATTTGAGGGCCGGGAATGTATTATGTCCTCTCCATATCCTGAATGGGGTAACTGTTTCATTGTGTTTAGTTCTGTTCCAGTTGAAGAGCAGGAGGAGTTCAAGCAACTGACAGATGATATTCAGGATCTGCAGCAATCACTGAACCAAGAGTTCCGTCAAAAAACGGTATCTGTTATAAAGTATCCTAAAGAAAAACACAGATATGTAGACATGTAATGAGGGTAAGGGCACATTGCTTTCGTTTACCAGAGAAATCAAACATATTGCTATGCCCATGTGCCCTTTTACTATCTTCTGCGAGCTATGTAGAGAGCCATGCCAGTTTGTGTTGCCAAAGTCTATGCAGTCTGGGTGAATCAAAATTGTTCAGGTTCCTCTGCGGTGTCCTGCGGCACCTTGTAGGCATCTTGGGATATTTTGCACATTTAGGGAAACATTAGTACTCATTTCTCACATACTTCATTAGTTTTGTTTTAATGTTAGGTTTCATCTATGCAGTTAGAGTTAAATACTTAATGAAGAATTTGGGAGACATTAGTAGATGGCTAAAGTTAAATTGTTTTGCTATTTTATTTTTTTCATTTGCTTCAATGCAGCCTGGATGCTGCCCTGAAGCTTCTTTTGCTCAAGGCTAACATTCTTATCACTTGAGCCACACTGCCAATGCAGGCCTTTTCTGAGTGGTTTATTGGAGGTAAGAGTCTCACAGGCTTTCCTACCTCAGCTGGCTTTGAACCACGATCTTTAGATCTCGGTCTCCTGAGTAGCTAAGATTACAGGTGGGAGCCACAGGCATCTGACTTCATTTTGCTCTTTTAAGAAACTTGTTTGTTTTTTTCCCAGTTCTGGGGCTTGAACTCAGGGCCTGGGAACTGTCTTTGGGCTTTCTCAAGGCTAATGCTCTACCACTTGAGCCCCAGCACTTTGGTTTTTTCTGTATATGTGGGTACTGAGGAATTGAACCCAGGGCTTCGTGCATGCTAGGCAAGCACTCTGCTCTAGGCCACGCTTCCAACCCCACTATCTTTATTTTTAAATTATTATTTGTCCAAGGAAGTTTTAATTCAACAAGTCAGATTATGAATACAATGCTTCTTGACCCAGGCTACCTGTTCTAACATTCCCCCCCATGTTTAAATTAGTTTTGAGTCATTGGAAGACATTTGTTTTCCTTTTTCCTCTAGATGGTGCTGCAAGAGGGAAATTCCCAAAAGAAATCAGATATCTCAGAGAAGACCAAGCGCTTGGTAAATATTTTTTCCATTATTAGCACTAAAAGTTTGATTACACTGTGGAAGGCATATTTTAGCTGTGCAAGTTATGATGGTCAGATGGTTCTCTATGATCTCTTTCCCTTAAAATGAAATCAACTCACTTTTCTACTTAAAAACTCTGAGATAATAAAAATATACAAAGAGCCATACAACCTTGCTCTCATGAGACTGAATTGTTTTATTTCAGAGAGGAAGATAGTAAATAAATAGATTTGACACATGTACAATTGCAAACTATAATTTATACATACCATAAAAGCACATACTGCTTTCCATTCTGTGGTTGGCTCCTCACTACGTTAGTTGTTTCTTTGTTGCACAGGAACTTTTCAGTTCAACATTACCCCATTTATCTATTTTTGTAGTTGAGTTCTGCGCTTTGGGGGTTGTGTGAAAGTCCTTTCCCGTTCCAGTGTCTTGAAGTGTTTACCTCATGTTTTCTTGTAGTAATTTCATTCACAATTGAAATTCAGGAGAAGAAAGCATTTGGTTTGATGCAAACACGTCTATACCGAGCATCATTTGAGTATAATTACTTGGTTTGGGTACTGGGAGAACAGAGGTAACTTTATAACTCCAAGACACTTGTTTTAAATATATATTGTTATATGTATAATTGTACTGCCGATAGAATCAGTGTAGAGGAAATGGGAACAGGGCTGTTGAGGATTAATAGAAATTGGGATGGCAGATGGGAAGTCCATAGTGATCACAAAAATATGGCTTAAGGCTTTGAATATCATGCTAAAAAGTTTGCTCTTTTAACTGTAGAGAGATGTGAACCAATAATCAGGCTAGTGATGTGGGTAGAATTTCTTTCAATGCTTACTACACCAAACAGAGCCCTAGTTTGTTGTTTCCTAATGTGGGATTGGTAAGTCGCCAGTTTTGTCATCATACTTAAAGAAAATGTTTCTTGACAGAATGAGCTAAAATTGTCAGTAGTTTCTTTGAAAGAAGTACAAGACAATCTAAAAACAAAGATTGTGGATTCCCCAGAGAAGGTAAAGAATTACAGAGAAAAGATGAAAGAGACAGTCCAGAAGCTAAAACATTCCAGGGTGAGTTTCTTTTTTTAATTTCAATCCTTTTTTCTCTTTCTTTTGCAAATTCTTGCTTGATCCTGTGTCAGTTTTGTGCTTTCTGGTTAATACATAATTCTCTTAAATATTTTGGACCTTTGTAACTCTTTGGTAAAGTGACTATGGGGCAAAAGGCATTTGTTTGTGCTGCAGAGGTTTGAGGCTTTGCTTTAGGAGATGAAACCAGAAATGGCTCTGTTCATGTAAGACAGAATGAGTTTATTACAGGGAAGAAAGGGGTTAAGTGACTTCCAAACAATGATAAAGCTACAGTTATGTGTAATATAAAGAATATGGCTGTTTATGCATGTGTGCAGGGAGTGTGTGAGAAATCTATGCTTTTTGTCAAGTGTTGCTGCCATTATAATATTGCTGTAAGAATGTAGGTTAATCTGTTTGTGAAAGTACTCTTTTTGAGGCAAGGTATTAAAACTGGTTAGTAGATGAAATTCTAGTTTATCTTCCAATTTGTTACCCAAGTAATTTGATCATTAAATAAGTAAACACTTAAGAATAAACAAAAATCTTCAGTATTGTGGGGAATATATGGTTCATTTAAAATTTTATATAATCATCTAGAAGAAAAGGGAATTGGACTTATACCTAGCACTACCTGTAAATTCTTATTTAAATTTAAGTATTAAGTATTTGATTTAAATGTTTAACAACTTGAGACATCGCAGAACATTTGTAAACTATTTTTGCTGTGTTATTAGATAAAGTCTCACTATACAGTTCAGGTTAGCCTAGAGCTAGCAGTTCTCTAGCACCCCAGGTGCTTGTATTCTTCTACCACACTCAGCTAGATCTTTCTAAATTAAGAATACAAGTCCAAAAACTAGACCTCTTAGACCACATTTTCATTGTAAATGCCAAGTTAAAGGGAGTATATTCACATGTGCAAAGAGTATCTACCAATTTGGACAGTTACAAAGGAAAAAGACATCTGATAAACAGGCAATAATGTGATTAGACCTTAGGCTGAAGAGAAAGCTAATGGTTAACAAGGCAAGGCAAGGAGTACAAGAATGAGGAGAAGGGGAAAAAAATCTTCCTATTATACAGTTAGAATTACCGTACTAATAACTATTACAATGAATAGGAAGGCTATAAATAGTCAATATGGTTGTAGTGAAGAGTTGTTTGAGAATCAGCAGAGTTTTTTTTTAATTGTTGGGGTAATATATAGAGGGATTACAGTTACATTTGCCAGGTAGAAGGTGCATTACTTCTCACACATAGATGCCCCTTCTCATGTTTTTTCCCTATTTCCCTCCTCCCATCCCCAATTGTGGGGATTGAACCCAGAACCCTGTACATGCTAGGCAAGCACTTTACCACAAAGTTATCTCCCCAGCCAGAATAAATTCTTTAATAGCACAAGTGACCTTTGGAAGGTAGGATAGTAAATGCTTTAGTACACTTGTGTCAGGCTTCTTTTGTGTGAGGATATCTGGATAGAGTAATTATATGTGCAGAGACACATGTCAGTAACAGTGCTTTGTTACTGACCTAGAAACTTAATTGTTTCCTTCTCTTAAGCTTTCAGTATTAAATGTAGAAGTCACTCAAGAGCAAATAAACTGCAGTTTTAGAAAAGAGAATATCAAACTGTGGTCTTGTGTTTCTTTTTTTTTTTTTCTTTCAAAGCAAGAAGTGATGGAGAAGTATGAAATCTATAGAGACTCAGTTGACTGCCTGCCTTCATGTCAGCTGGAGGTACAGCTGTATCAAAAGAAAATACAGGACCTTGCAGATAATAGGGAAAAATTAACCAGTATCTTAAAAGAGGTTTGTATTATGTGCAACTTTTTACGTCTCTATTTTGTAATGGCTTACTATAGTTCTTTGGGTTTGAGTTCCATTTCTTAAAAGAAAAACAGGACTATTCTATGGAATAATACATGAGGCAGTATGCCAGAGAATAAGACACTTTTCTTTTTTGAACACAGTAATCACCAAGTCCTATTTTAACCTTCAGATGACATGAACATGAAATTAACTCACATGGTATAATGCCATATCTAGTTTGAAAAATAGTAATGGATATTTAAACTTGTTCTCACAGTTACAGGTGGTCCTGTATAATCAATATTCATTAAGTCCCAATTTAGTGCCTAGCATTGTACCTAGAGGTTCAAAGTTTAGTACATGGTTTCTGCTCTAAATAATGAGAACTAGTTTTATCATTGAATCTCCCCAGTTTGGAAGTTTTTTTTGTTTTTGTTTTTGCCAGTCCTGGGCTTGAGCAGTGTCCTTGGACTTTCTCAAGGATAAAGCTCAACCACTTGAGCCTCAGCACCACTTCCGGCTTTTTCCTATGTATGTGGTACCGAGGAATCAAACCTGGGTCTTTGTGCATGCCAGGCAAGCACTCTACCACTAGGCCAACCTCTCTCCCCCCTGCCCCCCCCCCCCCCCCCCCCGAGTCTGGAACTTTACGAATCTTTTTAAACTTCTTTTAACTTCATCTTAATCTAAGAAGTACCCAAAGGGATTCCATTATATGTGATATTAATTGCCTCTTGAAACATATATGGGTTCGAGGGTGAGCTGCCTAGTACTCTCTTCCTGCCCACTTTTATCTGCTATCAAGAGTCATCAGGATTGATGCTTTTAATTGTTTCTAAGGCTTATCTAACTTTTTTTTTTTTTTTTGCCAGTCCTGGGCCTTGAACTCAGGGCCTAGGCACTGTCCTTGGATTTTCTCAAGGCTACAGCTCTACCACTTGAGCCACAGCACCATTTCTGGCTTTTTGCTTTGTATGTGGTCCCGAGGAATCGAACCCCGGTCTTCATGCATACTGGGCAAGCTCCTGGTGCATCTTGTACAGTAACCTCTTCAAGTCCTCCTGATGAAGGAGCGTGATAAACACCTTACATTTTTTCACACTGTTTCTCAGCAGCCCCAGCCCCTTCCTGGTGCCCTCCCTGTGTAATCTGCATTTCTGGCTGGACTTGTAGGGCTCAAATAGCTGTATCCCATTTCAAAAATCAGGTCTTACCACAGCTTATCGTAGGAAATACCCTTTCCTTTCATTTAGAAATATTAACTAGTTGGTATTGACTTTATATATTTCTCATAAAATATAGAGCCTGAATTTGGAGGACCAAATTGAAAACGATCAGTCAGAACTAAAGAAATTAAAGACTGAAGAAAATTCACTTAAAAGACTGATGATTGTAAAGAAGGAAAAACTGGCCACAGCGCAATTCAAAATAAACAAGAAACACCAGGACATCACACAGTACAAACGGACAGTAATCGAGTATGAACTTATTTTTATCTTTTAGAGTATTAGAAAATAATTAGGAAAACTTAATACATGTTTTCCTCTTTAAAAAGTCAAATCTACTCTATTGCAAAAAGGTGTTTCGTGTGTCCAGATTTTCCAATGTGTGAGCTAATTAAACTTTCTAAAGACCACAATTCCATCTCCTTTTGTATTATTCTTCAAAACCACTCTGGTGCTATGAGGTACTTCATTTCTCTTTGAGACAGTGGTTTAGAGATATATTAAATTGAATCAACTAGTCTGTCTTAGAGCACAGCAGATCCCTTGGGTTAATAGCATTTATTCTAAGAATAAGTCTTGTTTTCATTATTTCAGGTCAGAATGCTTTGCTAAGCTTCTTCGGCTATGCCAGTACATTGGTAGTCTTTTTAGTCCTAATTATGTGTTTTAGCAATGCCTGTCATAGGTATAGCTCAGACATCATTCCTTCAGTCCTTAAGGGAACACGAGGAGCAACATGCAAATGAAAGAAACAGTGGAAACGGAAAGGTTTTTAATTTGTTGCCCAACTGCCTTGCAGAAAATTGTACTGACTGAATCACAAGTCCCATTAATACTGTATAAATATATGTAATTTCAAACCATCAAATAGTCTTTGAGGGCTAGGAGCATAGCTCAGCAGCAGAACACTTGTATAATGTATGTAAGGCCCTAGGTTGGATCCATAGCACTGTGAAGGAAAGAGAGGGAAGAGAGGAAAAGAGGAAGAGAGAATGGAAGGATGGATTTGAAGGAAAGATCTCATTACTGTGACATGAATATGGCAGTATATTTTGGGGTTTCTATCTTTTTTCTCTCTTGTGAAGAATTTTAGGATTGTTAAATACTTCCAGAACAAAATTATATATTTGGTTTTTTAAAATGCTTATGAGGTGTTAAAGCTATTTCCCTCTCTCTCCCTTTTAGGGACTGCAATAAAGTTCAAGAAAAAAGAGGTGCTGTCTGTGAGCGAGTAACCACAATTAATCAAGAAATCCAGAAAATTAAATCTGCAATTCAGCAACTAAAAGATGCCACTGAAAGAGAGAAACTCAAGTCCCAGGTTAGTATGCGCTCATAAGAAATTTTCATATAATCTCATCAGCTTAAAATAAAAATTGTATCACTTCCATGATGAAGATTATTGTCAGTTTTAAGGGACAGAAAATGGCCCTCTGGGTCTTTTGCTTTTTTGTTCTCATGTCCCATCCTGCTCTATTAGACTGAATGGCTTTGTGTTTGTATCTCCATAACATTTTTTTTTTTGCTTGCCTTTTCCCCTAATAACACAAAGCCGAAGATCGTTTTTCCCAGTAAGTGTAGTTGCATCGTAAAGATTCTGAATTTATTAATTATATTGACTAAATGATTTTAAGTAATATCTAAAAACTTTCTGCATGATTTCTCCTGATAAAAAGATCTCAAATACTTCTCAGCATTAATGTCAAATTTCTTTGAGTTGTTAACTAAAGGAGACAGAGCTTAAATTGGTCCCTTTGTGTTCTAAGCCTCTTACTGTCTTTATCATAATTACCTAAAATTACTTTTGGCTTATTCAGAATATATCTATTTTATTGCTACATAAATAACCTTAAGTAATAAGAACAGGCATCTTTTGCATTTTTTGTCTTTCAAAATCACATTACAAACACTGAACAGAAAATGTGCATTTAGTAAAAGGACAGAAATCTTTTTATCTGCCGAATTCTCAAACAAGTAGTCTATTCATGATACATCTCCATTTTCTCCTTAACTTTTGAAATTTGATTTATATCTTTAAGATTGTTCTACCAGAATAATTGTCCAAACTCCTCTACTGGAAGTCACTAATAATAGCTGTTTTTTAAGTCACAATTACTGAGCTGCTCTGCCACCTAATGCTGGAAGGGCCACTTTAGACAGTCTCAGACATTTGTTCCTGGAGAAGTAATATATAGTAAATATATATTTACTATATATACTGCACAATTGTCTCAGGACTGTTGTAAGAGGTAGGAAAGAAAACAGGGATGGAGGAAGGGAAAAAGGAAAAAATACTGGTTGTGATTTCCCATGGCCTGTCCAGTTCACTGACTAATTTTTCTGTTCTGTTCTTTATTCCAACTCCTGTTTTTTGATGTTGTTGTTTTTTTTTTCTTGCCCTTTCACTGAATTTTCTGACTCTGTAAAATGAGAGACTTCTGTAACTAAATCACATCATTGCATCACATCACATGGCCTGGGTGGGCACAGTTAATAACTCAGTTATAATTACCAACTCAAACTTCAGGTACCTCTATGTATCAGTGATGCCTACCTTTTATTATGACTCCTGGATTTTGGGGTGGGGGGGAGGGGTCATGGGGCTTGAATTTGGCCTGGGCTTGAGCCAAGCCCCATTTCCTGTTTTCTAGAGGTTAATTGGAGATAAGAGTCTCAGGTCCTTTTGTGCAGGGGCTAGCTTTGAACCTTGATCCTCAGATCTCAGCCTCCTGTAGGATTATAGGCATGAGCCACCACACTCAGCTGGATTTTTCCATGTGTGTCACGGGTGGCTTTTTAAAATTCTGGACTACAGCCATGTTGGGTTGTTAACCTTATTGTGCCATGTCTAACCATGCCTAGAATGATGCTTTTTATGTCATGTGCTTTCCATAAATTCACTGAGAAGGCATCTGGCACAGCATGTCTGGAAGCTGGCGGTATTGGAATTTATTGAGGGATTTTTAAACGGACACCACCACCTCCAGTCAAGTACCCGAACACCTCCAGCAGTGGAGCCATGAACCATTGTAGCTTCTGAAAACTACTTTTCTTCTTATTATCCACAGAATATGGTGGCTTTTGAAAACCGCTGATAGGTTCTGCTTAATTGTTGATTGGCTTTGTGTTATTTTTTGGAGTTTGAAATTGAGGCCTTATGCTTAGTAGGCAAGTTCTACCACTTGAGTCACACTTCTGGCTGCTTAATTGTTTTTAATGAGCAGAGGTCAGAACCACCCTAGCTAGCTGTTCTGATGCATCTGCACTTTGCAAAACGTCATTTCCCACTTTGAATTTCAAATGCTCAATTGCTTTGTACTAGTGAGCCCAGATCTTTTCTCTGACACAAATCTGCCCCTTCTTCTCCATAATAGTCCCTCAGACATGTGAACATAATGACCATGGGTCCTTTCAATCTTATTTGGTTTAATTATCTCAAATTGTCCACCTTCATGCAAGCTTAATTTTCAGATTCTTTACTAGCCTATCTACTATCTTCTCTCCTCTGTGAAACACTTAATAAGAACAGTGCTTTTTTTTTTAATTAAAAATGTAGAGCTGAGTGCTAACTACAGTCTGAAAGCACTGTGTATCTATAAATGAAGTTTAATGTTGGGTTGGACTTTTAGTGAGTTATTTCTAGCTTATGATCAAATGGAAGGCCCAGTCTTTTACACATACAGAGTTCTGTCAGGTTAAGATTTCAACATTCTTTAATATCAAACCAGATTTTTTTAATCTTACATCAGTTTAAATTTACCACGACATTTTTTCTTTTTGTCAGCTGTTTGCAGATCTGAGCAATGTGCCTCTTCCTCTGAGACAAAAATGTTGAGTTTATCTAGATTCTTTCCTGCAGTGTATTTTTCCCCCTTTAGAGTATCATATACTTATTGATCAAACTCCTAAGTTTAATAGTTTAGCTCACTCTGTTTTTCAGACCTACCTCCTCAACCTTACCCTAGCTAGCCATTTTTATACAGTAGCAGGGAACAACGGTAAGTATTTTAGTGACATCAAAATATTTTTTATACTAGTTTTTTTTTTAACATTTTTTTATTGTAATTAATAGAAGGGTTACATTATATTCACCAGATAGAGGGTGCATTACTTCACATACATTGATACCCTTTTTCATGTCTTGGTCCCCATTTCCCCCCCACACTCCCACCTCTCATCTTGTTTCCCCTCCCTTCCTTATCCAATTTCAAATAACCAAATGCAAATATATCCAATATATCAGATAACAAAGTGAGATACTGTAACAAAAAAATATGGAACGCTTCACGAATTTACGTGTCATCCTTGCGTGGGGGCCATGCTAATCTTCTCTGTATCGTTCCAATTTTAGTCTATGTGCTGCTGAAGTGAGCACAACATCAAAATATTTTTTGTCAAAAGATTTTCCTTTTTTCATCATCCTTTTTTATTTTTTTCAGAACCAGTTCATCCTACTTTTAGTTATAGTGACTGCCGTTTGTGGATGGTTTTTAAAAACCTGTTTCCTGTTCTGGTTCCTCAAAAATAACATTTTCAAAATCATATTCATTATCTGCTGCCATCTGTCCTCATCTTCATTTTCTTCTTCCTCTTCTTAACTTTTTTCCCTGTCATTCATTGTCATCCTATTTCTCTATGACATCAGCATTGTCTATTACAAAATTGAAATTTTGGATCCTCTGTAAATAATCCTAACTTTCAGATTCACCAAGTTAATATGTTTTCTTTTTTTACTCAGTGGCTCTGTTCATTCATAAATCACCCTTGTGTTTATACATTAATTACAGAATTTTATGACTTGTAAACTGCAGCAAAACTTGTTGCATATCTTCCTTGATTTCAATTCTCCTGCATCAAATCTTCCCTGAATGCTAAGTACTGACAAATTTATTCAGTTAAAATGTCACTCTTAATGCTGCACTTTCTTGTTCAAGATAATACCTCCCTGTTTTCCTACAGTTCCAGTCAATATTTCAATAGTCTGTACATCTGCTTTGTGTCTGGATTATTACTTTCTCTGAGTCCTTTCAGATATGTTTAGTTTCTTTCCTCTCTTAAATGCTGTAGCATTTTTAGTCGATTTCAAATAATCTTGATATTTGCTGTCCAGTTGGGTAGCTGCTAGCAAATATGGCTTTTTCTAATGGAATTAATTATGTTGAAATGACATGAAAATTTAGTTCTCAGTACACTAGCTGCATTTCAAGCACTTAGTTTCTAGTCTGGTTTGGTTATATAGTATCCCTCCATTTTATTATTGTATTGTGTACTGTGTACTTTGTGTTGGGATGCATTTAAATACAAACCTGTGGGTTAAATGATGAAACTGAGAATAGGAACTTCATAAATTTTGCCTATTTGTAACTTTTCTAACTTGAAAATTGAGGCAATTTGACCAATCATATCCAATGGAACTTCCCTCAGCACTGGGAGTGTTGTAGACTGTAGACTGTACAGTGCTGGCCTTAGTAGGCATATGTGGACAGTGAGCCTTTGACACATGTCCAGTGTGACTGAGGATCTGAAATTTAATTTGATCCATTAAATTTAGATAATCGCATATAGCTAGTGATTCCATATTAAACAGTACCAAAATAAATTTTAATTTTATATATGCATTGTGATGTGTGTGCATGCACGCACACGCGCGCACACACACACACACACACACACACACATACATACATGTGTGCACACTGAGATTAATCCTAGAGTCTTTGTGCCTGGTTAGCAAGTGGCTGTATCATTTGAGCCACATCTCCATTAAGAATGGAGCTCCTCTGAGGCCGTCGCATTACAACTCTTATGTTTGAATTATTGTGAACTAGTATTATGAAGTTCTACTTACATAAAGAATTTAATTGGAAATTCTAAAATAGTTAGAATTTGGTCAGAGGTATGATTTACTATCAGTAACCATCTTGTGAGGGGAGCTCAGGACCCCAGGTGTGTTTGCTCTTGGTGTCTACATCTGGAATTGGCCTCTCCTATTGTCTTTATTTATTGTGGCTCTGTCTATATGACTAGCTTCTCTCAAACATGTATATTCCGTGGGAAAAGTGTTCCTTTGGATGTATGGAAATAGTTGACTGATATAATTCCAGAGTGTATGTCTTTATTTAGCCACACTACCCTTTGATAATTTCTCACAGGAAATATCTTTCCACCAAATCAATTCAGCTTTCCTTTGAGTATGAATAAACATATGCCCTGGTAGAGGTAGGAGCTTAAATGGATCTCTAGCTGCCGACTGTGCTGATTTTGTGTCTCTAAATGGCTTTTGCACAAGTTAGGATGGAACTCATTTTTGCTACAGGTTTTAGGAAATTTAGATCTCAGAAATTTGTGATTTATTTTCTTAATGGTTCATGTTCTATCATGGGTACAATAATTTGATAACAGCTTAGATCTTAATGGATCTAAACATATTTATAGTTTGTATTAGGGTTTAATAACCATGCTTGAACTTCTGAAGCATATTTTGCCTAAAACATATGTGTGTACATACATATGCACACATGTCTGTGTGTATGTATATAAATTATATTTAAATATATGTATGTAAATTATATATAATTTCTCAAATTTACATAGGTGTTGAACAGTAGACATAGTGGGGTTTTTTTTAAACACTGTAAATACTATATTGAATTGTAATCTGGAGAATTTATTCAAAGCAGGTAATATCTACACTAGAATTAAAACAATAATAACTAACAGCTAGAATTAGCGGTCTGGGAAAACTTTAATAGGAAAGATATAAAATTTGCCCATTTTCCTCACTCCTGTGGGGAAGGGCTGCTGTATTATTTCAGTAGTGAACATATCTTGGGAACTTGTAGTGTGCCACCCATTCTTTATATCATTATCTGAGAACTTTTTTAAAGAAAAATAGGTAATAAAATAAGATCAATAATACTTAAGTGTGAGTTAGAAGAGAATATACACCGGCTAATTTGTTTCTAGTTTTATTCAGTCTATAGAAATAACTCTGCTCATTTTTGTTTCTGATTTTGTTTTTTATTGTTTGGCCATTCATATAGATTTATATGAAAAGTCACTATTGCTTATTGAAAAACTCCCTTGTAAGGCTACTAAAATGACTCTAGGGATATTAAACAGTCATAAGGGTCCATCGCACAAATTATGGTAATCCAAGTATTTTCCAAGGTTCACATGATAAATTATTTTCCTTGATTAACTGTTGTTAATGTCTTGGAGTTCTGGCTTTTATGATGTCTTGGCCTTTATGATGTGTCTAAGTAGTGGGACCATTTTGATGGGTCTGTGCTACTCCTGAACAAGTTTGAGTCCATGTAAGCACATGCGTGTGTGTCTGTGTACATAGAAGTTTAGGCTCCCTAAATAGGATTAATAAATAGGAGTGAAGCTGCTTCAATTTTTGTTACTTATTTTAACCTAGGCTTTTATACTCTACCTCATTTCCACGTAGGAGATATTTGTGAGCTTGAAAACTGCTTTGGAGAAATACCACGAAGGCATCGAAAAGGCCTCGGAGGAGTGTGCTGCCCGGATAGACAAGAAGTCCACTGAGTTGAAGAGGAGGATGTTTCGAATGTCTAGCTGACAGTGCAGGCTCCAGGGCTTCTGCAGATAGTCTGCTGACTTTTTGTTTCTACTGGGGAAGGGAAGCTAATGGAAGATTCAGACATACCAATAATGTTGGCCCAATCAGTGTTTAGATACCCTCATTTTATAAGGCTTAAATTTGATGTGGACATGTTTTTAACTTATAATTAAAACACCTTGCATAGCTTTCCATGTCTCTACTTTGTCACTTATGTATGCACTGGTGGGAGCAAAGCAGAACAGTTACCTTAGAGATGTATTTTTTCCCCTGTTGTTACTGTGGCTGAGGCTTGCCACCTGACTAGAACAGTGCCTGGCACATGGTCGATACTTGGTACCCATTATCCTTGAGAATTCGGTGTCATGGGAGTTCTGCGTACTCCTCTTTTTCAGAGTTAATCAGCTACTATCAGAGGTGGGAACCAGGCTTCCAGGGGTGAGAAAAGCCCTAGAGTAATAGGAGCAGCAGAATGAGAGAGGAAAAGATGTGCAAGTAAATGTGCAAGAGGAAAATTGTACAAGCAGAGCTTTTCTTGTGCCCTCTTCCTTGCTCCTCTTTGACTAGTCATGGTTCTTAATCCACAGAGCAGTTTTGATTGTGAGGCTGGGTAGTAGCTATAAATGTGAGGGTATCTCTCCTGGATAGAAATATGAGAGGCCTGTCTCCTTTCTGCACTGCTTGTTTTTTTACAACTAGAGTTTGAAAACTATATTGAGTCTGTCCATTATCGCTTGTTCTCCTATCTTAGTATCCAGGTCAACAAAAGTTTCCTAGTTACCAAAGATCCATGGGTAGTTCTTTTATCTTCGATAAAGTCTTCCTGGCCACAGCTTTTTGTCTCAGGGACAATATTCCTGCTTCCTGTATGGAATAATACATAGAATGACAAAAATTAATTCCCATATGTGATCAAATCCTTCAGCACATCTTTATTGCAAATAGTACCCTTTCGCCCATGTTAAGAAGGGACACATTTCACTTTTCCTCCTATGTCAGCACACCTTCCTGTGTCCACTGAGTTAGCAGGAACCCCAGACGAATGTATCCAGATTTGACTCCCATCTCGACCCATTTTGCCTTTCATTTTTTATCTGATGCTTGTAATCCTGCATAGACATGGCAGTATAATAGTCTAACAGAAATGAGATTGTCGCTACAGTAGTTGTGATAAGGGAAGTTTCCCAAGAGCCATTGTTCAAGGCCTGGTTCCAAGTCCATTGTACAAGCTTGACACTATTGGAAAGTGGTAGACACTTTGGAGGGGAGACCTGAGAGGAGGTCTTCCTGTTACTAGGAGTGTGTTCCTGAAGGGGGTGGTAAGAGCCCCCTTTTCCTTATAGCCAGGAGGGTAGTTTGCTGCATCACCTGCTATCCTTTATTGTCTCCCAGGCCAGACTGAAAACTCCCAATCTGAGCTAAACCTTTGTTTCTTCTTTTTAAGTTGATTTTCTCGGATTTTGGTACAATGATGCAATGCTAGCCATAGTCTGATCTGTGCAAAGTATTAGGCTTTTCAAACTACCCTGTCATAATGCCATAACTAATTCTGCAGAGAACTACTCAACATTTTCAATTTCCAAAAGAAAAGGACATTTCTTAACTAAGGCACCATTGCAAAACTGCTAGTTCAAGTTAGTCTCAGACTTTCAATGGTAGATTGCTCTACATTTCTTTCAATCACATGTTGTAAAGGTAGACTTTTTGGTTTTTGCAGCTGGAAACAAGCCTAGGCGGGAATCTGTGACTCATCTCCAGTCACTCAGCAAAAAAACTGGAAGTGGAATTGTGGTTCAAGCAGTAAAGCCCCAGCCTTGAGAGATAAAGATAAGGGAGAGCATGCTGGCTCTTGAGTTCCAATAGTAGCCAAAGGAAGAGAAGGAAGGAAAAACAGAAAGAAAAAGGGCTGGGAGTTTGGCCTAGTGTTAAAGTGCCTAGCATGCATTAAGACCCAGGTCTGATTCCTTGGTATCATACATACATAGAAAAAAGCTGGAAATGGTGCTGTGGATCAAATGGTAGAGATCTAGCCTTGAGAAAGCACAAAGACAGAGCTCAGGCCCTGAGTTCAAGATCCAGGACTGGCAAAATAAATAAATAGAAGGAAAGAAAAAAGAATTGCCTGAATTTCCTCATACCAAATATTACCATGTATCCAGTGGTCATGCATCTGGTGTTTTGCCACCTTTGCCTGCCTATTTTTGCCTCCCAGACAGATGAGCATTCATCAAAAAGCCCTCATTGTAACCATCAAAGCTTGTCTTTGCCTCTTTTGATTAAATAATGAACTGTAACTTTCAGAAAACTTTTTTCTTGAAAATGACTTTTCTGACTATCTAACCCTTTAACATTTTTCCATGTAGGGAAATTAATATTCAAAATCAACGTTATCACATGCTTATGGTATGTGCTGGCTCTGATCTCAAAGGAAATGCTGTGCAGATACAGACTTTTGCTAACTTTTATGAGTTCAACTACTTAGCTATATGTAGAGCAAATATTTAATTTCAAGTTCGACTGACATATTTCAAGAAGCTAATCCATTTTATGACAAAGCAAGGGAAATTGAAATATGCACCTCGCAGGCTGGAGTTAATACATCTGATTTTAGTTTAACAGGATGTTTCCTATTTTTAGTAAGGCCAGGAAAGTTTTATATGAAATTCCATTTTGAATTCAGGCTCTGCCACCTATTTCAATTAAGCTGGCACTGTCTGTGATTGAAATATGCCTCTCATCTTCCTATCCAAATTGCCACCAGGGGGCATAACAAAACTTGCATAACCAATGCTAAAATAGCTATGGATTTTTTAAAGCTGGAAATATAAAAGCTGAAAATTTAAAGTGGTAGAACAGCACCAAAAAAGTATATAAATAAAATGTCAAGTAGGACTTCGAGATAATCTGTGTATTAATTTTTAATTTGAAAATTTTGCAATAAGGATGATTCTTAAATGTGCAGTTCTGACCCTAAGTTTATCCTTTGAAAAGTTCTGTCATCTAAGTTATTCTTAGTAATGTATTCAGAAAGCCTACGGCTGGATTTTGTGCAATTCTGAAATGTTGCGTTTCCCGTAGAGAAGAATCCCAGGTGCCATGTCACAAGTAAGGGACTTAGGAAACAAATCTGGAGCTCCATTTGCCATTGCTACCTCTGTAAGATATTCTGTACAGATATACTATAAAAATACGTTCTTCAAGTCTCTTCTTTCCTCTGCCACCTAGTCAGCTCCAAAATACATACATGAGCACCTCTATATTCTGCTTCATAACTTCTTGAGGCCAACTTGTTTCAGGATAACCTCTATGATAGTCTGAAGAATATTTTGGCAGAGGCAGCACAGTGTAGTCCAGTAGGCTTCAGACTGTAGTGTGGGCAAAATTCGCCTAAGGATGCTTGTTAAATGTGCCACATCATCACACACTGGAGTTCGTGGCTCTGTACTTGAGGCAAGCAAAGTGATTCTAATTATCTTTGGGCATCATTTTAAGAAGGAACTCCTGGGAGATTACGAGCATATGTGATAAGAAATGATTCAGGCACACCAGGATTAAGAGAATCTGAGAGACAATTAGCACAGTGTTTATGAATACTCAAATGGGAGCCAGTTCTGTTTTAGATGACTGTTGATGGCTGAGAGCCAACGTGATATTTCTGCTTTGCTCTAACACAAGCTTTTGAACATAGGAAGGGATGAATAAACCAGGTTCTGGTCTGCATGACAGAAATAGACACAGGACCTTACCGCAGACAATTTTCAGAAGAAATCTTTGTATTTGTAATGCAAACAAACAAAGTGAGGGACCTTGTCTCTCCTGCAGTGGAGAGAAAGCAGGTGTGCTCACAAAAGTGGCGCAGTGTTCACTGGCTCCACAGGGTGTCGCTGCTGCCTTTCTTGGTTGAGCAGAGGTGTGAGACTTACTTGGCCTTAGAAGGTGCTTTTGAAAACTTGGGGTTCATCATCAGCATCTTGTGGAAGACTGAAAGAGATTACTGCCCCAGCATCTCAGATTCAATAGGTATAAAGCAGGCTGTAGGATTTGCATTTCAATCAAATCCTTGGGTAAAGTTGGTGCTACTGGATGGGGAATCACATTTAGAGAACCAATACACCCCCGAAACACCAATGTGTGTGTTGGGTAGGGGAGAGGTGGTTTTAGGTTTTGGCCCAGCCTTCCAGCACTTCTCAAATTTGATACACCTTGAGTCACCTTACTAAAATAAAAGAATGCCAATCAGCATGTCCAAGAGGAACCCTCCAGGCTACATTTCTGAAAAGCTCCCAGGTAATAAATACTCATGCTGACCCACCAGAGGCCACACAGGGCTGCAAGGGTCTTGACAGCCTTCTTACTCTCCTCTAGTTACTCGGCCTCCAAGGCTGAGAGGATATATGTAAAATGCTTGGCTCAGCACCCTGTGTCAAGCTCTTTATATGTGTTAGCAAATATGTAATTAGGTATTTGATGCCAGTAGTTCACAATATGACTTTTGGAGAGACAAGTCCCAAGTTGCCATATGCTGTGAACTGGTAATGTTACAGAATAGCATTCAGCCTAGTTCCCCATTTTCAACAAGTAGAGCTTGGTAGTCTTCACTTCACAACATTGTCATGTAATCCACCTAGCACTCTTTGAAGTGACTCATTCCCAGGAAACTCCAAGGAATAAAGGTGACCAAAATGGCTGCAACAGGGGTTATGTGAACTTCTACAGTATTGTTTTATTAAAAGATTTTAGCACCAAGTGTTTACATCAGTTCTACAGTACATTTTAAGTAGAATCTAACCAGAAAAAGAATCATACCAGTCTCATATGATGACTAATGTTTATGCATGTCTGTCAGGTATCATCAAGCAAAAGAGAAAAGACTCAGGACACGTGGGCATTCACCATGCTATCTCTGAAGACTAGGTGTGTAAGGAGATGGAGTTACACAAGCTTTTAAAAGTGCTTTGAAAGTAGTTACACTTGGTTGGGGAGGGCAAGTTTGTCCATACATAATGAGAAAAACTGATTTAGTGCTGTTCAAACCAGAACCCATCCTTCGTTCTGAATCTACAGAGCTCAGTGCCCACTAGAAACAAAATGAGATTTGACAAAACGAAAGAAACCCAGTTTATATTCAAAGGTGTGATGCCCTGTCCCTTCTCAGATTTTTCCACTAATCCGTGCTGTTTTCTTTGGATGGATCCCTTCCCCGTCCTTGCTGTCCTAACTTAATCTGTACATTCTATATTTCAGGAAATGATGCCATTCAGGTTAATTTGTGAGGGTGACAAGACACGTACCACCCGTGATGTATGCCACACCTTGTTGCTCCCTCTTCTCAATCCATCATTGGGTTCCCTTACCTTCACAGAATTTTTCTGCATTCAGTGACTCGATTGATATCTACTCACTCTTTACTAAGAGTTCACACCGCACAATTCCAGTCTGAGTACACTAGAAAATGTCAAGATGAGAAAGGTAATTGTTCTCAAGAAGTTTCTGTGGCTAGATAGTATCAACTCTGAAAAGACTTGTTCTTTATTCCATTGTTATATGCCTTGCTTCCCAAATCCCTGTATTATTCATTGCTGTGTAACAAATTGTTCCAATTCTTATCAGCTCAGAAGCAGTAACCCAAAATAATACCTCACAATATGTGAGGACAGAGGAATCCAGAAGCAGTTCAGCTAGGGGGTCCTGGCTTAGGACCTTCCTTGGAACTGCAGCCAATCTGTCTGCCAGGGCTTGTGGGTATCCAGAGGCCTGGTTAGGACTACAAAGTCTGTTTCCAAGATGGCTCTATCAAATGACTTTTGGCAAGAGGTCTCCGTTCCTGCTGACTTATCAGGAAACCTCAGTTCCTTGCCACGTGGGCTTCTTTAGGGCTAGTTGGCATAGTAGCAGCCTTCTTCCAATGAAAATGAATGCACATGTATACAATCTGATCTTAGCAGAGCTATATACTAGATAAAATATCACTTCTATAATGATGTCATGGACCAATATGGGTACAATATGGGAGGGGAAATACATGAAGGTATGTAAACTGAGTTAATTCATTTTTCATTGCGATAATAATTGAGACCGGAATGTTACAAAGAAAGGAGGCTCATCATTCTGGGGATTCTAAGAGCAGGGCCCAAGCATCTACTTGGCTTTTAGTGACAGGTGGCACTGTCACTCACTGGAGGGTCCGTAGCAGAGACACACACTGTGGTGGGACTGAAAGTTAGAGGGTGACTGGGGATCATGCTTACTGTTTGTTTGGATCTAACGGATGTCCCATGAGAATGCCACTAGTTCTTTCCCACCATCACCATGGACAGGTTCCACCATCTCTCCACATACGCTGGGAGCCAAGCTGCCAGCAGGTGATTCCTTGGTGAACCACTCCTATTCTGTGAGTATTGAGAAGTAGGGCTCTTTGGGAGCTATACTGGCGACACTCCTTATTAGAAATTCACTTAACTTCAGTTTTATGACCAGCATGGAGATGGTGTGTTAGGCAAAGCTAGACTGTGATTCCTGGGACTTCTCTGTCTCTCCTGCTGATTAACCCCTTGAGACACTAATGTACCTGTCACCATGTTCCTTTTTTTTTTTTTTTTTCTTCATTGGAACTTTATACATGTCTAATGTGATCACAGCACGGCTGAGTAGAAGAAGACTCATTATCTCCTGTGAAACAGATGGGAAGCTCTGGCTCAGACAGGTTCTTAGTGGCAACCAGTTGATTCACTTGCCCCAAATTCTGAAACAACTGCCAACGTCCTTGTTGGTTCCAGTCTGAACTACTGAGTTGGCTTTCAAGCCTTCTTTAAACTGGACCTGTGTTATCTTCTATCGGATCTCTTTTCTTGTTGATTCCTGTATACTTTAGAACAACCTTAAGAATTATTTCCCACTTTCGATACAAGGGAACCGATGTCAGTAGTCAGTTTCCAGACTATAGTAGTGAAGAGCCTGCATTTTACAGATCAGGTCCAGTTCCAGACTTAAATTTGAGAACTTTGGGAAGCTTGGCTTGGCTGCTTAACTTGGCTTCTACATAATAAAAACAGGTGTGAATCTCTCCCATCTATTGTGCTATTCTGTGGCTATTACCAGTGTCCTTCTTTGCTCAATATGTGTATTGGTTCATTGCAATTTTTTTCATTATGGACTTCAGACTAGTGTATCCTGTATTAGTTCCAATGATTGAACAGCTTGAGACTATGTCCGTGAGTTGCCTCTCTCTCTTCCCTCCCTCCCTCTCTCTTTCTTTTCCTGTCCCACGCTTTCTTTTCAGATTCAAAGTGAATGTTAAGTAAGCAATGATAAACATGAAATTTAGGAAGCTCAGCTCAGAAATTTTGATACAGCATAAATGAAGATTAGACTTGATACCCTACCAAACCACAATCACAAGGACTTCTTCTAACCTAATGAAAACCCTATAATGTGCTTAATTTGTGAGTAGTTCATCAAATCTTTCCAGATTCAGAGTAAATATTCAGAATATGAAGTAGACTCCTTTTTTCCCCCCCTAAACTCCGCTGAAGTAGTTTTAGAAATCAAACTCTACAAGATTGGACATGATGTATCTTTGTATTTCAGAAATGTACAGTGTATATTCAATGTACTTTGTGAATAATAGCATTATTCATGTATATTCATGGAGAAACATGAATAATAATGTACCATTACTAAATTTAACAAATAAGTGTTAGAATCGAAGGCCTGGGGCCGGGAGTTTGGCCTAGTGGTTAAAGTGCTTGCCTAGCATGCATGAAGACCCAGGTTCAATTCCTCGGCACCACATACATAGAAAAAAGCCGGAAGTGGTGCTGAGGCTCAAGTGGTAGAGCTCTAGCCTTGAGAAAGTCCAAGGACAGTGCTCAGGCCCTGAGCTCAAGCCCAGGACTGGCAAAAAAAAAAAAAAAAAAAAAAAAGAATCGAAGGCCTATCTATAACCTTTCATGATTACTGCTTCAGTAGCTATCTTGGAATTGAAATTTATTGTTTCTGTGAATGTCTTTATCCTTTTTCTGACCATATGAAGTAACCCTTATCAAACTGCATAGTATACATGTCTGAAATGCTGACAAGTATGTTCTGCAGCTTCCTGCTTTCACTTAGTGGGAGCCACATGAAAGGACCTTGTTTCCTCTAGGAACACCGTGATCTCTAGCAGCTACAACATGCCTGCCACATGGAAACACTGAATTGTCACTTCAACAGGTCAACGTCATGTTTCAGAGCTATTTCCATACTTATATTTTGTACAGAGTTTCATTGCATAGTCCTACCAAATACTCTATCTACATATACATATGTGTGTGTGTCATTTTTTACTAGCATCTTAACTTCTAATCTTATCTAAAAAGCAACGACTAGCCAGTTATGGAGAATGGGGTCAGCTCATTCCAGTGAGTATAAGACATTGCTAACTCAGGAGACTGAGATAGGAGGCTCACTGTTCAAAGCCAACCTAGGGAGGAAAGTTCTTCAGACTTTGCTCCAAGTAACCACCCAAAAGCAAGAAGTGGCTCTAGATGTGGAGCACCATCTTCGGGAGAAAAGGCTGAGGGACAGTGACCAGGCCCTGAATTGAAGCCCCAGTACTGGTATAAAAAAAAAGAAAAGAATGAATAATCAACATATAGAATGCTTTCTCTCTCATGTATGTCTGCTTGTCTTTCTCTCATTTACTGTGGGGCTGGCATTTGAACCCAGGGACTCTTTAAGCTTGCCTGCTAGCCTGGTACTCTACCACCCAAATCACATATCAAATATTTTTAAATAAAATTGAGTAAATTTAGAGCCAGAACACATATAAAAGTCTCTAAATATTGTCACTATTCTGTCTTTAAGCCACAAATACAAGATTGGAGAAGTGAAGCACAAACCTTGAGCACTAAAGCTGAGGCTCAGTGTCTCCCAGCCCCGGAATTCAAGCCCAACCACTGACAGAAAAAAAAGAAAAGAAAAGTGAAGGATATTTCCTAAGTCTTTCTACCACAAATTGCCTCCTGGATAATCAACTACTTAAAGGTAGGAAGGATGTCTCTGATACCCGCATCCTGCTCCCTCACCTCCTTCTCTCAGTGCCCTGGTTACTAAGATCAGGCCATCCATACATGTTGCCTTACCACTTAGTGAATCGTTTACCTGGTTGCATTTTGCAAGAAATAATTGGGGCAGACAGAAAGGGAGTAAAATGCAGGCAGGGGTTTGGGAGGAGGAAAAGGAATAGACGGGAAGCAATAAGGAAAGATGCCCCTACAAGCGTTTGTTAATTTATAACTTCTGGGGCTGCAGAAGCTACTTGCAAGTTTTGCAGCCTTTGACATTTTTGCAATATTCCATGCTCCTCCTGTTCTTCCACTACTCTAGATAAGAAAACTTCAAATCTTGCTCTTTTATGAAATAATGAGATTGGAAAGAAAAGATCTTTTTCATCTTTTTTAACAGTAAGAAGAAAAAAAGCAGTCAAAGCCCAGCAGTTCAACAAATATTACTCATGTCGTTGGCAAAAAAGAAAAGGAGACTTTTGAATTTTAAAAAATGGATACGATGAACACAAGCGGCATTGTTTGCATATCAGAAAAATTAATCTACATAGGAAAGTGTAAGAGCCGGCAATTCAGAAAGCAAAGAATTAGGACAGCCCAGCTGAGAATAATTTTCTAGCCAGTTAATTTAATTGCATAAATCATTCCTTTGTTAGCAATAAAGAGATATAATTAAAATGAGATTGCCTCTAGTTTCTATTCTCTAGAAACTAAAGGAATTGATTTTGGGCAAAGCATTCTTCCAAATACCAGATCGGCAAATTACATTTACCTTTTTAGAAAAGCTAAATTATTTTGCCGTAATATCATGGTGAGTTTAATTAATTATAGATCTGCCATATGATCTTAAAGAAATAATTTATTTAATGTCCTTAGAACAGAAGTTTGCAATCATGTGTGTATCCCTTTGGTAGATGATGTGCCGAGTTTTACAAACAGGTCGGAAGTTTAACAGGCAGCTGTCAGGAGGAATTTGAAGCAGTCTGATTGTTTGGGGTTTGGGTTGGGCTGTCCTCGTTTAAAATTTAAAAAACACCACCACTTAGTATTGCATAATTTAACTGAACTCATTTGGATTGGCTTTATTCTAAAATTGCTACTGGTAATTATTTGCTGTCTCTTGGAACCTTTGGGATTTAAAGAGCCTATAATAGTCTATTAAATAGGGGAAAATCAGATCAAAGAGGAATGCAGAAAGTCTCTTACTATAATGCATAGGTCTGCTGATCAGTCAATTGCATGTCAGAGAGAATTGTAAGCTGTAACAGAGAAGAGGCTCATGTTTATGGTAATGAACTTGAATTTTTAAAAATGTACTCAACTACACTCACTTGCTCCAGATTTTTGAAGTGCATTGGCATTACTTTGCAAGGAGGATTTGTACTGTGGCAGAAGGAGTCTTACCAGCCTTCATAAGGCCTGGCTTTACAGGAAACCCACTATCCTGACTCAGAGTAATTTCAACTTTCTCACTTGATTATGGGCAATCTCTGCTAAGTAATCCCAACCTTAAGCAAGGTGGGTTCTACTTCCGTAGATTACTTTCCTTGTGTGTTTGTGTTTAAAAACCACATCAAGCAGAGGTGAATTGTGACTTGGTCCACCAATAACATGCATTTTCTCATACCTTCTACTTACTGTGTTCCTGGGGGGTACAAATAATGTCACTAAGTAATTGAGTAGGTCAAGGGAAACCCCAAGACACAATGCCCAGTCCCATGTATTGCAAGTTGATTGCCTGTCTGGGAAACATATCTGGAAGAATAAATCTGGTATATTTAGGATATCTTTGCTATTCATAGTTTCCTCACAACTGGGATAATTTCATCCATCATACACCTACATTAGAGGGAATCTTTGATCCAGAAAAGTTTAATGTCTCATGTATGAGTTCAAGTCTAAAAAACAAATTATCAACAATGTCTGGCTTTCCTCTTTAGGGCACAGCTCTCATTCATGAGCCAGATCTGGTGAAATTTAAATAGACTTCAATTACCCATCAGGTAGTGGGTTGGAGCCAAATAGGATTAAAGAAAATAATATACATGTTAGAAAACATCAAAAGGAAACTCATGATTTGGCAAAGTAATGAAAATAGAATAAAATACAATTTAAACAGACCAGCAACTCACAACATTTCATGAACATTAGTCTTTTTTTTAAGCTTTATCACTTGAGGATTAATAGAGGTTAATACAACTACTTAAAGCAACCTGTCTCTGTTCTAGCATTGGAAATTGGCTTACAACTGGATCTTCATCTCCTTTCCACACTGTTAGTCTTTGTTCCAGTTCAAGATAGCATATAAAAAGGTTTGATTTGTGTGTTAAGGGCTAGGGATGACACTGAGAGGTAATTGGGTCAGGAGGGCTCCACCCTAATCACTCAATGGATTCTTTATGTGATTGCTTTATTCAGAGATAGCAGAAAGTAAAAGTGGGACCTAATTAAAGAAAGGAAGTAACAGGGACTATGACCTCAAAGATATACCTTGTCTTTAGCCCTTTCCTGCTACTCTCTTGCCTCCTAGCATACAATTCTTTGTAAAAATTCATATTATAAGTTGATTGTACAAAAGGATTTACTTGTGATCATTACAACTTGTATATAATGAACTTCGATCAAATTAAGTCCATTAATGCTACCCTTCCTTAGCTATTGTGTTATTTTCATATTACCTCAATAATATCTACTTCCCTCATTAACCTCTCCTTTCTTCCTCCTCTTATCACTCACTGGCCCCCTTTTACAACCATGTTGTAATTATTGTTTTTTTTTTAGGTCTAGATTCTATGAATGAAAATGTGTGATGTTTGAGTTTCTGAGCTTGATTTATCACATGTAATAGAATGATCTGCATTTCTACCCATGTTTCTGAAAAAAAATTATTCTTTATGGCTGAATAATACTCTATTGTACATGCATGCCAAATTCTTTATCTATTCATCGATTTAGAGGCCAATATTTCACTGACTGGAAATATACATGAATATGCAGGTATCTCTATTGTATGTCAATTTACATTCCTTCAGATATATGCCCAGGAATGGTAAGCAGGATCCTATGGTAGTTCTATTATTAGCTTTTGAGGAAACTACATACTGATTTCCATAACAATTGGACTAATTTACATTCCCACTAGCAACCTATAAGGGTTTATTTTTCCCTGTATCTGCACCATCAATTGTTGTTTTCATGAAAGCTGTTGTTACTGAGATGAGATAGAATATTAGTGTAGTTTGATTCATATTTCCTTTATGGCTAAGAATGTTGAACATTTCTTGATGATATATTAGCAATTTTTACTTCTTTTAGAACTATTCATTCAATTAATTTGCTTATTAATTGGATTGTTTATTTTTGTTAATTTTTGAGTTCTTAATGTATTCTGAATATTAAACCTTTATTGATAAATAGCTTGCCAAGGTGGTTTTCTACAATTTTGTAGGCTATCTCTTGATTCTGAAAACTGTTTTCTTTGGTGTATAGAAGCTTTTTCATATGCTGAAAATTTATTTGTCAATATCCTCATGAATTGGTGTACTTAATATCTTCATGAATTAGTGTACTGTTTAGAAGGAAAGTGCCTATGTCTATCTTCATGTTATTCCTTGGCTTTCTTATAATGGGTTTAAACATAGCACTCTCAGACCTGTATCTAAGGTCCTATTGGCATAGTTTAACCTTTCCTTAAGCTTGATTATTTTCTTTTTCTGATAGCTCCTAAACTTGTATGTACAACTGAGACCCCTTCCTTCTGAGCTCCAAGAACACGTGTGTGCCTGCTTTCTGGGCAGTATATTTGGGTGCACTGAACATCTTAAACCGGGCACATCTGAGGCAGAACCCACCATTTCCATTTCCTCTCTATGGAAAGTACCACCAGCCACTCCCACTACCAAGACAGAAAACTTGCTCTCTGTTTCTCTTTCTCCCCCTCTCTCTCCTTCTCCCTCTCCCTCTCTCCCCCACCCCTCTCTCTCTTGCTCTCTCTCTTCCTCTCCTCTTTGTCTCATGATTCAATCAGCAAGCCTACCAACACTCTTCTCATTATTTCTGGACAGAATCTCTTTTCCCATCTCCTTGGACAAATCCAGTACACTCTGTCTTGCTTCTCTCAGAGCCAGATTTTAGAGCAGAGATAAAACCATCACTTCCTAAAAGACACTACTCATATCCTTGAAAGTCTCTACAGCCCTTAGGATGCTGCCTGGACTTGAAACCATACATTCAAGCTTTTTTGCCGTCTCAGACTTTCACATGGCTGCTGCTTCTAAGCAGTCAGATCTTACTACACATATTACCTCCTCAAAATATGCCCCCAAGCTGGGTGTGGTGGCTCATGCCTGTAATCATTGCTACTCAAGAGGCTGAGATCTGAGGATCAAGGTTCAAAGCTGCCTGGGCACAAAAGGATCTAAGACTCTTATCTCCAATTAACCGCTAGAAAATGGAAAGTGGCTAGAAAATGGAAAGGGGCACTGTGGCTCAAGGGTAGGGTGGTAGCCTTGAGCTAAATTGCTGAGGGACAGTGCCCACGCTCAGAGTTCAAGCCCCATGACCCACCAAAAAAAAAAATGCCCTTTATCAACAGTAACCAATACTGGCTAAAGTATGCCTATTCCCCAAACCACTCAATCTCTGTCCTATCACCTTATCTTTTCAGTAAACTTATCAGTACACATAATTATATTATTAATGTTTTCCTGTTCATCAACCTCCATGAGAATTTAATATCCTCATATCAGTCTTACTCAAAGTTGTACTACCATATGCTAATACAGTATATAACAGGTACTCACTAAGTAGTTGTATGTCTATCGAAAGATCCTTTCAATTCTGTGCCTTTCTATACTTTTATATTCTTTTTATCTTTTATAGGGCATTTGCACATGTGCTCTCTCTCATACACACACACACACACACACACACACACACACACACACACACACACGTGCACTCATTGTTTTTCTGTGGTATCTTCACATAGTTCCTATCAAACAGTCAGCTCTTTTTTGAATGATTGAGTAACTGTCTTCCACACTAGACTACAGGTGGCAAATTTCTTCTGTTCATAGTTCCTGTGTTTAACATGTAATGGAAACCTAGTAATAATTTGTGGAACAATAAATGAATGGAAGGGGAAGAGAGTAAGGAAGAAGGAAGGTAGAAAAAAGGAAGGAAGGAAGGAAAGAAGGAAGGGAAGAAGGGAGATAGGGAGAGAGGAAGGGAGGAGGGCAGGGTTTCTGTATTGTGGGGAATTTATTTTCAGATGAGATTCCAGTGTGTGCTTCCTCCCAAGAGAGTAGGTAAAGCTCTCCTAGCAGAGTGCAATGCTCACTGCACAGGCAGCTTGGGCTGAGAAGCATGGTTGTGGCACCAGGCAACAGATAGAGGAGCTATTCCTGGGGTGGGAAGTAATTAGCACACATTTGGCAGAATGTACTGGAAGGAGACAACATCCTTAGTGGTGGTCTTGGAAAACATTCAGGGTGAAAAGCTGAGGAGTTCAGACAGCACTAAGGAAAAAGAAATCTGCACATAGAAATACAGACCTCGATACACAGAATCAATATTCCACGAAGACAAAATGTGGAAAAGAATAGTCCTAATATGTAACATGTAACAAAATCTTTAAGGTGATGATGAGGCAGAAGAAAAAGCTGACTATGGAGGATATATTTTCCTCTTAGCGTCACCAAGGTAAAGGTTCTTTTCAGATTTCTTAATGAGAAAGAAGCCAAAAGTAAGTGTCTAATATGATTAAGTTAGTAATATTCCTTAGAAAATAAATAATTTTTCTTGCGAGTCATATTTTTATACTTTCCTAAGTTCAGATTAAAAAAATAAACATCCAAACCATTCGGATAGGGTAGTTCCAAATAGGCAAAATGTTGGCTCTCCAATTAGGCAATTAAGTACTTTGTAGTTTTACTTAAACAAGCTTCTGTCTCTCTTAGTATGCTACATAAAGTTTCATGGATTCATTTGGAAGATAATGAAATTCATCAAATGACTTTCCCCGCCAAGGTATACTAGAGTGTTCTGATGGAAAAGAACGCAGCCAGCCCTGGGAGAGCAAGGCGCCTCTTTACTCTGAAATTACTCCTTGTGACAGGCACTGTACTTTACCTGTGTGTTCTCCCATGTGTATGCATAGCCCTATTGTGGCCAGGCACTAGTGACTTACATTTGTAATCCAAGTTACCCAGGAGGTTAACATTTGAAGACTGTGGGTTGAAGCCAGCCCAGGTAAGAAAGTCTGTCAGACTCTTATCTTCAATTAATCACCAGAAATCTTGCAGTGGAGCTGTGACTCACATGATAAAGCTCAAGCCTTGCATGAAGAACTTCGAGGACAGAACCCTGGTCCTGAGTTCAAGACCCAGTGCTGGCACAAATAGAGTCCTGTAGTATCTTTGAAGAAGGACTTTACAATTCCCACAATGCCTTAAAGCTGGCAGGTCATATACAGGATACTCAGTTAAATTTGATTTTGGGTAAATGGCGATTAATCTTTTAGTATAAGTATGTTACATGCTTATGTTTGTTATAGGCATTAAAATTCAGATTTAACTGAGCATGCTCCAGTTTTTATTTGCTAAATCTAGCAGTCCTAATTAAAATTCAGTCAACATTAAAAGAAAAACTCCATTACTCTCTGCTGTCTTAGCTTATAATCATATAAAGACATAAAAATTAAATGAAGTAAATAAATGTTCAGTAAGTTCTTCCTAAGTGTCAGTTGGTTTTCTATGCGATTTAATCATTATCTTACTTATACTTGTGGACTTCAGGGCTAGGAAAAGTGCTTCACCTCTAAAACGGTCTCCTAGCCTTTTTATTTACATTTACTTTTGAGACAGGGTCTCACTGATTTTGTGAAGGCTGCTCTCCAGTTCCAGATCCTTCTGCCTTCACCTCTTGAGTAGCTGCAATGATAGGCTAAGTTTATGAGACCTTTCAAGGAAGATCGTTAAGAGAGGAAGCATCCACTTTCCCTCCACCAAACTGGAGATCAGGTCCCCAGCAGAGTGTTTAGTTGTTCATGTCCCCTCAGCATAGTGCATAGCATGTGTTCTGCTGCATTCATCTCTTTGGGGAGTTAATAATTTTTTTTGGTTTTTGCATTCCTCTCTTTTAATAAAATCTGAGATGATGGACTGGTGGACTTATGTCTCAGGAGGATAAGTTAATTTCCCTCACTTTGGGAGCTGCCAACTCCATTATATATCAGAACACACCAGGAGAAATGGGACTCTTGGATACGTTATAAACAACCAGCTGATTGAGTGCATTCAGGAAGGTAAATATCTGTACATTGATTGTAATGGATACATTGATTGTAATCACATTGGAAAACACATAACATAGACTATCGTCACTAGAACTGTGACAGCTGCATTGCAATTTTGTAGCCCCAAATTTAATCAACAGGTACGGATTAAGCCTGGTCTGAAACTGTCATAGCAAGACATAGCCCAGATTATACTTCACCAGTTATTAGAGACACTTGGAGTGACTTAGAAAATAGACCTCCATCCTTTTACTGTTGTGTTCCAATTTTCTGGCAGTTTTGATCTTAGTTGAAGTTATTCTACTTTTAATTTATTATTAGAAAAGTTGGACTAATTGTTTATGCTATTTGTGTTTGCTTACACTCTCCATGTATACTCTGCATTTTTCTTTATCTTTTCTTCTAGTAGCTGTACATTAATGTGGTCTATATATTAGTACCACCCAATGTCAAGGCAGCTGTTTATTTAATGACTAATAAAAAGCCATCACTTCATATTAGTTATCTCTCATCTAAATCTTCATCAGAAGTTTCCAGGTAAATTCCATATTCTTTTTCTTTCTCACCTTCTTTGCAAGCTTTCTATTTTTAATTTTTTTTCCAGTCCTGGGCTTGAGCTCAGGGCCTGAGCACTGTCCTTGGACTTTCTCAAGGCTAGAGCTCTACCACTTGAGCCTCAGCACCGCTTCTGGCTTTTTTCTGTGTATGTGGTACAGAGGAATCGAACCCGGATCTTCGTGCACGCTAGGCAAACACTCTACCACTAGGCCAAACTCCCAGACCCATTTTATTTTTTTATTATTGAGGTAATGTATACAGGAGTTACAGTGACATTTGACAGATAGTAGGTGCATTATTTCTCATGCATTGATACCCCTTCTTATGATTTTGTCCCCATTTCCCTCCATCTACCCCTCCCAATCATCTTGTTTTCCCCCTTCCCTTTCCTATTTCAAATAAATAAGTAAACGTACATACACATATTCTTCTTTTTTTCCAGATAGAAAAACAGGCCTGGGTAAGCTCAGTGACTTGTTCGAGGCAATGTAGAGGAGACCCAGTTATAGAATCCAGTGCTTAACCTTTGCATACTATGACTTCACTCCTATTATTAGTCTTTATTTTTCTGGTCCATTATGGGGATTGAACTTGGAGTCTGGGCCCTGCTCCTGAGCTCTTTCACTCAAAGTTAGTGTTCTACCACTTTAAGCCACAGTACCACGTCTTGTTTTCTGGTAGTTAATTGGTGATAAGAGTCTTATGGACTTTTCTGCCTAGTTGCTTTGAAATGTGATCCTCAGATGTCAGCCTCCTGAGTACTAGGATTATAGGTATAAACTACTAGTGCCCGGCCTTGTTTTTATTTTAAACTTTTATAAGTTCAATATCTTTCCCATTAGACTGTGAACTTCTTTGAGAATCATGTTTTTATACCCTTTCATCTGAATTCTTGACTCTCAATTTGACCAAAGTATGTCTGATGGAATGTTATAGATAATAGAATTTTATTATTCCATCTAGATATTATAAAAGATACAGTCTAAGAACATTCAATCAGGTTACATCATCAACTTACTTTTTCCAATCAAGTAGCAGCTGGTGCCAGATCCATGGTCAGTAATTGTGATCAAAACTACTTCTCATTGGGTTCTATGGTATCTGAAAAGATTAAGATGCTGGATGTTATGCAGTATCCACAATAGACTTCAATCCTCTTTCATGGGAGTGGAATTTACCAGTTACATTGAACAATAATTGGTCACCCTTTCCTCCTTCCCCTGAACATTTTTGGTGACCTGGGAATGAGGTTCAAGAGGCACAGCTTGCATAGTTTGTATGAGGCCTTGGGTTCAGTCCTAGTTGTCTCCTTCCCTCTAGAAAAGGACATTAGGTAAACATAATGGTACGCTGTTCTGGTAATACATTTTAAAAGTCCAACTGTGAAAAGGTTCATTACTGTCTGCGTTTAACTTCCCTCTGAGCTGGGATGTAGCTCACTGGTACAGCCCTTGTCTAATGTGAAGGAGGCACAGAGTTCCTTTTACAACAATGAGAACCAACAAATAAACAAATCCACACTAACTTGGTCCAGTTTGGGCATTACATAGGTTCTGAATGTGAAACTATATCTATTCCTGTGCGGCTCCTTAAACTCTTTGAACAAAAAAGCAAACATTCTAATTTAGTTCATTCCAGGGAGATTTTTTCCCATCCACATGAATTTTTGTCTGCGGGTACAGTTATATCTTCTTGGAAACAGAAAGGATGATGTGCAAATCTTTAGCACCATGATATAGTTACTAGGTTAACTAATGAGTTCTCTTAGGTGTTTACCAAAATTTGTGTGTGTATGCTTTCTAAAGCAAATCAAAATTAAATAAGCAAGACTCTTTTCTTCTTTTCTGGTGGGACTCTGAGCTTCCTTGGGGAAAGACTGACAGAACTGCTGGCTTCAGCCTGGAGAAGGGTTGAACTTGCCTGGAAATGCTGAGCAGAGCCTTTGCAGGAATACAGCACCTGGCACTAGGAGTTTTAAAACCCTCTAGAGAGAGTCACCAGTTAAAAAAAAAAGAGCTGAGCAACAACTTGCTGGTCTCCAAACTAGGTCAGTGAACATGGACGGTGATAACTTTCAGTGAAGACCAACTTCTCATTATATTTAATAACACTTTTCCAAAACAAGGTGGGTGGGCGACATGCTGACGGATAAGAAATCCACTTCCTCAGACTCATCCACACAGGATTTCTCAAATGGAAAAAGACCACCTGGCTCCAAAAATGTGAAGTATATTAAGTGATACCTTAGTAATTTACCCTTTAAGATAATTTTATATCAGGGCTATCTACCTCTAGGTTGGACGCCTCTAGAAAACATGTTCTCTTAAAAAATGGTTATGCTCTCATCTAAAAAACATGCAAGTTAATCAGTGGCATGGCATGAATAATTTAGAAACATTTAAATGCCTATGAATTTATTATGTGATAAATCTGGTGTTTCGAAATGATGAGGAATGGATAATGTGGACATGAGTCCATCAGCTTATATTAAAAAGTAAAAGCTGAATTCCTGTCTTGTAATTTACATATGCATCAACACCAACAGACCTAAGTAGAAGTCTTAAACATCATAATACTATATAAGGACTTGTATCCTGTTTTTCTTTAGTGCTACTTTGTACATTTCTTTCTTTCCATTCTCTTTCTTTTTTCCTTTCTTTTTCTTTTTCTTTTTTTTTTTTTTGTCGGTTCTGGGGCTTGAACTCTGGATCTGGGTGCTATCTTTAAGCTTTCTCATTCAAAGCTAGTGTTCTACCACTTTGAGCCACAGCACCACTTCCAGTTTTCTGGTGGTTGATTGGAGGTAAGAGTCTTGTGGGAATTTTTCTGCACAGGCTGGCTTCTAACTGCAGTCCTCAAATCTCAACCTCCTAAGTAGCTTAGGATCACAGGCATGAATCAACAATGCCTGGCTTGACTAATATTTTATTTTGAAATTTTGTAGCAAAATACCTAGATGATATTGACCTATTGGTTTTATGCATACCTATTGGCTTTGTGCCTTAAATGCATTTTTTTGTTTACAGTATCTTTTATGATACTGATCTGTTAAAATATAACATTTTGATAACTTTGGCTTTTCTAGAAATATGTACATTGATCCAGATTTTTCTAATTAAAATTTAAAGATGATAAAATTTTGCTCATTGTCTCACACACATGTGCAGACATATGTATATCTATATACAGTTATATGACTAGATGTGTGAAATTTAATTTGTTAATTGCATTATATTATTCCTAGGTCCTTTTTGCAGTATCTGAAAGTATAGGAAAGTATTTCCTATAGTAAAACTTTCCCAGCCATTACACGGCCATCATTTGATGGATTAAAGAATATTAATTTAATTTATTGTATTTGGAATTGAACTCAGGACTTTGTGTTTGCTGAGCAAAGTACTGTGCCACTCAAGAAATGTGTTCAGTTGCTAGAAGTACAAAAGAAAACTAGGATCCTGGAAAGTCAGGTGCCACTGTACAACTGCAGATCCAGCTACCCCAGACTTCAAGACCAGCCTATACCCCCTTGTTTCTATGCTCTCCTCTCCAGTAGATCCTGTTGATTGTGTGCTTTTTGTACACATAGAAAACTAATAAAAGTTAGAAGTAGACATTTTGTAGACAAGAGATTCCTAGAGCCAATACAAGTAAAGAGAGATGTTTATCTCATTGTTATTATGATTAGGTAAATAGAAATCAAGACCATGATGACTGACCATTTTTATACTCATTTGATAGGTTTTCTAAGTCTGCAGTAGTAAGTTCAAGAGAGAATATCAACCAAAAACATGTCTCCCACAGTGATCTATATTTTGAACATTGCTTTGATGTCATCTTCCAATGTTAAATGGTTGCGTGTCTTGTATGGTTGAGTATCTATCATTGACACTTTTCTTGACATTTACAGCAAGAGACATGTACAAGAAATATTCAAAGGCCTGAGGCAGTGACTCACACCTGTGATCCCAGCTGCAAACAAGCAGTGATTTGGGGGTTACCTCTGGAGACTAGCCTGAGCCATAAGTTAGCAAGACTCTCATTTCAACAATGATCTGGGCATGATGATGCAGTGTAATTCCAGCTCTACGGGAAGCTATTTGCGCTGTGTGGAAAGTAGGAGGACTGTGATGATTAGAGGCCAACTGCAGGCAAAAATAGGAGAATCCAGGGGACATTGGCTCACAACTATAGTCTCAGCTGCTTAGGGGGCTGAGATCTGTGATGTGCTATGGGAAGCCAGTTCCAGAAGACAAATCTCAGTCTATTATTTCCAGTTAGGGTCAGAACCTAGAAGTGGAGGTGTGGTTCAGGCAGAAGGACACTATCCATTGAGCTGAACAGCTGAGTGAAAGCTAGAAGCCTGGAGTTCAAGCCCCTTCTGTTTTCCCTTTTGATCTTGTTGTTGTTGTTGTTATCCTTAACTACTTTGTCTGATATTGAAATTGACAGTGACATTTGATGTGCTTTTGCATCTGTTCTCCTTTATTCACCCCTCCATTCCTTTGACTTCCCCTTCCTGCCCTTCCTGTTCTCTTCAGCACTGGTGATTGAAGTCAAGATGTTACATTGGCTAGGAAAAACTCCACCCCCTGAATGAGGCCCTCAGCTGCAATTCTGTTTTTTCCCCCAGTCTTCTGCTGTTACCTGGGTTGGCCTCGACCTAGTTTCTACTGACTACCGCTTCCTGAATAGCCAGAATGACAGGCATACTCCACTATACCTGGCTTCCAATGTTCTTTAATAAATTTGTTTTAAACATGTCTTGTAAAATGATGCTTCTTCAATTTTAACATACATGTGAATCACCTGGGATCTTATTAAAGTACAGTTCTGTGCAGTGGCTCTGGGGTGGGATCTGGGATTTTGCATTTTTACGAGGTTCCAGGTTATGTTGATTATGCTGGTCCCACAAACCTTTGAATAACAAGACCATAAATAAAATATAGCTGAGGTTATTTTTTAACACAAAAGTCTTAGTCTCTATTTTAATAAGAATATTCGGCATATTTATATTTAATGAAACTACACTTATCTTAATTTTAATACTTTCATTCTACTTAATGGTTAATTTTGTACTTGAAAATTCTTTTATGCTAGTTGTATTAAGACATTATTTGTTCATCTTTTCTCATTTGGCTGTACAAACAGCATTTCCTGATCAAGCTATGTTGTACTTGTCTCTCATCACCTGCAATTTATTCAAAAAATATTTAATAAATGCCCATAATTATTTTAATCAAAAGTATATGCTGTACTTCAATAACAAAATGCTGACAATTTCCTCCTTTAAAAAGATGTTGTTTTTATAGTTGCTGCTTGAAGGAAATTGCAGCACTTTGTCTATCACTTCAAAGAGTTAAAGAATACTCAGCCACAAAGAGAATACTGTAGCCAGAAAGGTTGCAAACACAAGGACAAAAAATGATTATGAATTCAATAATGAAAATAGTGACAAAAGGCCACACATTGTTCATTATGTGCTAGGCACAGTGCTTAGTATTTTGAGCAAAGTATCTCATTTCATCCTCATGAAACCACATGAAGTATTAGCAGGCTGAGTATACACAGGCTATGAAAAGTGTATGTGTAAGTGTGTATACATATGTAACATATTAAACAATTATATAAATAAAGATACCTCTAGGAGTATTAAAAGATGTTCTATTCATTTACTGATTGACCTACCTTGTACAGATTGTATCCTAAGTGTCTCCACCAACCCATATGTTGAGGCCTTGACTACTCTCTACCCTGGCACTTAGGGAGGCTGCAGAAACTGAGGTGGGGGCTAGTGGGAGGTATTTAGGTTATTGAAGACTTGCCCTTGGGAATTGTGAGATCCCAGTGTCTGCCTTTTTGTCTTTGTCATGAACTCCCACAGCGATGTTTTTCCACACATCCCACACAGCAAAATTAATTGGTCAGTCTTTAAAATTATGAACAAGAGTAGACCTTTTGTTCTTTATAACTTGTTGATGCAATAAACTGTGCTATGTTTTATGCCCATCACTGTTTTGTGTTTTTCTTATCCTTTTTTTTTTCCAGCCCTGAGGCTTGAACTCAGGGCCTAAGCACTGTCTTTGGGCTTTCTCAAGGCTAGGGCTCTACCACTTGATCCACAGCACTATTTGTGGCTTTTTCTATGTATGTGGTACCGAGGAATCAAACCTGGATCTTCATGCATGCTAGGCAACCACTCAACCACTAGGCCAAACTCACAGCGTCCTTCTTATCCTTTTCTACCCCAAAACTAAGTGTGTTAATAGTTCATTTATTTATCTCCTACTTTAAACTCATAGATTATGATCAGGTAGTTTTATGCTTTTGATTTCAAACCATTTTATTTCCCCTCACAGCTTGTGCCTTCTATTATAAAATTTCTAATTTAACAGTAATGTTGCTTATCGGTCTGTCGCTGTTCCATTAGATGCAATTATATTCATTACAAGGTTCATGCCTGGCATCTCTTTCTTCCTTTTCAGTCTTTTTCTTTACTTAAGATCATCCATAGAATTCATATGTTGTTATAATATCCTTTTAATTAACATTTTTTTCTCAGTGCCCATAAATAATAATGTTGCACAAAACAGCAATCATGTCTGGATATAAAATTCTTAGGTTTTATCCACTTAAATTCTAGCACTCAAAATATACAGTTCAAGCTCAAAAATTATGCTGGGATTCAACTTAAGTGCACATAGCATCATCATTATTTTGTTTAAGTTGTCATCTTTCTCCTGTAGGACTTCATTAAGAAACAATGATGGGTGTCTGGTTTTCTCTACTCTCTGAGTTTATTATTTGATTCCCTTGTATGCTCATTGTTCCAATTCATTTTGGGAGCTCACTTTCAACTGCCATGTACTGTCTATGGAGTGGGTGCAGTGGTGAAGAAGAAGTAGTAATGTCTATACTAACAGAGCAGCACTAGAACAGCAGGATATGGCCCCTGCTAATGTACCAATCAGCTCAGCTCCAATGGCTAATGTTCTTTACCCTCAAGTGCCAGATATTTCTGCCGCTTCTCAGGAGCTCAAGAAACTTGTCAGTCTTTTCAATACCACTCTTTCACTTGTGTTCTCTTTATATGCACACCCTTGGGGAATACTCAGCTTAGTCTTGGAGAATCCTTAGTATAGAGTCACTGTCAATTTGACATTCTAGATACACCATAACGCCTACATGGAAAGGTTCTTACTAATTGTCTCATTTTTGTTGAGAAATCTAGACTCTTCAGATCATCACTGACCAGCATTCTCCTCTTACCTTTCTAAAGTCAACGCCTCTGCGACTTGTTATTTCAGTACCTAGAAGCTACTGTTTTACATCATACACTAAAGGCTTTGCATTTTTCTGTGTTTTGTCATTTCAGCATGTCTGCCATACTCTTGAGAGTGATCATACACCTCTAGATTATATCAGCACCAAGATTTCACCTACTGTAATATTCAACCCAAATACTTAGGGGTCAAGGATATTTCTCTAGCCTGATCAAGCAAGAGTACTGACATGGTACGAATCTAGAATAGAATTTTCATATACTATTTCTCTAGAAGGGAGCCTCTTTAAGATTAGAGGTACAAACTGAGTGCTGGTGGCTCATGCTTATAATCCTAGCCACTCACAAGGCTGAAATCGGAGGAACTGGCTGTTCAAAGCCAGTTTAGACAGGAAAGTCTGTGTGATTCTTATTTCCAGTTAACCACCAGAAAACTAGAAGTGGAACTGTGTCTCAAAGAGGTAGAATGGTAGTTTTGGGTGCACAGAGATAGTGCCAGGGCCCTGGATTCAAGCCCCACAACTGAGGAAAAGAAAAAATAAAAAAGATAGAGGCAAAACGGACATGAGACAAATAAAAGTTAACTAAAATGTTTAGAAAGTGAATTAACTTTTTTTCTCATTCTTATTCAAAATAATAATAATAATGTTTCTTTGTATTTCTTATTGTAATTAATAGAAGGGTTACATTATATCCATCAGATAGAAGGTACATTACTTCATATACATTGATACCCCTTCTCATGATTTTTAAATTTTTTATTGTAATTAATAGAAGGTTTACATTATATTCACCAGATCTGGAAAATAATAATAATGTTTAAATAAAATTTCTCTTTTTCTTTCAACATAAAATCCCTACTGGCCACCTAATAGGAAGCCTGTGATTATAATGATTTTAGAATAAAACTTATCCTCATCATCTGGAACATTTTATTCTTTTTGTATTAACTTATTTTTCTATCAACTGTATAAACATGTACTGAATAACTCCATGGAGTCAGCCTCAGTGGTAGTATCTTGGCTTTATCATTTATGTCCACCCACCCTCTATAGTTACTTCCTTCATTTCAACAGTTGAGGTTGTTTTGGTCTTATCACTTACACTTTATAATTCTATTTTGTCACTCTTCATGACATCCACTGAGTGACTGACTTTCCACAGGATCCTCTGGTCACTCACATTTGCTTATCACTAGTACATAGGGGGCAATCCACAGATTTATGGCTGCCAATAAATATTGTTACCAAAAGTACAGTTTCCTTTTCTCTGTGTGCTAATTTCCAATAACTCTTGTGCATGAGAGCAATTACTGACAAAAGTCAGCCTCTGCTAATAGAGTTTATCACACTTCATCATATATCCTTTGTCACTGGAAGCATTTTGACAAGCCTAGGGTTAATTAAAACCAAGAAGACAATAAAATACACCTAATCAAACATAACAGGTACAGAAATCAATTAGCAGATTTATAGTACTTTGGAGGTTTCCATAATGTATAAAATTCAAGGAAAAAATGTCACTTCAATTTCCTCAAGACAGTGTAATTAAATTTCTAATTGAAACTATTTTTCAGTAGGTAATGTACAATCCACCCAAGTTTGATTTGCATTAAAGTAGGGTCTACAGAGGTTGAGAGTGCTGAAGAAATTAAAATAGATCATCGAATAATTTCCACTATTGTTATTTTGCCTAGCTGAAAATTGGGGCTAAGTTTTATAGTATGAAAGAAGGAGGGAAATGGTGCTTTGTATGATAAAGAATTTTTTTTAATATATCAAGGACCTCTGTCTTTATACAATGCCACATTTTAAAATAACCACAAAGGAAAAGGGAAAAATTCTGAAAAAAAAACCTCACTAGTTTTGTCATGACTGTTAAATCATTAATCTCACTCTTTAAATGATTTCATAACTTGACTATACTTTTGACCTGGTTGGTCACAATGATCACACACACACACACACACACACACACACACACACACACACACACACACACACGGCAGCGTTAAGTAGTCCACATCTGTTTTGCAATTTTTGTCCCTACTTAACTAAGTGAAATGTTACACCAATTACCATGCTTAGATCTAGTTTCTGAGGAGGGTGGGCAGAAGGATCTTACAGGTCATCTTCTATGGATGTCTGACCGAATGTGATCACACGCTTGTGAGCATTAAGGGATTCCTTTTCCTCGCTTGAGTTGTTCATTATCTATCCCTTTTGAGTGTTTTTTCTTCTGACCTTTGTGTCTTGATATGTTCTAAATCAGAAAAAAAAAGATGATCACATTCTTCACTCTCTGTCCAAAATTATCTGGCTTTTGAAATTTCTGTGCCAGTAATATTTAGTTTAAAGGCAAATTTTTTGCTTTGATTTTCCCTGCTTTCTTTTTAAATCAGGACAGCACCAAACACAGCTGGTAACCACAACAAAGGGACCTTACTTCTTTTCTGACAAAAATAGCCTGTATATATATTTTTTTGCTTTTAATCTGTGAGCAAAGCAAAATGTGCCATTTTCTTCATGAAGTGATTACTAGGATTTATATATTTCTTTTAGAATATGGAGAATGCCTTGGGATTGTGTCTGGATAATGCCTATGAAAGCTAAATTCTTGGGGCGAATGCTGTGACAAATAAAGAGCATCCAAAACATGGTTAGGAGTTATGCAGATAATTATGAACATGTGGTGCTGGTTAATTGTAGTCTATTGCTGCAAGTTAGTCATACTAATGGAAAAGTAAAAACAAATAAAAAGTCCCAATGTTGAAAAAAATATTAGTCAAATCAAAGCAGATTTGATAATGTTACTTAATTCTGGTGGTTATTTTGAAGTTTCATTTGTGTGTCAATGAGCACTAAATGTTTATGAAATGTTAAACAAAAAGGCAGTGGTGGCTGCTTACATCCTATGCCTTCGTGATCTAGGAAAGGTCTTGTTATCTGGGCTTTCTCTGCTCTTGATCAGTGGAAGAAGCATCAGGCACTAGAATAAAATGGTATTTCTGGAGCCAATATTTGTTACTTTATCTCTGGTTATAGTCTTTCATTAACATTAACTCTTCTTCCTTATTCTACTCCTGAATGGATTTAAGATTTTGGCATCAACTCTTATTTTGTTGTATTTTTTTAAATCCAACAATTGGACCATAGAACAATCTGAGCATAGAGCACTCTGACTAGGCTGTATCCAGATGGGAAACTCAGGCATCCTGGGATCCAGAGTAGAGTCACGAGTGACACATAGCAAATCATAAGCAGGAAGCTGAGGACCAGGAGCTGAAAGACAGCACTGTACTTAAAGAACCCAGAAAGCATCCACTCTCTTTTCAAGTTTTTCAACAAGTAGTTTATTCTACCTCTTGTTTTTTAAACTGTTCTTAAATCTGTAATGGTTTGCAATACCTATCATATCTAACAAACACTTATTCTGTTTACCATCAGCACACACACTTTACCAACCCCTTTTCTATTTTCCTTCTTCATAATTTTTTCCTCCCCTTATTTTATTTTACTACTGGATGCTTAACTGCTACATAAGTACTTTTTCTAATTCCCTATTGTTCCCTAAAAAGCACTAGTAATTTTTATATAAAACATGCTCAGTGGTTTAGATATCTACTTTGGTTTTGAATTGGTGAATTTGTTGCTGTGAAGTTACACTCCCAGGCCAGTTGTGAGAAACAGTGTAGCACAACCCTGTCACAACCCAATCCTGTCAGAACATACAGAATAATTCATCCACAAGTCTTAATGCGGCCAATGTCTACAGAGGAGAAAAACCCAGCTAAAAAAACACAAGACAGGGCAAAATAAGACACCTCAAAACAGTCAATCATCATACAATGAGGACAGGAATAAATAGGAAAATGCATGAAATGAGAAGGAGGGGGAAGATACATACAGCTGAAGCACTTTATATGCATGTATGAAAATAGAAGAGTGAAACCTGTTAACACTTTTTTTTAAAAGAGGAGTGGGGGTTAGAATGGGTAATAGAGGGTTGAATGTTATCCAAACACATGGTACACATGCTTGAAAATGGCCCAATGAAAACCCTCTGTATAATTAATAAATACTAATTAAAATTTTTCAGAAATGGAACTTTCAGCCACTAAGTCTGCCTCATCCATTCAAATGCAAACTTATACATTTCAGCTCAATCAGATTTTCCAAATCAGGTTTTATCCTAGATCAAATCCTACTGTATTTATTAAGTTTTCCAACTTGCTGCGTAGTTTCTTCACCTCATTCTGAATTTTCATTCATTCAGCATTCTAGGTGGTTACCCTCACCCTCAGCCTCTGCCTTTCCACCCATCTGTCATCTCCTCTTCACACTCACGTTTCTTGTGTGTGACTTTCATCGCTCCGTCTCTCTGATCAATACCTAAAAAGTTCAAACCTAATTTCTCCTGCCTCACTATTAAGGTTTGATGGAATTTAGAACATCCAGTCTCTTCTTATTGCAGCCAATCATAATCAATACCTTCTGTAAACTTCAACAAGGAGTTTCTGTTTTGCTCAAACTAATGCTAAATATGAATTTTCTGTCTTTTGTTGCTAAATATTAGTTCATATGTTTTAGAGCTTTCTTGGCTCCTTAAGGAGAGAAAAAAACACTGCCAAGTATTCTTTGATTTTTGTCCGTATAAAATGTAACACATTCATTGTGTAGTACATACAAGATTGAGATCCAAGAAAGACGTTGTGAATAGGCTATCTCTGAAAAGAAAGTAGATGGTATACTGATGTTATAAAATTTTGCTTTCCGAAAGCATCAGCTACATTGTGCAAACTGTATTTATGAAAATGTAGGGTGACACCCATAGCAATGAATTGTTTCATTAATTAAATTCTGATTCAGGTTCTTTATAGAATGAAAGGGAAAATAGGGTTGAAACATAGGGTGGTAGGCAGACTGCAGAAGACTCCTGCCCTATGGTGTACAGACTCTGAATTCCTGTGCATGTCAGGCCTATACATAAAATGGGACATCTTTTCCACCAGTGCCTTACCTCCGTTGGCAAGAAGAGTTGTACTGATATAACTAACTCCATCATCAGGTAACTGAGTTCCTCACATGGAACTAGGTAACTAGCTAGGTAATTTCTTAAAGGAAAGGTTAGAAGCAAAGCAAAAAGCCACGCTGTGGAGAGGGCCATGGCTAGGATATGAGGGAAGACTACCAGCGGAGAGAAGGCCTAGGCTTATAGCCTGCAGGTGCGGACAGGCCCTTGGTTCTAAGGGTGAGATTAAGTGGCAGCCATGTGAATGAGGCTGGGGAAGGTCTCAAGCTCTAGCGGAAAGTGAGGCCTACCAATACTTGAATCCCTGGATTGTGAAGCACTGAGCAAAGAACTCAGCTACCCCATCCTCATATCTTCAGGATAGTAAATCATATTAAGATCCTATAACTTTACTTTTTTAAGACTTGGGTTAATTCCAATGATAAAGACTCCTATCAGAAAAAAAATACGTTTGGATTTGAAAGCATTAGTGTCAATTATTTCCATGTTACTGACCTTCAGTCAGTTAACATCTAACCTTCCTCATGAAAGTATAGGCTGGCATTGCCTACTCTATTTTCAAAGACTTCTACAGAAGATGACTCTACCCAATTATCAGTGTTTTATGAGTGGCTCTCCTCCTCTTCACTCTATTCTAATGTGCATTGTGCTGACTTAACACTAACTTCTGGGTAGCCCAGTGGATTCAATACTCCAGTCTTTGGAGGAGAGCCAAGTAGACACTGTGCTCTTTAATAAAAAGTGGTTTAAGGAAGTTGCTGCTTAGCAAAGCCATTACTCTATTGCAGAGCAGGCATGTTTCCAAAGCACATTAACAATGCTAATGAGAAAACTAGCCCTGGATTCTACGAAAGAGAAAACCAGGAAGTCATCTCATCTCAGTGAGTATTCTGGCCAAGTGGAAAATGTCCCTGAGTGTGGGTCAGGTGGTGGAATCACTGAGGCTGGGGCCACTACAAAATGGGAGCATGAGCTAAATAATTCTACATTCCTTCTAGCATGGGCATCAATGACTCACCCATCAACTAAGGAAACGAAGAGGAGAAACTAGAGAGTTTAGTGAGGGGGTAAAATGCTTGATGCTTTTGTAAGGATATATACATGATTGAATGAGTAGATATTCTGGAGATTGCTTCTTATATGAATCCAGACAGCAGGTTGTCTTTGGCACCTTAACAGCCAAGATGCCAAAGACAACCTGCTGTCTGTTGTTGTTGTTTTTGGTCCCGGGGCTCGAACTCAAGGCCTAGGTGCTGTCCCTGACTCTCTCTGAAGACCAGTGCTCTGCCACTCCAAACTACAGCTCCACTTCTGATTTTTCTGGTGACAATTTGGAGATAAGAGTCTGATGGATTTTCCTTTCCAGGCTGGCTTTGAACTGTGATCCTCAAAGCTCAGCTTCCTGAGTAGTTAGGATTGCAGGCATGAGCCATCAGCACCTAGCTGGTGGGAATTAATTCTAGCTGAAATTTAGCAAATCCCTGCTCCTTTCTTTTGGCTTTTTCCAATCTTCCATTTTCTACTTCTCACATATCTCTACTGATTTGAAATTGAATTTGCATTTTTAAAACATATATCCTATACTTTCCCCATTGTGCTCAGCTTTTGTGGTACTTCTAAGTTGCCCTACTTTCCATACCATCTGGTAAATCCTGATCATCTCTTAGATGGAATGTGAAGACTAGTTTCAGTGCAAAGGTTCCTTCCTTGTTCTTTTGACAGAACTATGACTAGCTTCTCTCTGGAATCTCCCTTACTATTCATGTTTCTTCAAGCGTAGATCTTTTTCTTCCATATACGCTATGTGTGAACCTCTCTTTCTTTCCACTGAAAGCATAAAGGTGAGATGGGAAGGCACCTGTGTGGTTTCCAAACCTAGAGCATAACCTGAAGCAAATCTTGTATTAGCTTGCTTGCTATGTCAACTTGGCTTTTCTCTTCCACTAGAATGCAAAAGTTAAAAGGTAGTTTCTGGATAGAATACATGAATTCTCAGGAGACCTTCCAAAAATTATTCATGATTACAAGAAGGAGGAGGGCAGGTAGTATAAAATTGTCTATGAACCTACCTAGACAGGAATACATGACAGCTGGCCAAAATGACAAAGGTTCAGAAAGACAAACTGGTTAGAGAGACTTGAACATAAAGATTTCCTTGGCCCTCACCTTCAATGCAATTCACTGCTTCAAGGCTTATCCCTGGAAATTGCTCTAGTCTTCCCTGATCCCTCAGACAAAAGTACCTTCTAAATGAAGCAAACACTGACTGGATTTGTTTGGTTACATGCTTTAACCTCAGATGGTACTCCCAGGTTTACAGCCTCTCAATAACATTTTATTCCCTTCTAGGCCAGGGATAATATTTAGTTCTTTTTCACGTACATTTCCACACTGAATACCTTTATGACTTGTCCATTTCCCTGTTCTTTCAATTTGGATCTGGAAATGAGCTTCAGAATTCAGGAAAAACACGTACAAAGAGTCAGGGGAAATTGCAAAGGCTTATAAACAGAAGTTATAAAACAAAACAAAACAAAACAAAACCCGAGGAGGGTCCAGGAGTGTAGCCTAGTGGTAGAGTGCTTGACTAACATGCACCAAGCCCTGAGTTTAATTCCTTGGCACCACATATTACAGAAAAAGCTAGAAGTGGTGCTGTGGCTCAAGTGGTAGAGCCCTAGCCTTGAGAAAGTCCAAAGAAAGTGCCCAGGCCCTGAGTTCAAGCCCTAGGACTCACACACACAAAAAAAAAATCAAGCAAAACAAAAAAAAATAAGAAGAAAATTGGAGGATTGGAAGAAAGGAGAAGATGATCAGATGACTTAGCATTACATGAACAAAGCTATACAAGTCCCTGTTGTCCCATTTCATCATTATGACAGCTCAGAAAAATTAAATATACTCAACATCCCATACTTAACCAACTTTGGAAATTAGTCTTAGATTAAAGATCATTCAGCTTCAGCGTCATATTCTTTGGTGGGCAATGCAGGATAGTTCAGAGGAAGCTAGAGGGACATTGAGAGGATTATCTTTCTTATAGTTGAGGTTAAAAAGAATGTGTGAGCTGGAACATTAAGGCATCGTCCACTAACAGAGAAAAACAAAGCTAGAAGCACTTACTTCAGATGATACATGATTCCATTTCCCCGGGGTTTCATTTATATCTGAGTAGTTAGCTGAGCCAAGTCAAAAGCACTGCTTCAAGTGTTCTCTTCCCTTCTCTCTTCCTTCCCACCAAAAAATGGCACTTTTAAACTCTGAACTAGTATGTCTTTCCTAAATGGATCCCTGAGGTCACACTTCAGGACTAAGGTTACAGGAAGATGGCTCAGCAGAACCAAAGGACAGGATCTTGGTCCCAATATTCTGGTTATCGTCTCTGGTTCCTGATGTCCTCCTCACACACATGTTATAACCCATCCCCAATGCGGTGGGGTTTTTTGTTTGTTTTTGCAAGCTACAGTTTAGACTATGTCCTTTGACTCAAGAGAATAAGAGGGAAATTTTAAAAGCAGTAGCATTCATTGTGTGACTCACTCAATAATACTACCACAATTTAGTAGGGAAAATCTCAATAAAATCCATGCCTGGTGTATTTTTGAAAAAAATGTAGGATGCTGCAGTGAGTTTGGGAATAATTCAATGTGGGAATAATGAGATAGATTTAATAATGAGATACATTTAAGACAGCAGAATGAAAACATCTAAGTCACTAAAAGCAGTGAAATGCCTCTATTATGATACTTAGGATCAAAAGTATTTTGGATTTTGAAGTATTTCAAATGGTCAGAATTTCTGCATAGATTTCCCTAGTTAAGTTTCCCCCCGAAACCATTTCAGAACTAATATGTTGCTCCAAAGTTTCATATTTCGGAACCTTTTGAAGTTAGGAATTTTGAAGGCTACCTGTTGAGATTCAGTTTGGATTGCTCATTCACTTTAGGAAATAACTTTCAAGCCTGCTCCATATCTATCTCTTTGTCTCAGGCATTGCCTGACTTAGACTGTTCCAGACAGACAGCTGAAGAAAAGAAAAGGGAGGTGAAATAAGAAGAAATAAGAAGTCAAACAAGGTCTGATGGCCTTCAGAGATTATAGGGGAGTACATATTTGGAGCTATCTTGTTACATGAAATTTGTCAGTTCTACAAACACACTTCTGTTTTGGTTCCACCCTACAGTTTGCCCTGATTTTTCTCTTGGAGAATAGTAATTCTGTCTTCCCCATCCTAGACTTCCAATCTTCCTTCCTTTTCTTTTCTTTTCTTTTTCCGTGAAAGCAAAGCTCCTAGGCTACATCCCGGGTAACTCCAGCAATGTGGGCACTCTTTTGTTCCAGTATTGGCAGCATTTCCCCTTCGTTTGTCCCCCTGCCTGTCTGCAGGTCTCAGAGCTTTTCTGCTGTCAGAGATTGCAGGGAGCTGGTGGATTCAAGCCATGGGGCTTTTTATGAGCCAAGCACAGAGAAAAGAGCCTTTCATTTGCTCTTGCCTTGCAGTCAGGTACTCCCTGGTGGGCTCTTCACAAAACCAAGCTGTGGAGCTGCTCCCCCGAGTTTGCATTTGTTTTCTTATAGGCCACGCTCCTGGCTGGCGAAGGGCAGAAGGAAATGGCAGTCCAAGGCAGCAGCCATCTCCTCATCCACTGCAGGCAGGTTCCCTGCTCAGCCCTTACAAGTCACCAGTCTGACCTGGCCCTCCCTAAAGCCATCCTGAGTTCTTTATTAGTGAGCATGAAAAATGCTTCAATCATAGCACCAGATGGTACCCAAACCAATTTGGATTGTCAGCTGAGGCTAACTCATTTCCAAGGACTTGGTCTAACATCAGTGTTATTTCCCTCAGTGCCCATCCAGCCCTAAGAGATGATCTTACTCAGATGATTTTGATGAGAAATAACATTTTCCTTTATACAAGACCACAGCCAATACATCTTTCCATCTTTATTAATCCATTCAACAAGCTTTTATTGAGTGCCTGCTGTGTGCACTAGACATTTTTGGGTATACCAAAGAGAAACTCATTTCTGGTTGACAAATATCTATTGAGAATTCACTAGGCACATGTCAAACACTTTTACCAGATAGTGAACATCTGAAATCTCTGTGATGAAATCATCGCCCATTAATAGCCCATAGGTGTAGAAAGATGGATGGTCTGATTTCCAGTGAGCACCCCATCTTTTAATTTTGCATTGACAGTTCCATCTGATACTCTTTCTTCTCAATCTCCCCCAGGGAGAAATTGACAATAGCATTTGTAGATCACCAATGTGAACCAAGAACACCGAACACCAACGTGGACTATTAAGGTTTGGTGAGAGCATCAGTGAGCAGGTTGTCTACTTTCTTAATACTCCAAGAGTAGTGTGTGAATCGGTGGCGAGGGTGGGGGACCTTTCCTGGAAGCTCATTAGAAACCCTGGTTCCACTCCAGAGCTGATGGATTAGATCTGTAGCCCTCTAAAATCCACAAGGGATTTATATGCCCATGAAAGTATGAGAATCACTTTTCGGCTAGTTATTTTTCCTTCATGTGTTCCCTCCATGAAACAGCACATTCTTTTTTTTTTCTTTTTCCAGAGAAGAATAAGCATTTCCTTATATGCATGTCACTGAGTTTTGGATCATGGGACCTGACCTGAGAATCACAGTTGATAGGATAGGATCTGGGGCTAAGCCAAAACCAGCCACGGAAAAAGCCAACAAATAACTTTTGTGGTGTTCTGGTAGGAAAAGCTCCCCACTGCTTCGTGATATATAACGAACCCAGTCAGAGGGATTCCTTAAGGAATTCACAACTCAGTAGAATTCATGTTCACTGTATATGCTAGAGACACAGAAAAGAAAGCAAACAGGAGCCATCAAGATAAGAAGATAAAAGTATAGGACCATCTCACTTAAGTGATATATCTTAAGTGAATCATAAGGATTCACTTAAGAAAGCACAGAAAACTTCATACTGATGACCCTTAATCCTCACATCACCGCTAAAGGCAAATGCAAGTGCTCAACTAACAAGAATAAAACCAGAATCTGAAAAGAGTTCTAGCAGGTTCTCAGGCCCAGTGGTGGCAACTTTTCACATTATCTTCCTTGACCTTATTCTGGTTTTGTTGCTGTTTTGTCTTACAAGGTTCTCAGGTTCAGTAACAAAGTTATGGGCACTGGTTTGTGTTATATAAAGGGAAGAGGTTCTGAAGGCTCGGGAGAGCTCCTTCCCCACACAACCTCCCCACAACAGCAGCCTGGTAATTGTGAGAGGAGCCTTGGCCGGCTTCCTTTCTTTCATGTATAATCCTTTTGGTAAAAGAAAACAAAGTCTGAATTTTAAAAATGGATCATAAACACAGTTTCAGTTACTTGGTACCTCTGTTGAGGTTTGTGTGGGTGAGGATTTAGAAGCTTAATCTGATGGTGTGTGTGTGTGTGTGTGTGTGTGTGTGTGTGTGTGTGTTCACGTGCATGCATGTGAAAATGTGCCCCAGTATTGGGGCTTGAACTCCAGACCTTGGGAGCTCTTGCTGAACCTTTTCATTTGAAACTGGTGCTTCATAACTTGATCCAGACTTCCACTTCCAACAATGTTCTAGTGAATTGGAGATAAGAGTCTCCTGGATTTTTCAGTTACCTCCTGAGTAGCTAGTATTACAGGTTGGAGCCGTTAACCCAGCCATTACCATGTTTCTTTATCAATACATTTCCAATGATTGTCTAACACATGGTAGATGATATACATAATTTTCTGAGCGAATAAATGCATCATTATATTAGTTGCTAGATAATGAGGGCTTCTTTCTTTTTCATTGCTATTTTCTACTTTGAAAACATAATCACCTTTGAAGGAAACTCCTTCTCTCACTACATTGAGAAAAGAGTGCTGATGTAAGGATGATTTTTTCCCCCACCTTTGTTCATGAGGGGCCTTCCTCTTCTGGAGACAATCTTGCTACAGGAATCAAACTGTAGCAGATTTTTTTTGATGCTCTTTTTTGCCCAGTGAAAGACTATAAATTCAGCAAAGTTTTCCAGGAAAAATTCAGATCTGAGAGGTCCATATGCCATTTTGTTTACTGAGCATCCCTGCCCAGTTATGTCAAAACTTCTGATGTTTTTGATTTGTTTTTAAAAATGCTGGTGGGGGTGGAGGGGAGGAGAACGTCACCCAGCCAGACCTGAATTGGGGCAGAGAAAAGGGCTCTTGATAGGTGGTCCCCTTTCTCTTTTCTTCAAAGTAAATTTTACCCAATTTAACTTCTCAATTGAAACAAGATGAGGATTTGTTTGCTTTGCAATTAACTGCTAAGGGAAATGTGGTAGATCTGCCCTCCTCCATTCTCTCCCAGCTAAATACCCCTAACCCACATACCTGCTGGAAAGGTTAGATCTTCTTAAGGCCTCTTCATAATTAGTTGGCCTAGTTGTTTTTTAAAAAACTTTGAAATGATAGCAATATGGAAAAGTATTTGGAGAGCTAGGAATTCATCTACAATTAGATAAAAAAATGCATCAGTAACTAAGTAATACATTTGTCATGTTGAGCCCCTGTAGAGAATTATATTTAGTGCAGAGAGAACGCATTTCGCCAACATTTGATAATATATTCCCAGATCCATACAGGGTAACTTCACAGTATCAGAGATACATGAAGCTATTTACCACTCATGGATATTTAAGATATTTTCTTTCTGAAATGGGAAGCAAATACCTTGTCATTATAGGGAAAGTGCAAAACCAACCAAGTTCACAAAAGCAGTCATGCAACAGCGGTCCACGGTGATAATGTTACAACCTGGGTTCAGGTTCAGTCTCTGGGTGAGTTCTACAGTATCTTGAATCTTCTGTTTTTTGTTACATATATATGTATGTATATATATGTATATATATATATTAAATAAGTTGTTGCGTTAACTCATTACTAAGCTCCTTCTTAGTCTTAAAGATCTGAGGTTTCATTCTAAGCTTAAAACAATCTAAAACAATAATATAATTGAGGAACCATGGAGAAGGGAGACACTGGGATTTGAACTCAGGGCCTCTCCCTTGCTTAGGTGCATACTCTACCACTTGAGTGGCCGCACTGCAGCCCCATGTCTCTGGTTTAAGGAAACAATGAGAAATTCCTACATTCTCTGACTCTGGCCCAATAGCTCTACTTTGTCTCCTTTGTAACTCTACTTCTCCCTAACATCATGTAGCTCGATGTTGAACTTCATTTTCGCCAACACTGGTTTAATTTCAGTTCTCAGTGTTCACCTTATGGTGGCTTAGGAATTAAGCAAGAAAGAAAACATAACCCGAGCTTCAACTTTTCTTTACAAGGCCGTCTATAACCTATAACTATTGTTTTCATCGATCACCACCATTAGAGCCCCACAAGGGAATGTGCAGCATTTAGTGGCCTGGGGATGGGAGCACCTTGTGGAGTGGTGACTCCTCCTAACTTCATCTCCCCCCACCTACCCCTATGGTCCAGTCGTCTCCTCACCCCCTCATCTGTGTACCGCCCCATCACCTGCTTTCTGCCTGGACTGGAAGCCAGACTTCTGATTCCCTTCCATCCACGGGGAAGGTTTGCCATCCCAACAGTTGGGAAATTCTGCCAAGTGGCACCACATGTGGCAGAATCTGTCCCTGTTTTTCTGCGCAGTGGGGATTTAAACTTTTGAGGGGGGGGAGTGGGCTCAATGTGGATAGCTCAACTTCCTCTTCCTAAAGCAGATATTTGGTATAAGTGGTCAATCAAAATGTAGCTTGGCTTGATTATATCATTCAAAGATTTTACATTTTCTTGATGGGAGGGGCTTAACTATACTACCACAAATGCATCTGCCAAGCACCTCAGCCAGCTGAACTCACTGCCATCCGCGGAAACCCATTTTGCTTTCTTCCTGTTTGAGGTGTTATCGTCAGGAGCCATGTGGATACTCCCTGGGCTAACCAGCCACCAAGCCAAAGTGCCCGCAGAAGGGGATGGCATCTGCCTTGTGGAAACCTCTCAAGGGGAGGAAGGGGCCTTGGGGAGGGGAGAGAGAAAGGGAAAAAATGCACAGTTCCGAGAAATCAATACTGATCTGATGACGTTATACTTGGGATAGGTGCACATTCGTTCCGCTCTCTAGTAAAAATCATAGAAAATGTGCTTACATTTATGACACTAACCTGATTGGGGACAAATCTTTGAATACCCTTGAACTCCAAAATGGGGGTAAGGACTAAGAGGTAGATAACAGAAAAGAAAGAAATTACAGATATCATAAGATAATTCAATGTACCAGAAAGTAAATGATAATACCACACCTATGCTTATCCACAGGTTTTAGTTCCTAGCATGTAAAAAGTGTATTTCCAATCTAATCACTCAATGATATTCTTGCTAAAACCCTACATCTGGTTTGAGTCTTCTCTCCTGCTTCCATACCTGTGACCTCTTCTTTGCACAGGCAAAGGTACTAGCTACAGTCAGGTGCTGATGCCCCAGGCTTTAAACCTAGTTACTACAGGAGGCTGCAATATGAGGACTGCCATTTAAAGCCAGCCCAGGCAGGAAAGCCTATGAGACTCTTATCTTCAATGGAAGGATGGCTCAAGTAATAGAGTTCTAACCTTAAGCAAAAAAGCTGAAGGTCAGCACCCAAGATCTGAGTTCAAGCCTCAGTATACACACACACACACACACACACACACACACACACGCACGCACACTAGACCCCCAAATAAGCACCTGAATGCTTCTTTGTTTTTTGTGCTTCTCTCCCCCAGACCAAAAACACTTGATTCTTTCCCACACACTCTCTTCACCCCGGCACAGCTCGAACATGTTCTCTTCTTCTCAAGTCTTAGTTCATTTCCCTTCACAGGAATCTTGATTGGAAGTGCTCGATGTGTCTTGTGGACTGAGGAGGGAGAGGATGGAGGTAGGGAATGTAGACCCAGAGTTTCAGGATTTGCTAGGCAGAAACAGGGCAGGAAGAAGGTAATGATTCTTGCTAAGCATCAACTGGGTTTCCTACACTGTAAAAACACCTTCTTCTATTCCTTCACTGATCGCCTCAGCAACCTAGACAGGAGACCACAGCCCCAGCTCACAGGAGGACAATGACGAGGTGGACCCTCCAATGACTAGCACTGATGTCATGGCCTTTGAGACCACATCTTTTTAGCTTTAATGTGTAGGGTCCTTTTTTTTTGCTGTTCTAAGCTGTGTCAGGCCTGGCAAAGTGGGCTCTAGAGAAGGATGGAAGAGAAGACAGCGAAGAGAGAGGTAATAGGAAGAAACTGTCTGGGGGTGAGGACTGTGAACAGGCTTACCAGTGGAGGTTATTGAGTGTCCCCCCAATTCTTGAGGGACCTGTAGTGGGGGCACTGTTTTTGATATGCTTTTTACCATTTATAATTTGGTCTCATGCTTCGGAAACAGATGACTTCTAGATGGAATGTTATCAAGAGAGGAAGGACCTCATTCCTCAAAGGACGGGCTCTACAAATAGATTTTATATCCCCCTTGCCTCCTCCCATCCATCCTAAAGTCAGAATTTTCTACTTTTAAACTCCCCATTTCCAATGTCCCCCAAAGAAGTAAGACATTTGCGCTTCCATTTCCAAGGGTGTCTGGAAAAATGTCTCCTTGCTGAGACTGGAGTTCTTCCTGGAATGTTCTGGATCATGCGAGATGTTTTAGAGGAGGACCTAGCTGAAGTCCTGGCCTGGCACATGTGAAATGAGGTCTCTGGGATGGTCTTAAGGGTCATCTCCAACACTTCATTTCACTGCGCTTCTTTTGTTCCACTCCACCTGCATGTCTCATCCGTCCCTCTAGAGGGCACTGTGGGCCTTGGAATGAAGTTCTTTAAGTTTCAATCACTCTTTTCCCCCCCCTCTGGGGTCTTTTGTTTTTGCTATACAGTACTTCATTTTTCTTCCAGAAGGGTTTTCTTTCCTTTTGTGCCTGTGCATTTGTGTGTGTGTGTGTGTGTGTGTGTGTGTGTGTGTGTGTGTGTGTGTTTCTCCTTTAAACAAGAATTTAGCGCACATGACCATGGCAGATAATTACTCTGACCAAAGCTTGTCATTGTCTAGGCAGGTCTTTTGAAAGCTCTCTTCCTCCATATATTCTTCCAGTGCCCTGCAGTATGACCCTTGGTGCTCCTCCCCCAACCCCAATTATTTCAGGCTCTGGGTCACCGTCACAGCTCTGCCAATGCGTCTCAATCGGGCCTCACAGCTGCCTGGGCTAGTTCAGCCAGGACTCCTCACTCAGGGCAACTGAGCCTTGATTTATTACATCCCTTTACGCTGGTCCTGGTTGCTCTTCGGGCGAGACTGCTGATTGTGCCACATTTTCAAATTGGTTCTGCACTACAAACCAGTGTCTGGGAGGGACAATTATTAGGCCCTGAAACCCATTTCAGCAGTGACCTCCCTCACTCAGGGGTTGAACTCTCCTCTCTGGACATGGAAGACGCCTCGCTATCCCCGCGTCCTGTTGATTTCAAGAAGGGTGGATGAATCTTGCTCTCCTATTACCTCTGTCCAGAATGCATACAGCCAAATCTGGACAACAAGAAGAACACGTGGGAGTCCTCCAGCATCCCGTTTCTTACCTCCACTCATCTCAGGGGTCAGCAGTTTTCACTTCTGGCCTGTGTCACTCAAGAAATGTGTGTGTGTCCTCAAGAGAGGACACTGCTGCCACTGAATGGTGGGAGGGAGCCGCCTGGGATTCTAGGCCTGGGTGAGCTTGGGGGATGACAGAAAAAGCATAGCGTTCCTTGGCAGGGCAGAGGGACCCCAGAAATGGGCTCAACAGGGGGTGGGGGGTCGAGGGATCACAGGGAACCTCACTGTAGTCTTAGGGGAAGTGGCCTCAGAATCTACCAGGGAAGGAATGCTGGCAATAACTGCCTTGTGGAGGCAGAGTTGGTTTCAGCCATCTCTCCCAAGTTCGTCTTGGGTTTCCTTCCATCCCTTTATGAGGCCCATCTCCTTTCTGGGTTCTCTGGCCTTTTCCTCCAAGAGAATGCATCCTCCTCACAGGAAGGCCGAGAGGCCAGTGAGCCTTCTTCTGTCCCCTTTGTAGCTAGAGAGCAACAGTTCATGCTGTGCTGAGGATATAATGGTAGTAACAGTGGTTATCATTTAGAGATGATTTTTCATGCTCAGGGCACACGTTTAAATGTGTGACTGCATTTGTTCCTGAGGATGAGCTTGATAATATTATGACACCATTTCATAAATGTGGAAGTTGATTTTCAGGGTGGCTCTGATTCCTACAGAGCCAGTGAATGGAGGGACAGAGTCCAATCTAAACTGTCCCGCCCAAATATAACCATATATATTGAAAAAAAGTGATATGACTCATTGATCACTTACTATATACTTTGCATCCATTATTTAAAACCTTTATGACTGTGCCACATATCTAACCTATCTAGTGAACCCATTTTATAGATAATTTAATTTCATAAATATCAAATGATTTGTAGACCATAGAATTGGTGCATGAACAACATATACACACTGAGTGTCGTAGTCTCCAAATTGACAGCTCTGGTTTTCCATTTGAGATAAAAACAACCCAAGTCAGATACAGTAACCACATGAGATAAAGCATAAAGCAGAGAGAGAGAGAGAGAGAGAGAGAGAGAGAGAGAGAGAGAGAGAGAGAGAGTGAGAACTTCACATAGTACATTAAGAACAATATTTGACATAGGGAGGGGAGTGGAAAAGCAAGATATCGGGAGGGGGTGTGGGAGAAAAAGCTGGAGAAAACATGAGAAGGGGTATCAATGGTCAAGAAGTAATGTACCCATTACCTGATAAATGGAACCCCTCTATATATTACCCCGACAATGGAAAAACAACAACTCTCCCCCCCCAAAAAAAAACAGCCAAAGGTCTTAGAATGACTTACTATGTGGCTAGCCATATTATTTTCTTCTGATTTCTAAAAATAACAGTAAACAAAACAACTACAAAAAACAAACCACAATCAGCCTCAGGGCCCTTGTATTTGCTATTCTCCACGCCTTAGAAGGCTTTTACTATGGATTTCCTTATGACTGAGCTAAACTTTGTTACCTTAAAATGTCATATTATCAAGGACACTATCTCTAATCACCTGCTTGCAGTGGTATTTCTTAGTCTTCTTTTCCTTGTTTTAGTTTCTCCATTGTCACATATTATCAGATTTGCTACCTACTTTTCATGTCCTATGTCTATTGTTCTGTCTATGCTTCGCTTCCCATTATTGAATCCTTAGCATTTACCACATACACGGTGCTGAGAATTTGTTGTTGAATGAACAAAACAGTAATATTACCTATTGGCTGTAATCTAAGACTTGTAGGTTTTTCTTATGAACATAAGTGGTAATGGCAGTGAAAGGCTGACCATGGGTTGGGAGAGAGGGAAGATGATATGAAATTCCATAGTATCGTAAGATATAGGAAACATCAAAAGTTCTTTTTTTTTTTTTGCCAGTCCTGGGCTTGAGCTCAGGGCCTGAGGGCGGTCCTTGGCTTTCTCAAGGCTAGAACTCTACCACTTGAGCCTCAACACCACTTCCATTTTTTCCCCTATGTATGTGGTACTGAGGAATTGAACCCAGGTCTTTGTGCATGCTAGACAAGCATTCTACCACTAGGCCAAACTCCTGGCCCCAAAAAGTTATTTTCAAGACTTGCCATCTCATTCCTCATAGGTTTGCTCAACATTAAATAGCATACTCTAGTACTGGAGACTTATCCACCATGTCAACATAATATGATTCTGGCAGTTGGGTATGACTCGGGCAACAGCGGGAAATAATCCCGTCTTAAGAGACTGATTAAAACATAGATACTTGTATAAATGTTGCTTGGTTGTTCATTCTCCCAGCAGGTTGTGAGCAAGGACTATCTTTCCTGGCTCTCAGGCTAATGGTGTCAGCTCTATTTCTCTTATTATTGGGCTCAGGGCCTGAGCACTGTCCTTGGACTTTTTCAAGGCTAGAGCTCTACCACTTGAGCCTCAGCACCACTTCCAGCTTTTTTCTATGTATGTGGTACCAAGGAATCGAACCCGGGTCTTCATGCATGCTAGGCAAGCACTCTACCACTAGGCCATACTCTTGACCCCAGGTCTCATTCTTGTAAGGAGAGTGGTAGCAGACAGGTGCCAGGTGTATGGGTGTGCATTTGAGATAGCATGGCAGTGATCTTGAGGAAGAACTAGGGTTGTAAAGGAAAAAGAAAGATCCTAAAATCGCTTCTCTTCCTACGTATTGCAGTTTCTTTCAGAACATAGCTTTTGTAGGGAGGTAGACAGTTACAGACCTGGGAAGACATGTGGTTGAAATTATAGAAGAAAGACAAAATTATGAAGAAAACTACTGGATGGAGGGCTGGAATGACTTTTGTGGGGGAGTGCTGAGCCTCCGGGGTGTACCCACAGCCCCCATCCATGCTGGTTCTCATTTATCAGAGTAAGTGCTTGCCTGGCCACATGGCTAGAGCATGCTCACAAACCATGCCAGATGTTTCCAATGAAAGAGAGCTCTACTCTTTACATACCACTATTGGGATAATATTTTCTATGTTTCCAGCTCTTGTGGAGGTGTTGTTGACAGTTTGATGGACTAAGGACTCACTGTGGGTTTGATTGTGTTTCAATCACAAAAACCCCAAACTGAAAGGATAGTTAATAAAATCTAACTATATGTCTCGACTGAGAAAGGTAATATCGTACCTCAGGTAGGATATCCCAAGAAAAAAAGTGGTCCTTGAGACAGCTGTATGGAGCCCTATTGGTTGGCTTCCAGGTACAAAAGATATAGGCTGTAGGTTATACAGCCCCCACAGTAGTTAAATTCAAGGGAAGGAAGACATGGAGAAGGGAATGGAAGAGAGAACAATACCAATGGGAAATAGATACTAATCCATCTCCAGCTATTCTTGTAATAGTTCGAACAACTACCATTTACTTGATGACTACTTTTTTCCTAATCACTTACATCTATTGTATAAAAAATATAAACATTATATATGTGTACACAGATAGCTGAGAGCAGATAGAATGATAAGTAGATAGATAGATAGATCACAGGTATGTAGGTAGGTAGATAGATGGGTAGATAATTGATAATTTCTCCAGACCCTAAAAGATAAATATTAATAAATATCAGACAACTATCCTTGATTTTGCTTTATAGCATTCATGGTTTTTATTTTTCCTCTATTCTTTTTTTTTTTTGCCAGTCCTGGGGTTTGAACTCAGGGCCTGAGCACTGTCCTTGGACACTTTTTGCTCAAGGCTAGTACTCTGCCACTTGTGCCATAGCACCACTTCTGGCTTTTTCTGAGGAATTGACCTCAGCGCTTTGGGCATGTTAGGCAAGCACTCTACCACTAGGCTGTGCTCCCGGCCCCATTCCTTTATTCTTAATACTATCCTTTTCTTTGCTGAACCATTTACTTTTATTTAGTTTTTTTTTTTTAACAATTTATTATAAAGGTGATGTACAGAAGGGTTACAGTTATATGACTGAGCTGTTTACTTTTGACATTATTTTTCTTTTTGGGTTATCTCTAAAGATTTTGGTAAATAAAACCAACATTTTTAGATGCCATTTTCACTCATTTGTTCATTTTCAATCTACTTGTGCATTCTTCTGTCCATTAATTCACAAGACATGCCTTACCTCTTGATATGCCAGACATTTAGTATATAGTACTTTTGTAGTGGGAGATTTCTGGTTTTAGTCCAAGAAACTTATTGCTAAGGTTCTTTAAACTAGGCCTATGATTTTATCTGTTGCAAATGCATCTCAGGTTGTGGTCTAAACTGCAGGACTCAAAGCTGTTATATTACAAACACATACCTATTTTAGAGAGAAAAATCTTCAAATGAATTCTACTTTTGGTCATTCTCATGTCATGGGTTCATCTGGCTTCAGATCTAGGTTTTTGTAGTTCTAGAACTAGTCATCCATTAATCAATTCTGTATTGAAAAATTTCATTCACAAAAAATTTCAGTGAGTAAAATTCTAGGCCTGTTAGCTGTAGCTCATGTACATATATAATTGAGCTTAATTTTGTTGCAAAGTGAAAATGAAAATGTAGAGTGCAAGTCCTGCTTCTCTTTGTCATCTTGTGTGTTGTACTTAGTATTATGTCAGAGCAAGGATTATTGATGGCTACAATTTATTAGCTGGGAGTGTTTGAAAGATGAAGAAGGTCTTGGCCAGTCCATGCCCAGGGCAAGCTAGAGAAGGTAGAAAGTAGAAATGATGAGGTCAGATCATGCTTGTGGAAACATAATGTCCAGGCAAGTAATGGGGCATAAATATGGCAGAGTTCTAGGACCATGAATTCCAAGGAATAAGGAAGGAATGTAGTCGAAAGTCAGCTAATCCCAAGTGGTTCCCAGCTGTAATTCTAGCAGTTTATAAGGCTGAGATCTGAGGATTGCAGTTTGAAGCCAGCTTGGGCCAAAGAGTCTATGAGACTCTCATTTACAATTAATAATCAAAAAGCCAGGAGTGGAGCTGTGCCTCAAGTTGCATCATCCTCAGGCAGAAAAAGCTAAGGGACATCTCTTTGGGTTGAAGTTCAAATTCTAGTACTGACATACAAAAAGAAGTTAGTAAAGCAGCAAAGTCAGGAGCAGCAGGTAGACTTTGGCAAAGCAACATTCTAAGGTGCTAATAAGGGTTCTCACTGAAGTTAGGGGTCTAACCCAGAGTCAAGAATGATGAGATTTAAAAATTCATTTTCATGGGAAGTACAGGCAGCTGGCTGATCAGTAACGATGGAGTGGCTGTTCTTTCACAACAATAATCATTCTGGTAAGATATATTTAAAAAGAAAAGCCAGGCCTAGATTCAAGTCTGTCTCGGTAGCTTCCTCTGCCATGGACAGGAGATCTCTGTTATCTTTGTATGAGTGTACACAGTTGTTTCCTAGTACCTACGCTGTGGCTCGTTGTGTGATAAAGAAAAATGGAGAGAGGAAAAAGAATACATTCTATGGTTTATCCTCAAGGCGTTTCCCATCCTGAGGAGGTAGAGAGACCTGAGAGACAGTGACACAGGTTAACGTACCATTTTGTGCTGTCCACTCACTTGAAAGACTAGAAAAAAATATATGCCTTTACCACCTTCCTGGGTTTTGAGCTGAATGTCTTGAGGTGAGATAAGAAATGGAAAGGGCAAGGACAGGATGGCTAATAGTTTGTTCTACTGAAAAAAATAATCCAAGGTTTCCTGAAGCTGAGAGGGAATTAAAAATGTCAATTAGACAACACAACCATTCATCTCTAGCCATGAGCCAAGCAACTCCACTGTTTCCATAAACATGAAGGCTTCAGTCAACACCTCTGCAAAGCTCGGAGGAAAGGAAGAAAGAGTAAAGGAGCTGGCTTTGTGTGTGAAGTCTTCACAAGGAGGTTGAGGTTTCAGACAGTTAGCTGCTGTAAGGTAGGGGGCTGGAGTTAAGAGGTGGGGGGTGGGCACGCAAAACCCAATTATAGTCTTGACCTCCCTTAGAGATTTTCTTGACCAGTGACTGGTGCCAGGAACCAAAGCTACTCTGAGAAGGGAGAGGGATGTCTGTGGGATTTGGGGCTCTGAATATGTATGTCCCACCTTCTTTGTGTGGCTGATATCTGACTGGATATTTATTCTTCTAGATTACACATTCTGACTCTGAGGAACAAAGGGCTGGCAAGAGCTGCTCTCTGGTGCTTAATAATTTGAAGGAATTTACATTTCAATGCATCCCTGAGTTAGATTTCTCACACAACCTCTCCCCTTATGCTTTCCCCCTCCTCCTAATTTCCTCCCTTGGAAACAACAGACTTCTCTCCAAGTCTGGGAAGGCATCAGGGAGAAGGGAAGAAGGAGAAAATCATAGAGACATCATTGGAGGGAGGAGATTTATTGATATTCTACTTAGAATTTATTCCCTCAGAATCCTATTTATTTTATTTATGTTTATAAATCATACATTACCAAGTACAATGAAATTTCCTAAAAACCCAGCAGGTTACTTGACATTCTCTGTGATTTGAAAGAGGAAACGGGGAGAAAATGAATAAGAAGGGAAAGGATGGGAGGGGTGAGGTTGGATGGGCAGCCCTGGAGAATAATGTATGTCTCAGTGGCTTGCTGTGTATGAGCAAGTCAAGTGTGGTCCAAATAATCTCCTCTGTCCTCACTCCCCCCTCCTCCCCAGAGAGAGGATTCATTGTCAGGTAATTAACCATCAACAGTACGGAAAGAACTTTCGCGGGAAGAAGTGTGAAAACACATTTACACCTCATATGAATGAGATAGGAGATTTTTTACTTTTGAGCGACACCTGAGGAGCCACAAAATGACAAAGATTAAGTCATCACTGGTTAGGATTCTGAGGACCCCAGATTTTGTGTCTGCTTTCTTCACTTTGCCGTCCCCACAACCCACAGTGACCTGAGGAGCTGGTTCATGAGCCTGCAGTCCAAACAGATCCTTTCCTAATCAGGGGCTTCCTTTTGTGGTTGTGCACACAGTCAATCAATAAACTTGGAAGGCATGTTAACTTAATTTGTGCTAGCAAGCACAGATCTCTAGGAAAGGAAAGCCCAGGAGGTCATAGGTACTTAGAAGATGTAATTAGGAAAGGTTTTGGGGAGAAGGTACCACAAGGTGTTGTCTCAAGAGTGAACGAGGTTTGCTGGGTGACTTTGAGAGGAAACTGTGGGGAAGGATAATTGTGGTTTGCGTGGTGCATTGGTTGATAAGAGAGAATTAGTGGGTGAGACTAGTTTCTGAAAGTAGCACAGACCAGAAAGCTTTGGCAGACATTAAGAAAGCCAGTCCACGAAGGGGATGGATAATGATGGAGTAAGATTACCACCCTCACCAGGATAAAAGCTATGGAATCCTTGATTCATTATTCTTCAAATTACAGTTGAGACTGCTCCTGATGTGAAGGAATAGGAGGAAAACCAATGAATATGAACATATGCTAGCCAATTATACTTTCAACCCAAGTCCCCTGGTTAAAAGAGTAGGGTACCTGAGAAACTGGAGACCGAGACTTTGGGATGGGCAGTGGTGATATTTAAAGTCACTTGCAATGACCAAAACAAACTTTCAATCATAATTACGCTGCCAATTACACTGGTAAATTATTATGGGAGAGAAAGCGATATCAATATTCTTCCTTTATTCGAGGGTCTTCATTTTGTTGTTTCTTTTTGTCAGTTATTGCTGGATATCTGTTGAAGATATACACAAACTAATTTTCTATTAATCACAAAAATAAACCTCTTGTTTCCATAGCCTAAAGTTCATTTCACTTAGTCTCATCCTGTATAAACTTATGTGCACAGCTTTTGAGGTATTTACACTGGCAATCTTGCAGAGAGCACAGAGTTACTGTTCTGGTTTTTATAATGCATCCTGAGAATCTGTTTTTTAAAAATTACTATAATGCGGGGAAGGAAGTTGGCGCCGAGACAATAGGGACACTGCCTAGCTCTCTCTCACAAAAAGAGAGAACCAGGGAGTCCCACGAGTCAACTACCTTAAGAAATCCACAACAACAAACTCAAAAAGCAACAGAGAAGGACTCAAACCGGAAAAGAAATCCAGATAAAGCTCACATCCAACTTTCTCAAAGAATTCAGAACTCGAGGACCCCTCCCCCACCTCTCTCCGCCGGCTCCAAACCGTGAAAAGCGGTGGCAGTGGAGGGCGCCAGGCCGGAGCCCAACTGCTGCAGAAACCAGCACAGAACCGGGCCAGCAACGGCGGAAGCAGCGGAACCCAGATGTGGAACCAGAACAGCAAGCGGCGGAACCCAGACGCAGAACACAGGCGGCGGCGGGGGAGACCCGAGGGGAGTGAAAGACTCCCCACCACCGAGGAGCTCCCGCAGAGGGACGCAGAGGCGTGAGTAATACAGCGCATCCCCAAACACATCGGGAAAGCGGAGGGGGTGCCAAGCAATAGAACTTAACTCAGACCCCAACACCCCGCCCGAGAAAGACTGGCGGGAGCAGGGGGCAAGGAATTTAGAATCCTGTCCCTTCCCTCAACAGCCCCCTCCCTCAGGCCATTTATTGGCTATTGACAGGAGGGCTACCTAAGACCCAGCACCCCACCAAGGGAGGCGGGGCTGTCCCAACTCCCACCCGCCCAACGGGCTCAACCCCCAGCCCTCTGACTGGAGACTGACAACCGGGCGGACCCTAAGACTCAGCACCCCACCAGGGGAGGCAGAGCTGTCCCAGCTCCCACCCGCCCACCAGGCTCCTCTCCCAGGCCACTGGATCTGGAGAGTGGAGGGCACTGGGACCCTGCCTTACAACAGCAGGCAGGGGGTGCGGGAAAATAGGAGCCAGCATCTGCCCCCCCCCTCAATTCTTGAGCAGGGCATCCTCCAGCTGGGAATCCTGAGCAAGACAGCACCGAGGGGCCCCCCACAGTCACAGACTCTGACAAAGCAGTGGAAACACAGCAGGGATCTGAAGGGCCAACCAGCAGCCAAGCTCCCCTTCTGAGAACCAAAAAGGCGCGGCTCAGCCCTTGGAGCCCACGTCCTCAGCTGGGCCCCTGGGAACAGAGGGGTCTCCTGCTGGTCCTGCTAAGAGCCCCTGGAAACTCTCAATCCCCAGACCCTTGGCTTGGGGCCGCCCCTGGAAGCAGCACAGGAAAACGTCTGCCAACCGCGCTCAGACGGAAGCTCGCAGATCCATCCCATGGTCCACTGTGAGGCCACTGGTTGGGCTAAGAGCTAGCCGTGCAGCAACACATAAGTTTTATTCTAATACTTTCCAAACGTTGTACTCAAATACGCTACCTACTTACCAACTCAGGTCAGTTATCCTTACCTTTTCTTCATTACTACAATATTCTTACACTCCTACGTTAATCCTCTTGGACCTCCCCTGACCTCTCTCATTCTATTTTTCTATCTCTGGACCTCTGTTCGTCTTTCAACCCTTATACTGCATGGATCTACACTTGATGGCTGTTGAGCAATACTGTATACCTAGATGTATTCTCTAGGCTCAGAGGGACCTAAAGACAATAGAGATTGGATTGAGAGGCTTATTGTTTTGGGTATAAATCGCAGATCAGTGGATGTATTAGACTGGTCTGTAACTGCACAAAAAGAAAGAGTGATAACACCAATCAAAACTTGTGAACATCTAGTGTCTGCCAGCTACCGAGGTCTAGGTTGGTTATATCTGAAAAACTATAATCGTGTTTAGTATTAATCTTGCTCCCATTTTCAAATGGGCAGAACAAGAAACTCAAGAAAAATGTCAAATCAAGAAACAACATCCCCCACCCAATGTGAACAGACAATGGAACAGTCACTGGCAAACCTAGGGGAGAGTCTTCCAAGTGCTATACAAATGCAATTGATAAACATCATTAATGAAAAATGTGAAAATATAAAGAAAGAGGTAAGGGAGGAAGGCATAGCTGAACAAGAGGAAACCATAAACAAGGTGATAAGTGAAAAAGAAGAAGCCATAAAGGAGTCCATAATAAAGGTTTTTCAAAGAAAGATGGATGAATTCATAGAATCCACAAATAAAAAGGTGACCGAACCCCAGCAAATGTTTAAAGAAAATAAAGCTACTGAGCTGACCACTCAAATGGAAATCAAGGAGCTAAAGAAATCCATACATGATCTAAAAGAAGAGATGCAAGGCATCAAAAATGAGCAATTAGAAGCAAGGGAGATGAAAAATAAAGTAGATAGCTTTGATAGCAGGTTAGACAATGCAGAGGAGAGAATTTCTGGGGCTGAAGATAATTTAGGTATTATAGAGAAAGAACAGAAAATGAGTCAATCCAAATCTAGGAAAAATGAGAAAGCGCTTCAGGAGGTCCAAGATACAATAAGGAAGCCTAATTTAAGGCTAATTGGTATTGAGGAGGGCGTGGAGAAAGAGGTCAATGGTATTGGAAATATACTTCAGGGAATCATCTCAGAGAATTTCCCAAATATCCAGAAGGGCAGGCCCATCCAGATACAAGAAGCTTTTAGAACCCCAAACAGACCTGACCAGAAAAGAACATCCCACCGCCACATCATAATCCGAACTGGATCAATAGAAACCAAAGAAAGGATCCTAAAGGCAGCCAGGAAAAAGGGATCAGTAACCTATAAAGGAAAACCAATAAGAATAACCCCAGATTTCTCAGCAGAGACCATGCAAGCAAGAAGTGACTGGAAGCATATATGTCATGTCCTTAAGTCAAATAACTACCAACCAAGAATACTGTACCCAGCTAAGCTCTCATTCATAACTGAGGGAACAATAAAAACATTCCACTCCAGGGAAAAGCTGCAACAATATGTCACAACAAAACCAACACTACAGAGAATTCTCAAAGATGTTCTATACATAGAAAACCAAAATAAATGCAATATAGGGAAAGAAATGGCACCTAAACAGCATACCATCTAAGGACCACAAGAACTGTCAAGACACAGGCCCTAATAAAAGTTTTTAAAAATGGTAGGACCTAATAAATATCTCTCAATTCTAACTCTCAATATCAATGGACTTAACTCTCCAATTAAATGGCATAGGCTGTCTAGTTGGATCAAAAAGCGAGAGCCATCATTCTGCTGTCTTCAAGAGACACATCTTACCCAAAAAAACAATCATCTTCTGAAAGTGAGAGGATGGAATAAACTCTATCAAGCTAACGGCCCCCATAAACAGGCTGGAGTTGCCATCCTCATATCAGATAAAATAGACTTCAAACTAAAATTAGTAAGAAAAGACAAAGAAGGTTACTACATACTACTAAAGGGATCTTTCCTCCAGGAAGACATAACGATCCTAAATATTTACACACCCAATCCCGGAGCTCCAAACTTCATCAAGCAAACTTTACTTACACTGAAACCATACATAGATCGAAATACAGTGATTGTCGGTTACTTTAACACACCACTCTCACCTATGGACAGATCAACAAGGCAAAAACTCAACAGAGAAACCTTAGAACTGAACAACTATATAGACCAACTAGATTTAACAGACATCTGCAGAATATTCCACCCAGCAACAACACAATATACGTTTTCTCAGCAGCACATGGAACATTTTCCAAAATAGATCACATCTTAGGCCATAAAACAAACCTGGTCAGATTCAGAAACACAGAAATTATTCCATGCACACTCTCAGACCACAAAGGCATCAAACTGGAACTGAACACACATCTCCACCAACGCAAACCCTGTAACTCATGGAGACTGAACAACACGTTGTTGAATCACCAATGGGTCATCGAAGAGATCAGAACAGAAATCCAACAGTTTATGAAATTTAACAATGGGGAGCACACAAAATACCAACTCCTTTGGGACACAGCAAAGGCAGTACTCAGAGGAAAATTTATAGCGCTGAGTGCCTACAACAACAAGTTGGAAAAATTGCAAACCAACAAGTTAATGTCTCACCTTAAGCTCCTGGAAAAAGAGCAACAAACCAACCCTAATCCCAGTAGAAGAAAGCAAATAATTAAAATCAAAGCAGAATTAAATGATTTGGAATCCAAAAAAACTATAGAAAGAATCAACAAAACAAGGAGTTGGTTCTTTGAAAGAATTAACAAAATTGACAAACCCTTAGCAAATCTTACCAAAAAAAGAAGAGAGCATATCGAAATAAACAAAATCGAAGATGAAAATGGTAATATCACGACAGAAATTACCAAGATCCAGAATATCATGAGGGAATACTTCTCAAACCTTTATGCCAACAAACTTGAGAATCTAGATGAAATGGATAAATTCCTAGCCAATATTAACATACCCACACTGAACCAAGAAGAACTAAGCCAACTCAACAGGCCTATTTCAAGCACTGAAATAGAAATGGCAATTAGAGAACTTCCACCTAAGAAAAGCCCAGGGCCAGATGGATTCACAGCTGAATTCTATAAGGTCTTCAAAGCAGAGCTCACACCAATACTCCTCAAGCTCTTCAACGAAATTGAAAATGAAGGTTCCTTACCAAACTCATTCTATGAAGCCAGTATAACCCTCATCCCCAAACCAGACAGAGATTCATCAAAGAAAGAGAACTATAGACCTATTTCTTTGATGAACATCAATGCAAAACTTCTCAACAAAATACTGGCCAACCGTCTACAACAACTCATCAAAAAAATTATACACTATGATCAAACTGGATTCATCACAGGGAGGCAAAGCTGGTTCAACATACACAAATCAATTAATATAATTCAACACATCAACAGGAGCAAGGACAAAAATCACATGATTGTCTCAATAGACGTGGAAAAGGCATTTGAGAAGATCCAACACCCCTTTATGTTAAAAGCTCTGGAGAAACTAGGAATCCATGGAACATTCCTCAATGTAATAAAGGCTCTGTATGAGAAACCTACTGCTAGTATTACACTTAATGGTGAAAATCTAAAGCCATTCCCTATAAAACCAGGAACGAGACAAGGATGCCCACTCTCTCCACTACTCTTTAACATAGTACTAGAATTCCTAGCCAGTGAAATAAGGCAAGAAGCAAGCATAAAGGGGATACAAGTAGGGAAAGAGGAAATAAAACTCTCCCTCTTTGCAGATGACATGATTCTGTATTTAAAGAATCCTATAGACTCTACTCCCAAGCTCCTTGAGCTGATTCAAAACTTTGGAAGAGTAGCAGGCTATAAAATCAACCCTCAAAAATCAATTGCCTTCCTTTATGCCAACAGTGAGAGGAATGAGGCAATAATCAGGAAAGAAACTCCTTTCACAATAGCCTCAAAGAAAATAAAGTACCTAGGAATTAGCTTAACTAAGAATGTAAAGGACCTTTTTGATGAAAACTTTAAAACCCTAAAAAAGGAAATTAAAGCAGAACTAAGGAAATGGAAAAACCTCCCATGCTCCTGGATTGGAAGAATCAACATTGTGAAAATGACAATCTTGGCCAAGGGCTATCTATAAATTCAACGCAATACCCATCAATATCCCAATGGCATTCTTTAAAGAAATAGAAGAGGCAATTCAAAATTTCATATGGAATAATAAAAGACCCCGTATAGCAAAAACACTTCTTAGCAGAAAGAACAGCACTGGAGGAATTTCAATTCCAAACTTTAGACTCTATTACAGAGCTATAATTCTCAAAACAGCTTGGTACTGGCACAAGAACAGACCTGAAGACCAATGGAATAGAACTGAGGACCCAGATATTAAACCACAGACCTATGGCCACCTAATCTTTGACAAGGGAGCCAAAAAAATAGAATGGAAGAAAGACAGCCTCTTCAACAAGTTGTGCTGGCAGAACTGGTTAAGCACCTGCAGAAAACTAAAGTTGGATCCTTCTTTGTCACCTTGCACTAGAATTAACTCCAAATGGATCACAGACCTGGAGGTAAAAGCTGACACACTGAAAACTTTACAGGAAGGAATAGGAGATACACTAGGCCTCCTTGGCACAGGTCAAAACTTTCTTAATAAGGACCAAGAATCACAACAAATCAGAGAAAGGCTGGATAAGTGGGACTGCATTAAACTGCAGAACTTTTGTATGTCAAAGGAAATAGCTAGTAAATTAATTAGGAAGCCTACAGAGTGGGAGAAGGTCTTCACCAACCAAACAACGGACAAAGGCCTCATATTTAAAATATATCAACAACTCAAAAATTGAATCACTCCAAAACTAATCTCCAAAGTAACAACCATCCCATTAAAAAATGGACCAAAGACTTAAAGAGAGTCTTCTCTGAAGAAGAAACAAAAATGGCCTATAGACACATGAAGAAATGCTCAACATCTCTGGTCATAAAAGAAATGCAAATCAAAACAACTCTAAGATTCCACCTCACTCCAGTTAGAATGGCCAGGATCAGGAAAACGAATAATAACAGTTGCTGGAGGGGATGTGGCCAGGAGGGATCACTACTACACTGTTGGTGGGAGTGAAAACTCGTTCAACCACTTTGGAAAGCAGTGTGGCAGCGCCTCAAAAGGCTAAACATAGAACTCCCCTATGACCCAGCAATTCCACTACTTGGCATTTACTCAACCATCCAGAAACAAGGGCATACTAAATCCAATAGCACAACAATGTTCATTGCAGCACTATTCACCATAGCAAAGATATGGAACCAACCTAGATGTCCCTCAGTTGATGAGTGGATCAACAAGTTGTGGTATTTGTACACAATGGAATTCTATGCTGCTGTCAGAAAGAATGACATCGCCCCATTTGATAGGAAAGGGAAAGACTTAGAAAAAATCATATTAAGTGAAGTAAGCCAGACTCAAAGGAACTTAGGCTAAATGGTTTCCCTCATTCATCATAATCAGTAGAAACCTTGGGCTCTACTAGCAGAGATCTGCAATAGAGCAAAATCTTGATACATAAGGCCATATAGTATGAAGCTAATTGAAAGGACCTCCAGGATATTGAAACAAAAGCCATATAACGAATGATTGTTGTCCTTAATGTACTATGTTGTCTCTCATCTCCTTTGCTGTCCCTTGGGTATCTCATATTGTTACAGTATCTCACTTTGTTATCTGATATATTGAATTTATTTGTATTTGGATATTTGAAATTTGATAGGGAAGGGGGGAAAACCAAGACGGGTGGGGGGTTGGGGGGAAGGATAATGGGTACCAAGACATGTGAAATGGTATCAATGTATGTGAATTAATGCACCTTCTATGGGTATCAATGTATGTGAATTAATGCACCTTCTATCTGGCAAATATCATGTAACCCTTTTACTAATTACAATAAAAAATAAAAAAAATTACTATAATGCTTATTTTTTAAAATGCAACATCCTGATTGCATTGCCTTTGAGGTCAGGAGATGATTCTTCATGTTCTATTTGTCCCATATTTTATTTCTTTTTTTAACTGCTTCTTTGGTTGAATTATATATATATATATATATTATATTGATTTTCTATAATGTGGTCCTTTATAGTTCTCTCACTACCTTGACTAGCTTTTCTAGGGATTGTAATGAGCCTTTATAACTTATCCTCGTTAATCTCGAATCAATGATAAATCTAAAAACCATGTCATGAAGCACACATCATATTCAAAAGGTATGCCATCTTTTTATTAAAAATCTACTTATATATAATATAATACCCTTAGCCAGCATATATACACATAAACTCCTCCATCTTTTGTACTGTTGTTCTATAGTTTCTATTTTTGCTTATAGTTTTTTGTGCTTATAGTTATAAACACAACAAATCATTTTTGCTTTGAACACTCACTTGTATTAAAGATATTAAGCTTCAAAAGTAGTCTTTTCACAGACTTTTCTGCCTAAGGTTTGAGCTGGCTTTGAACTAGTCCTCAGATCCCAGCCCCCTGAGTGGCTAGGATTATAGTGTGAGCCACTGGAGCCCAGCTGAACTGTTCAATTTTTTAAAAAAATCAGTTATAATCTCTTATAATCCTAACAACTCAGGAGGATGAAATATGAGGATTGTGGTTCAAAGCCTTCCAGGGCCAGAAAATCTGTGTACCTCTTATCTCCAATTAATCACCACAACAAAACAAAACAAACAAACAACAGCAACAAAACTATATGGAAGTGGATTTGTGGTTCAAGTGGCAGAGCACTAAGCAATAAAGCTATGGGATAGTGCTCAAGTCCCAGGATCCCCACCACCCCCAATATATTTATATTTTATAACTGGTACTATGTATGTAATTGTGTTTTCCTTGCTTTTTAGTATTTGCCTTTGCTTTAATTCTCCATCACTTTTACTAACACATATCTAAGTGTGTTTCGTGCTAGCAATTTGTGGAACTTTTTACACCCAAGGGGTTTTTTTAAAGTAAAATTTGTAGGGCTAGGAGTGTGATTCAGTTGACACAGTGCCTCTATAATAAGAGGCCTTGAACTTAAACCCCAGTATATCTAACAAAGAACTCAAATTTTCAGAAAGTGTTAGTCATCATTTCTTTTCTTTTTTTGTCGTTCATTTATTTTTCTTTGTTCCTCTAACTCCAGTTCTACATGTTAGACTACTTAATATTTTTTGCTTATTATCTGCTTCTTTCCCACTTAGTTTTTTTGTGCATGCATATTATTGTGTCAACTATTAGCCTGTCTTTTAATTTATTGATTGTTACTTTTTCATATCCAATCTGTTCTTGAGTTCGTATTATAAATGTTCATGCTTATTGTAATTTTCCAATTATGGAATTTGAGTAAATTAAATCTCCATCTATATTAAGATTTCTCATCTGTTCACATACCTATGTTTTCATTTATTCTTTTTTCAGAAGAAAATATGAGGGAGATGAAGTTACATGTTATTTTGGAATAATTATGAATGCATAGTGGAGTTGTAAAGATAGTGTGGTAAGATTTTCACATATCTGTTGATCATTTATATTTGTTACTACCATCTCCCAATAAAATGGTGCAGTGGTACATTTTTCAGTATAAGGAACCGTTATTTGTTGGTATTAAATAAAATCCACACTACATTTTCTTATCACCCCTCCCTCAAGTCATATAAGTATATCGATGGTCTAATATAACATTTATCTTGCTTTATGTCTCCACTGTCTCCTGAAGTGTTGGAGAATGTCAAGTATTCCATTGACAATTTCCCAATTTTATTCTTACTGTTTTTCTTATAGTTCGAGAAGGGCTATGGGATTTGCGAGAAAGGCAGGGAGGAGAGTGACTCTTCTGTGATACCACATTGCAGACATATGAACACATGACATAACAATACAATCATGTATTCATATGTGTCTTGGTTACTTGGCCATGACAGTGTGGGGTCAGGATTCGGCACGCTGAGGTTTGCCCAGTTGTCCTTTCTATATAACTTTTAGAAACATGTCACTAAGCACAGACTGTGGCCAAGAGGTAAGCCCTCTCAAAAAACCCTCTAACATTTGTAAGAATCATTTTAAGTTTCCCTCTCTCTCCCTCTCTTCCCCCCTTCTCTCTCCCACCCCCTTTTGTTATTTGTTGTCTGCATGATCTCTTGGCTTATTTTCATTGAATATTTTTTCTTCCCATTTATAAGCATATTTTCCTGTTTCCTTGCATGTCTGGTATTTTTTAATAGTTTATTCGCATAAAGACTGGTTATGTTATTTTGTTGCCTTTAAAAAATGTTAAGCTCTGTTCTTACAGGCAGTTAATTGACAGATTGGCTTGATAGTCTTGACTGCAAAAAGCTTTGCTAAGATACTCTTCAAGTAGATCTGTTTCTAAAGCATTGTTCTTCTGAGTTTCCAATGGAATGTTTTAGCCGTTATGTGTCAGAACTGCAATGTGTCACAAAGCTGTGCAACCTGTGCAACCTAAATTCCACCCACATTCTTCATGGGCTCCATCTCTGCCATGTTTTCATGGATACCCAGCCTAGACAAGTGAAATATAGTTGGCAAATTACACCGAGAAACTTGGATTCAAGTTTGTAATTTGGCCAATATTGTTTGATAGTTCTCTCCTTTTTGCAGCTATTGCTCCTAAGTTGTAACTGTTTCGGTGGCCTGGAATCTTCTAGATGAGACTAATGCTCTCCTTTTGGGCTCTACCTCCCCTATGGCATGGTTTGAAAATGACCTTCCTGCCAAAGGGAAATGAGAGTGCATCCGGCACTCACCTTTCTTCCTCCTCTCCCTCAATGACCACGAAACTTCACCAGGAACACTTTCTAGAATAGTTAGCAATCTTGGCTTCAATATTATACTTATAGCAATCAGTGCATAGGCTTTCTGTGATTCAAGTACATAAAGAGACTGATAAATTCAAAAGTCATAGCCATCCCATCTTTTAAGCTCTTCAAGAGGACAATCAACTCTCCAGAAAAGCACTATGCAAGTGAATATGAATGTAATATAGATTGATCTTGCATTCCACAATATGTGAATATACCAAAAAACATGGTGTTGTAATCATAAAGTAAAACCAATTCACTTATTTAGCAAAGTAAGTACAAAAGAAACTGTCACAAACCAAAGGATGCAAGTGAAGGATTCTCCATTTCCTATTATCCATATGTGACTTTTAGGTTTCTAGGCAGTTATTTTAACTCCCAAAGAAAGGGTTTGCATGCAGATTCAATAAAAATATATATTAAAATTATATCTTATTTTCTTAGTTTACTATATTTAAATTTCCCAAGGTTAAAAGACTTTACTATTAAGAAAATATTTCATACCAAGCATATGTTTTCATCTTCTGTAGATTTTTGGATTATTTTTTTCAGCTTACTAAGATTTTATAAGCTAAAGATGCTTTTAGTGTGAAGTTTCTAATTTGTTTGTATGTTGCTGGACCTTGTTAATCTCTAGATATTGTCACTAATCTAAAATTAAAGAAGAAAATACTCATATAGTCTGCAGTTGTTAAACTCATGTCAAAAATTACCTGTTTCTCACGCAACTTTTCATATTCACTTATGTACTTATCCATGCAAACAAACATTCCTAGAGTCTTGCCTTGCACATAGCATGGACATGTCTAGCGTTTCTTAGAGTGGTGCCTGGGTATATGACATTAGCATCATCTGGGCACTTGTTAGGATGAAAACAGTCTGTCTGCTTTTGGCCTCTCAAGGCCCTGGGTTTTAAAGACTGGTATATGAGGGGTTGGCTGGGAGGTTCATATAAATGAGGGTCCTGCACTGCCAAGAGTTGTCAAATGCACAGAATCAAAGACACTGAATGTCTAGTACAATCCATGATGGATGAAGAGCTCAGGAAGCATTATACAAAACAATGAGAAATCAAAGACTCCTAAAAGTTAAATCTTTCCTTTGCCCAAAGTTTCACTACTAGTTCGAAGTAAAGACAGTCCAATCCATAGGTCTTTATAAAATACCATATTGCTGTCCTCCTGGTGCACTCTGTCTTTACTTCCTAGTTTAAAAATTGTGCGCATGTAGATCAAGGTAACATCTATCTTCAAAGAATTGCCTCTGAGAAGTGAATGGGGAAGTAAAAACAAGCAGGGCTTATGATGAATCCTTTCCCTCTCTAGTCAGGTACTTGGGTTGCAAGTGAGCCAGCCAGCCGGTCAGGGGGCATTTATCCCCTCTGTGTGCAGGGAGCACAAAGCATATTGCTTTTCAGTTGGCCTAGGACTGGGTGCATGCAAAAGGTATGACACACGCACCCACCACCTCACACGTACTGGAAATATGGAGGAATGGGTCTGATGTTTGACAGTAGCAAAGGTAAAATAATCCATAGATACAAGGGGGTGTTGTAGGGGGAAATCTCAGAGCTGGGAAGGATGTGGGTCCATTACCCCTACTAACTCACTGGGCAATTTCTGCCTCATTTCGTTAGACAGAGGAGATTGTTACCAGAAAGCCAGAAAGGAAGTGCCATCTGGGGCTGCGTGTGCTTCCAGACAGATGGCTGGCTCTTCCAGTCCTGTTTTATTTCTGGCTGCGGATCACGCACCCCACAGTTATACTGTAAGAATGGAATGTGATGGGACATGGGATGTTGTCAGACTCTCTCCCTCGCTCTCTCCCTCTCTCTTCCTTCCTAAAATTTGTGGCAAGAATAAAACCTCACAACAATCTTTGTGTTTTTGTAGTTTTATTGTTTAAATTAAATTTTGGTTGGAAAATTAAAGGACTAATACACACCCTCACATTGAAGATGATACACAGAGACTTGGCAGAAAGCCAAGTTAACCCTAAGGCTGATGTTCCATGGAATGGAAGCAGAGAGAGAGAGACCTCCCAAGTTTGTGATGTATGTTTGAAACTGGTATCAGAAAGGTGGCGAGTGGTCTGACCAGATTGAAAATGCTCCACTGTCAGCCTTCCTTCTCCTCCCTCTTCCCACCCCCGTGCTGCTCTAGTCCCATTACCAACCCAGCAGGACCGACAGGGAGAGACATTGCCATGAGCAGAGTGGTTGCAGTCTGTCTGCTTTTGGCCTGCTCAAGGCCCTGGGTTTTAAAGGCTGGTATACAAGGGGTTGGCTGGGGGGTTCATATAAATGAGGGTCCTGCACTGCCAAGAGTTGTCAAGGGTAGAGCAATTACTCAACCTAATTCCACAGTATAAGACATCAGCATGCTCAAGAAATATTTATTGAGTGACTATTGATTAAGTACTACATTGTTGGCATATAAAGAAGTAAAAGATGATCCAGAAAGCCAATGAAATGTACCAGAGAAAGGCTCGACACCAAATCCTAACTTACTGGCTTTGTGATTTGGGACGAGTGACTGAATGCTCTGGACTTCAATTCTTCATGTATAAAGAGCATTCAGTATTATTTTTGTCTCTCCTCCTCTATTCCCAAGTCTCGTCTCCTATCTGCAACCCTTCTATGATTCTCAAACATGGGGGCCCATTCCAATATCCAGGCAAATAAATTAAGACGCACATTCTTAGGTTCATGGCAGCTAATACTGAAGGTCAGAGGTAGGGTTCAGGCACCTGCTTCTCAGCATACTCTGCACTAATTCTGAACAAGGTCTCTAGTGGGCCACATATTTTGAACTCTGCAAGATTAATTTTCCTGCTTTTGTCACCCAGACTCAGTAAATGTATCTTTATCTGAAGTTGCGTAGTATTTTATGTTAACTCTTAATCAGCCCACTGACTTAACAAGAGGGAGCAGAAGAAAGCAATGCTATCAGAACCACCCATTCAGTCACTTTCTCAAAAACTGTTAAGCATCTACTTTGTACAGTCAGGTCACAAACTAGAATGATTGTGGTGTTTATATTCCAGTTGAGATAAAAAAAATTGCCAAATCAACTAAAATAACAAGCCAATAATTAGTGGCAAGAGGTAGATGAATGCAGAGGGAGTGAGGGAAGGAGTGAGTAGGGGAGGGTTGGGTAAGAATGTTGAAAGGGGTGACATCCACCATATGTTGCTTTGTGAAATGGCAACGCCTTCATCAACTACTTAGAGAAAGTAATACAATAAAAAATGAATAATATAGTATGTTAGAAAGTGATAAGGAGCGTGGAAAGAAAGCAATCAATGAACAAAACCTCAAAAGCAGAGCAAGGTAAAAGGATCAGGATGTTGGTGTAGAGCCAAGAGTGCATCATTAAAGTGATTAATATTGATTACACCTGGTAAAGGTTTTATTTGGCCTTGAGAAGTCTCTTAGGCACCTACAGCATCAATTTACATCCCTAAACAGAGAATAAGAAATCTCAATTTACAGCCGGGTGCGATGGCTTACACCTGTAATCCTAACCACTCAAGAGGCTGAGATCTGAGAATCGTGGTCAAAGCCAGCCCAGGCACTAAAGACCGAGATTCTTATCTCCAGTTTTACCACAAGAAAACTGGAGTGGTGCTATGGCTCAAGGGGTAAGGTGGCAACCTTGAGCTGAAAAGCTCAGGGACAGCACCCAGGCTTAGGGGGAGAGAGAGAGAGAGAGAGAGAGAGAGAGAGAGAGAGAGAGAGAGAGAGAGAGAGAGAGAGAGAGAGAGAGAGAGAGAGAGAGAGGAGAGGGAGGGAGGGAGGGAGGGAGGGAGGGAGGGAGGGAGGGAGGGAGGGAGGGAGGGAGGGAGGAGGGAGGGAGGGAGGGAGGAGAGCGCTGAACATGTAGTCTTCTACTACAATTAGGAAAAGCATCTCTTCTTTGTCTTAATCATCAGTGAGCCTGATGATTAAGAGGGCATACTCTTCTCTGAATCCTAAGCTCATATCAGTACTTGGCATGTGGTGGTTGCTTAGGAAATATCTAGGGTAATCCATTGCCAAATCCTGGGAGAACTTGTAAGGATGGATCTGAACTTAAAGCATGGGTCTCTACCCTAGCTTCTGCTCTCTGAGAGAGGGTTAGCTGCTGGTGGAGTCATATCATATTGAGATTGTGGGTTGTGGTCAGAGTCAGACAATCTCTATGGATCAAAATGGGAATTTTCCATGATAATACCAGGTAACTATGGAGGTATCTAAGAATGCCAGCAGACTTCTCTACTGTACTTTCATTTCCTAGTAGAATGATTCCCAATATCAAAGTTTAGACAGCTGCTTTTCTTGACTACTCTAAACCAGAATGATACTTGGTAGACAAAGAAAGGTTTAAAAAAGAAGCCATTATGTCTTCTGAAATACTGTTATTTTCTAACTTCTAAAGATGCCATCCACTATAAAACTGTATCACGAGCAGAGTAGCTGAGGGGGAAAAATGCTACTATAGAAGCACTTATATGAGCTGAAATTCGGCCTCCAATTCAGAAACAGAAGGCAAGCAAAATGCACAGCCTAGAATGGAAAGATTCAAATCAGAGACACCATATATCCTGATTCTTGGGCTCGAGGCAACAGCAGTGACACTCACCCTTTCTCCTTCTGCTCAGTCCTTCACCCTCCTTCTCCACCGAACTCCATAGTCGCCTTAGCCCTTCCCTTGTCCACATAACACCAAGAGATCCTTCTCAAAAAAAAACAGCTTACAGAGGGGGAGAGATGGGCAAAGAGGATATACTTAGGGACACAAAAGGCGTTGGGAAAAGTTTAGATTTGCAAGTATCCAAGATCAAATTCTAACAAAGAAGACCAGCCATTATTATTATAAAGCAGGGCCCGTTCCAAGAACTGTGTGTTTCTGATACCTTGTAAGACAGTCTTTAGACCCATTTTGCTGATGGAGAAATGAAGGTTTGGTAACATGAAGTTGCTCACAGAAATTTAAGTCAGGAATGGACCTGGAAAGATGCACATACAAATGAGGACCAAGTACAGGGCTTATACACCGCACACTGCTCACACGTTATCTTTGTTTAAATTAGTGGAGGTGTTCTATACCACAGTGAAGAGGGTACTTAAGTATTTTCAGTAGCGATTTACGCTGCTGATGCTAGAAAGGAAGAGGAAGCACACCCATCTTCTCTCCAAGTCTGTCTAATTTAGGAGGCAGATGGCATCATGAGGTCTTTCCAGTAGAGGCCACTGAGCCAGTGTCTGTTTCCCAGATGCTGCCCTGGAGATACGGTCAGTGGCCTGGCTTAGGACCACTGATTTCAGAGTTCATCTTTTGATAAAGCAAGCTGCAGGGAATCAAAACATTCATCTGGGGAAAAGATCAAGGCCTGCATTACAGAGCAAAGACATGTCAGTCACTCTGATAGGGAAATGGATTTTCATGTTTCATTGCACAAGCACGTACACACGCATTCAAAGCCTGCCATGTTTCAAAGCAGACTTCAGTGCCCTGGTGTTCGCTTGAAGGGGGAAACATCTGAAGACTTATAAAGGCTGCAGGTATGGGGCAATTCACACAGGACCCAGCCGCAAGCCTCTTCCATCCATATCCTGCTCCCAGGTTCTGAGGGGCCTGTGTGTATGTGTGTGTATGTATGTATGTGTGTGTATGTGCACTCACATGTGTGCATGTGTGTGCATATGGGCACATTTAAATCCAAAGTTAAAAGGAAAGGAAGGGAAACAGGAAGAAAAAAAATGACAGCTTTGGACCAAAGCAACAACTATTCATAATGAATGGAAGAGTCATCATAAAAGAGCTGGGCACTTTAGGAAAAGCAAAATCCCCAGAGAAGACGATTCTGTGAATGCTGTTGATGATGGCAGCTTAAAAGGCTCTTCACTTCAGAGCCTGGAAGAGGAAGTGCAAGCATCTGATGTACAATGCAAATTTTTCTTCCTCTATTGCTCCCTCTTCTTCTTCCTCTCCCTCCATATTCCGCTGTTTCTCTTTCTCCCTTCCCATCCTTCTCTCCTCACGTTCTATCCCCCTCTCTCCCCTCCCCCACCTCTGTCTCTGTTTCTCCTTGCCCCTCCCCCCATTTCTCCTACCTCCTCTGAATCCCATCTTGGCTGAGCCATAGCAAAACTAAATTAGAAAAACCTGCAGAGCATTGCGAGTCCAAATGAAGCACACGGCCAATTTATCACCATGGAGTCCAGTTATCTAATAAACCTCATATGTAATAAATGTGCTAAGTGTCCACCTTGAACTTCAGCACACACAGCAGTGGCCAATGGTGGGAGATGGCAGAGCCTTTGACAAGTGGATGAGGTCAGTCTCTGCCTGAAGCACTCAGCACCTGGCTTACATCACTGGCTCTTAAGGGTGCTGAGCCAAGGTGGATGCTGCCTGCTTTCTCCAGGGAAGGCAAGTCATTGGTGAGCATTTCGAATTGGAGCCGAAGCCTGCTTACAGATAGTTTTGCAAGCTGAACAGTCATCATGAAAGCAGACCTGAAGAAGCTGGGAGGAAAGCTGGTTTCTTTCTAGCATTTCTGTTTTGGAAAACAGGTGTTTCCAGGAAGAAACATCCTCAGCGCACAAGGTCTCGAAGTAGAGTTGAGGGTTCTTAAGGATTATGCTTTAAATCATATTTATGCGTAGCCAGTGAACAGATAGCATTTGATAATGCGATAAAAAAGGGAATGATAGGAGAGATTCTCTACTATTCACTTGGTATTAGATGATCTTGATGAAGCTCAGTAAAGTCCACAGGGTCTGCAGATAAAAGGGTATGTGGAACTACCACAGCAGATTGTGGCTCCCACCGTGTAGTAGCATAACCAGAGTGTTGTGAGAAGTTCTGGTGCCTGTGCCTAATTCTGAGACACACTGACCTATTTTTAAAATACTGTTTGAACTGTTTAGAGGATCAGATGAGATGTGCAGGGAGGATATTGTAAAGTCCAATAGGCAAGTCAAATATGCAACGGAGCTTGAAAAACATGATAGTAGGCTGAAAATTAGATCAAAGTCCACAAAATCAGGAAGCATTAGAAATCCTAGGTTTCAAAATGGACTTCTAAGAATCAAAAATTAAGATCAAAGAAATATGGAAAAATGGACTTCAGACTATACTGTAGGCCCACAGTAATAAGAATGATATGGCATGGCAAAAAAGAAAAAAGACATTTAGACCAAGAGAATAAAAGACTCAGACTAGAGTCATCTGATTTTTTTTTTTTTAAATACAAAATGTGTTTATTAGGATAGTTTCCCACTCATTTTGGTTCATGATGCTTTTAATGCTGCTTCCTTCTGAAGGAGCACTCTTCTGTAAGTCTCACCTTTCCTCTTTAGGCTAGCAGAGAACATCAGAGCAACCAACACATAGAACTACTTTGGTGTATGGCTAACAACCAGGATAATTTCATAGCATCCTGGTCAATTCACAACCATGGATTAGGAATTGACTCTTTACCATGTACTTCTTATCTTTCCTTGTCTCCTCATCAGGAGAGTGGTGAAGAAGATACTTTATGAGAGGCATATTCTCAGGAGGAAGGAGTCATCTGATATTTGAGAAAGGTATCAAAACTCATGTTGGACAAAAGGTACTCTCTATGACATAGTATTTAGAAAACTGGACATCTATACACAGAAGGTTGATACTATATAGCCTTGTCTCTGGTCCTGTGCAAAATCAATCAAAGTTTTTAATATAAAACCAAATACCTTAAAATTGCTAAAGGAAAACATAGGGAAAATGCTTCAAGATAGACACGTAAGTGATATTTTTTTTCTGAATAGAACCCTTGTTGCTCAGGAAAGGAGTAAGAATTGATAAATGATATTATTTCTGATTTAAAGCTTCTGTACAGCAATAATGCTTCTAGAATTAAAAGAAAATTGAGAGAATAGAAGAATGTGCCAATTATTAACTAGATCAATAATCCAGAATATATGAAAGGTTCCAAATATTGAACACCAAAAAATAGATAATCCAGCTAATCAAAGAAGTATGATATGTTTACACAATGAAGAAGAATGAAATTAGGTTTTCAGGGAAAATAGATGGAATGGGAGATTATCATAGTAAATGAAGTAAGCAACAGTCAAATACTTTTTTTTTTGCCAGTCCTGGGCTTGAGCTCAGGGCCTGAGCATTGTCCTTGGACTTTCTCAAGGCTAGAGCTCTACCACTTGAGCCTCAATACCATTTCCAGCTTTTTTCTATGTATGTGGTACCGAGGAATCGAACCTGGGTCTTCGTGCATGCTAGGCAAGCACTCTACCACTAGGCCAAACTCCAGCCCCCTCCCCCAGTCAAATATCTTATGTTCTGTCATTTCATCTTAAAAATGCATGATAGAAATGTAAATCCAATTATGTTCAGGTACCAGTGGGATAGGAAGGGGAAAATGGAGAAAATATTGGGAAGACAAATATGGTCAAAGTATTTTTTTTCATTCATGAAAATATAAGAATGAAACTTGTTAAAATTGTTCCAATAGGGAGCTTGTGATCGAAGAGCTGGTTTTGATCACGGTACATTATATGCGTGAATGGAAATATGGTTTTATCACAGTGAAATCTCTATATACAACTAATATCCTAATAAAATTACAGAACATTGGAAAATTTATATGGCTCCAACTTATATGGCTGTGGAGAGTTCTTAGACAGAGTCCCCTGCTTACCACTTAGTCTTGCTAATTATTCTTTCATATTTATTTTTCAAACCTAATGCATGATTTATCTGCCGTATGTCAAATTGATTCAATATAACTTACATTAATAAAGAAGTTTGCACACATATATCCACAAATAATAACTTATCAGAAAATGTATGGAAAAAGGGAAATGTCTTTACAATTAGTAATCAAGGGTATGATATTAACATAACCAAAGACCAGGGACAATTTTTAAGTTTCTGAGAATCTAGGGCCAAAGTGAAATATAGAAATATGGAAAAGAGAGAGATGAGGTAAAGAAAGAAGTTAACTCCATTAGAAAAGGCAGAAAAGCCTTGCTTAGGCTTTCTGGTCCCCGGGCAAGGCCTGTAAATCTGATTCTCAGATGGGTAATGGGGGCATGCAAGGTGGAACAATAATGCAGCTCACTTGGAAGATACAGGGATAGATGGAAGAAAAGAGATGCTAATATAGATAGCCTGCAAGTATAACTAGCTGTGATAACACAGAAAACATTGTGTCCTATTACAATTTTGCATATAATCTTTATTCATTCTACAAATACGTGATTGTCAACTCTATGCCAAGCCTGGGGAGAAGGGCTGGGGACCAACTAGAATATTGTATCTATTTTTATGAGCTTTAAACATTTGCAATACTGTTGTCATTTCTTTGCACTCCAAGCTAAGTTTAACTCAATTCTGTTCTTCTGAGTGTTCCAAGCAGAGCCCATATGGACAGAAGCAGCTCTCTGCTATCAGAAATCCCCTCCTCTACCCCATCTAGTTCTTGTGAACCTTGGAGAGATAAAGAAAGCAAAAGACAGCATTGATTATTTTTCATTCAAGTCTTTCATCTGACTTTTTTTTCCTTTGTCTTTTTGAAGCCCCCAGAGTCTTTGCTAATTTGTTTGGCAGTGTTGGGTCAGTTTGATTCTTACAAATCTGTGTATTGTTGAGACGGGTGAAGACCATTGTTTGTCACTCAGATTCAGGCAGGGCGATAAGAGAAAGCAAAGAGAGAAGGAGATGGATGGGCCTCATGCTGAATTCACACTGCAGAGAAGGAAAAATGGACCAGAGACAAATGCTGGTAAAGTAAGCTGCTGACTGGTAACTGTGTGCCTTAGCTCAGCTGGCTGTTCCAATCTCCCCCACCCCACCCCCCAAGTTGACTCTGTTCCTTTACCATGCACTGGGCTCTGCCACATCCTGATGTGAGGCCTGGCCAGCAGGACTGCTATCTGCCCGCCTCCCCCAGGGATCTGGATCCTATTGTGCACAGCCTGTGTTTCTCTCTCTCCAGCACTCAGGGTAGATGGCATTGTAATCATGGTCATAAGTATTATTAATGACAGCAGCTATGACAGTGAGCTGAGCCCAGATTTCTGGCTTTGATGTCCACAGAGAAAAGGGAGGTTTTCATTTGTTTCAAATGGAAACAGATGCACAGAGGCAAGAGCAAGCCATAAGTAGAACAGTGGAAATAGTAGTGTTAGGTTTAGGAAATTTGGGGGCTCCCTCTCCCTACCAGCTTTTCTGTTAGGTAAACCTTTCACTGTGAGACGAGCAGAAGCCTCGGTCTCCTCTACCATGCTTCTTTCTCCAAACTGTCACTCCTGGGATTACCAGAGAAAGCTTTCATAAAAGAGAAAATGGAAAAGGAATGTGTCACAGCTGCTTTCTCTGCCTTGTGCCCAAGACTTTTACCCAAAGAACGATCAATCCATTCATAATAACATTTCTTACTAGCATGAGTGAAACACTGCTCAGTGGATAACTTATCTGCAGGCAGCATTGAATTAATTTTGAGTACTCTGTGAGTTTACTTTCCCCCCCCCCAAAAAATGTGGTGTACATGAGAGAATTCAAGATGTATTAGCCAAGGTTGTGGTTTTAGGAGATGCTCACGGTCATTATATTCAATGTATGTGTGGGAAAATCAAACCAGGTAACTTGAAATTGGGAGAGATGGGGAAAAGAATGATAGAAGTGGCGACATTGAACAAGATTCATTGTACTCATGAAGTGACATGTTAAATTGAAGCCCCGTCGTACAACTACTTAAAGATTGCATATATAGGGCTGGGAGTTTGGCCTAGTAGTAAGAGTGCTTGCCTACCATGCATGAAGACCTGGGTCCAGATTCCTTGGTACCACATACATAGAAAAAAATCCAGAAGTGGTGCTGTGGCTCAAGTGACAGAACTCTAGCCTTGAAACAAAGCCCAAGGACAGTGCTCAGGTCCTGAGCTCAAGCCCCAAGGTTGGCAAAAAAGATTGCATATATGTACACATATGTATGTATATATATTCACATATGTTGCTTACTATCATGGTAGGCAGGAGGATCCATACTATCTCAGGGACGCGAGTATGAGTGATGCTACCACCTTCTCTGGGTCCATATGCCTACTCTTCCTGTGATGCATGTTCTGATCTTCCTGTGGCCTCCGGGGGTTCTTGGCTGCTTCTACTGCTCACATCCCCTGGCCTGTTGCTTCTTTTAATTCTACCGTGTATATGTCTTTCGCATGCCCCACGCTTTTCTAGATTTTAGCTCTCCTTCCATATTTCATCGTTCCTTTCTCCCCCCGCCCCAGTTCTGGTTAGATGCTATAATTCGCTCTTAGTTCAGAGTGTAGATCAAGGACTGGGAGCACCTGGTTGCTTCATACTTGAGACTGCACTCTCCCATCGCTACTCCCTGAGTCAGGAAATATATATTTCCAATATGTCTGCATCAGGAAACAATGGATAGTTGACAGCCTTATAATCCTTTTTTCGGCTAAAAATGTGAAAGACATGACTTGATTTCCCTCTATTGTTCATGGTGCCAGTGAGGAAAATACTACAAACCTGCACTGAGATGTACTAAGAGAGAAAACTGGAAATTTGTCCTTTTGAATACTTAATACTATAGATAATTCGAAACTCTTAACATAGGGGTCCTATTGCCGCCCCACCAAACTCAACTCTTATTTCTCTTTCTTGATTCTTTTTGGAGGTATGATTCTTTCCCAGGAGGAGAATTGAAGTCTTTTCATTCTTACGCTAAACTGAACCCAATCCTGACTGACATGACTTTGTCTCTTTCCTTGGACTTGACTTTGAACCATTAGAAGACTATCTGGATCACCTTTCCAGGAGACTCATTCTCTGGTCTCTGAGTCAAGCTGTCTAGGTTGAATCCTGCATGGCTTTGGTCAAATTAATGTTTATGCTTTTATTTCTTCTTCAAAAATAAAACACATTCACTGCATTATGCCTAGTGAGGATTTAATGAGAACATAAATGTAAGGCATCCCAACAACGTTGAACATAAACATACATATCTTATTATGTATGTTCCACAGAAGGAAATACTACTAGATCAGAATGCTTCCTATCTAGTAGCTCCAAATATTAATCCTTTACATATGTGACTAAGATTATAAGACCTGAGGAGGCAAATGGACTGTTGGGTTCCTGTGGCTTTATACTGCTTTCTTTCTTTTTTTTTTCCAGTCCTGAGCTTGAGCTCAGGGCCTGAGCACTGTCCTTGGATTTTCACAAGGTTAGAACTCTATCACTTGAGCCTCAGCACCACTTCTGGCTTTTTTCTATGTATGTGGTACCGAGGAATCAAACCCAGGTCTTCGTGTATGCTAGGCAAGCACTACCACTAGGCCAAACTCCTGGCTCCTGCTTTTTGAAGGTGTATGGAGTACCAGACTTGGGTGGGAAGGAATTAGTGTTCCATTCTTCTTTACTGTGCAGCCCATCTATGTAAATGCTAGCACAATTTTAGCAAAAAAGAAAGAAAGAACATACTTGCTAATTGTACTTGGCTGGTTTAAGAGAGCAATTTTCCTCCTATAAGATACTGCCCTGACCTTGAAGAAAGAAGTTACTTAGGCATCTACCCTCAGAAATTGGCATGTAGCATTATCTAGAGAGGCAGGAAGAGACTAAAATATTAAAGTACATGCAGACCGAAAGATATAAAGTCCAAACACTGTTTAAAATATTATTTAAACATCATGTTGTATTTATATGTTTAATTCATTTTTATTAGCGGCCAAGATATTTAACATAAAATAATTAGAGGCTCGAGATTAAAACCAAAATGGCCACAATTTTAATTAAAGCATCTCACAGGGAATTAGGCAGCTTAATGAGAGGCAGCCTAGTGTGGTGTGTAAGTATCCCAGTGTTGGGACTGGAATCAGTGACACCAACTAACAGATTCATGGGAACGTCTCCCTTGTTTGAACCAACACAATGGACTTTATTAGTAAAACATGAGGGCTGCCCTCTTGCATTGAACATAATAGGACCCTTTGGGTTTTTTTCCACTGAAGAAAATCTTATATAGCATCCTAATATAGAAAAGAGGGTAAAATCAGCCTATCTGCTTCCTCCCCTAATCCCATGCCAGCTAAGTCTCTAGATGTTCTCTGCCCCTGCCCCCCCACCTACAAGATAACTGCACTCCCCAGAACATAGTCTGCAGACTTGCCTAGGGGATCTCAGTGTTTCTTTCCAGCTATAAAAGCCTATGATGCTGATTTTTTAATATGCCTCCATCCTACATTTCAAAATCTAGTGCCCCCTTTGAATTTTATTTAAGGAATTTCTCTTAGAGCACTGTGGCAATGGATTCTGTAAGAAGAGAGACAAAGAAGTCTTTGGCTAAACTGAATGCCTCTCACATGCTTCTGCTTCTACATCCATCTTCTCTCAACTCATTTCTGTTCATGTCCAAAGCTTGGGATATGCCATGCCAGGCTTCCCTGGAGCCACTCTTCGTTATGATGGTGTGTATTTGGACAACTGACGAAGCTCTGCTTCCTCCACTAGCACAGTCTCTGCTTCCCAACTCCCAGTTTCTCATCCAGGGGAAAGTCTAGTGATTCCTGATGAACTCATGGCCTAGTTCAACTAACCAGGGACAGAGGAATCTGATCTCTCCTTTCCTGTCTCCTGAAATGTGGGACACAACTGCCATCTCGAGGTCACCATTACATGCTGAAGAATAACCAATTGCTGATTAAATTGAGCACGGATAATGGGATATTGATAAAGAACTTGACATAGTGCTCTGCTTATAGTAATCAGTCGATGGTAGTAGCTCCATTTTCCTCACCTTTTCCAGTCTTCTCTTCCATTTGATCCCACCTAGGGAAACTATATTTACAAATATGTCTTATGAGAAGTCAGTGAAAGAGCTAGTTGGCTGTACTTCCATTTGAAGCTACCTGTAGCCAGCAACTTGGCTCAGGTGATAAGCTCCATCAATCCCATTTTAACAGCAAGCTGAAGTATACCTACTATAGGCATCCATGCAAACAAGACGTGTTAACTCGTTAGATGAAACCAGCACATTCCTAGTTAGCACTTTTTCTCTCTGTTTCTTTCTAGTCAGAGACATTTGTTCTTCCTTCAAAACCAATTTAAAGCAATTATTTCTTCTTCACTTTATATAAAAAAGAGCACATTCTTAGTATGAAATAACAGAATTGCTGTTTCAAAATTATATCCTATTATGAACTCTTCACATTTCAACTGCCTTAAACAATATGTGCCCTTGCCTCTTGAGATTATTGTGCTCAAATGCCCAGACATGGATTTGGAAGAGAAGAGAACCAATGATTGGGATGCAGTCACAGAATAATTCTCCTGAGTACCTCCAGTGCTTGAACACTATGCATGTTGGCAGAAATCTATGGCTCCGTTTTTAAGTATCCTATCTTATCGTTATTTAACTACTTCACTGTAAGTTCGACATTGTACTGTGCCATACCATGCTTCTGGTTGAGGCTGGTCTTATGTGAGGTTTACCTTATGCCTAGGGAACTAGACCTGGCAAATGAATACAGGATGGGTTTCAGCTCCACGACAAAGCCTCTTGTGCAGGTTCATAGGTGAGAATGATCTGATGGGCAAATTGTATCAGTTACAAGGGAGAAGATGAGCTGAGAACTCACTGGCTTCATTGTTTTGCTGTGTCCCAAGAAGACATTCTGCTCCTTTTGTGACCAGAACTTTCTGGCATCCTATACTGTCAGGCAGTTTCTCCAGTTACTATGTCTTGACCACAACTTTTGCCTGTTTCAATGGCTTCTTCTAGATTTTAGCCCTTGAATCACCTCAGGCTCTTCTTGGCTCATTCATAATTATTAAAACAATAAAACTATCCCTGAGCAAGCGTGCATTTCATCTTTTAAATGTGAAAAATGAAAATAGCAAATGAAAAATTTTATTTTCCATTTTTATGAAAATATTAAGATTATAAATGTTATTTATAAGTAATACACAGAAAATAGGTTTCATACACATAGAGAGGATTGGTTCTTACTAACTGAAGATAAGCTCTCATTTTTAGTACTTTAAAATATACTCTTAACAACCTTTTGATGCTTCTGTCTGTATGTAGGAAGCATCAGGCTAATGTATTTTCTGACAGAAATGTTTGCCATTTTGTTCAGCTTCCCCTCAGAAGGATCTTCCTTTGGGTATTAAACTGTGAACCCATGTTACTTCTCAACTAAGAATACAAAAAAGAGGAAATTATAATTTTTTCACCAATAGTGATGTAGAAATTTTCACCAGGTGTGTGATGTAGGAATCTAAAGTATGATCTACACATTACAAAATGATTTGACAGTTCCTGTAACTGCAAGAAACAAATCTGTTCTCCCTAGAGGGACTGGACCCATGGACCACAGGGGACAGAATAGGTAGCCCAATTCACACACAGAAATAATTTTTTGTTACTTTTTTCCTTCAGGTGTATTATGGTTATAGTTGTTCCATTTATATCAGCTAGAGCAATACATACATTTTGCCTAGATCATATTAATGGAGTCTTAACTGCTAAACCCAATAATATTGATTCCAACATCTGCTTCAGCGTTCATTTGGGAGGCAAATCTTCTAAGCCTAAAATTTAGAAAGTAGGGCATTGCATAATTTAATTAACTTCATTTCCAATGAATTACATTTTAGCCATTGTGTATGTTTGGTTGCCTCTCATTACTTGTACCTCTTAAAAACTAGGACCCCTGGTAGAGTCCTGTTGTCTCACCATGCAGTCTGTGGAATAAACCCAGAATGTTCTACATCAAGGACTTTATCTCCACAATGTCAGTCTAGTTTTCTTTTTTAAATATAAACAAAAGTACTACACATGACAATTTCACTGTATCCCAATAATTTTTCTGTAAACTTAATGCCAGATAGACAAATCTTTGAGAAAAGGAACCAATGTTGAATAAGCATACATCTTGTTCCGAAAAAGTCTTTAAAGAATTAACGACATAGATACACACACACCCATGAGCACACACACATTTACAACATACTTCTCTAAAGAATCAAAGGCAGAAAAAGAGAAGATTGAGAGACACATAACATGTACCAAGGGTACATAACTTAAGGGTACACTGGCTTTTTAAAAAATTACTATTAAATGTCAGTTCCCCAGGACACACAGTTACATTAGTCAAATATATTTTGTCAACTGCCTTCACAGTTTTCAGGAAAGGCAGTGTGTGTGTGTGTGTGTGTGTGTGTGTGTGTGTGTGTGTGTGTGTGTTGGAAATATGGGAGAAAGTTGGCCTTCTAAGCCCAATTAAAATTTAACCCTTGTTTCTTTTTAGTTGACATCTTCACTAGTGGAATGGGAGGGGAAGAATGAGGAAATACGATGCACAGAACATTTCTTACACAATAAAGACAGCCTTGCTTTGATAAAGAGAGTTTGGTGCCACTGTGAACAGCCTCACAAAGGCATATGGGGTGCACTTTTAGACTGTAGTATTTTGAAATCCCTGTGGAGAAAAAATAATAAAACCGCTTTAGTAGCATATTTCCATTTTTATTCTTTTTCTAAAGATATGTTTGGGAGGCTGGTAAATTGGTCTACTTCTTAAGATTCATATCGGTGTTTCTCTGATGGCCTCCATTACCCAATTTAAATACACAATAGTCGGCAGGTTTGAACACACCATGTTAATCCAGCATCCGAGACCTCTGCTTGGCTGTTTGTTAAAAGAAAATTGTACCTGTTATGAACTGGAAAGGGACACACAGTTGCTGTTAACTACTTTACCAGATTGATTCTGACTCATTCATTTCAAAATGAAAATTGAAATGCTTTTGCCTTTTGTGTGTGTGTGTGTGTGTGTGTGTGTGTGTGTGTGTGTGTGTGTGTGTGTATGTGTGTATGGTGGGGAATTTGCTTTACTTACCACTAAGTGGGTATCATTTCTTGTGATTACAGAAAAATGCATCATAACTTTTGATTACGCTGCTATTAAGGATGCATGGTAGCAATTGCTAGCACTCCTAAAGTACTGCTGCTGGGTTTGGTGTAACTCATTTTTATTTGGAAGTGAGTGAAGGAGGAGGATATGGATAAAGTCACACCAAGCTTGACTTGCATAATGAAATCGCTCACCTAAGGAAAGAAATGATTGGGAGGGTTAAGTTTTGCTAATGAATTTTTTTCTCCACTCCATCACAAGTCCAGCTACCACATCCCATCCCACAGAAGTAAATAGTTGGTGACTTCCCTTTAATCCTAACTATTTGGGAGGCTGAGATCAGGAGGCTCTCAGTTGGAAGGCAGCATGGACACACCCATAGAACTTTCTTCTGACAGCTGAACATGGTGGTATACACTTATAGTTCCAGCAATAGAGGGAAGAAAAAAAATAGGAAGATTATCCCTCAGGATACATCCAGGAAGCATGACCCTGTCTCAAAAGTAACTAGTGCAAATGTCTGAAGGTATGATTGAGTGGTGGAGCATCTATCTGGCCTAGTAAATATTGGGCCTTAGGTTTGAATCCCAGAACAAAAATAACAAAGAAAAGCAAGTAAGCGAATAGTCCTCCATTTAGTATAAAATACTGACTAATGGTGGTGGTATTGAGATGAAGGCATATCAGTATAGTTTATAATGTAGGCAAAGAGACATCTTGTGATAAATTGCATAAAATACAATGAGCAGAAACAGAAACAACAGTGAGACCAACAATATCTCAGAAATCTCTGAGTCATTTTCAGGTCCTATATGAACCTATGCAGACTGAGGAAGCGCTGTACTCTACCTTGTATATTTATTTAGAAGCCATTGTAATCACTTCTTAACATTGATGCTAGTCATGGAGATGCAAATGTAATTCTCAGGACTTGGGTGTCTCAGGTAGCCAAAGGGAGCTGTTGGAAAGGGAGAAAGATGTGGAAGGTGAAATGAGGTGGTGGGACTACTCGGGAAATTAAAACTGTAATAAGGCACCAGTGGGTTGTGTTCCTGTCCCTTTGCAATAACAGAATGTGAACAGAAGGGTCAGAGGTCAAAGGCTGAAGTTCAGTTTAGAAAATGAAGGCTGTCATGGGGGCTTCGGGCTGTGCGTATGGCAGGTGGAACCAGGCTGACAAATTAGACAGCTCTGGACAACCTTCACGGTTGAAAATCGGGTCTCTTCAGTTTGTCACAAAACACTGAGTCTCATGTTTGAAGAAGAAAGGAATAGGACTATTTTCCAAATATTTTTTTAAAGGGGGACATGCCAGCTCAACTTAAAAGAGGGTGGAAAGGGGAATGAATTAGGAAAATAGATGCTTGGCATGAGATTGAGTGCAAAAAGACAAAAAGAAAATAAAAAGAGGGATGAGAGAGAGTGTGTGAAAAAGAATGTGGGAAGGGAGAGATAAAAATGATATGAGATCCAACATGAACGAGATAGGCTGTGAGAGGAGAAATAAATTGAAAGAGCCAAAGAGTCAGAAAAAATGGATTGGGAGGAGAGCAATAGACACAGATGAGAGATAAGGAGAGTGGGTCAGAGGAAAGAAGACAGGGGAAAAAAAACAAAAGGAAAAAAATATCAGACAGTCCACTGTAAATTCCAACCTATTTCAACATGTACAATTTCAAGGGGACTGCTAAGAGCTATGTCCTGTCAGCCAGTTCCAGGACAAGCCACGAGTAATGGAGGGAGAGTCAGAAGGCAGAGGTGAGAGCGGGGTTCAGGCACATCGGTAGCCCCCAACATTGAGGAGCGGAGCCCTTGTAATGACAGAGGAGGAATTGCCTCTTTTCCTTATCTGTGGCATGCTAAAACTGGAAGACTGCTCTTCATTTTTTTTTTCTTACAAGCTATCTTTGTCTCACATGCTCTCAAAAGCCATTAAAATGCTTGTTGCAAAGCTTCGCAGAGGCTATGCATTCTGGTCATAATATGCAGGCCAAGGGGTTATTATAAGGAAAGGAGATAAACAGGTTCCCTCAAGTGGAGATTTAAGTAATACCTAACAGTGTGGGCCATCTGGTGAATTCCGTGGAAAACAAATTGCCTTTCTTAAGCATTTTTTTAATACTACCTCTATATCATGCTAATTTCAGTAGACAAACATTCCTTTTGGGGCTTGAACAGGAAAAAATAGAGGGCAGTTTGTTCTTTCTCTGGCCTCACAAATGTCTTTGTTTTCAGAATCATCACAACCAAATGATCTTTTTTTTTCTTTTTCATTAGTCAAGTGACAGCCACTAATGGGGTTAAAGGCATTGGATGAGCACTTACCATGTATCAGGGGCCCTTATATGCTATGAGACAGACACAGATCTATAAGAAATCGTCTGTGGACTATATAATCCACAGTGATGCAATCAATAGTAAGTCTAGAACTAGAGTGAGTATGAATTTATTATAGCGGTGAGTACAGATTTATTCCAATTAATGTTTTGTAGCTTTTATAAGGGCAGAGCATACACATTTCTGTCAAAATTAGCCAATATTCACATGGGATGGTACATTTATCACATTTTGGTTGTACTCCAAAAGAAAAAGCCATAAGTAAGTATTAAATGAATTTATAGCCACTCATATATTTAGGGTAAAGAGTACTGATATCTGCAACTGACTTTAAAACTCATCAAAGATAAAATGGATTGATGAGTGGAGTGGGGTAATGATAGATGGTTAAACATGAAACAAAGGAATAGCACTCTACTGCTAAAAATCCAGTGGCATATATGGGAGTTTAGTGAAATATCCAATTTTGGTGCATTTGAAATGTATAGCTTACTTTGTGAGATGATTAACAATGAAAAACTATCAGTTATAGGAGTCAAGCAAAGAAAGTGGCCAAGTAAGGCATAGGGAAAGTGATATGGATGGATTAAAAAAACCTCTGAAGATATCTGTATTAGTATGCTTGCTCCTAATAAAGAAAACTGAAAATCTAAATAAAATTGCACTCTAAGATGATTTGGCTTAAAAGATCTCACAGCTGGATGAAGTGGCACATGCCTATTAACCCAGCTACTGAGGATGCTAAGCTTAGGAGGATTGCAGTTTAATGCCAACCTGGGCAAAAGTTTGTAAGACTCTATCTCAGCTGGCTATTGTGTACCTACCTGTCAACCCATGCACACAGGAAGCTATCCAAGTCAGACATTATTTGAATAAAATAAAGTAGAAAAGGTCTGGGGTGGTGACTCAAATGGTAAAATGATTGTCTAATAATCACAGGGTTCTGAGTTCAAACCGCATTACCCCTAACAAACAAAAACTACCCATATAAGGATTCCATTATCAAAAACTCAGAAGGACCTCGCTAATTGGCTCAGGTCAACCAGGAAGGACGTATTTTTGTACAGCAGTTATTTGAAGCCTTGCTTGAGGCTAGAGGCAAAATTGTTTTCTTGTGTGATGCTTGGGAGGAGGTTGGTTCCTCCCCACACAGGCTCTGCATTTGCTGTATCTTCATTCTATAGCAGCTGGCTTCACCAGCATCCGAGATCTCAGTGCAAGAAGGAAGGCCTTGTTCTTTATCACCTAATCACAGAACATCACTCCAGTCTTAACTCTAGTTATACTAGCTAAATCATAAAATTTGGCCAATAATTACAAAGGGGGTGTGGCTAAGGATGTACTTTTTGTAGAGAAAGGTGCTGAGAATCTGTGGATTTGCTTTTAAACCACTCTAAAACCTAGGTGAGATTTTAGTAAGTCAGTGGTGAAAGAGATTTTAATCTCAAGATCTTTGAGATCCATGTGTGAGGAATAAAGCTCAATATCATAAGGCAAAACTAAGGCAAAAGCCTACACTTAACCGTAGAAAGCCATCAAGAAGGCCCAGCTGGTGAGTTCTTACTGTAGGCAAATCTTCCTTTTGCTGCAAGAAGATTCTATAATTCCAGCTAGGGCTTCTTGATTATTTCTTTTTGTTGGTCAGTCATGGGGCTTGAACTCAGGGCCTGGGCACAGTCCCTGAATTTTCTTTCTCAAAGCTAGCACTCTACTACTTTGAACCAGAGCACCACCTCTGACTTTCTGGTGGATAATTGGAGATGAGAATCTCCTGGACTTTCCTGTCTAGGTTGATTTAGAACTTCGATCTTTAGGTCTCAGCCTCCTAAGTAGTTATGATTAAAGGTAAGAGCCACCAGTTCCCACCTTGAATCAGAGCTAGGTGAAGCTGTAATCAAAACGAATCCTTGTTTTATTATTATTTTTTTAATAATTGAGATAAAATTCACAGGATATAAAATTCACTGCTTCAACCATGTGATTTTTTTAGTGCATTAAAATGTTTCATAATTCTCATGGGTGTCTAACTCCAGGCTTCAACATTAAGCACACAGTCACTTCTCATTTTCCTCCATTTCCTGGTACCAGGTTCATTTGTTCTGTTTTCTGTCTGTACTGACTGATCATCACTGCTTGGCTCCGAGTGAAGAAATAAAGGTGAAGCAGGTGAGACTACTGTGAAGAATGCTTTGGTAAGAATTGACAGGGCCAAGAGGGATGATGAGAATAAATTTCAGGAAAGAGATAATCATGCAGGCAACACAGATGTGCTTAGAGACATGATTGGATGTTGCCTGAAAAGTAGGGATAAGTGTAGAACTTCAGAGAACTCTATATTAAAATTGTCTAAAACAAAAGTGCCCTTTGTGAGGACAGAAGAAGCTACTTAACCCCAAACTGGTTGTGGTATTCTGACAGGAAATACTACCTCGTTATCTTAGGTATGTAGATGAGAATTTGGTGGAGAATAACTGACTGGTAAAATTGACTATGTAAACATAGGTGTTGCACTGAGACAGAGTAAGTCTCTGTAATGGACTTGCTAGCTTTGAGATGTAACTCTGTGATGTTGGGGAGGTGACTTATCCTCTCTCTGGGCTTAGTTTCCTCTTTTGGAATACAAACATGCCCATCCCACCGGTCTTTCTAGGAATGGGACTTGAGCTATGGAAGTGGGTGCACAGAAGACTAGCCACCACTGCCCAGTATATAGCGTGTACTCTCTGATGTTTGCACTGATATCTTTTTATTAAAGGAAGCACACTCTTTAGGGGAAACTAGAGAGATGTAATGCTTCTTTCATCCAATTATATTAACATATCAATTCTAACATACTTTAAATGAAGCCTCTGGGCAGATGGAGTTTTCACTGTTCACAATGTAAGACAGTGGTGTGAATGACACTACTGCAAATCCAGTCCTAGTGTCAATCTGCTGACAGGAACAGTCTCCCTTTGACATTTCTCAAAACCAGGACACCATCTTGAATGCTTCAAGTGTGAGAAAGAACTACTCCAAAAAACTTGAAGCTTTAAAAATATGAATCTACATCTGGAGCTGCTCCTGAGCATTGCATTGATGGTGCAAATATCTCCTGGGATCTTTGCATCATCAACCCCTTTTAAAATATTGGAACTGCATAATGGAGAAAACATTGTTCTATGAAACATAAAGCTTTGCTGACAAGACTGGAGGGAAAGAAAAAAAATGGTGATTTAACTGTGGATCCTGTGCTCAGAAGCAAATATTCAGTCTTGGAGTGATATTCATTTAGCTTAAGTGGGTTGGTTGCATTGGCAAGAATACTGCCAGCAGGCCATGTAGGCATGGTTCCACAAGGGACACTACACTGTTGAAGCAGAGAAATATGTGGGAGAATGAGCTTCTTTGGACCCTATCTCCCCCTACCCCATCAGTGTTTAGAAAACGGGTCTTGCTGTGTAGGTTAGCCACACCTCAAACTCATCCTCCTGCTTTTATCTTCTGTGCTAGGATTACAGACATGTGCCCCTAGGCATGTACCAGGCTGTTAATGCATAAGTACACTGTTCATTTGGTTTAGAACACTAAGAATCAAACCCAGAGCTTTGCATATGGTAGGGAAGTTCTCTGAACTATCTGCTGAGTTCTCAGGTACCCTGCTGTCTAAGCAGTGATGATATATTATCATCCACAGCATATGTAAAGATCCAGGCCACTAAAGCTAAAAGAACCAGGAGGCTGGGCACCAGTGGCTTATTCCTACAATCCTACCTACTCAGAAGGCTGAATTTTGAGAATCGTGGTTCAAAGCCATCCAGAGAAAAAGCAACCCATGAGAACCTTAATATCTTCAAATAACCATTGAAAAGTGGTTGTTGAACCATTAAAAAGTGGCTATTGTTCAATGGGTAGAGTGCTAGCCTTGAACAAAAACTATCAGTGACAGGAACCAGGTTCTGAATTTATGCTTCAGGACAAGTATAAAAATAAAAAAATTAAAAAAAAACATCATGAGAATGGATGGTAAACTTTTGGTATAGGGAAAGAATCTGTCCTCTCAAATAGCAAAATTCCTCTAGGACTTGGTCCCATCATCTGGGCATGGGGTTATGTTTGATAACTTTGCAAACGAGCCCTGTATGTATTTGCCATGCTGTCTCTATGGCTGGGTGTCAATGTCTCAACACTATTGTGCAAAAGTTTGCACATCCTGTCTGATCTTTGAAAAAAACCTGTCTCATTCACAAATCTAGATAATCCTGAATGAGATTGCTAAGCTTCACTTGCCAGTCAAAGAGCTCTGCGGTTCAGGACACCATTCTCTGGTCCCACAGCTACCTGTTATGTATGTTCTGATGTGACCTCAGCAGGACCAGCTTTCTCACCTGCTGTGTGTGAGCTTTCCACAAAGCCCATTCCTTTCCCCAACACGTTTCCTCTATTTCTACTTTTACCGTTCTCTCTTTTAGAGTTCATTGTAAATTTGAACTTCAGCCTTTCTCTTAAGATCTGGTTAGTTTCTCTTAGCTTTCAATTTTTCTTTTAATTTAATATACTAATCTCTGCCTTGACCCCAGACCACTAAAAGCCAACATTCATGGGTGGCTAGCTTTCTGATGACCTCCTAAAGGAAGGGCTGAAAATGGGCTGCTACTTAGATAGGCATTTAGAAAATCTGTTCTGTCCTGTACAAGCATAAGCAATGCTAAATTGGTCCTTGGAAGAGTTTCAAAGACAAAGGATAGAATATAGTCTGTTTAGTGGCTCCCTTTCTAAGATAGATGAGAGTATAGGTACGTATTTATTTGATTGCGAAGTTTAAAGACTGAGTCTAAGTGATAGTGATAAGGAAAAATAAGACATGTACCACAGCACAATAGTATAAGAATGGAGAGATTTATTCTGATTGGGGTTAATATTTGGAGATATCTACCCTTGTTGCTAAAAATTAACTCTAAATATCATATAGACTACATAAGTAAATGTAATTAAACAAACATGTCAAAAATGATGTTTAGATTGTCTGGGTAAAAGGCTGAGATCCAAAGTCCACTGGATGAGGACATTGAAATGTGGCCTTTGCATACAGCTTAAAGCAATGTACCAACAGAAGATGGCCTGAAAAATCCACAAGACTCTCTGGAAATCTGATTGAGAGCAATAAAAATGAATTTTACTAATGAAAAGTGACTCCATTTTGTGGTTAGTCATATTAAAGAAATGTTCCACATAATCACTGTGAAATTAAATGTTGGTAAATAAGCTGCTTAATGTATATCTAAATAATTTTTTTATTAAAGAATTTATTAACGTTGATTTTTACATCATATTTTAAATGACAAGTTTAACAAACAAGTGTTCAAGAAGGGAATCTCTACAGTCACTGGGACTTAGTATTTAGAACTTAATCAAAATTAGGCTAAGGGTTTGTATGTCATAGAAACTTACTAATTTATGAAATAAAACTTTATGTCTATAAAGTCATAGATTTTTATGTCTATATAGTTATGTTTATATTTCCATTATCATGTCCATAGCATTGGGTATGCAGTTATTGAGTCCTCGCTCTTGTAGTCTTTGGATTTAATAGCCACATATTAAGGATACCATGCGCCTTTTGTTCCTTAGGTCTTGACTTGTCTCACTCAACATGATTCGCTCTAGATTCATCCACTTCCCTGCAAATGCCATTATTTTATCTTGTCTGTTGGCTATGTAGAATTCCATTGTGTATATATACCACATTTTCTGTATCTACTCATCTGCAGTAGGGCATCTGGATTGTTTCCACTGCCTGGCTATTGTGACTAGTGCAGAGATGAACATAGCTGAGCAGGTGTCCTTATAATATCTTGGGTCATGATGTTCAGGATGGATGCCCAGAAGTGGTATGGCGGGACCAGAGGGAAGGTCTATTTTCAGTTCTTTAAGAAACCTCCACACTTTTTTCCACAGTGGCTGAACTAGTTTACATTCCCACCAGCAGTGTAGTAGGGTTCCTTTTTCTTCACAACCCTTCCAGCAACTGTCATTGTCTGAGTTCAAAATCTTGGCCATTCTTGTTGGGATAAGGTGGTATCTTAGGGTTGTTTTAATTTGCATTTCCTTTATGACCATAGATGATGAACATTTTCTCATATGCTTTTCTGCCATTTTAATCTCTTCTTCTGATAAGTCTCTCTTTAGTTCCCTTGTTTATTGGGTTTTGGGGGGATTAGTTTCTTGAGTTCCCTGTAGATACTGGATATTAAGCATTTGTCAGATGTATTATTGGTGAATATCTTTTCCCAGTTGGCTGACTGTCTCTCTACTTTTGCTACTATGTTTTTATCTGTACAGAAACTTTTCATTTTTAGGTAGTCCCATTTATTGAGTCTCTCTCCAATCTGTTGTGACCCTGGGATTCTGTTCAGGAATCTTTTGCCCATGCCTATGAGTTCCAGGATTTCTCCTACTCTATCACATAGCAGTTTCACAGTTTCCGGTCTGACATTGAAGTCTTGGATCCACTTTGAGTTAATGCTTGGCGAAAGGCTAGGGTCAATTTTTAGTTTTCTGCATGTGGCTGCCCAGTTTTGCCAGCACCAATAATTGAATAGACTGTGTTTGTTCCACTGTATATCTTTGGCTCCTTTGTCAAATACAAGTTGCCTATAGGTATGTGGTTCTATTTCTGGGTCTTCTATTCTGTTCCACTGATCTTCTGGTCTGTTTTTGTGCCAGTACCAAGCAGTTTTTGTTATTATGGCTCTATAGTAGAGTTTGAAGTCTGGTATTGTAATACCACCAGCATTGCTCTTTTTGCCTAGAATTGTTTTGGCTATTCTAGGTCTTTTCTTGTTCCATATGAATCTTTGGATTATATCTTCTATTTCAGTGAAGAATGTCTTTGGGATTTTGATGGGGATTGCATTGAATTTGTATATCAATTTTGGCAGTATAGCCATTTTCACTATGTTGGTTCTCCCTAGCCATGAGCATGGGATGTCTTTCCATTTTCTAGTGGCCTCTTTAATTTCTTTTGTTAGGCTTTTATAGTTTTCATTGAATAATTCCTTTACATCTTTGGTTAAGTATATTCCTAAATATTTTATTCTTTTAGGGGCTATTATGAATGGGATCATTTTCTTGATTTGGCCTTCTGTTTGAGTATTATTGGTGACTTCTGAAGGTTAATTTTGTATCCTGCCACTTTGCTAAAGTAGTTTATTAATTCTAGTAGTTTGGGAGTGGAGTTTGTTGGGTCACTGAAGTAGAGGATCATGTCATCTGCGAATAGGGATAGTTTAATTTCTTCTTTCCCTATGTGGATCCCTTTGATGTTCTTTTCTTGCCTTATTGCTCTTGCTAAGGGTTCCAGCACTATATTGAAGAGAAGTGGAGAGAGTGGGCATCCCTGTCTAGTTCCTGATTTTAAAGTGAATGGTTCCAGTCTTTCACTATTTAGCATAATACTGGCTGTAGGTTTTTCATATATGGCTTTCACTATTTTGAGGAATGTACCACTTATTCCTATTTTTTTCTAGTGCTTTCAACATGAATGGATGTTGTATTTTTTCAAATGCCTTCTCCTCGTCCAGAGAAATTATCACATGATTCTTATCCTTAGCTCTATTGATGTGATGTATTACATTAATTGATTTGTGAATCTTAAACCAGCCTTGCATCAGTGGGATGAAGCCTACTTGATCATAGTGTATGATTTTTTAAATTTGTTTCTGGATTCCGTTGGCTAATATTTTATTGAGGAGTTTTGTGTCTGTGTTCATTAGAGAGATAGGTCTGTAGTTTTCTTTTTTTGTTGGGTCTTTCCCTGGTTGGGGATGAGAGTTATACTAGCTTCATAAAATGAGTTTGGTATTGCTCCTTCTGTTTCTATTTCTAGGAAGAGTTTCAAGAGTGTAGGTGTTATTTCATCTTTAAATGTCTTGTAGAATTCCTCAGTGAATCCGTCTGGACCTGGGCTCTTTTTGGTTGGCATTTCCCTGATTGCTTCCACAATTTCATTGTAAGAGATTGGTTTGTTCAATTTGTTTACCTCATTGTTGTTCAGTGTGGGTAGCCTATATTTATTTAAGAAATCATCCATTTCTACTAGATTTTCTTGTTTCTTTGAATATAGGCCCTGGTAGTACCTATTCATTGTGGACTGAATTTCTTGGAAATCAGTTGTGATTGTTCCCATAGGGGTCTCTAATCTTGTTTATTTGTGTCTCTCCTTTCCTTTTTTTGATTAATCTTGCCATGGGTCTGTCTATTTTGTTGACTCTTTCAAAGAACCAACTTTTTGATTTATCAATTTTGTGTTTAGTAGATCTTATTTCAATCTCTGATATTTCTGATTTTATTTTTGTTATTTCTGTCCTTTTAGTTGTTTTAGAATTAACTTTTTCTTCCTCCTTTAGGTGTTTCAGGGTTTTTTTTTAGGTTATTTACATGCTCTTCTTCTGTCTTTTTAATATGTACTCCTAGTGCGATAAATTTGCCTCTTAGAACTGCCTTTGCTGTGTCCCATAAGTTCCTTTGTGATGTTTCGTGATTGTCATTACATTCAAGGAAGTTTTTAATTTCATTTCTGATCTGATCTGTAACCCAGGAGTTACTCAGAAGTGTGTTGTTCAGCTTCCAAGTGATTGTTTTTTGACTTTGACTGCATTGTTCAGGATTAGTCTGACTCCACCGTGGTCTGATAGAATGCATGCGATTATATGGGTCCTCTTGTATCTGCTCAAGTTTTCTGTATGAACTATTATATGATCTCTTTTGGAGTGTGTTCCATGTGCTGCTAAGAAAAATGTAAGAAGTTTTGCCGTTGGGTGGAAGACTCTTTGTATATCTGTTAAGCCCAGCTGGGCTATGGTGTCGTTTAAGTCGATGGTGTCTTTGCTTAACTTTTGTTGAGTTGACCTGTCATTTGTTGAGAGTGGTGTATTGAGGTCTCCCACTATGTTTGTGTTTGAGTCTATCTTGTTTTGTAATTCTAAGAGAGTTTGTTTGACGAATTTGGGTGCTCCCATGTTGGGGGAGTAAATATTTATAACTGTAATATTATGGGCATGGATTGTACCCTTTACTAATATATAATGGCCATCTCTATCTTTATGTACTGATTTTACTGAGAAGTTAATTTTGTCGGAGATTAAGATTGCTACTCCTGCTTTTTTGCATGGTGCAGTGGAGTGGAAAATTCTTTTCCATCCTTTCACTTGGAATTTGTTTCTGTCTTTGGTGGTGAGGTGGGTCTCTTGGAGGCAACATATGGATGGGTGGTGTTTTTTAATCCAGTCTGCTGCTCTGTGTCTTTTGATTGGATTGGCTTCAGGCTGTTCACATTTAGGGAAATTATGGAGAAGTGGTCTGTGTCCATTGTCATTATTTATTTTTACTTCTAAGTTTCTTTCTGTCTCTTTTTTCCCCCTTTTGGGTTTAGTGAATTATAGATATTTGCTTCTTGATGGGGCTCTTGATGTTCTACAATTTGTTCTCGATTAATTAATATTTTTTGTAATGCTGGTTTACGCTGGATTCATAAAGCTTCTCTTTGGAGTGAAATATTCTTGTTTCTCCCTCAAATGTAAATGCTAGTTTTGCTGGATATATCAGTCTGGGTTGGCAGTTGTTGGTCTTCAGGACATAATTAAATAATTTTTAAATGAAGAGGACTAAGAAATAAAATATGTTTGTGACAAACAGATTTGGCCTAAGAACCCACTTATTTTGAGGGTCAATATCTACCTGCTGATAGTACAGGATCTGTTATCAATATGAAGCATGTTTTCAGTTACCCTTTTTAGGAGTTCTGGTAACTGAAAACATGCAATTCACCTAGGAATGTAATTATGTAGTCTTAGGATGTCATGTGATTCTATCATTTCCTGTATTTCCTTCCTTCCACCTTCCTTTTTGACAGTAGTAGGGATTTAGCTGAGGAACGTGCTGCATGCTAGGCAGGTCTTCTAGCAATTGAGTCACACTATTAGCCACTTTTTATGTTGGTTATTTTTGAGGTAAGTCTGGCTTTGTGCCATGGCTGCCCTTATCTGCATTCCTTCTAGTTTTGTTTTATCTTGTCACTAGATATAATGTGTGTGCATGAGAAAGCTGATTAACAAATGTGTGCCTAGCCATTGGTTGAGATGGAGCTTCATAATTTTTTTTTTGCATGGGTTAGCATGAAATGGTTTATTTTACTTTGTACATGAGGAGAGTGAGAATCAGGAAGGTTAGATAAATTGTTAACTTAAAAAGCTAGTAAATGGCAGAGCTAGGACTTAAATTCAAATTTGTCGAATGAGAAAATACATTTTCAAATACACTTAGGCCTAGCTTACCTTCTCCACAAGGACGCTGGCAACTCAAACCTAGTGTATCCTTACAAGTCTATTATTCACATATGCTAGCAGAAGGGAACAGAAATATTGCTATTTGTATTGAAATAGTATTCATTCAAATCTCAAACTATGACCCTCAGCTCTTCACCTTGCACATGGAAAGGATTACAATTCTGAGCTACAATGCCCAACCGTATCTTTTCATTTCCTGAATATAAATGCTTTGTAGAGAGCTATAATGAAGAATTATACATTCTGTATTTGCATTTGTCTGTCTGTCTATGTATGAAGGTCTGTCTATACACATAGAATTACCAAGATAGATCTTTGACTACAATCATTGAAAAATTACAATATTTAAGGGATTTCTATGGAAAGAAAGTCCATATACCTATGAAACAGTCTTTGAAAACAATGGAGACTTGGAAAAAGACATTTAAAAAGAGGTATAGATAAGGGCATGATAGTTACAGTTGATTGGGTGAATAGTTTATGCCTATAGCTTTACTTAGATGATCTTAATCCATCAAATTACCCCATAAAGAGGCTCACATTTCACTTTAAACGTAAGGATATAGAGAATCACAAAGGTTAAATAATTTATCAGAGTTTACAAGGCTAGTAGAGCTGAGATTTAAATCTAAATCTGTCTGAACTCATGGCCCAAAATCTTTCCGGTATGCAAAGGAAACTGATGTTAAATAAGATAGACAAACAGGACTCTTTCGGTTTCTTTCCATTTACACATGTGAATGGGGGCCTTGTAAGATGCTCCAGTAGTGACAGAGTTGCCAGTAGTCTTTTGGAGAAGGTATGTTTCTGTGTAGAATTAGAAATGCATTCTTTCACCGGGTGCAGGGCCCTACACCTGTAATCTTAGCTACTCAGGAGGCTGAGATCTGGAGATCATGGTTCAAAGTCAGGCCGGGCAGGAAAGTCTATGAGACTTTTACCTGCGATTAACCACTAGAAAACAAGAAGTTATGCTGTGGCTCTAAGTGAGAGAGGACTAGCCTTGAGCAAAAGAGCTCAGGGACAGTGCTCAGGATCTGAGTTCAAGACCCATGTCTGACCCCCACAAAAAATGAAGAAATGTATCCTTTTATCACATATGTTTTGAGGCTTTCTAAGTTTATAACTTTCTTTGGAGTTTGAGAAAATGATATAAAAGTGTCTGTATCTGCTGTCAAATTACACCTACAAGGTAGCTCACTATACTTTAAGTCTCAGAGAAGAGTGTATTCAAGAGTTCCTAGGTCAGAGGCCTATGTTGTATGTACATCAGTGTAAAGATCATAGCCTTTTATCTGAACATACAGGAGTAAAAAGGTATTGATTAGCAATCAGTTGATGATTGAGTATTTTGACTAGGAGTTGGACACACTCAGTACATCTTTTGTGAGGATCCTAGCAAAGTAACTTTTTGATATCTTGGTTTTCTTGTTTGCATTATAGTCACAATCACATCTACCTCATTTATCTCACATTGTTTTAAGACTAAATTTGAGGAACTCGAAAAGTTTCAAGTTCTAAGCTAATGAATCATTAACTGTGTGAAATTAGAATCAGTCTTTAGGGAGCTTCAAATATGATTGGGATGAAATGAGAAACACACACATTAAGAGTGTGATCCAACATCCACTAATCATAGAAATACAAAAGGCTATCATAGGGCAGGCAGGGACCTCATTCCAGCTGGAAACGGAAGGTAGCCATTTGTTGAGTAGTAGATGGAACTATTCAGTTGAAACTACAAAAAACTTGGTGGGCAGAATCTCATTAAGTTTAAAATGCCTACAGGATCATAATGACACTGTTGATTTTCTGACCAGTGCTTAGTTCTTCAGTCTGGATAAATAGCAAATGTATTATGAAGAAATAATAATGACCTGGATTTGGACCATTTTTTAAAAAATTCTTGTTGTTGGTATTTTTTTTTGTAAGAAGATAGATATGGGAAAAAGGGACTGGCCAACAATTCCATGTAAGCTGATGCTTATGAGTATGGTATATCAGGTTGAGATTATGACTCTAAAACAACTTCTGAAATCATCCAAGTAGAATGAGTTATAGTCAGAATTAGTTTTTATGCCAAAATATGTTGTGTTCCAAATATCTCAGAACAGGTGGCTTAGATTATTCCAGTTATGAGTTTCTACTTATCAGAACACCTGATAAATGAGAATACCATTTCTTTTGTCCATGCTAAATGGAAGAAATTATTATTTTGCTAACTTTGACATTTCACTATGGTCAGACATTAAGTTGGGATCATATTAATGAATGAAAAATATTGTGAATTAAGTGCCATTAATAAGGTAAGATTCAGGATATGAAAAAGAGCAAAGATAAGGTTTAAGAACTTGGAATCAATTATGGACAATTCCTATTTCCCCATTATTCCCCATGCAGCCTAATTGATAAGCATATTCAAAACTCCAGGATCCATTAGAGGGGTAACTTAAGTTAGCAATATATAAAGTAGGGCCAGGGGAACAGGTTTGATTGGCAGACTTGTGTCTTGCAATGATTAGTAGTCAAAATCTCAATATCCACATGGCCAGATCATGATCTTGTCCCACAGTCTGCTGGGTGACATATCAGTAGTCATCTCGCTATGAATGCTGAGATAATGATGGCTGGGTAGCACCATTATAATTATGCTAAGAGCATCATCCAGAAGTTGTGATGCAAAGCTCTGAAACTCAGTTAACTCTAAGTATCTCAGAAAGATGCATGGAATCTGGGACTAGGAAACTTATAATGCCTCAGTACACCAAGGCAGATGCCTTGCATTGAAGACAAAAAGCTTGAGATCTCTTAATAAAGCATGATCCAGTCTTTCGATGAATCACCAATCTCCATAAAGCAATACTATTTCCATGTAGGCTTTTGTGGTTTGGATCCGGTTACTCAAAGATTCATGTATGAAAAGCTTGATTGGCAAGGTAACAGTGTCAAAAGGCAATATGTTAATATCCATCAGGGAGGGAAGCCAAGGAGATAGGTGGTCAGGACAGCACCCTCGTGGATGGACTAAGTCCTTCTTCCTTGACAGGTTGGGTTCCTTCTCTGAAGAATATTAGATTTTCTGAGGGTAATTTAGGATAGTTACAAGGGTGAGTTGTTAAAGCACAAACATGTAACAAAACCCTCCCACCAGTAACCGCTGTCTTGTCTTTCATTTATGTCTCTTCACTGCAGGAATCTGTTTTCCCTTTGGGTTCTCAGCCATGTTGCAGTTCAGCAGGAAGCCCTAACCAAGAGCTGAGAAGCTACTGACCCATGCCCTTGAACTTATACAACTCCAAAATCCTGAGCCTGAAATAAGTGAGCCTTGTTACTTTATGAACTATCTAGCCTAAGGAATTTTATTATAATACAAAAATAGACTAAGGGGTTTCATATAAAGACCAAGAGGCAAGTAGGGCTTTGGTGACAAGAACGAAAGCCATGCATTTCCTTAACTGTTTTGTTGCCTCCCAACTTTCTTTTTTTCATACATTTTTTATTGTAATTAATAGAAGGGTTACATTATATTCACCAGATAGAAGGTGTATTACTTCTCATACACTGATACCCTTTCTCATGTCTTGGTCCCCATTTCCCGCCACCCACCTCCACCCCCTTATCTTGTTTTCCTCCCATCCCTATTCGACTTCAAATAACCAAATCCACATATATACAATATATCAGATAAAAAGGTGAACTACTGTAACAATATGAGATAACCAAGGGACAGCAACAGAGATGAGAGATAACATAGTACATTAAGGACAACAATCACTCATTATATGGCTTTTGTTTCTATATCCTGGAAGTCCTTTCATTTAGCGTCATTCCATACAGCCTCATGTATCTAGGTTTTGTTCTATTGTAAATCTCTGCTAGGAGAGCCCCAGGTTTCTACTGATTATGTCAAATAAGGGAAACCATTGAGCCTATGTTCGTTTGAGTCTGGCTTACTTCACTTAATATAATTTCTTCTAAGTCTTTCCATTTCCTTACAAATGGGGTGATGTTGTTCTTTCTGACAGCAGCATAGAATTCCTTTGTGTATAAATACATCTTGTTGATCCGCTCATCAACTGAGGGGCATCTGGGTTGGTTCCATATCTGTGCTATGGTAAATACTGCTGCAATGAACATCGTTGTGCTAGTGGATTTAGTATGTCCTTGTTTCTGGATGATTGGGTAAATGCCAAGTAGTGGAATTGCTGGGTCATAGGGGAGCTCTGTGTTTAGTCTTTTGAGGAACTGCCATACTGCTTTCCATAGTGGTTGAACAAGTTTGCACTCCCACCCACAGTGTAGTAGTGATCCCTCCTGGCCACATTCCCCTCTAGCATCTGTTGTTAGTAGATTTCTTGATCCTTGCCATTCTAACTAGAGTGAGATGGAATCTTAGAATTGTTTTGATTTGCATTTCTTTTATGGCCAGAGATGTCGAGCATTTCTTCATATGTTTATAGGCCATTCTTATTTCTTCTTCAGAGAAGATTCTCTTTAAGTCTTTGGCCCATCTTTTAATGGGATTGTTGTTTCTTTGGAGATTAGTTTTGGAGTGATTCAATTTTTTGAGCTGTTGATATATTTTAGATATGTGCCTCCCAACTTTCTACTCTAAGTTCTTTTAAAGAGGAAAGGTGTGAGATTGTAGCTAACACCTAGAAGTTGCTTTATTTATCATAGTCCATTCATCATAGTTGTTTGGAAAAACTTGTCCCCATGATAAGTTTTGGTTGGACCAATTCTTTCTAAGGTTTTAGAACACTAACATAATGAATGACTCCGAGCCGGGCACAGAGGCTCATGCTTGTAATTGTAGCTACTCAGGAGGCTGAGATCTGAGGATTGAGGTTCAAAGCCAGCCCCGGCATTAAAGTCCATGAGATCCTTATCTCCAATTAACCACCAGAAAGCTGGAAGTGGCACTGTGACTCAAGGGGTAGGGTGGTAGCCTTGAGCTGAAGAGCTCAGGGACAATGCCCAGGCCCAGAGTTGAAGTCCCATTACTGACCAAAAAAAAAAAAAAAAGAATGAATCTGAGATAATGCAGTATTTTGAGCAATTCTGTTGTTACATTGTAGAAATAATATAAATAAGGGGGGGTAGAAAAATAGCTGCCTCATATCCACACATAATTTTCTGTTTTGTAATAACTAACATTTTAGTCATATATCCAACATAGGCTAATGTTTCCACTAAGGAATTAGCAAGAATATAGATATACTCTCAGCCATGGCTTTTCTTTTTTTTTGGTCATGGGGTGTGAACTTGGAGCCTGGGTGCTGTTTCTGAGCTCTTTTGTTAAAGACTAGCACTCCACCACTGTGAGCCACAGTACCACCTGGAAGTTTTCTGGGGGTTAATTAGAGATAATCATGTCATGGACTTCCCTGCCCGGGCTGGCTTTGGACCATGATCCTTATATCTTAGCCTCTTGCATAGCTAGGATTACAGGCATGAGCCACATATGGTTTTTAAAAACCATATGTGGATTCTATGTATGGCCTATATTGGAACATGGTGAAAAACAGAGGAGAGAAGTCTTGATGATAAGCACAATGTGGGAGTGATAAGATCATTTCACTCCCTAGGCTCTGTTAGAAAAGGCCAGCAACAATGAGTATAATTCTGAAATGCTCTAAGAGTCACTGGCTATCATAACAAGCCCAGCCCTTCTGAGACCAGCACGTAGAAAAACCATATAGAGATGACCAAAGAACTCCAGCTGATCCCAACTCCTCTGAGAGTTTTCAGTTCACACACCAAAGATGCCTTTAAATCCATCCCAGCACTCATGCTACGGCTATCTGATTAGAAACCTTCAGTAATAATTGTCTCACTGAGCCCAGACAAGGCCTAGATCCATTAGCAAAATGAATGCATTTGACTGTTTTATACTACCCTCCCAGGAGAAGTCATTCCTGGTAATTGATCACCACAACAGTTTAATGATTATCTTCTATAGACTCTCTTCTTCCAGATGGAGGACAGAGACACGGGCGGCAGTAGTCAAAGTGGAAGGCCAAGTATCTGATTGTGATGGCATGCCTAAGTGTTATAAGATAGGACTTGATCCACCCTCCACAACTATGTCTTCTTTACCTCCTCTCTTGTTTTGCATTGTCCTTTCGTTTTAACTTACCTCTCCTTTTTTTTTTTGTCAGAAAGGTCCCTGTGTTGACTGGCTCTCTTTTCACTGCACAAAGGGCAACTTCTATAAGATTTCTCAGCCTCTCCTGAAGTTCAGCTAAGGCCATGCGCTCCAACTCTGGCTAATGGAATATTGGCAGGAGTGATGAAATGGTGCTCCATGACTGGCCTTAAGAAGCTTCCTATGCAATACTTAGAGAAACTCTTTCCTTTCAGCGGTGGCCTTGGCGGTCAGATGTTTCAGAAGACGCAGGAGAGCCCCTCACTGCGATGGGTTCTGACACAAGTGAGGGATAAACGACTGTTAAGCCTCTGAGAGGGTAAGTGTTGAGGCTCTTTAGGGTCAACAGCTAGCATGGCAAGCATTACCATAACTTCCACAAGGCCTTTGACCCCACTCTCTTTCTGCTGACGATGCTCTCCTTTCTGTTGGACACCCCCTCCACAGTCTTCATCCAATATACTCCTTTCTAACCTTCCAAGGGGGCTGCTTTTGAAGATGATTGAAAAGTCAGAATTCCCTTTGGATCTTTGATAGTTGCTGAAGAATCTTAACTTTGCCCATCTACCTGCTGTGGGGGCCCAAATGGAACTCAAAATACTGGAAAATACTGGAAACTATTTCACACTAGATTTTCTCTCCTGAAAAACTTTAGAGGCAGGACATTGTGAAAGTAGAGAAAACAACTAACAGCTTCTTTAAAGAAAATTGATTTCAGCCAGGCACTGGTGGCTCATATCTATAATCCTAGCTACTCAGGAGGCTGAGATCTGAAGTTCATGATTCAAGGCTGGCCCAGGACAGGAAAGTCAGCAAGTCTTATTAAGAGTCTAATTAACCATGACAACTCTGGAAGTAGCTCAAGTGATGGAGGGCTAATCTTAAGCAGAAAATAGATATGTTTTTACAGATGCTTTTTCTTCCTTTTCTTTTTTTTTCTAAGAGTCACATCAAAATATGCTTTCCACAGACCAGCCTTTTCTGTACTGAAAAGTGGTGTTTAGAAAGTAGAGCATTATCTAGTGTTGTGGCTGGAGCTTTCTCCAGGGAGCTGCTATTTTCTAACTACCTTCATTCATTTCAGTGCAAAGGAAAAAAAGAGAGAAAATAATGCCCACAAATGATTTTCTCATTTTCTCCATTATCTTCCCTCTTGTTCTTCATTTCTGTGCCATAGACCCAAGCACACACACCTGCAGTCCCAGAGATTAGCCACCATCCATTGCTATTTGAAGAAAGCTAAAGATGCTCCAAGGGTCAAGGAGGAAGCCACAAAGTCCCCTTTGCCCCCAAAGGGAGTTCTTCTGGCCACAAGGTAATAGCTCAACATTGTTCTACAGGTCATTCGACCTCACAGTGAAAAAGGAAAAGGGGGAAAAAATTCTGGCACTGGAGATAAAAGGGATATAATGAAAATGTAAACGAAAAACTTTATACCAGGCATGGGCTGACAGAGGGAAGATTGATATCCCATGATGCTTTGTCTTGATGAGACAATGAAAAATAACCAGCAGAGCAGCTGTGTCAATATCAGACTTGGTAATGCACCACTGGCTGTGGGTTTTTATTTAATCCGCTTTGCTTTAAGATGATAACGGTTGTTACTTTTCAGTGCCTGTCTGTCAGCGCCCAGCATTGCAATATTCTTCCGCAGCTCTGCGAGCGGCTTTCATTTATTTTAAAATACCATTTCACACACTGCTGACTTTTAACAGTGTTCTGTGTGAGTTTGTGAGATTGAATAGTGACAGAAACAACACTTTTTATGAGAATACAGAATATTAAAAACGGGGCACAATATACAGATGGCAGTTTTCACTACAGCTTGTTTTTTTCCCCCTTGCTTCTGCTACTGAGTTTTCCCACTGACTGCATTTGTAGTAACACCATAAATGTCACTTTCGCTGACTGCCTTTTGGCATTTTATTTAAATGGAATTCAACTCTGGCTTGCTGCTGCTGCCGACGTTGTTGCTGTTACCAACTTGTTTTTAGGGCAACTCCTGTTTTTTGTTTTTTTTTGTTTTTTTTAAACAAACCACCTCTTTGACTTTATTCCTAAATCCCCCAGAGTAGGAAGGTCCATTAATAGCCACTCAAACCCTCATCCCTTGTCAAAGACCCAGAGTCCAGGCCCAGACATTATAAAGGAAAGGCTTCTCCAAGCGGAGGCTGCAGTCCTCAAATGCCTTTGGCCTTCAAAGTCACCACTGATTGGAAAATATTTCCCAACTTCAGGCCTGTTCCTCTGACCCTGAGCCAAGTTACTTCCTGCTGGAGAGCCAACACAAACCTTCTTGCTTGAAGTGCTGCAGGAAGACGCTCTGAGAGACAGGTCTCTGAGTGACTTATCTGAGCCTGTGTCTATTATTACTGACTGGAAATACTCTGATTGGAATGTACCTGGGCATTGTTTTTTTCCCTTCAACTCTAAACAGGTACAAACTCATACTACAGGGCCTCTAGACATGTACGAGGGGTGGCATTTTGCCTCCAACATCATGTTGACATGTGCAAATTCCATTTCTCCGCAATTGCTCCCACACAAAACATCCATTGCTTCATCAATTTCAGAGACTAAGTAGAATAGACAGGGGTGGTGAAGCCTTTTCCTGGGAGAACTTGTAATATGTGTAAAGCTGGCTTCTTGTGGAGGCCAAATGAGGCTGGAAATGAGGCTGCTTAACCCAGCTCCATAAAAGTTTTCAAATCTTAGAGACTTAGATTTGAATCAAATACCCTTAGAGATTGCCAGCTACGAGCAAGAATTTTCAGAAAACAGAGTATTTTTACATGGAAAGACTAAGCAGAAAATACAATTCTGAGCCTCCGTACTAGTCTCTAGGTTGAATAAGCCAACATGTTTTTATATAATGTCCTCAAAAAGTGGATTCATGTACAATGTTAATTCTATCTCGATTTCTTTGTATTATTATAATTATTAAACATGGAAGATGCAAAGAATGAGAGATGAGATGAATAACCACAAAATAATTGTTTAAATACCATCATTTGGAAACATTTCTGCTTATTTTTAAAATTAACTTCCACAGATCTGTCACAAGTACTGAAGAGACACATGACAAGTTAGGCCACCAAAATATCTCAATACATTTGCGAAATAAGACTAACTTTGAAATGCAAGATGAATGAAAGAGAAAAATAGAAGTGGAATGCAGGCTGAGATAAAAATCTTACACAATTTGCATATTTTAGATTACAGCACAGAAGTCTGTCTCAATATATATCTATATATATACATATATACACATATTCCCACATTTCAATGACTAGAAATCTATATAAACAGTTTTCTTAGGCAAGAATTTTGGGTGTCATTCTTAACTCTTCCTATTTGGCAACCCTGTCTTCCAATCAATCACTGAATCCTGACAAGAAATCTACTTTCTGTGGTTTACATGCAGCTTTTCCTTCCCACTGCCATTACACTAACTGGCATTATGGTTGCTAAAGTAGCTGTTTACTTTCTTTTCTCCTCAAATCCCTCCTTAATAATATTGCCAGAATAGGATTCTAAACCAAACAGCTGACAGGGACATTTAATCCATGAAAATCTATGCCCTGTTACTGCTTATCTGTTCTCATATAAGGAAATTTCTCTGGGTACTTGAACTCATAGCAAATTAGTTATTGTCTTATTAGTTATTGTCTATCATCTCACTTGATCTGTCATTTTTTAAAGTCTTCTTCTATACATATTTGTTTTCTCCTTTAAAAGAGATCTTATTTAGTTTATTTTTTAAGGGGGATTATCTTTTTCATTATCCAATTGTCCCTTGGATTCAGTGTCATAACCCCAATAAATGAGCAGTATACAATCACAATGTTTCTGGAACATTTACGTCAGCTAAACATGTGATGGTTTCTGTGAGTTAGCTAAAATACTCTGTAGCTAAGCACTCATAATGTGCAGAAGAACAGCCTTTACTTCACGTGCTACTCGCACGATGGGCCGTCAGTCCAAATTACAGGGGTAGGAAAAGTCCACGAATAAGCCCAGACATTTTAGGAATTTCCTTCAAAATCTTGGGAGAGGCATAGCATTTCTACCTCCACAGTTTTTTGCATGTTTATAATTTGCACACACACATATATATGTATTTAAGATTTGAGACTAGACTTAAAATTATGCCCATTTCTCTGGCTAGGCACATCACTTGCCTCACTGCCTTCCTGGATGTCCAGAAGGTTGTTAGAAGCATCTTGTCAAAGTGCTCACAAATAGCCTGTCTTTGTGGAAGGCTGTTTGTCTTCATACTGGGTAATGGATGATATAGACTAATCTCATCCCTAAATTGGTTATTCTTTCAAGATTTTTGTCCTTTCAGATTTCTCATTAATTAAATATTAATAAATTATAATAACTTTAAATGACAAATTTAGTTTTGGATGGAAATACCTGGTATCTTAACATGTCTGTGTATATTGGCATATCATATGACTTTTGTGGCTCGTGGAAGCTCTTTTTCTGTAGGCTCTCTCTTCACTTTTGTGCCTTTTGCTCTTGCCCTGTGTGTTTCTCCACTTTCATCTTTTTTAAGTGACATCCTAGTAATGGTTTGGGGATGTCTTGCTTCCTTTCATGACCTCTGATCATGCAGTCAGGAGAAAAAACAATCAAGAGAAAACCCAATAAAACAAATTTACTTAAATGAAAACACAATGCAAATCCCCTGTCCTTTAGCAGTTAAAACTAGGAGCTGGAAAAGGTCACAGAAATCAAGTATGTGAGCTGGTGAGCCTTTCAAAAATGATCCTAATTGCATTCTTTCCCAGGCAAGTGAGACCTGTGTGAGTGGCAGGAAGCTCGTGTCCTCAGTGACCCAAAGAATATGGCCAAGGCAAGATTGTCACAGGTGGAACTGAGTTTGATTGCTTCTCCAGAAACTTCCTACCACACATCTTTTTATTTTTCAGAAAAAAAAGCAAGGACTTTAATTGTCCTGGGACCTGGCTACCTGCCCAAGTCCACAAGTAAAAGTTTTTAAAGTTCCAGACCTAAAAATAGACCTAAGAAGACACACACAAACATGCACGTGCGTGCATGCATGCACAAGCACGTGCACACACACACACACACACACGATCATGCATGTGAAAACATGCATGCAAATATGCACATGCACACACACACACACACACACACACACATACACACACACACACAGGGCCGTCTAGTTACTAAGCAGATAAAAGAAGCCTCTTTTCTAGAATATTGTCAGCTAACACAGTCAACATAGTGTCTGATGTTTTACCCCTGCTATCCTTACCACCCACATCCAGGCTCCTGAGAAAATTTTGGACCATATCAGATTTCAGATAAAAAATTCTAATTGTATGAAGTTGACCCAATTTGTTTTCTCTCAAAATATGTGGTTGACTCTAGGGTTCCTGTCCTTTATTAATGTGTAGCTATTTGCCCCAAATCACAAACCACCTATAATACTGAGGAGACAGGTGTTGTTGCCATCATTGCCAGAACCTCAAATTACAGTTCCTTTTCTGCTCAATACTGATCATTTTTAGACTGTATCCATGCCAGTGCTTCTGTGGCCTGTTGCCTATTTTTGAATCCAGCCTTCATTCTTCCCCGTGTTCTGCTCTGTTAATTGTACTACGTCATGACTCACAACTCTAATCTAATTCCAGTCTTCTACTTCTCATCTCAGGACTGTTGGAAACCCACTCCTGCCTGTCTTCTCTTCGTTCATTTTGCTGGAAACTCACTCTAACAGTACATCCCAGGTCTTTTGATTTGACTTTCTTACTCCCTTGCTCTCTCATTCTTCTCTCAATACTGCTTCAGATTAAAGCCACCCATTCATTGCCAACTTCCCTTTACATTTCTTCAAAGCAGTTCCTCCAGACTTGAATTTCTCCTTGAAGTTCCCAGCTTCAGCACCAGCATTTCCAACTCCCACCCCACCCTCACAATAAGGAAACAGAAATCATTAGGTTTCTAATTTGGCTGTTTTGTGAGTTCATGTACTCTCATGACTTAAACTATTGTTTATTTTCTAAGGGATTCCACACCAGTGCTTTCATCTTAGCTTGTTTCTTTCTCTGATATTTAAGTTCATGAACCCAACTCTGTAACAAGAGATTCCTATTGATTGATTGCCAAGGCTCATTTGCCTGAAAAATCAGCATACCTCAAACGGAACTCATTACATTTCTCCCTTCCTCAATCAGTAATATGGGATGCAAGACCCATTTTGTATTGAAATTTTAGAGAAACAAAAAGAAATACAAAATGGAAAAACTATTAAGAAGTAGAACCAGTAGGACTTAGAAAGTACTTGGCTATTTATGGAGAGGGAAGAGTTGAGGATTGTCTTCTGGATTCAGTTTGGGCACTCTAGCAATTTCACAGTGGAAGAGGGAATATACGAATGCACTGTAGAGCTTAAAAAGTTAAGTTCAGTTGTGGACAAGTGTAATTCAAATGTCTTTGATATCCAGAAGGTAGCTAGGTTAAATATATCTTGAGTTCAAGTCAAAAACAGCAAATTAATAAATATACATAAAGGCCCAGAAATAGTGTGATGTCATCAGCAGAGAATGATAGAAGTTCTTAGACTGAAAAATATCTGATGAACTAATGAAAGATCACAGGACCATGTTACCACTGCTACCATGCAGGACTCTGCATCATTTCAAGATGCCTGTGTCCCTCTGTAGCCATTGCTAATTCTACTGCTTGATCCATCAGATTACCACTTTGCTTTCTGTTGAGAATTAGTTTTGCCCATTTTATCATCCCATGTCATGGAGATCATAGATGTATAGTCTTATAATAATATTATTTCTATAACTCACCCATATTTTTTTATTTACACACAGTCAACACTGAATAGTGTTTCATTGTATATGAGGTTTTTTTGTTGTAATTGCATTTTATTGTTGGGTTAATGTTCAGAGGAGGTACAGTTACATTTGTCAGGTAGCACATACATTACCTCTTGAATACTGATACACCTTCTCATGTGTTTGTCCCATTCTCCCTTCCCCAGTCCCTCCCAATATCTTGTTTATCTATGTTATATTTAAGCTTTTATTGGATACCTTCCTAAAAGAGGAAATGGCTGTGTTATGTGTTAAGTGCAGGTTTAACCTTATAAGATATTAACAAAATGTTTTTCAAAGTAATTAATTTTTTGTTTTACTTTTCAGTTAGCAATTAATAAAGCTTCTGGTTACTTTACATCATTCTCAACTTTTAACATTGCTTAGTTTTTAACATTAGTCATTCTAGAATGTGGAAAGTGGCATCTCATCAAAGCAGAATGGGATTATTATTATTCTATTTTCTCTGTAGTTTATTTCATAGTTTTTGAGTCAAAATATGTTAGTCTTATTCACCAGATTAAGAGTTAAGACTCACAAATCTCATATATCCTGAAAATGTGGGTAAATTGTGTAATGGATATTTTTTTAGTTGTTTGCCAGAACTGGTAGAACTCAGTACATGGAATTTTCTTTTCTTTTCTTTTCTTTCTTTCTTTTTTTTTTGACAGTTCTGGGGCTTGAACTCAGGGACTGTGTGCTGTCCTTGAGCTTTTTACTCAACACTAGCATTCTACCACTTGAGCCACAGCACTATTTCCACCTTTTTCTGTATATGTGGTACTGAGGAATCAAGCCCATGCATGCTAGGCAAGCACTCTACCATGAACCCACATTCCTAGCCCAATCTTTGTGGAAATGATTTAATTACAACTTCAATGTTTTAAATAGATGCAATGTCAAGTTAGTACTTAAGCAAATGTATTTTATAGCTACTCAGTTCTGATGTTTCCTGGTGTGGCTTTCTGTATGTTTATTCTTGGGGCTTGTTGAGATTCTTGAGTTGGTGAATTTATGACTACCATCAACCTAGAATATTTTTAGTAGTTATTTCTTTAATTATTTTTATCCTACCATTAAATTTTTACCTTACCGTAAATTAACTATTACAATTTTCCCAAAAGACAGCTGTTAGTTTTTGCATTTTTAATTTTTTTATTCTGTAGATTTATTTTTTATTTCAATCAGTATGTTTTCAAGTTCACTGATCTTTTCAACTTCAATGAATAAGTGATTTTAAATCCCATTCATATAGCTTTCAGCTCTGATATTTTCTCATTTTCAGAAAATTTCCTTTCCTTTTCAAACTTTTCTATTTCATTCAGCATTTAGTTAATGTTTTTCTTTAAGTCACTAAGCCCTTTTAAAGTAGCTTGTAAGACTCACTAAATTATTTTTCTCTCCTTTTCTGGTATATTTCAGTTTGTTATTTTTTCCTCCTAATTATCATACACACATTATTGCTTTTTCATGTAAATTGTGTTTTTAGACTTTATTATTGAACCTTTTGAACATTGCACAGATTTTGTGCTTGAATTCTTTGTTCCATTAAAATGGGATTTGTTCTTTCAAATGGCGTATCATAACTGAGTCAAGTGATTCATTTGAGTTTGTCAGGGAAAGAATACAATTCTCTTTACTCTTCTCATATTATGGTGTAACTCTTCTAGTGAGTGAAAGTAAGGGCTGAAAGTCATCAGAAATCAAACTAAGGTATATTCACATTAACAACACGGCCTTGGCATTCTGGGGTACATGGTGAGGGAAAACCATGGGCATGCAGGATACATAGAGGTCTGTATGCTTAACTCTGAGTGCTTGACTCATTTTTCCCACAATACCACCCTACTTCTGCTGAACATGCCACTTTTAAAGAAATCTAACATTTTTACTTTATTGCTTATATTAAACATATTACATGCTCTTTTTTTGGCTTTAGGAAGATTACCAAACATATTTCCTTGCTTTTTGGGCACCATTGGCTTTCTTGGGAGGTAGATTTTCACTAAGCTAGTATCAAGTACACAACAGATCACACCACAAGGTAGTAATTTGAGATGGGCTGAGAGCTTTTCTGGATCAAGGGAACTACACCGGTGGAAAGTTAAAACTTTTGTTTTCAAGTATTTATTTATTTACTTTGCCTGCATGTTTAAAATCATGTGTATGAATCTACTAATAAAATAGTTTTTCTGTGGGAAAAGTTGCCTTGAAATTTCTCATTCTTTTAACTGCTTTGCCTTGTGTTCAGAAAAGAAAGATCATGTGATTCTAGAATAAATTAGGGACTCTATGTTTGTAATAATATTGGCATTCATTCTTCCTAGAGTGGATGATAGACCTCATTAGTTAAGCCATCTGGGCCTGAGAATGTCTTTGTGGGAAGTTTGAATGTACAGGTTCATATTCTTTAATAGGTATTGAATTGCTCCAGTTTTCTCGTTTTTAGTGATCTTTGTGAGGTTTTAATTTTCAAGGCATTTATGCATTGTATTTAAGTTTTTAAGTTGAGGATGTCTTAGCATTGCTAATCATGCTTATTTTTTGATTGCATTGGAAATTTTTCCATCCCTCTTATTGTCATAAGCTTTGCCAGTGATTATCATTTACATTACCTTAGAAAAGATTTATTTTAGGCTTTAATGATGCTATAATGTATATTTTATATTTCCTTATTTTTCACTTTTATGCTTACGATTTTCTTCCTTATGATTTGGAATTACTCTGTGCGTGCATGCGTGCGTGCGTGCGTGCGTGTGTGTATGTTTGGCATCCGAAATAGAATCCAGACTCTTGGAAATACTAGGCAATACTCTACCACCAAGAAATTCAGCCCTTAGGAGGATCTTTTAATTTTTTTTTCAGTATTGAAATTTGAGTTGATATTCTCGTGCTTGCTAGAGAAGCAAACTCACTTGAGCCATCCTGCAGTCATTTTTGTCTTAGTTTTTGTTTTGTTTGTTTGTGTGCTTGGGTTTACTTTGACTCTGATCCTTCTTTTTCACTTTTAAAGTTTTTAGAATTACAGGGATAAGCTACTATCACCAGCTTTTATTGGTTCAGATGGGATTTTGTGAATATCTTTCCCTACTTTCCATTTCCCAAGATTCTAGGATTTCAGGTGTGAGCCACCAAATCTGGCCTAGTCAAACTTTTTGATTCCTTGATTTGAAGCTGTTATGAATGCCTAGGGCATGTATTAAACTATATACACTTCTTTCTAAGCATATCCTTGGTTTCCTCCTGTAAATTCTTATTTGTCCTATTTTCATTACCATTTAGTAACTTTAGTACAATTTAGTAAAGTGTGCAGTTGTCCCTTCAATTTCTTCTCTGACTCACATCTTATCCAAAATATGCAGATTTTAGAATTATCTCTTTTTTTTTTTTTGCCAGTCTTGGGACTTGAACTCCTCTGCCCACTGTCCTTGAGCTTTCTCAATGCTAGTGCTCTACCACTTGAGCCACTTCCAGGTTTTTTGTATATGTGGTAATGAGGAATAGAACCCAGAGCTTCATGCATGCTAGGCAAGCACTCTACCACTAGGCCACACTCCTGTCACCTGGAATTAACATTTCATTGTGGAATGCTACCTTTAGGAATTTCAACCAAACCAAATTTCTGTATGGTTTCTATATTTTGAAGTTTGTCAATGATTGTCTTCTTATTAGATTTGGGAAATATCTCTGTGAAATTGAAATAATGTGCATTTTTTGGTGATTTTTCGAGTATGATGTACATGTTAACCAAGAAAGTGGTCATCATTGTGCTCAATTAATATCCTTCTGATTTTAGATTGTGTGCTTGTTTTACTAGTTGCTAAAAATATATTAAAATTTTCATAATTACTGAGATTATCTATTCTTTTAAAAATTCTGTCAGTAATTCAAAGTTATGTATGTTTAGGCAAATTATTAATTTCATAAAAATTTAGAGTTGTTATAGCTTTCTAGTGAGCTTATGATTTCTTCACTCTAAGCTGTCCTTCTGTTAGTAATATTTTTTGCCTTAAGGTTTACTATTATTTGTTATTCTTCTTTTTTTCCATTACGTGGATCTATTGAAGATATCATCGATGATTTTGTGTGTGTGTGTGTGTGTGTGTGTGTGTGTGGCTATGCATCTGTTGTAATCTTTCCTTTTTCTTTACTTTCTGGCAGTGTTTACATCCAGGTTCTCACGCCTGCTAAAGAAGAGCTGTACAATTGAACCCTTCTCCTTTCATCTTTAACCCAGTCAATGTGCTTTCTATTTTATCATTTGGGACTTTATTTGTATCATATTGGCCAATAAGTTACCATATTTAATTAGTATTCTGTGAATCTCATCATCTTATAATCCTTACTTACCACAGCAATGGGCATGGTAGAATATGCAGTGATTCATGAAACATGCTTCTTCTCTCTTGGCTTCAAACCCCAGATTATCCTTTTTCCTCTTACTTCTCAGATATCTCTATCTCAGCTTCATTGCTGGATTTTTTTCTACTGTACCTGAAAAAATTGGAGTTTTGAATAGGCTGGTTTGGATTTAAATAACAGAAGAGAATGTTGAGGTGTTATGCTACTACCTCCTTCCTTTTTACCTCACAGCAAATCCTTACTGTGTCCTCCAGTTCTAACCTCCATACTGTTTCAAATTTACCTTTTTTTGCTTTTTCTATTGTTATAGTAAAACTCCAAGCTGCATATCATTTCTCAGTTGAACTCAGACAATATATTTATATTTGCTTTTGTTCCCCTCCTTTGTTCTTCACAAAACAGTCAACTATTAAAAGATATACCTATTGAGCCCTACTATTAATATGACTCCTCATCACGGTGGGAAGAAAATAAAAATTCTGTTGTTGGTGAGTGTATCAATGAGAAATAGGGAAGCGGACATAAACAGATACTTGACAAAAATCATTAAACACATCAGGACTTACTCTTACTGAAAAAGGCCTCATCCAGTTTTAATTTTGTGGCTCCTCAAAATCAGGAAGATTTATTCTCTTCGTTTTTCTTTTGCAACATTTTCTTAGCCTTGGCTTTGATCCTCTATGTTTCCCATGGTTATAACATGGCTACTGAACCTCCAGCCACCAAATGGGGAGTAAGAAAAGAGATATTGGGAAAGGGTTTATGACACTTTATTCCCTCTTGCTTTAAAGAAACTAGTTTGAAAGTTTTATCCAAAAAAAATTTGCCCATATCTCCTTGGGGGAAACCTAATCATTTGTTCAATAACCATCTTTAAAGGAGGCAAAGAAAAATAATATTTTATAAGTACATCTCCAACTTCTAAGAAATTCAGGCTTCACTAGTGATTGTAAAGAAGAGTTTTACACAGGTACTCTCTTTTTCTACTGAAAGAATGAAATGGCCTCAACCTTGACTCCATCTTTAACTCTAAGACATTATCTATTCTCTGCTCATCACACCATGGCTGAGCAAAGCATTGTAAATTCTATATCCAGATTTAAATGATCCTACTAATCTCCATCATAGCAGTCTTTGATCCTTCCTTATTTTAACCTCACAGTCTCTCCCAAAAGCCTTAACCTTCAATGACTGGCCTGTGCACTTCATCATAACTCTTTATAGTTTTTTGAAAGTAGTATTTGGTTTTCTAGTCATTAATTGTATTTATTAATTAGAAAATTAAAGACTCATTATTGTGAACAAGGCAAGGCCAGATGATAACAATTGCATCTAAACTCCACATCCTGCAATGAAAATACCAGGATCTCTGCCCCAAGTAGAACTGGTCTACACGTAAGTGTCAAGTACTTGTGCTCTAGATTTTTCTTTATGTGAAAAAAATTCTCCAGGCTAAGGTCTCTTGTTCGTTATCAAGATTGTTATTGGCTCTCTGCTTCGTCTAGTCACTAGGTTTATATAGTAGTAAAAGCTACAGAATTTAGTTTACAACTAGGATTATGGGCTTGAATCACTATACCTGACTTAGAAAAAAAAAAGAAAACAATTTTTAAATGGCTCTTTGGTTTCCTTTTCAGTCATGTTTTGTTATTTGTAACTTAAGAATGAGTGACTTGCCTGCTTATGATCAGATAATGAAGGGCAGAAAAAAGTTATAAGGTAGGTCTGGACATTTAGTCTGAGCATCAGAGGTAAAAAAGAAAATAATATATGATTTGTTTCCTTTGCTGCAAACTTTTGAGTGGATTTTCTTGTTCTATTGTGTGAAGCCAGACCAAAGATTGGGAAGAAGCCCTCAAAGCAGATTCAAATATACAGAAAACTAGCTTTCATTTTTTTCTCTTTTTAGAGTCAGATTAATTCCCAGTGTATGAGGGGAAGAGCTATATAATGTATTTCCCAAACCAGCTGTCTGTGCATCTGTGGAGAGGATGTAAATATGGAATCTGCCCAGCTACCTCTGTGCCCTCAGAGTGCTGTGTTGAGAACCCAGGTCCTTTGCATTGTGTGGAAGTGTTTGCCCTCAGAGCCTCCTCTTCTTTGTGAAGTGGGAGGGGATGGTGGTGATGGGGAAGCCAATTATGGTGACTCCTCGCTGGCTGCAGCCTGTGTGTGCAAGCAGAGTGGCTGGGTTGTCATTCATTACCACCTAATGTTTAGCTGCAGTATGCAAACCAACAAGGCTGCAAGGTATTGCAGCTGAGAAGGGACTGCCTGACAGAGGCAATAAAGCACCTTCTTCTTCAAGAGGTACCACTGCAGGGTCATAGAATTTGCATGCGCCTCCAGTGGCACCTGGAACTCAGGTTATTAATTATTATCCAAATCACCTCCCTTGTTACCTCCAAGCTCTCATTACAGCTGCAAATACAGCTATGCTCAACTCCCACCCCACTGTCCCCATATATTATGCCACCACTTTGTGCTATAACTATTGAGAGCAGGAGCCTATCAGAGGGACTTTAAACAAAATAAAAGCTCTGCTGAGGAGTTGCTTTCTCTTTGTTTGGTGGCAAGGGGAGGGAGGTAATGTTAAAATACTTTCACGCCCCAGTCTAACATCCATACTCATCTAGCAAACTTAGGTTCAGAGATTATCCTCCGTCATTTTGTCACTCTGCATTTGCTCTGCAGAGGGTGGGATCTGTGGGGAGAGGGGGAGATGTTGGCTGATACCCATGCACAAAATCAGGTCATGATCCAAATGCAAGCTAGAGGTTAACCTCATCATTGTTGTTTATTGAGGCCTATATAGTACCGTTCACATACCTCAGAAGCTTTATGGAATTCAGTCTGACCCCCATAATTCTACCCGCTGGAGAAACACAGCTGCCCTTGCTGCAAGGCTCTTCTCTTTCTGTAAAATCACCAGCAATCCAACTATAAATGATTTCCTTTAGAACAGTGGGCTGTCTCCTTGCCCTCACCATCTTCACCCTCCCCCCGCCCCCCGCCACCCTGCCCAACCAGCATCTTAGAATAGTCTCCATCTAGTTGAGCCTTCTCCATTCTCCAGCTCTGCCAGGGGATGTGTCAAGGAATCCCAACTATTTTCATACTCTTTGGAACTTGATTTTTTTTCATTGCAAGTTGGTACATTGGTATTATTGATATTTTTTATCTGTTAACTTTATTCTTGAAGGTACAACTAGTGAGGACTCACTTTCATACCAAGCATAAGTGATTAACCCAGGGTGGATATAGCATTTGCTACAGTGTTTAAGTGACTCTATCAATATGGCCTTTATTATGTAAATTAGTTTTAATTAGTATTAACTATACCTAGTTATTGACCAGAAATTCTCTACCAAAGACCATTACCACCGAGAATTGTATTTGTATAGATCTCTTAATAAAGTGACTTATAACTCCATTGCTTCAAATCAAAATCTTCAGAGAGGACGTATCTTCTAGCCTTTACTTTCCCCTTTTTCTGTGTAATTTGTGTCTGCATGTGCTTGTATGTTTTGTGTATCTGTATTTTGCTCTGAATTATATTACTACATCAGTTCAGCCCAGAATACTTTTAATTAAGGTAGTAAATTGATGAAAAGTTCTTCATTTTATTGGGCACAGGGCAAGCAGGGAGATAGGTTTATCCAAACAGCATTATTTATGAATGTTTGGATTTCATGAAATTATACCTTATCCGTGAAACAGCTTTGTCTCCTGAGCACTTGCAAATAACTTCTCTGCTCTTGTGTACATTGGAACTTGGAGGCAGCAAGTTAAGGTCTGCCATGTTTTTTTCACAGGGATATAGTCATGTTATCACTTGTTCTAACTTACTCAGATTGAGGTTGGAATCTAGCACTAGCTTTAGAAAATCTTAGTATTCACTGAGTACCAACCACCGGCCCCTCACCTGACACAATAATCCTCACAATGCTTCCAACCCAAGTGAGATTCATTTATTACCACTGAAGAATAGGAAATGAAAAATGATCCAGAAAAATTCAAAACGACAGAATGAGAGGCAGAGAGGGTGAATTTGGCCCTAGAGCTAACCAATAAGCCTTTGTTCTAATCACAATACCCTGTTTCCTTGGCGAGTGTTTACACCTGACGATTCTCAGACTGCAAATGCTCAGACATCTTTGTAAATTCCTCTTTGGGGATGTCCTTAACAGCTCTTTCCCCAGTTAAAGAAAACATCAGTATCATTGCAATGTCGTCACATCTGGTTTCTTACCTAGAAGCATATTACTCACCTTAATTGTTACACGTAGCTCCAAATACCTTTTGCCAGTGTTTAGAAATTACAATCTCCTTGAAAGCTTAGAAGTTAGCTCCATTAGAAGATGTCTTGTTTATAAATAAATCAAAACCACTTAACAAACATTACAAATATGTTTGCTTCTATCTGTGTCTGTCTGTCCATCTATCTGATCTATTTATTGTTATTAGGAATTGAACCACTTAAGCTATACCTCCAGACCTAATTTTTTCCCCAATGACAATATCTACAGAATTACTGTACAACTCACTTCTGTGGTTAGAGCTACTCCCTTCAGATTTGCTTCACTCTTTGGTGTGTGTGTGTGTGTGTGTGTGTGTGTGTGTGTGAGATGAGTCACTCCCATTTCATTTTCTTCCATCTTCCTTCCTTAGACATAGGGCTCCGGAATGCATAGAAAAAAAGTGGAGAACATGGAGGAACTAGGTGGCTGTGTTCTCTTACAATAGTCTGAGCAGCCCTAATCCCAGATCTGCAAATCTAAAGAATGGAATTTAAATGTTGGTTTCTTCTCATCCCCTCTTGTTCTTCTCAACCTGTTGTAGTGTACAGAACCACTAATGGTGGATAACCAGGATTGCTTCATCATGCTATTGTTAAGCACTGGACCTAGATGTGGGCCTCTCTCTCTTCTCTGTCTCTGTCTCTGTCTCTGTCTCTGTCTCTGTCTCTCTCTCTCTCTGTCTGTCTCTCTCTCTCTGACTGTCTTTCTATCTCTCTACCTCTCTGTTTCTTTCTGTTGATCTCTGTCTATCTGTCTCTGTCTCTCCATCTGTCTGTCTGTCTGCCTCTCTCTCTTGTTCTCTCTCTCTCTTGCTCTCTCTCTCATTTGTTAGCTTCTAGAACCCAATGTCCAGGAATAAGGAAACAAACTATTCAAACCACAAAACAGAAGTGAGATGACATCACAAGATTTGGAGAAGCTCTAGAAATGTTGCTATTTTTGGTGACAAGTGACAAGATGATTAAATAAGCAACCAACCCTGAGATCCTAAGAAGCTCTTGAGAAAAACAACAAAACAAAACAAACAAACAAATAAAACAAAATGCCCTGGGCTTCCACTAAACAGTGAGACCAAGGATTTGAGTGATGAACTTTAGGATCTGTCTGTGAAGAAAACTTGGAACACCTGAATTTTGTAGGGAAATAATTTATATTCTATTGTTTTCATTTAAAATGCTAAAAAATAGCATGCACATTTGTACATGTAAAAGTTAGCATATACCTATTAATCACCTTCAAATATGGGAGGTAATGTATGTAATTCTCAGCCTACTGACTAATATCCAGTAAACATTTTTTTAAAAAAAATCTGACCTGTTATTGATGTGTCAGAGATTTAAATGGGCAAATGTTTTGATTTAAAAAAAAAAAGAAAAGAAAGGAAGAAAGAAAAGAAGACAGACTCTGTGGGTTCTGACCTAGCAAGAGGTCCCATGCTGAAATCTGTATTTATGTAGAAGTGGTTGTAGAAATGACTAAAAACTTAGACTGTACTGTGTTCCCAAACAAGATCTCATGGCATTCTTGATCCATTTATTATGTTGGCAGCATTTTTAGATAACTTTGTTAGGGGAATGAGTTAGATTTGGTATAGATGGATTTCAGCAAGGCATACAACAAGCTTCTTCATGGTTCTCTCTGGATGAAAACTATGAAGTGAGCATAAAGCTGGAAAATTGGAAGCCAAATCAGTGGCTATCCAAACTGGAATGAATGAATCATTGGAATTTTGGAGGGATTTTGAGTGGCTCCTATTAAATTAGTATTCTAACCTTCCTTCCTTCCTTCCTTCCTTCCTTCCTTCCTTCCTTCCTTCCTTCCTTCCTTCCTTCCTTCCTGTCTCTCTCTTTCCTTCTTCCTTCCCCTTTTTTCTTTCTTGGGATGGAGCATTGAACTCAGCATCTTGCACTTGTTTATTTTGCTTGCTCTTCTGGCACTCCCCCATTTGAGCCACTTTTCTGACCCAGCGTTTTGGAGATGTGTCTAATGGACATTTTCCCCGGAGCTGTCTGCAAACCATGATCCTCTATATTGCAATCTTCTGAATGGCTAGGATTCCTGGTGCCCAGATGTCATTTCACTTTCAAATGCAGGTCCATTTGGTTGCTGTTCCTTCGTTCCTCACTTCTTCATTCTTCATTCTTGGGAGTGGCAGCCTAGGAAATGGGTTTGCATTAATCCCCCCACCACACACACACACACACACACACACACACACACACACACACACTTTTGTAGAATGCTAAAACAAAGATTCTTCTTAAAAATTATACCTCAACATTTTTCTTGTAGAAAGAAAATATGATTTTTTTTTCAATCTCCACATGAAATGTTGTTCTTCTGGCAGACACATTCATTCTCTTTTGAGTTTTTATGGCTTGATCATGAGTCTGGTTTGAAAGGATTCATCATCTTCGGATTTCCTTGAAATCAGAGATTAACATATGACTCTATTGAGCGCAGTGAGATGCACATGGCGGTGCCTGGAGGAGGCTTTTGGAAAAGTGTTCACAAAGGACAAAGTGGTGGTTTCATGTATCCTTTCACCTCGTGCTATTTTTTTCCCTTCTTTCTGTCTGGATTGCAGACAGGATGCTTGGATATTGGGATCATGAAGGTGAGAACATAGTGAATATGGCAGAGCAGGAAAGGAGTAGGGGCCACTTAGTGTTAGGATGCCCACACCAAAATGTAATCCAAATAATGGATTATAGTTTGAAAGGATTTTCTGTCATTTACAACTAATGATATTGCCTTTCAGACTAATAGAGGTCTCTGAAAACCCAGAGGTTTTTTTTTTCTGGAATAAAGTGGAAGTACAGGATAACTTTGCTGAAAAACTCCACTATTATGAGATCTATTGGCTGATTTCTCATTGTTTTCTCCAGCTATCCTAAGCCTTGCCTGGGAAAGGAATCAGCAATGAAGAGAAAGTAAAAGTCAAATGCTGTTTTTGCTAAAAATTCCTTTTATATTTGACAGGCTGATTTGCCTTGTAGCCTAAATCAGTAGATGGGACATATAGCTGTTCTTTCTCTGGAATTCTCTTTTTAGATCTGGAATGGGTGCATAAAAGTAAGAATCCACTGTGTTTGTGTGTGTGTGTGTGTGTGTGTGTGTGTGTGTGTGTGTGTGTGTGTGTGGTTTTGGTGCTTGAACTCAGGGTCTGAGCACTGTCCAGAGCTTTTTTTTTTTGCTCAGGGAAAGCACTATATCACTTAAATCCTTCCAGCTTTTTGATATGGTGAATTGGAGATAAAAGCATCATAGGCTTTCTTGCCCAGGCTGATTTTAAATTGCAATCCTCAGATTTCAGTCACCCAAGAAGCTAAGATTACAGGTGTGAGCTACTAGTACTCAGCTAAGAGAATCCATTCTTGTTATCCACTAGCTGGAGCATATACCACGTCTCAGGACAGGTGGTAGAGAGGGGATGCTCATGTTGGGGCATTGTCCTATGCCTGACTGCAGCTTTGATGTTGTCAAGACGCATAACTAATTTGGGGGGTCCATACGTTAATGGGAGTGTTTGAAAACTAACATTGAAGATCCATGCTGGAAATATAAAAGGATGTGAAATATAAAGTGGTAGATATAAGACAATGGGTATTAATGGAACTCTCAAACTAGGGAGGGCAAAGTGGCTCCAAACCTATCCTCCAGACAACTTGCATGTCCAGCCACCTGAAGACCAGTGAAAAAAATTGTTCTTCTTGGTTTCCTGAGGATGGGAGTAAAGGAAAACAGCACTGGGGGAAAATGAGAGCAAACAGTATGGGAAGAACCTTCTGCTAGCTAAGGAAACTACTCCAGGATCACCAAGAAACTGCTTAGGACCCCCAAAATCTGATGGAGTCTTCACACCCATAACCACTGAGACAAAAGGTATGTGGTGTGCTCAATATTGTAATTATGCCCTTATTTTTCTTCCAGTACAGTAGGGCCTGGGTATAGCTTGTTTCTGGGAATATGTCCTCACCCTGATTATAGTTGATGACTTTCCTTCTCATGAGGCACTCCTCTTTAACCACATAGAACACAGTCAGTGAAGTTTTGCTGAACTAATGCAGGAGACTTCAATTGTCCCTGATACTAATGATGATGAACAACAACAACAACTGTGATAACAATAACCAAAGACACAATTTTTTGAGTGATTATTGTGCATAAGATACTGTCTATGGATGATCTCTACTTCACAGGTGAGACAAAGGGGATTAGAGCAAAGCCTTTATGAGTAGGGAATTCTTATGACTATAAATCATTAGGGTGAAGTGAAAGTGAGCTTTAGTTCAGCCACAAAACAACTAGTAGTTCTAGCTGGGAGTTTGGCCAACTGGCAGAGTGCTTGCCTAGATGCACAAAGACTCAGGTTCAATTCCTCAGTACCACATACATAGAAAAAAACCCAGAAGTGTTGGTATGGCTCGAGTGGTAGAGCTCTAGTCTTGAGAAAACTCAAGGATACTGCTCAAGCCCTGAGTTCAAGGCCCCAGGACTGGCAAAAACAAAACAAACAATAACAACAACAAAACAACTAGTAGTTCTGAAAAAATAAAACTTAAAATGGAAGAACAATAGGCAGGGAGGAAGAGTGTGGGGAAGGAAGGAAGGAAGGAAGAAAAGAAGCACGGGAAGAAGGCAGGAGGGAGGAAGGAAAGGAGAAAAGAAGGAAAGGAATGAGGGAAGACAAGAAGGAGTGAAAAAGGGAGGAAGAAATTGAGGATGAAAGGAAAGAAGGAAGGAAAAGTAAAAGGAAAGGAGGGGGGAATGGAAGGAAAAAAGGAGGAAGGAAGGATCTCTGAATTCTCGACAACTCACTTAACCCACACATCACAGAGCAGCTATTTACTGAGTTTTCAGACAAATGGATTGGTACAGTATGTGCAAAGCAAATGGCACCTGCATGCTTCCTGCACTGCTTCTTCTCTGAAAGCTGGACGACTAGGGAAAGGATTCCTGTTGTCTCTTGTGCTAGTTGCTGTTGTTGGGTCTGAGGACAAGGGAATCGACAAGGGCAGTTGTGTCAGAAGCTGGCTGGCCTGCTTCAGAGAACAAAAGATTTAGGATGTGTATTTATTTCCCATTCCCCACATACTATATAAACTTCCCTGAATTCTGGGGAGGGCTGAACTTTCTGACTTCTAGGAATATAAACATCACGTGATTTCCCCTGAGGCTGAAGCTTGTACTGCAGCTCCAACTATAATTTATTAATCGCAATTATTTCAAGATGAAAAAACATCAGCTCACTGTTTGGCCACACACACATGTTGCACATAAAAAGTCTTCAGAATATCAGCAGAGCCATTTCCTGTGAGGAACACAGAGCCTGGAGACCTTGACATCAGAAAAGAAATGGCTGGGATGCCAGACCCCTGGGATACCACCAGACCCAGGCTCCATTTGTGGCTTTGAGTTTCATTATTCCAAGGCTACGTCTCTATTTTGTGCTGCCCAAGCTTTCTGTGTGGTTGGTTTAACATAGCGAGAAACACAACTTATGTAGAGGGTGTTGCCATTCTGAGAAGAGGGAGGGGACGTCCTATTCTTCCAAGGACAGCAGTGTTGCCCAGAGTGCCCAGGGGTCTGCCCTCCAGGAAATCCTAATCACACAGATGTGTGACAGAAAATGTACTGCTTGGCCATGCAGGAAGGAGAATGGATCATCGGATCCCACCTTCCAAATAATCATTAGAATGCATGGACATGCATCTACAAGACACAAATGAGGTTGGTTTTGTGTTAAGGAGGGCGAAGGATGAACTTGGAATTCATCCATGCACACCGTCAATCAGCATCAAATGTCTTGTATTCTGAACGTGTGGCGCTGGTTCCTAAGTTAGGGACTTGGATGGGGAAGAAGTTCCTTGGGGAGTGGGGACATGGGGGAGCGGAGAAGAAACTTCAGAATTCCCTCAAGGACACTTTGTACTAAAGCAAAAATAGGTGAACTGAATCCATTTTCTGAAGGTTGGAGTTCGCAAGCTGGGTGGGAAAGAATGGATGGGAAGCGAAGAGCAGCAGGGGAAACTCGCCGCCGAGTCGGCCCCACTCTTTCCTGGGGTTGGCTCCTGTTTGGGTGGGTCCTTATGGAAGCTGTTGAGATGTGTCTTGTCTCTTGAAAATCCCGAGGAAGTAACTGGAGAAGGGATTAGGAGAACAGATCATAGGTGGAGTCCTCTGCACATCAGGAAAGAAAGATCTACCACACCTGGGCTCCCCTTTCTTTTAAACTAAATTTTATTATCTTCAAGTCCTTGTACGAAAGGGTTATGGTTCAACATGTCTGTTGATGAGTACAGTGCAACTTGATTCATGGCACCCCTTTCATAGTCCATCCTCATCCCTCCCAAAGCCCCTGATCCTTCAGCTTTCCTAGTCTAAGATAAGCCTTGACTGTTATGAGTGCATTCTCCTTTTGACCTCCTCCCCACACCTAACAATGGATACCAGTTTCCTATATCCATTTTGCTGTGCTAGTGGGATTTGAGCTCAGGACCCACATTTGCTTGGTGGACATTTGAACTACGCACCCCTGGCCCTTTTATACTTTACTTATTTTTCAGATAGAATCTTAAGCTATTTTGTTCTAGACTGGCACAGGATCCTTGGTGAAATTTTAGTCTATACTCTCTGAACAGCTGGTATTATAGGCATGTGTCACCTCTTGGGGTCTTCTTTTTTTGTGGCTCTCTGCACTCCGAGAGGGAAATGAGATCTTTCAGGGGATTTCTCCTCTGTGGCACCATCAGCGGGATGCGCTAAGTAAATCACCAAGAGACAGGCCCTCTCTGGGTGTGCCCTTCTCCTGCTCTGGCTCTCTCCTCCTGACACATCAGCGATGTTTATTAAGAGATGACAAGTCTATCAGGCCTCATGAGCAGGCTTTCACGAGGAGGAGATCTTCCCGTACACCCAGGGAGAGTCATCAATCTTGTGCCTGCTCTGAGCTCCCAGCAGCAGAGAGTGAACAAGGACCTACCTCGCTTCCAACCACCATTCCTGTTTCCTCTTTCCCCTCTCCTGCTTTGAAACATATGAGAAGGTGGCTAAAGGCTTCAGAAGAAGGAAGGCCTTTGGCAGAATGTGATAAAGACATGGAAGCAGGAAAAGAGAACATGAAAATAAAATTGAATCCTTTCTTCCCTTCCCTGGTGTTACTGGCTTTGGAGGTGCTGGGATGGGTAGAAAGGAGGCCATAGAAATGACTGCTGCTGTAGAGCTAATATTGCTTATGGTACAACACATAACATTCTAAATTCCAATATTCATATTCATGTATATGAATATGCATAGTGAGCCTTTCTCTTAGAAAGAAAATCAGTTGTCTGTCTTCTTCAATATCACATGTGGCTATTCCACGATGTGAGATGCCTGGCATCTCCTATGTGCATGATTGCCCCTTTCTTCATCTTTTTTTTTTTTTCTGAAAAGATGCTTTGTATTGTAGCTATCAATATCTAATGCTCAAGGAAAGACCCCATTGCTCTCTGTTGGAGGCAAAGTTGATAGGAATAAGTAGCAATTTCAGAGAGAAAGAGAGAGAGAGAGAGAGAGAGAGAGAGAGAGAGAGAGAGAGAGAGAGAGAGAGAGAGAGAGAGAGAAAGAGAGAGAGCATTCACTGAATGCCTGTCTTTGGAGGTATTTTCTATGTCACTATATTTGTAAGTCAAATGTACTGCACATTTATTTTTCATTAGAAGGCCCCTAATCTGGGCCACACAGCTCCAAGTCCTGAAAGACACTCTGTCAGATGGGATAATCATATCATTTTTAAATTTCATGAACTTTATTGAGGCTTACAAATCATTTTTTGGCACTGGTTCAATATTTAAACATTTCAATCTAACACATCATGAGGTTGTTTTTTATTTAGAGATGGGAGAGAGAAAATTATTTCTCTGCCATGAATGCTTCCAAATATTTTTTTTGAATCTTGTTCTTTACTATAATACGTGCTTTTCAAAAGATTTTGACACTCGGCTTTGTTCAGTGAAATGAGGAAGGTCATGAAAAATGGCTCTTTTATCCTTTGTGCTGCATCTCTGTGACTAAGGCAGAGTGAGATAGGAATGAAAGATTGGGCTGCTTTAATTCGCATCGGAAAGTCTGTGTGAACTCAGCTGTGGGTGAAGTGCTATCGAATATGTAGGTTCCATGATTTGTTTCAATGAGCCACAGAGGTCTGAAAGACTTTTCAGCGATCTGAGAAGCTTAAACTAAACAGTTGCATATACCCACTTGACCAACACCTCCCTCTCTGTTGCAGATGTTTCCACAGCTTTCCATGTCACTACCTCATGTGTAGGAGTCGCTGAGCATGCATAGATGTGCGTTTGTGTGTATATATGCATGTGTGGTTGTGTGTGTGTGTGTGTGTGTGTGTGTGTGTGTGTGTCAAAGACAGAGATTGAGATGTTGGGGGAAAGGTGTGGCTCTCATCCTTCAAAGATTAAGGTGATACTAAGAAGAATGTCCTATGGTGGTGAGATTAGTTCTGCTCTGGAAATCACAAGAAAATTTAGTTATATTCAGTGTAAAATTATATCATTTTCCCATTTTGAGGAGACCACTAAAACCAGGAGACAGACATCTTGTGTAGAAAAGAAAAAGAACTACAAAAATTGGTTGCAAAGCTCAAAATTAGTTAATGAAAAAGATCTTGGTTTCTTGGATTCTGGATTGACATTTTTTTTTAGGTCTGAAAAAAACAATATCAAAATCCTAAAAACATTTCCGGTTTGTTCAGGGGAGAGATGATGATTTTTCCATCATTGTTTCAAACACATTGTGAGTGTGTGTATGTGTGTGTGTGTGTGTGCACGCATGCCAGTCCTAGGGCTTGAACTCAAGGTCTGGGCATACTGCCCCTTAGGTTTTTTTTGTTTTTTGTTTTTTGCTCAAGACTAGCCCTCTTCCACTTGAACCACACTCCCACTTCCAGCTTTTTGGGTAGTTAATTGAAGGTAAGAATCTCATGGACTTTCAAGCCTGGGCTCGCTTGGAACTGTGTTCCTCAGATCTAAGCCTCTTGAATAGCTATGATTATAGGCATGAGCTACCAGTGCCTGTCTCTAATGTGTATTTTATTAAAAAGAGTTTGTTGAAAACTAATTTAAATACCACTCAGTTTACTTGTTTAAAGTATACGATTCAGTGGCTTTTTATATATTGTAAAACCAAGACTCCTGTCAATTTTAGGATTTTTCATTGGTGCAGGAAGAAATCCTACATCTTATTGTTTATTTTTATTTTATTTAAATAGTTGTACAAACCTGGTTTAATTCAACATGTCACTGTATCTTGATCAGTGTTCCCCCTTCTGTCATGCTCTTCTCCACTTATCCTAGCTCTATCCATCCGGTCAAGTGTTCTAGTTCCAGTTTCATATATGTATATGGACTATTTTGAATTTTTAAACCAGTTCTGGGGCTTGAACTCAGGGCTTGGACACTGTCTTTGAGCTTTTTTAAAACTAACGCTCTACCACTTGAGCCACAGCACCACTTCTGGCTTTTTTCTGTGTATGTAGTACTAGAGAATTGAACCTAGGGCTTTGTGCATGCCAGGCAAACACTCTATCACTAGGCTATGCTCCCTGCCCCTATTTTGAATTTTATAAGACATGATTTCTTAGCCCCAACCATAATCCTCTGGCCCAAGATAACAGGAGTTTTCTTCCTTTGTCTTTTGTTTTACCAGCTCTGAGAATTTCAAATAAAAGCAGGCACCCAACCTGTGGTTGGTAACTATCTTCCACTTCACATCATATTTTCAAGATTCAGCCATGTTTTCTATATTTGTTATTTGTATATTAATGTCCCAGGTGAAGGACGATTAATTCATAGGCATTTGGGATTGTTTTCCCTTGTTCCCTATTATGAACCACACTCATACACACATTCATGAACAGGTTTATAGATTTATACTTTTGCTTCCCATAGGTATTTATCTTGCCGTGGGATGGTTGGGTCTTAGGATAACTAAGAATTAATCTTTTTTCTCCATTAATTTAATTCTCTCATTTATTTTTTGTTTATGTAGTACTGAGGAATTGATCCCAGGGACTCATGCATGCTAGGGAAACACTCTACCACTAAGCCATACTTGCAGCCCCAGAATTAATCTTTTGGCTACTTTCTAAAGGTGATGCCCCATTTTGCATTCTCAACAACAGTGTGTGAGAGTTCTGTGTTCTCCACTGCCTCCCAGCTATTAGCTGTATAATTGGAGTTGTCCTAGGGTTGATTGCAATAGCTTTTGTCCCCTTATAATCTGGGTTCCCATTGGCCTGATGGCAAGTGCTAAGCATTTTTTTAAAAATATATTTATTGGACTTTTGTGTATTTTCATTAGAGAAACATCTACTTAGGTATCTTTTCCATTGTTCAAGTTGAGTTGTTTATCTCTTTAATATTGAGTGGTAGGAGTTCTTTATATAGTCAAGATACAACTCCTTCCTTTATCAGATAGAAGATGGGCAAGATTTTTCTCATTTTTTGTGGGCTTTTGGTGTTTTGAATGATGTTCTGCCCAGCACAAGAATTTTTCATTTATTCTTTTCATTATTCTTTAAAAAAATTTTTTTTAATGTACCTCCTGCCTCAGTTTTACGGGACTCTTGAAGGAACCTCTTCAGTGACAGAGGTCACAATGAGGATGCCGAGGGTGAACATGAGTGACCCTGACCATTCTGCAGACATACAGAAAAAGGAGCTGGGAAAGCTTGATGACTGCTTTGGACATCTGCACAACAGCCCCGAATGTCCCAACCTATGGGTTAGGAAAAGTGTTCTGCGACAGTGTTGTCTAAACCCTTCCCAGTGTGTGCATGATGGGAAACTCTGACATGTGTGGATGGCATTCTTTGTATTCTTTGCTCAAAAACAGAGTTCAGCATGCTGCCACCAGGTGGTGATAGCAGCTGCCTTTAATGAAGCCCAGGAAGTGTGGTTTAGAAAAGACCTGATTTTTCTATCTAGTTCATGACACTTACAAAAACTACTTTTTATAGACCTTTCTTGAAAGAAAACTAAATATAAGGGACATGCATTGCTACACAGGAAAGAAAAACAACTCATTTACCGAGTGCTTGCTACATGACTTTATACAAATTATTTTTATTTAGTCTTTACATTGGTTTATTAATGTACAGCTAATGCCCTTAATTAAAAGACTAGCTTGTTGTCCATGGTCACAGAGTCATGACTTACTAGAATTAAAGAAGTCTGGCTGTGAAGTCTATGTATCTACTAGACTTTCCATCAATAGAGGAAATTTAAATTCATATTGAACTAATACTAATAATCATCCACTACACCAAAATGGGTACTAGTTAATTGTCATACATAAAGACACATGTTAGATATTTCTATGAGTCCTAATTGTTACCTAAGTTGGCTCTTCACTAAACTTGACAGATCTTTTTCCCTCACCCTTTCCACCTTGTTACTTCATAAAACCATCACCCTCTACAATTGATACATGATTTGAGGGCTTTGACTTAAGATATTACAACAACAACAAAATGCTTGCAGAAGTGGCTCTACAGTTTATTTGTAATTTGCCGATTTCCTTTCTGAGACTCCAGGGCTGGTTGTTCACTGGGGTGGCAGCATTGCCAGGCAGATCTGCTGAGTTTCCTAAGGGCAGAAACTGTAGCTGCTTATTCTCCAAAGTGTCTTCAGCACCCTACCATGCTTCTGATATATAGAAAGGGTACACGCAGGATATAGGCATTACATGCCTTAATTTATCTGCAGCTATAGATTCATATGATTGTTTTTATACTTGATCAACACTTAGTCAATCAGATATATTCTTTCCTGCAAATCTGCCTCTTTGACAAATCCTAAGGATGAGAATCATTGGTGGCTGTAATGGTGACTCCCTATACAGCAGTGGACCCGACCCTCTGGGCCTACTGTACACATTAGAGCTCCTGAGAATTGTGATCTCATGCTTCAGGCTTTTAATTATCTCAGTCTTCTCACAGTATAGGTCTCTTTCATTTAACTTTAGTGGGGTTAATTAATACATTGAAACTGTCAGATTTAATAGACAACTGCCTTCCCTCCCTCCCTCCTTCCCTTCATTCCTTCTTTCTTTCCTACCCCCTTTCCTCCTTTTCCTCCCTCTTGTTTCCTTCCTTTCTTGATTTTTCCCTTCCTTTCTCCTTTCCTTTCTTCTTTCCTTTCCTTTCCTTTCCTTTCCTTTCCTTTCTCCTCCTTTCCTTTCCTTTCCCCTCCTTTCCTTTCCCTTCCCCTCCTTTCCTTTCCCCTCCTTTCCTTTCCTCTCCCCTCCCTCCTCATCCTTCTTTTCCTCTCGTTCTTCCTTCTTCTCCTCTCTTTCTTCCTTCTCTCATCTTCTTCCTGTTAATTCTACCTCATTGAGAAAGACTTCCTTTTACTCTGCCTAGAAGAAGATCCTGCCATCTGAGCTAACATATTATTCTCCACAAAACTGGAGGATATTATGCTAAGTGATATGAACAAGACATGGGAGGGAAAGTCTTGGATTTCCCCAGAATATGACAATCTAAGAAACTAGGTGTAGGTTCCCAGCAGAAGTTGCTTAATGCTTTGAACTCCCCTGATAAGGGGATTGTAGCAGCCTCATCCATACTCTTTGCCACTTTTAAATGGATCCCTGTTAAGAATAGGGAAGGACTGGTCAAGATACATTGTATTCATAAACTGCTTTGTTGAATGGCAACTCCTTTATACAACTACTTAACAATAATTTAAAAAAAGGGGAAAAAACTGACTATTCCACAATTGTGGAGAAACAAAAAGAACAAGAAAGAATAATTGCTAACTGTAGTTCAAATCCCTGCGGAAATTCCTCTAGATAGAGTAACTGACGTGAGCTTTCATAAACCTCGTACATAAACTTTTATATAACTTTTCTAGAAAAGTAGTCAGCTCAGGGCTTACAGGGGACACTTTATACACCCAGTTCTCTTTGACATTGGATTTTGATAGGAAGCAGAAGAGATAGGGAATGATATAAACAAAATGATCATGTAGTAAGGGGGTAAGAATGACTTTATGATGGTTAATTTCAGTTATTCACTTGACTGGATTAAGGAATACTCAGAAACCTGGGAAAGTATTATTTCCTCTGTGTGTGTGTGTGTGTGTGTGTGTGTGTGTGTGTGTGTGTGTGTGTGTATGTGTTTCCAGAGAGAACTAGTGTGTGAGTCTGAGGAGTGAACTGGAGTAAGTGTCCTTTCAATGTGAGCACACATCATCGGATCCAGCCAGGGCTCAGAGAGCTCAGAAACAGAAAACAACACATGCAGCCATCCATTACAAGGAGCTCAGATACTCTTCTCTTTGTCCTTGGACTTTAGAACTTGTAGTGCTCCAGCCTCTGGGAATAGCAAAGTTGTGTTTTGATTTAAGGCTTTCAGGAAATAAAATGACTGCAACTGAAGAATGATTCTCATGCTGGAACCTTCAGCCTCTGGGGAGGAGAGTGTGGGGAAGTACTCCGAGGCTGACTGTGTTTGGTGACTGCCATGTTGTGCACAGAGGGATGGCTCTTTGCTCAATATAAGGGGCCTAGCCCAAGAAAGATGATCATACTTTGGTTCCTTTCTTCTCCTTAGGGCCACCTAGAATGGTTCTCATGCATTTTCCATGTGTAAGAGGGATGAGATTAGAAGCAAGCAGAGATGAACAATGTGCACGGACAAAAACAGACAGGAAGTGAAACAGATGGAATGACAGAATACCCTTCTCTTTTCCATCTTTGCTCCACTTTTTGCTCACAGCCACCTCAACTCTGGCTGTTTGTGGGAGTCCACAATCACATTTAAAATTGTATTTCCTTGGCTGGTGCTCTATCACTTGAATTATGCTTCCATTTTAGTCCTTTGCTGGTTATTTTGCAGAAAGGCTCACATACTTTTCTGCCTAGGCTGGCTTTCCAATGGGACCCTGTGGATCTCAGTCCCCTGACAGTCATGTCATAAGCCACTAACATCCCCAAATATATTGCTTTCTAATTTCCTCTCTTCTCTACAAGACATTTATTCCTTCTAGCAAGTGCTTTGCTAGGCACTGTTAACTTAAAGATTTGGAAAATAAAGGGATTCTGGTAGAGAAATTCATTGAGTATGGGAAAAGAATGAGCAGATAACAATGCTGATTTATAATGAACACTCCCCTTTACAATACCAGTTACTGTTTTTCCCTTCTTGCTGTCCTGGGGATGAATTCATAGCCTCTAGTTTGCTAAGCAGGTGCAATACTGGTGAGCCATTCCTTTAGTTCTGTGTTTTACTTGATTACTTTTTAAGTAGGATCTCTAGTTTTAGGCTTCTGGCCATTGCTGGACTCATAGACACACACACACACACAGTGTTCAGCTTCCTTCTGTGGAACCAGAATCTCCACAACTTTTCTGCTCAGGTTAGACTGCTACCACATAGTCTCCCAACCACAGACTCCTATGTAGCTTGGGGCAGTCCATTGTGTGCCACTACACAGAACCGTGGATTGAGATGGGTCTCTCAAGCTTTACTGCATGGCATGGCCTCACAGCATAATTCTGTTCTCAGGCTCCCAAGTAGTTAAAATGACAGGCCCAAGCCACCAGCACATGGCTAACCAGTTACAATTATTAATGATGCAGAGCTTACACCACTGTGAAGGAGACATCAGCTTCGGTTATCTCCCATTTGGAAATGAGTGGGTGGGGGATTCCAGCAGAGAGGAATTTGCCTGGTTACACACACACACACACACACGCACTTGGTAAATGGCATCGGATGGACTTAGACTTTCACATGATGGCTTCCTAAAGGAGATAATATTGGGTTTGTATATATACACATAGATATATATGAGTCCAGAATGATATAGATGTATATACATGTATATATACATATATAATGTGTAGATATATGGTTAAATACATTCATTCTTGAAAAAATAAAAAAGATAGATAATATCCTAGGTCTGACATGATAACCAGTCTGAATTTTGATCTTCCAGGGAAAAAAATGGCATTTTAGCCAGAGGTGAAGCCAGAGAGCAGATATGAGAGGGTGTGGCTTACCCAGAGAAAAAGAAATCACAAGTTGCTCAAGATCACTGGATCAAAAGATGTGAGGTAGAGTGTGTGTGTGTGTGTGTGTGTGTGTGTGTGTGTGTGTGTGTGGCAGTTTTAAAAGCTGGACAGGCAGGTAGAAAATAGATTGACCAAATAGAAATAGTCCATATTAAGGAAAGTGGGCTCCTTTCTGAAAGTTATGAGGAGATTCAACTGCAGTTGAATTCCAGTCGCCCCTACTACATACATGCTTTCTTAGAAAGGTTCATCCTTTCTGAGAGCCATATTGTAAAGCTGGTAGTTCCAAGAACACAGCTGTTCTTTCTTTGCACTCTTGCCTCCCCAAGCCACATCTGCTGTGTACACACAGGAAGATAGTGTCTGGATCACCCATCCATTTATGCATTTTTAATTCAACAAATATTTATTAAGTACCTATGATGTGTCAGGGACTGTGCTTAGTACTGCATGGCCAGTATAGAAATGTAGCAGGGATGGCCCCAGGAGAACAGGGCTGACTGGTGATACATATACATATATTTTAAAGCATGGTATTAGGTAACAGATGTCTTTATAGGAAAGGACAGAAATGATAGAAGAGAGGCAGTTTGTCTTAATGGCTAAGAGCACTCTGTAGGGACCTGGTTCTAGGTTCAAATATCATTCCTGTCACATACTAGATACGTTACTTTAGGTCAATTCCTGAGTTGTTCCGCATCCTTCTGAAAGAACCACATGTCACAGCACAAACTACCACAGGTGGTTAGCAAGACAAATTAAGTGGCCACATTAGTCCAGTGCAGGAGAGGAGGAACCATGACAGTGTTCCCAGCAGATGTCACTGCTACCTAGCGAGTTAGGTGAGGCATTATGTGAGCTCAGGTCCACCACATAACAGTGCCTTCAGAGAAGCAGTACAGAAAATAGCTTTCTTTTCAAAACACACAATAGAGGTGAAAGGTTGTAGACTGTAAACTGAACCAGGGTGAGGAAGTGAGAGCTGCTGATCACCTGCTGATACAAAGTTCGTTTAAGTCTTCAGCCCCACTTGAAGGTTGCAGAGTTATTCCCTATTGGCTCTCCCTCCTCTCTAGGAATTGTGGATTCAAGTCCCACAACTTAGGTCTTGTCAGGTAGGGAGCATCTACCAAGATTTTCAAACTCTTTGTAAGAAAGTATGGGGATGCTATTGATAGGACCATCAATGCAGAAATTTCAAAAATTCTAAGATGAGGAGCGGGGGCACAGTGGCTCAAGAGGAACTTTGTGAGGTAGCAGCAGGTAACTTTATAAGTCAGGCTTTATGACAATTAGGCTTGCAAATATTGTGGTATTTTTTGGTGGGGCTGAAAAGGTGTAACTCTTGGAGTTCAGATTTCACTACATGACCTGTAGAGGTCTCAATTCAGGCAAAGCAGTGGGTGAATGACTTCTTGGTCCTGTTTCTCAAAGGAGAAGCCTTTGAAGTATAAAATGGGTAGGCTAAAATCACAAGGGTTACCAGATACTCATGTATGTGCACTCCAGTGGCAAATCTCCTTTGGGCTAGGGGCTTTGTGTTACAGAGGTGAATAATGTATCACCATTCCTTCAAGCTGTTTACATCTGGATGCCAGTGAGAACAATAGATATGTAATCCAGCAAGTAACGCAACCTTTTAAGTATTATTAAAAAGTGTCAACAGAATTTTCAAGGAGAAATTGAAAGAATGGCATGTGACCTTTGTATTGGAGAATGAATAGGAATTTGCCACATGAAGACGTGAAAGAAAAGTATTTCAGATAGAAGATCAACACACATGCAAATTAAAATGCTTCAAGTCATGGTGACTTGAAGATCAAGACACCTTGTTACCCATAAACTGAATTGATGAATGGTCCTCCTTTGTACAACTATTTAAAGATAATTAAAATATAACTTAATAAAACACTTAAAAGTAAGTTAATAGAAACTGTACTGAGCAGGGGTTATGAATATTTAGGTACAGAGATGAAGTTTCTCCTTGTTCTTCAGTGAGGTATGTACACAAAAGATCTAAACTCTTATCAATGGAGCCTGAAAATACTATAGCTTTTGAACTACCCTTTCTTCCCTTTGTACATGATTGGTTTGCTCATTTCTGTTTCTTTGCTAGGTGATCAAGGCTATTTTTATTTTTCAAAGGCTTATGCAAGGAGGCTAAAAGGAAACCCTGTTTATAACATTTTGTACAGAAAAGGAGTTGTTCTTACCCACCTCTAGTTCTCTGCTAATATCAACCAAATATTTAGTCTAGTTCTGACACTAATTACCTGAGGTTAGTGTAGACCTCATATTAAGGACTCAGTTCTACAAAAATGCACGCATTTTAGATGTCAATTACAGGTAGTGGAGCTCCAGTTTCTCAGGTGTGTGGTGTACTTAGAACCAGAGAATTCAAGGGACAACCTCCCTAGTTTTGGTGATTCACCACAGTGGCTCATGGGTCTCACAAATAACCTTTCCTTATGTCTACTTTTTCATTTTCAGTGCTATGATACTAGATACAAAGTGAAACCAAAAGAAGAGCTGCATTAGGTGGGACCCAGAAATGTACCAAGCATGGCACCTTTCCTGTCTGCTTTGGTCTGTGGATCTCCAGGTTCGTGGGCATCTTCATCAACCCATTAAGTCTTCAATATGGAAGTTTCATTGCATGACTGAAGCATGACTGATGAAATCATTGGCCATTGCAGATTAGCTCAATCTCTTCCTTTCCATGGCTGAAAAGTGTAATATTCAATGACATAATGGATCCCTCTGGCAACTAGACACTTCTCTACTATCCAGAAGCTTCTAGACACTGGCTCTCTCACAAACCTATGAGTGGTAGAAAGAGGCTCACAATGGATAACAAATAATATTCCTTCTTACCTCTGTCACTCAGAAATCCCAAAGGTTTTAGGTGGTGTGGGTTATGAACTGGAAATGAAGCCCAAAATATATACTATTTATTATCTCATATTGCTCAGAGGTCATTAGAGTATTCAGCATACTTTGTAAAGGGTGACACTGCTTAAAGAAAACACAACCCAAAATAATAATAACTGCAAATCTTGTTGCGTACTGTCCATCAAGCATTGTAATTAATGTTTACTTATGCAGTCATCACCATAATCCTGTAGAGGAGGCAGGAAAGTATCAGGGTATAGAGTCTGACCTTCAGCCATGATGAGCCAGAAGATGCCTGGTTTTTACATGGTTGACTCTTGCTTTTCTAATGGTGAGACCTTGGAAAATGGCTCAACTTTTCTGTGTGCCTCAGTGCCATCTAATGAATGGGAATGATGTTACCTAGCTTTGGTGTATGGGGTTCCTTCTGAAGATGGTATCTCAAGAGCTAAGGTGGGATGTTTGTGGCAGAGTACAAAAAGACTTAAAAACCCAGTCATGTATCCTGTTGGTCCACCCTCCCCCACCATTCTCCACTGTGTTTGAATGCAAGAAAATCAACAGGTACAAGCAATCACCAGAAAGCTATTTGTTGTCATTGGAAAACACTCAAAGAAATAGAGTGCTTCGTAAATGATTTAATATTTTAAAGGTGGCACATGCGAATGAGTAAGTTCAGGGTATAGGAGTGAGTTTACATTCCACATCAAGGTTTTACTTAAAGTTTACATTTTGTTTAAATTAGAAGTAAGATCAATGTAATATGGCTTAAACCTTTCTCAGAAATTTATGGCTTCTTTTAATAAACCCCATAAAAGACACTTTTAAACATATGCAGCATTCTTAATGTAATGGTTTCATTCTTGAAATATATAATATTTAGGTTGCATCTAAAATGCTGTAAAAGTATCACAAAGGCTGTAAAAATATTGTTAACGGGAAGAAATCTTTTAAAGGGATAAATATTTTCTTGGAAAAGGAGAAAGCTGTGAACCTTTTAGGCAGGGAATGGCTTGGTTTTGAAAAATAACAATTTGCCTTTTTTTTCCCTAATGTCCTTGCAGTGGGTTTACTACAGCCAATTACTAGATTAAAGCCAGCTGTTGCTATGTGCCCTAGAAACTGAGAAGGATTTGATGTTGCACCCTAAGTTTGTGAGGACAAGTTCCATTTAAAGCTTTAATGAGGTCAAGAGAATAAAGAAGGAGGCTCGCTGAGTCTTTTGTGTTATTTTAGGACTGTATCTCAGAATTATGAGGCTTGCATAATGCCATGCAAAGAACAGAGGATTTTGAGTTAAAAGCCCTTGATTTGAGACCTGGCTCTGTTATGTGCTAGTTTGACCTTGACATAATCACTGAAATACTCAGAGGCTCAGTTTCTTGGTTTTGAAAGAGATGCCACTATTGCATGATCCCACATGCAGATGGCATATGAAAAAGTTGATCTGGAAATGGATGCGGGTATGGTGGCCGACCAGACTGGGAAGAGCAGTGGAAGAAGGCTGCAAAGAGCGTGGTCAGGGTCCCTGGTTTCTGTTAGAGAAGAGCAAGAAGTTCTGTTGCACGATACGTGGTAGGGTGACTCTAGATGATTATAATGACTTACACATATACACTTCTCAGAGTATCATCTGGTGCTTCATTAGTATGGATAGTTTTTGTGTGTCCATGCCTCAGTTGTAAGTCTGCTGTGAAGTTATGAGTGATAATGTGCGAGAAAGTGAGTCAGAAAGGTCTCCAATGCACATGGACTTTATTTAGTTGACCGCCTTTTGTTGAACATGTATTATATGCAGACATACAATATTGGTGACACAGAATGCCTTTGCAAAGGTTATCAGGGCCATGCTGGTGGCTCCCCATCTGTCCCTTTTGTTCTTCGTAGAGTTGGCTGGAGTCACTATTCCACACAGAGAAATGTTTACATCCTTTGCAAGTGACCATTTCCATCTCTACAGATAACTTCCTTTTAGATGATTTTTGCATCCAGTCTAAGTTATGGTATACCTAGTGTGAGGGTAACAGACAAGCATGCATGCTGAAGTTGAGAAGAATATAATCCAACTTTTCTGTAGCACAGATGAAAAAACAAAAGCCACCACAATGGGGAGGCGATATATCTAAGCAAGTCTGGCTTTCATTTGCTCCTGAAAGAAGACAACTAATCACCAAGTATCAGTAAATCAAAAAAAAAATGCCTCTTCTGACTAAGCCCCAGTCTTAGATTGCCTTAAAGAACTTTACACAGACCTGCTTGAGTCTTTAGGATAGGTCAGCCTTGAAGTAAGACGGATAACAAATGGATGAGTGACTGAATGGATGTCTAAGATAAAACATTAAAAATTGGCTGAGTAGAAAACTCTAGGTCATACACCTTTTCTTACCTAACTTCCTATTAAATACCATCAATATTCATCACTCTGATTTAGATGAAGTGAATTTAAAGAAGATTTATCAATCTAAAACATCCTAAAATGTTAGATGCTGATGGTCATTAAAGCCATTGAGGTTAGTAGAGTCCTTATGATTCTTCCAGGTATGTCCAGGTATCCTCTAGTTTCCTTGCTTTGCATATGGGCCCAGTGTGTTCTTATCCATCTCACTCACATCTCAATGTTGGCTTTTCTGGATTTAAAACCGGTGACAGTACATAGAGGCAGTTTGTGTCACTGTGTGATCATGAATGCAGTCCCTGATATTGGTGCCTGCCACCAATTTCTCCCACCAGCTGCACAATTCTGGGTTACATGAAAGCTTCTGGAAGTGATATTATACAGACTTCGACTACCAAGGCCCAGATAGATTACCAACAATCCATATAGCTCTTTTAAGGTATTCAGAAATATCTCTTTGATGAAGGGCCTAATGCAGTTTTATTTAGTTATTGAAGGTACTTCCCTCCCCCTACACACTCTCTAGCTTTAAATTTTTAATCAGCATTGGTGGCTCCTTTCAACTTGAACTTGGGCCGGAGCCCAGGAATCTGGCTGGTGAAGACTCACAGTAATTTATATCACAATCTTCTTAGAAGTACTTTCCTTCTACTGTGGCCTATTTTCCTTGATGCAAACTTGTTCAACTTCACTGCCTATTACTTTAGAATCAAATATTTCCTGGAATACTCATCTTTAATGTAAACCTTTTATAGCTGTCTCTCAAATTTATTTTCCTTTATTTATCCAAGTAGGTATTTATTCAGCAAACATGTAATCCAACCAAATGTGTGCTAATATAAGGTGTTAGGTAGTGGATATATAGAGACAACAACTCTGATAGCAAGAACAATAGTTATCAAGTCCCAGAGTTGGAACAGAAAGTACTCACAAGTGTGAAGCAAGGTCATGTATGCCTAAAATAACTAAAAAGAACACTTTGACACGAATAAAATAGAATGAGTAAAGAGAGAGATTGTGGAGGATGAAGCTATAAAGGTAGGCCAAGGCCAGTTCCAGAAGAATCTTACCTATGAATTAAAAAGGTAGAAATCTTCCTGAAAATGTGGGATTTCAATGAAACACTTTGAACAGGAGAATTACATGTATGCTTCTGAAAGAATATCTGGGGTAGTGTGGGAATTGACTTGGGTCATAAGAGGAGACATGTTAAAGCACTTGTACAATTTTGAGGAGAAATGATAGGGCTCATGGTGGTGATGAGGAGAGGACTATAGTAGCTCTGGCTTTCATAATTTTTCCCCCACATATCTGTCCTGGACCCTGTATGATGTCCCTGAGCTCTTTCTTTCTTTCTTTCTCTCTCTCTCTCTCTTTCTTTCTTTCTTTCTTTCTCTCACTCTCTCTTTCTTTTTTCCTCAAGGTTAATGCTCTACTCCTTGAGCCACAGCTCCAATTCTAGCTTTTTTGGGGGGTTAATTGGTTATAATTGGACACACTCTCTTGCCTGGGTAAATTTTGAACCAAAATCTTCAGATATCAGCTTCCTGGGTTACTAGGATTACAGGTGTTATTATAGGCTTTTATAATTTTTAAACAAGAAAGAAGCATCTTGAGAAAGTTTTCTTGGCAGCGGATGGGGTTCAGGCTGACATGTAGGGCAGATGCCTAAACTATGTACTTGGATAGTAACTCAGAACTTGGTGGGAAACAAGTTCTGCTAAACACATGTATTTGCTATGTCTACTTCCCAGGAAGAATACAATGTGGGCTCTAGTCCTTGTTATTGAAGAGTAATTGAAATCTGTAGCCAAAAGTGAGAGTAATAAGCATAACTCATATTTACTTAGCCCTAATTATGTGTTAGGCATCATGTTAAGATTGTTTTTCATGTTAATTATTTCATCATGTCAATCGTCATCTCAACTCTATATAGTAAGAATAAAATTATGTTGTCAAAGAGGTTATAATACAATTCAACATATTATCAAGGCTTAAAATAGAGATTCAGAAAGACATATCTCTGCCTTCAGAGCAGAAGGTTATGTATTCTTAAAATTATTTTTAAAATTTTCTTTTTCTTTATGCATCTTATTATTTATTTATTTATTTTGCAGATCCAAGGTCTTGAACTCAGGGCTTGGTCACTGTCCCTGAGCCTCTTTGTGCTCAAGGCTAGAGAGCTCCATCACTTGAGCCACAGAGTCACTTCTGGCTTTTTCTGAGCAGTTTATTGGAGATAAGAGTCTCAGACTCTTCTGCCCAGGGCTGGTTCTGGACTGTAAGCCTTAGATTCAGGCTCCTGACTAGCTAGAATGACAGGCATGAGTCACTGGCACCCAATTTCTTTATGCATTTCTTGTTGTTATGATAAAGGTGATGCACATAGAAGTTACAGTTATACAAGTCAGATGAATGTCTCCCAGTTTAATCTCTCCTGTCCCCACTCACAATTATATAGTTCGTTTTCAGCCTGGTGTCTAGTGAGTACCACTGCTGCTGTATTAGTTTTCCCTTTTTCCCTCATTTCTGTACCCCTCAGATGATAAATGAATGAACAAAATGAAAGGAAAAGAAAACAGAAACAGCAACGAAGAAAAAAGAGCCTCATTCCCATTTTCTGGAGTCCATTTTGATAAATATTATTTCATTGAATTCAGCACCGTGGAAACAGTTATATGACTTGAGATCTATTTTTAAGCCTTCTTAGGTGGGATCAAAGTAGTCCAGGTCCAATTTTGCCCCTGCATGGATCCTTCTTAGTACTCTACCTGATGTCCCCTCAGTTATGGGGGTTTTGCTCTGGAGAGTTGGAACAGGAAGTATTTCTGTCTTTGTGTGAAGTTCTGTCATCACTCCCTTTTGTCTTTTCAGGTTAAGTAATCTGCTGTCTCCTGCTAATTTCTTTGTATACACCTATTGCTCACCATTAAGCTACAAACTTAAAGGGAACACGGAAATTTCAAATGTTTTGTTCCTGTATTGTCCCTTTGCTTCTTCAGTAATCTTCACTGAAAATTCTAGCTGCCTTAGCCTAATTGCATTTCCAACTTCACATCTTCAACTCACAGAGACTGCCAAACCTGTTTAGACCATTCTCCATGCTGTGGCCTGATACTCTGGCCAGGCAGTAATCTAGGGAAGAGATAGGGTTTACCTGTTTGCTTCCTATCTCTGAGGCTCCCCTGTCTTTCATTGTCTTGTCTTCTAGGTCTTGAAATAGGCTCATATCTTGTGTATGTTTTTTTTTTAATTCTGTTTCAGAGAAAGGGAAATCCAGTCCTTGTTATTCTAATTGGTCCAAAAGAACCACTCTTGTAAGGACATACTGACCAGAGTTATATATTGAAGATACTGAAAACTATTCAATTATAACATAGAGAATGAAGTCAGATTTTAAACATAGGTCATAGAATTTAGGAACCCTTTGTTTATTGAAAGAAGTCTATTTCCTTTATATTCTAGAAAGTGGTTCCTAGTGATGGCATCGTGAAATAAACTGTAAAACCATCCAGTCCCATCACTGACATTGGCTATTATCTGTGACAGTGCTCTTGTTCAGGAGAGGGGCTTCCCCGCCCCCCTCGCCCCCCCCCCCCCCGCCCCGCCATGGCCTTCTGAGAACCTGGCAACAGTGCTGCTTACATGACAGTATACATGGCTCTGGGACACTGCACTAGAGATTGAAGATTTGAAAAGCTTTCAGGCAAACCTGACTCCAGATCCAGGGCTTAGAAGATAAAATTTGTATTTATTTCCTACAAACATGGAAATGGTCATGAATAGAACTTGTTCTCTCACAAGTTCTGGAGCAACTAGAAGTATAAAATCCAAGTGCCAGGAGGTCCAAAAAGCTAGCATAAGGGAGAAGTTCACCTCTGTCAGTTACTGGTAGCTCCTGGCATTCTTGGGTCTGTGACAGTATAACCAATCTCTGGTGCTGTTTTCATATGACCTTGATAACAGTGAATTGGGTTTCAAGACATATTCTGAATTTTTCACATAGCTGCAGTATCAAGACTTCTGTTCCTTATATGATTCTCGGGTTTCCCCAACTCTGGTCTGCCACACACTTGCAAGTCTCATTGAGGGAGCTTTGTTGAATCATTCAGAGCATAAACTTTGAATGCAGATGGTGTAGGCACAGTCCCAGCTCTATCACATGTAAGAAATTGTGTAAACTTTGTTAAGCTTCAGAACACTTTGGCCTTCAGTTTTCTCTTTGGGAAATGAGGATGGCAACAGTTTACCTACCTCAAATGGTTGTTCTGAGCATTTATCGAGTTCAGATATACAAAACACTTCTAGCCACGTGAAGGAAGCAGTGGCATGAGCAAACGTTAGTGTCATTAGAAAAGGCCACCAGGGCTCTTTGTCAACAATCTGTGGGGTACCCAGTTTGCTTACTGTCTTTGAACTCTCTGTTCTTTGCTTCATGATATTTAACATTTGAAAATTACTTATTTTGAGCTTGGAGGTAATGGTGACTACTAGCTACTCAAGAGGCCAAGATCAAAGCCAGCCCAAGTAAGAAATACCATGATATCCATCACCACTAAACTATAAAACAATGCCAAGAATGGAGCTGTAACTCAAATAATAGAAAGCTCAGGGACAGCACCCATACCAAGGCTCAGAGTTCAAGCTCAAGAACTTCAAGAAGTGGGGGGAAAAGTCATTTCATGAATCTTACCTATTTTGTGTAAATGCATATGTGTGTGTGCACATGTTTATTATTTTTTGGTTCAAAACTGTGTGTAAATATATGCTTTGTAACTCCATGTTGTCCAAAGGGAGAAGTGTCATAGCGCCTTCTTAACTAAAAGTCAGGCAAAGGAATTTATTCTTTATAAGGAGCTGGATGTCTATAACACACAGAAAGGGTTATATAGAACAGAATCTATATTTCTGAAAAATTTCTTTGTAAACCTGCCCAGTCTCAATTTTTAATTTTCTTTCAGTCAAAGCACTGGTGAATTACGGCAGCCGTGTGACCTCTTTTCCAGGAAGCATGTGGACCTCAGGGTTCATGTCGGTAAACTCCGCCTCCATGCAGCTTTGACATTGCACCAGAGGAGCTAGGAGACTGTGACCCTAGCATCCTTGTATCCATAGAGTCCATCCCATCCTGCAGTCACTCCCGCATTCATTTGCTCTGGAATAAAATTGTTACAAGGAATGTGGTGGGCTAGGTGGCTGACTTGCATGTAGGCTGAAATAATATATGTGGGTTATGAAAAAAAAGAGCAGCTAAGGACAAAAACTTGGCTTTAGGCCCAATGAGCTAGTTGAGAATGCTGTCATTTGCCACAAAGGGGAAGGTGGAAGGAGGTACAAACTTCTAGGACGGGAGCAAAAGAACAAGAGCAGGATATTGCAGTGCTACACTTGAGATACGTTGCCATTGAAGAGATGATAACTAAGCATTTGGCTTTGCCCTGCAATAAAGAGGTCCAGGCCAGAGACATTTTGGGGAACCCTGAATATCTAAACTGTAGTCAGAGTACCCACAGGACTCAGAGTATTCATGTTAATTATACTAGTGAGAAAGGTCATACAAGGAGAAAGGATAGACGAGGACCAAGGGCAGTGCTTTCAGGTCCTTGGATCTCTGTAACATTTAAGGAAAAATAGCAGTGGAGGGATTGAGAGGTAGGCAATGAGGTCAGGGAAAAACTGGATGAAGGCCATATCTTAGAGGCTTAGAGAAGGGTGTTACTAAGAGGATAGTGCATGTGACTGTGTGACTAGCCAACCAATTACTTAAAAGAATTTAAACAAGAACACACAGAGCTGAATGTTGGGGGTGGATGCCACCTTAAAAGAGAACATACATGAGAACATACCTGTGTGAGCATGAGCATGTTTGGCCGTCGGTGCACAAGTGCATGTCCACATGTCCCCCTCAGGAACATTCAGTAACTTGGATGCAGTTACATGGACTATGTATTTTTAATAGAGGCAGCAAGGGGCAAAGAAAGTGATGCTAATCCAAAGGGAGTAGTGGAGGCATCACAGGAAAGAATCGAGGATGAGAAAACTGGAAAATAAGACACAAGGAAGAATGAATCACTTAAAGACATGATGCTTAAGGCAACTCTGCGGTTGCCTCTTTGAGAGAAAGCAAGGAGTCATTCTTGTCATATGTTGTCCCTAAGGGACAGAGGGCTGGACTGCATTCCAGCCTTATTCCATCAGCTGGCGTTTACTAAGTCTGCTCTGTGTCAGGTGCTGTGTCTGAGACCAAGGCAAGGGCAGTTTTAAACTTAAAATGACATTTTAAGTGCTCCAAGAGTCCAAGTTTTTACTCCTAAGACCTGATTCCTTGGGGTGCTGTTGGTGGGCCTCTTGTCTGTTGGGTTCTTACCTTGGTCCTGAGAGGGAATTCATCAAACCCTGACGGCTCTCAGCTCATGCAGAAGATATCACAACCCATGTGGCTACCTTTTTACAGATTCCCAAGAGTAAGGTATGTGGGCTGATGACTTTAATGGACCAAAGGCAAGCTGAGAAGTTGGAAGACAGCATTTCAGTGAATTGAGCAATAGTGGAAGGCAAAAATGTATTGAAAGAGAACCTGTTACGCAAAAGCTCACCATTTAAAAACTGGAGGAGATCTTGGAAACTATAACTCATCCTTTCGTTTCAGGAAACTTAGCTCCAGAAGACAACATGTCCAAGTGCACTCATCTCTGGAGCAGCAGCCTCCAAGCCTAGAGTATTGTGTCATCACGCTTCGGATCCAGTGCTCTGTCTACACAATAGCGATTGCCATCTAATCTGCAATTCTACTTCAGGCGTCATAGCTGTGAATTACCTTTTGAGTGGATAAAGGGATAGGAAAAGTTTATGTTGTTCTGAAAGTGAAGCAGGCAGCCATTTCTGGAATTCAAAGTAGTAGAATGTGTGTAGCCTTGTAGAGCTATTGAGAATGCTTCCCTGAAACCTTTTATCACTAAGAACTAAACAATCCACCCAAATAGATAGGTTCTTCCCTTTTGACTGATATTTTCTGCTACAAAAGAAAGTCTAGAACATCACAAAGAATGTATTATCCATTGCCTTGTAGTTTGAGGGAGCTGGTGCTATCAGCTGACCCCAGACGACAATCCATCCACTTATCCATCCATCCATCCATCCATCCATCCATCCATCCATCCATCCATCCATCCAAGCTCTTCTCAGGCACCAATTATCCTTCTTTATTTTGGCCAGGAGGTGGCTCTCTATTACACATTGGGATTAGAGATTAAGGAACATCCAACAATAAAAACTGAATAAAAAAATCTATGATCAATACTAGTTAGGAGAAGAAACAGATGTTCTTATTTTACTTATATCAATGAAATTTTTGAAGGTTTCCTCACAAACATATGCAAACGCAAAAATCAATGGATTTCCAAAACTTAGAAACATCAATGACCCTGAAAAATTATAACCACCGTTTACTATTAGCATAGACAGACACACGGAGAGGAGTTGCTTGTTGATTTTCTGAACATATACAGTTTAAGCCCCCAACATTGCTGCATCTTTGTAAGGAATAGCTCCAGACCAAGTCCCTTATCTCAGACTTATTCCACTGTACCATACACTCCCACTTACATACCTCCAGATCAATAGCCATGGATTTTAAACTTATAGAATGTTAGAGCAGGAAAGATTACAGATTATTTGATTAAATTCCTCTCATTTTCTAGATAAGGCACAAGATCAGAAGCAAGTATGTATGTATGTATGTATGTATGAATGTATGCATGCATCTATCTATCTATCTATCTATCTATCTATCTATCTATCTATCTAACTCAAGACCATGAGAATCATGAATCCAGTAAAAGCAAGTCTGATTCCACAATGCTTTGCAGTCAGAGCCTAACCCGTCTCAGTTCAGCCACAGCCTATATCGGAAAGTGAGATGTTCAGAAGTCTCACTATCTCTCACCTGTTGTCCAGGTTACACACCAGGAAAGCGCTAACACTGAGCTCCTCACCAGGTATCTCCTTACTAGGGGTGGTTTGTTGGCTATACGCAACCTGCTTAGATCATATGCATTCTAGAAGACCAGATTCAGCCCTCCCTGTCATTTCTTTTTCACCACCTTCCGTGGCCAAAGTCCTAACGCTCGGATGTTTTAAAAGCCTGACTTTGCATCTACTAAAAAGATTTCTTTGTTTTCCTTGCCAGTTCCAGGGGTTGAGCTCAGGGCCTGAGCAATTTCCTTGGGTTTTCTCAAGGCTAGAGCTCTACCACTTGAGCCACAGCGCCCCTTCCAGCTTTTTCTATGTATGTGGTACCAAGGAACTGAACCTTGTCTTCATGCATGCTAGGCAAACACTCTACCACTAGGGCAACCTTCCGGCCCCTTAAAAGATTTCTTTGGGTGAAAAATCTTCAAATCCAAATTCCTTGGATCCATTTGCACCGATTCTGACTCTGCAGGATTTAGAGTAATGCCCACTTTCATATTTTTCTAAGTTTCTACAGGTAACACAGATGCAAACTGAAACTAGAAAATATTGTAAGTGTGTGTGGGGGAGGGAAACATGAGAAGAGGTATCAATGTGTGAGAAGTAATGCACCTACTATTTGGCAAGTATAACTAACCTCTCTATACATTACAATAAAAATAAATAAGAAAGTACTGTAAGTTAAAATGAAGATTAAAATGTACAATCTATTTCAACACCTATAAATATGATCCGATCATCCTTAATAAAACTATTTTTGATAATGGCATTTTCCCCCTCAATGACATAATTTTGAAATAGCAGAACTAGGCTCACATCTATCTCCTCATTTAAATTTTACTGTTTGACCATGAGCAAATGAGTTGATCTCCCCATGCTTGTATGTTTCCTTTAACAAGCAAAGATAAAAGTAATGTTTGCTTTGTAGAAGGTTTGTTCAGAATCAATGACTGTTTAGGACGTTCACAAGCAGAAGGCAGTCACTTAGTGTGTGTTTGTGATTATGGCTTTTGTTTTGGCTAAAAGCATCATTATCTGACAGAGTTGGGTTTTTTGTTAGAAAAAAGGGCATGTGATAAACTTAATGCTATGTATGTTGTCTGAATTTCAAGGAAACTTTGTATTATGACATTTTACACTTAGTTTTGACTCTTCAGAATACTAACAGGTATTACTCTTCACTTGTAGATAGATAGATGGATAGATAGATAGATAGATAGATAGATAGATAGAAATTAAAGAACTAAACAAACTTGAAATTGTTTTTAAATTACACCCAGTCTGATTTATCAGAAGTTTAATTTTTTTGTGTGCCAGTACTGGGGCCTGGGCACTGTCTTTGGACACTTTTGCTCAAGGTTAGTGCTCTGCCACTAGCACACTTTTGGCTTTTTCTGTGTATGTGGTACTGAGGAATTGAACTCAGGGCTTCATGCATGCTAGGCAAGCATTCTACCAATAGGCTATGCTCTTGACCCTTTCAGAAGTCTTTACCTTATAGATCCATGATTATTTTTTTCAGGAGTATACAAGCTTTAAGATGTTGTTTATCTTCAGCAAAACATTCTGCCTCCTACTCTGCTGTTCGGTCTTTCACTCTCTCTTCAATCTCTTGGAGAAAATGTTTCAGAATTGGTCATGGTATATTAAAAAGACTCTGCTTGGGAAAGGTACTCCAATTTGACTGTTTGAGTAAGTTTGGAATTTTCATTTTATCCTAAGGTCAAATTGCCCACCTCAGGAATGACACTTGTTTGATGAAATGTCTTGGTATAAGATAAATAGTTGGTACTGGTTGACAGGAGTGAGACATTAAAGATGGAAGATACAGTGAAATACCGATCACTTCATTCTCCTGGCCCTGACAGGGGACCCCTGGAATGATCTGTCTTTTCAGCGCCATTCTTCTCTCCTGAGAAAGCCCCTACCTCATCTATGGGACTTTCTCTGGCTACCATTTCTCTGATATTAAATCTAGGGTGTTCTTTTCTGGATTTAATAACATTTTTTCAGCACTTCTTCCCGTTTTCTCTTGGCCCATCCTATTAAAGGACATTGTACTTCTCTATTTGCAGTCATTCGTTATGCATCCATAAATACTGATTTATGTCTCCTAAACTTTACAGATCTTTCAGAAATGTAGCCCCGTTAGATTTCAGTGTCTCAGTGGTAAAAACTTCCTGTTCATCAAAAAGCCAATGTTTGTCTGTGACAATTGACAGTAAGTTGTGTGTTCTTTGTAGAAAAATCCTACAAGTCACCTCTGTGCAGGTCCCACTATGTCACTAAAGCCACTAGCTCCAAGTTTGTGCTTTCTAAGCTTCCTGGATCCAGGGCTCCATGAAGAGACAAGCGGATCTTTCATTGAGAATGAGTACTCTAGGGCAGTTTGCGAGGGAACAGTAGGAGAAGTCTCACAGTCTCATTGTCCAGAAAATGAGGGAACCTATAGTCATCTCAAGCTCTTTTCAGCTAGAGGAGTCAATCAGACCTATAAATTAGTATGTTTAAAATTTAGTTTTATTTATCAAGGTGATGTACAGAGCAGTTAAAGATACATACATAAGGTAATAGGTACATTTCTTGTGGAACAGGATCAACCTCCTCCCTCATTTTTCTCCCACATTCCCTGTCCACCAGCTCCCCCCCTCCCCCAGTTGTAAGGTTCATTTCCAACCTATTGTCTTGTGTAGTTTGGTTCCCCCCCCCACCCCTGCCAAAGTCTCTTCCTTTGATTTCTACCTGCTAGGGGCTAGCCTTGGATACCTTCCTCCTAAGGTTCCTGTTTGAGGGCAAATACTGGTCATTCTAGGTCTGTGCAGAGGGGTTGGAAGGTGTGTTTTCATTGTCCTACAGTTAGATGAAAGAATTGTTTTCTTGATCCTGATAATGGGGATTGAACACAATGACTTTTGCTTCAAGGTAGTCTTTACCACTTGAGCCATATTTCAGCTTCCAGATTTTTACTGGTTAATTGGAGATAAAACTCTGGTTCTTGGACTTGTCTGCCTGAGTTGGCTTTGTTCTGGGATCCTCAGATCTCAGCCTCCTGAGTAACTAGAATTATGAGCTTGAACCATACCAGTGCCCAGCTAGGAACATTTTCATCTTTGTGGTTTCATTACACAATCAGCTCCCTCAAATATAAATCTGAGTTTGTACCTTTGACAATATGGCAGCTTGGACCTTTCATTTTGCTTGGTTTTTGTCTCTTCTTTTTCTTTGAAGATTTAGACTATTCTAAAATTGCACTTCACTTCTGTGCCCGGTTTTCCAGTGCATAACAGTGTTCCATTGTATGAATTTTATTTTGTGCATTTTCTGCACATTGCCTCTGAGCATAAGCTTTACACTGAATTACTATGCTTTGATAGGCAATCCACAGGGCTTTTCTTTGGAGACTCCTAAAATATTTTCAACATGGGATTGCCATGATATTAAATTTTTTTATGAAATGCATCTTCCATAGAGAAGCGTATACATAATGTATATTTAGGATGTAAAGAAAGGAGCTGAAATGAAATGAAAGACAACAGTCCCACACTGGTGAGTGATCACATTGCTTTCTCCTGGTCACAATCTGGATTTTATCATTCTTGTTGTTTGTTGCTCTCCTAGATGGATCTCTCCCAAAACAATATATTATCTACCTCCCTTCTGCTTTAGTTCTTTTTATAAATAATACCAGGCCACATTTGATTGTCTGCCATTTGAATGTTTTGCAAGTTCAATATTTTTTGAGATTCACCATTTTTTTGTGCACATGGTTCTATTCATTCAGTCGTACTGTAATGTGTTTCTTAGTTTTCATATGCAAACATTTATTTATTCTTTCTCCCTGTATTATTTTTAGTTTTGTGGGTTCTTTCTTTTTCTTTACTTTTTTTGTCATTCTTGTAGATGTCTTCTGGAGTAAAACTGCTAAATTTTAAAGGGATTTTCCTCTTCAAATGTTGATTTTAGTTGCTCTCAAATTATTTTACAAAATGTTTGGGCCAGTTTTTCTTCAGAGGGTAAAACTTCCATTATACATTCTTGCCAAATTTTGGTATTGTCTGCCATTTCAATTTTTGCTAATCTGTTGGTAGTATAGTCCTATCTCACTGGGGGTTTCAATTTATATCTTTTGTGTTACCAGTGAGAGATCTTTTTATATATTTATTGGCCATTGTGATTTATTCTTCAGGAAAATGTAGCTTTTATTCTTTATTATAGTTTCAACTTTCCCTTTTTCAGTTGTGGATTTTTCTTCCTGAATGAAAATTCTTTACTATTCTGTGTCATAAATACTTTTATTTCCTACTTTGTGGCTTACATTTTTCACTTTGTTTATGACATCTTTGGTGGAAAGCAAATTCTAAGTTTAATATAGTTGAATATAATAATTTTCAGAATAAACATTTTTGTTTTGGGGAGTCCAGTTTTGCAATTTTCCCTACCTTGAATATGCATAGATTATGTCCTATGTTATTTTAACAAAGGTTTGATTTTTCCCTAGTCATAATTCCAACTCTGATTAATAACTGTGCATGGGAGAAAATAGGTATTCAACTTCAGTTTTCTTCCACACAAGTGGATTTTAGATATTAGGCCCTTATCCAATGTATAGTTGGAATGTAAACTTGTTCAACCACTCTGGAAAGCAGTATGGAGGTTATTCAGAAGACTAAACACAGAGCTTCCATATGACCCAACAATTCCACTTTTGGGCTTTTATCTAAATAACCACGAACAAGACCACACACACTAAAGCTATGAGCACAAAAATCCTCATTGCAGCATTGTTTACTATAGTTCAGATATAGAATCAACCAAGATGTCCCTCAGTGGATGAATGGATGAAGAAAATGTAGTATATATACACAATGAATTCTGTGCTTCCATCAGAAAGAATGACATGGCATCATTTGTAAGGATGTGGAAAAAATAATTATGATACCCAAAGTAAGCTAGACACAAAGAAACATAGGTTGCATAGTTTCCTTCACAGAATATGCCTATAAATCTACAAGTAAACACTGGATGTTAAGGACAAAAATAAACTTGGATATTACAAGTTATATAGGTCTTTAGATATTTACACAGAGAAAGCAAAGCAGGATATTCTTAGGAGAAGATTGAATAGCTATACGAACATGATCATACAAAATATTTATCAAAATGAACTCCTAGAAATGGAAACAAGAGGTTTTTTTATTTGTTGATGTTTTAGTTTTCTTTACCTTTTGTCTTGCTTGTAAGTTTATCTGTATTGGGGAGGGTAGAGGTGGCACAGAAGTTGTGGGCTGAAGAGTGAACAAATGCAGCAGTAATATTCACTATTTACTATGTTAAAGTGAACTGTACAATTTGTGTGAGGGGAATGAAAGAGAAAAACTAAGAGCAAGGGAAGGGATATCACTTTTTGAAAAGAAATGTACTCATTTCTTCTATATCACCCTGCACCAGGATTAACTCCAAATGGATCAAAGACTCCGAGGTAAAAGCAGATACACCGAAAACTTTACAAGAAGGAATACAATGAGACACTAGGTCTCCTTGGCACAGATTGAAACTTTCTTAATAAAGACCCAGAAGCACAACAAATCAAAGAAAGTCTGCATAAGTGGGACTGCATTAAACTGCACAGCTTCCGTACGGCAAAGGACATAGCTAGAATGGCCGAAATCTAATAACAACAAACGCTGGTGGGGATATGGCCAGAAGGGATCACTACTACACTGTTGGTGGGAGTGCAAACTCATTCAACCACTGTGACAAGCAGTATAGCACTTCCTCAAAAGGCTAAATATAGATTTCAGCATAGATACTCCATCTACCCAATGGTCCAGAAACAAGGACATACTAAATCCACTAGCACAATGATGTTCATTGCAGCACTATTTACCATAGCAAAGATATGGAACCAACCCAGATGCCCCTCAGTAGATGACTGGATCAACAAGATGTGGTATTTGTACACAATGGAATTCTATGCTGCCATCAGAAAGAACGACATTACCCTATTTGTAAGGAAATGGAAAGACTTGGAAAAAAATCATATTAAGTCAGACTCAAAGGAACATAGGCTCAATGGTTTCCCTCATTTGTAATAATTAGTATAAACATTGGAGTCTCCTAGCAGAGGTTTACAACAGGGCAAATTCTAGATACATAAGGCCATATAGGATAAGGCTAAATGAAAGGACCTCCAGGATATGGAAACTTAAGCCATATAAAGTGTGATTGTTATTCTTAATGTACTATGTTATTTCTCATCTCTTTTGTTGTCCCTAGGTTATTCTCATATTGTCACTGTATCTTACCTTGTTTTCTGGTATAGTGTATATATGTTTATTTGAAATAGGATAGGGAAGGGGGGAACAAGATGAGGGAAGGAATGGAGGGAGAGAAATAGGGACAAAAACATGAGAAGGGGTATCAATGTTTTTGAAGTATAATATAATATAATATAACCCTTCTATTAATTACAATAAAAAACTTGAAAAAAAACAAATATCCTCGTTACCTGACTTATGTAACTGTAACTTATGTAACTGTAAGCCATCTGTATATTACCCAATAAAAATAAAAATAAAAAATACATTAAAAGTATACAGATATCTATTTTTATCCTCAGGAATATTAGCTGAATTGTATCAAATCACTTTTTATATTCATTGAATTGAGGGAATTGTTCCTTTTTTTTGTAGGTCACTGGGCTTGAACTTGGCCTGGGCACTGTCCCTGAACCCTACCCTTGAGCCAAGCCCACTTCTCATTTTCAAGATGTTAATTGGAGATAAGAGCCTCAGGTCCTTTTGTGCCTGGGCTGGCTTTGAACCTTGATCCTCAGATCTCAGCCTCCTGAGTAGCTAGGATTATAATTGTGAGCCAATATGCCTGGCAATTTTTTCCTTTTATATGCTCAAATCGTAATGTTCAACTCCATCAATGGATTTTGTACCATGAATGAAACTATGTTATGTTCTTGGAACAAATCTCATTTATTAATGATCTATCATCCTTTTTGTATATGACTCTATTTGGTTTCCTAATAGTCTGTTCAAAACTTTTACCTAGCTGTTTAATGAAGTTAGCCTATAACGTTCATATATTCATAGTTATCTTTAAAGCATTGTATTATTCTAAATGTAAATACAACGTAGTCATTATCGCCACCAATACCACCACTACTTCACCCTTGATGTCCCTTCCCTTCCTTTTTTTCTTTTTCCTTTTTTTGTGATTGAATTAGCATCAAACCCCAAACTGAAATTGTTTTTAAGGTAGTGTTTAAATCAAAGACAAGCCTTTATTTCTCATTACACTTGCTAAAATATTGGAAACAAATGAACAGAAGCATATCTTCCTCTGACAATTGGTTAAAAAAAAAGAGAAGAATGTAAGATCAGAAGTTTTCATCTCTTCCTCTGGCTCTCCTATGATGAAGCTCAATGCACGGAGACCCTGTGCACAATGTGAAGTTTGGCTGACAACACATATGAGGTTTTCATGTGGTACGAAATGTCCACAGAACACTGTGTTTTAGTTTTTTTTTTTCTAGATATTGGCTTGGCACACCCATGATTCAAGTCTGCTCAACATCTGGAAATAAAAGGCAGGTAGAACCCCTGGGGACTTGCGTGAATCACTTTTCCTTCTGCCCTTAAAATGAATCAGAACAACAACAAACACTAAAATAGCTCTGATTTAGCTTGGGATTTCTTGAGAGTTTGTTAATAGTGTGGTAGTCAAAAATTATGGGAAAATTGATTAAAAAGCATATAGTGAAAGTGCTATAAGGAAATAAAGCAAAATAAAGGTAATATATATTCAATTCTTAAAGAACTTATAATTTAGCAATGAAAATTTGACTAATAAGTTAATATGTAAGAGAAAAATAATCCACTAATGTGTTAGATACTGAGCAGTTGCCTGCCTAGGAAAAGTATGACATACAGAATAATTCAAGGTATGCCAAATCTGTTTACATTATGGTTGTGCTTATGATTATTTGCTGATTATTTGCACTCAGGGTCTCAAGCTTATTTGGCTTGCTTGCTCGTGGCTGACACTGCTCTAATACTTGAATCGTGACTCTAGTCAGATTTTTTCCTAGTAAATTGAAGATAAAATGTCAAGGACTTTTCTACCCAGACTGGCTTCAAATGTCAGTCCTTCAGATCTCAGCTTCCTGCGTAGACAGGAATACAGACTTGAGCCACAGGCATCAAACAAGACATTTGATTTACTTTTTACTATAAGACTCCCAGCAAGACTTGTGCATGGCATATTTTCAATATTTGACTTGCTGCTAAATGATTCTGAGATTTTGGGAAGACTGTTGAGCAATATTGCCACCTTGTTTATCAATTGTGTAGTTGTAAAACTTACTTATTGAATTGCATTTTATAGATATCTATAAAATGGGAATAAGAGCATTATCACCTCATAAGTGACTAGAAAGTCTAATCAGAGTTGTTTGCATGTGTGTATGTTTGTCTGTATGTATGTATATGCACTTGATCTCATAGTGTTTATAACTAATATGAAACAGCTAATAAATGAAATCTATTGATTTTTATTGTTTCTGACCTTATTCAATGCTTTCTACTTTAAAATGTGATAGATTAGTAAAAATAATTATAACTATTCCAGAAATTAAAATATTATGTATTTGAGAAATATCTTTAATTTCAATTATTAGTGGTTAAGAGGGCCCTTTCCCCAAGATACAAACAGAGTTTGAAGAATATCAAATACACTGATTATCTAAAACTTATAGAGTTATCCTTTCACTTACAGAGCTACAGTAATAATGTTAGTAGCTATTTTTCTACCAGAAACTGTATATTTATTCTCACAAAAATATTCCTTGAATTTTCAGTATGATTCTGTATGACTTAAAGGACTAAAGTCCTGGTAAGTGTGCATAAAAAGTAACTTAAACATACCAAGGGATAAGCACATCCAGTGTTTTAGTTTTGTCCAGTTGAATTTCTTAAGTAGAAACACAGAGACAGATTCTTTAAAAAATAGCACATTTTCAATTCAGATTGACACAATTCAAGAACTAGACATAACTGACATGTGCTCAATAGTGCTCATGTATGTCAAAGAATCTGTGAAAGTTTGATATCTCTAGTCAGCTTAAAGTCAAGTATGACATTGTGAAAATATGTTTCAGGCACATGCAGATGTTCTTAAGTGAAACTTCACATTAAAAAGCTGAGGAAGGTATTCAACTAATGCAGTATCACTTATCTCTTGGCCATAGGTAGATGATAGACAGACAGACAGACAAATGATAAATTGGTAGGTTGACAGATAGATAGATGATATAAACAAGCAGAGGGCATAGAAAGATAGATAGATGGATAGACAGATGGTAGACTAATAAATGTAAGTAGATAGATGGTAGGTATATATGATAGATAAATAGCTGTTAGACAGATGTATAGAAGATAGAGTCATTCTTGCTCATAAGCACATGTAGCTGTTTTATTTGGAATTTGATTACAGAATAGTAAAAGGAGTGAGATTGCTATTATACAAAAAGCTTAAATATCTTGAGAATAACTTCCTTTCTTTTTCACTTCTACCAGTCACATCGTTAGTCTAGAGTCATCTAACGCTTGTTTCCTGTACATGGCCAAAGGTTGCCTCCTATGTGCCCTCTCTCAAGGTCTTACTTCTTTACTTACTTGTTTCTTTTAGCTTGTTAGCAGCTTTGTTGTTCCTTGCAGTTCATATCAAATGGCATCCTCTTCAGGGCCATTCCTCATCCCACAACCAGGCACTTTCCTTTTTTTATGAAACACTCAAATTTACTACTAGATTATAAGATCTGAAATGGAAATATATCTTCTGCTTACATTTTTATTTCTCATAGAAAGCGACCAAAGACTTTTTCATGTAAGACATTTATATTGATGGCTCCAGTTATTTTTCTGTTCAAACTTAGCTGTGTTCTCTTGCTGGGGTTAGAAACCCATTCTCTTGACCCCTTGGCTTATCCATCTGGCTTGCTATGGCTAAAGATGAACCAGTGCCTGTGATCAACTAGAGATTTTGAGTGTTATGTGAACTGGCTCCTCACCCCTGTACTTTTGTCACTTCTGTAACAGAGGATAAGACGTAGAACAGAGATGTCCCAGATAAGAATTCCAGAGGTCCTAGGGAAATCCACAGAGATAATGTGGAAATTAGCCGAAATTAGCTGGGCTGCAAAAACAAGTAAATGAGAAATAAATATTTATAGATACAGCTGCTGAGTTTTTGTTCTTTTTTTTTTTTTTGCCAGTCCTGGGCTTAAGCGCAGGGCCTGAGCACTGTCCTTAGATTTTTCTCAAGGCTAGAGCTCTACCACTTGAGCCTCAGCACCACTTCCGGCTTTTTCTAAGTATGTGGTACCAAGGAATCGAACCTGGGTCGTCATGCATGCTAGGCAAGCACTCTACCACTAGGCCAAACTCCCGGCCCCTGTTCTTATTTTTTAACAGCCATTTTATAAAAATAGCTAATGGAAGCCATATGTAGCAGTACATACTTGTTACACTAGTTCTTGGGAGATTGAGGCAAGAGACTCATATGTTTGAAGTTAACCTCAGCTACATGGTGTTAAGAATGTAGAACAAAACAACACACACACACACACAAATAGAACAAAGCAAAACAAAACCAATAAATTATGCATAATAAACAGCAACAGTAAAACAATATCTGATAGATTCTCAATATTGAGAGATAGTACTCAATAGTCTCTTCAGGTTGATGGTAGGAAAAATCATCTTTGGGATTCTAAAATTGAGTATTGTAGAATTAATTTACACACATTCTAAATGGAGAATGGTGATGTCTAGGTAATATCATACCTTGGTTAAGTGTATCCTGTACTAAGAGCAACCACATGGCTAAAGAGTACTGTGATTTCATTAGGTTCTAGTGAAGGTGAATTTCATAATGGATAGCCTTGAACAAAATGTGTGGAGATAAGAATGGAATACCACTACTACAATGGACTTAGGGCTGGTAAAGTGGACTCTCCTCTACTGCCTGGGGATGGCCAATGTGGCTATAGAAGGATATTGTTTAGTGAGCTCACCAGAAAGCACTAGAAAATTTAACATGGTGTTGGTGTTGACAATGATGATGGTGATAACTGAGGTTCTTTTCAAGGCTGGCTTTCTCCAATTTTATTTCTCTACATTCAATGTGAACTTCAAAATTCTTTGTGTTCTGCCTCCTGATGAGGGTCATATTATGGTTGGAATTTTTGACATGAATACCAAGGAATAAAATGAAATGACTATCAAGGTCAAATCAGAGAACAGATCATTTCTCTTTACTCTGAAAGTGAAAACTCGATTCTCTCCACGCTCTACCAATGACCTTATATCTATGGAAAGCATGTTGAGCATTGACATCTCATTTCATTGTCAAACCAGACCAGCAAAGTAAATAAGGATCCATATTAATTTTTCTCTTCCCATCCCTCATTCAACAGATGGCACAACAGCAACACAGGCAGATGAAGCGATTTTCCTGAAGATGACACAAGTTGTGAATGGTAGAACCAGGATTAAGAATTCAGATTTTCTGTTCTGTGGAATACCCCAGTAGATGATACTGCCTCCCTCCAGAAACATTGATCAGCTTTATTCTAAAAGTTCCAGGGTTAATACTTCCTGTAACCTTCATGAATGCCATCAGAGAGAGCTGTGGTGCCAAGAGTCAGGAAGCACAGACTTGGCCCACATGTAGCATTTAAATGGTAAAAAGGCTTTGACTGCTGAGCTCAGGTGTCTCAGGGTTGTGAGACTGCATCTCCTGGGCAGAAATGGAGGCAGAACGAAGTGTGCATCTAAATTACTGTCACTTGTTATTGATTTACTGATGGCTTCTAAAAATGTCGCATTTGAACTGTCAGTGAATTTGCCGACTGTTGGCACGAGTGATGAAAGCAAGTGTGAACCCTAATTGATTAGGCCTCATTTGCTTATCCATATTATGCTAATTAGATCTGCAATCTTTCCCTTTGTACCATCACCCAGTGACAGCGTAAATCAGGGTGATTGGGATGCAGAGAGGATTAGAAGAAGGAATATAAGATTGAACAGGCTTTATCTTACCAGAGAGGAAGTTTATTTTGTGTGCTCCTTTTTAAAACTAGAGCTTTGTATAATTGTGTTTCTTTGTGGTTTTCCCTGGGATGGTTTTCATGGTAACAAATTTTGCTCTCTGAACCCTGAAGTTGAATTTTCTCTGTAAAACTTCATTCTCTGGCAAGTGACAGTAGTATGGAGTAGAGTCAGTGTATAGGATGCTTAGACAAAACAAAAACAAAACCCAAATGCATCAGGTGGTTACTCTGGGATAATACCTGCTACACAAGAAGATCAAAGTTCATTTTCCATGACCTCCACTGACCCTGACAAAGTGAAACATTTCTTCTGTTTTTGAAGACATTATCTGGACCCTGAAGACTGAATCAGTCTGGAGTATGAGAGTTTTAAGTAAACAATTTAGTGCTGCTACTTTTTTTGCTTCATTAAAACATTCATATTTAAGGAGAGTTTGATGCCAGGTTAGGAGAGTCTGTTAATCACCAATCATTTGTTAAGCATACACTCAGCCAAGTACCAGCATCATCTGTGTGACACTCTTCTAAAGTGTTTGGTAAAAAAAGATAGATTTTTAAGTGAGGGAAGGAGTAGATTAGGAGGGATGGGTGAGAATGTTGGAAAGGGTGATATTGATTAGGCACATTGTATTTGTAAACTGCTCTGTTGAATGGGAATTCTTCATAATTTTAAAAATATGAATTCTTAAACCATAACCTATCCAAGAAATGGAAATGAAGAGGGATTTTTTTATTTTGGCTTTTGTTGTTGTCGATTTTTTTCCTTTGTTGCTATTTTAATTTTCTGTACCTTTTTCATGTAGATTTATCTGTTGGGGGGAAGAAGAGGGAACACAGAAATAGTGGGAAAAAGGGTGAACAAATGTAGCAGTGTTACTCATTAGACACTATATTGAAAACAAACTATACAACTGGTGGAGGATGTTGGGAGGGAAAAACCTGGGAGAAAGTGATAAAGGGGTGACACTGTTCAAAAAGAAATGTACTTAATACTAATTTTATGTAACTGTAACCCTTCTGTACTTTACCTTTATAATAATTTTTTTAAAAACCTCCCCCACCAAAAAAACATCTCAAGCTATAGCTGACTGAATCTATTTCTGTATTTGACTTTCCTCATTTTAAACACGTTTACCACATATTTCTCATTTATATATAAAGATACGAATTACGCCTTCAAAGGGAATAAAAGATAGAGGTTCTAGCTAAAATTAACTTAGCAATAAGCCAAGACAATATGAGCAATAACAAAATTAACAAACATGACCATTTTGATAGCATAAAATATCAGAGAACAAACAATTGAAAACTTCTAGTCCAGCAGTTCTCAAATATTTTACAAAGCAAATGCCACAAGGAACCTACTAAATAAAAGTACCTTAGGAATGGAAGGATGATCTGCCATCCTCTGTGATGGAATCCAGAAACCTGAGGAGCCTTATGTTTACCCTAGAGAACAGCTGGACAAACAATAAATATGAAGAACAAATCTAAGCAGCAGCCAGCATTAGAAAAGATGCTCAAGTTCATTAGCAATCATGGAAATGCAAATTAAAATAACAACTTTATGCCCTTCACATGGGTGAGAATGTAAATGAGTTGGCTGGGTTGCAAAGTATAAAGTACTCTTGAATATTGATGACAGAAATATAAATTATTGTAACATTTTTAGGAAGTTGTTGATAATATGTACTTAAAGATACACTTATTCTTTGATTTAGCAGTCCTACTTCTGGGAATGTATCCCACTGAAATAAAGCATATGAAAGTAGAAGGATTTTGAATTATACCATATTCTCAATTTCTAAAACGAAAAACATAAATACCCAAACAGGGAACTCAAATTGTATGCTATCTGTAAATGGCATGTGTGCTGTCATTGAAGAGACGATGCATTAAAAATTAGGTCCATTCCAGTTAGCTTCAAAGTATGAGGATATATATATATATATTATTTTTAAGTAAGAAGAGGTCGATTTTAATAATAATGGTGAGTTTTCATATAGGTGTGGGTTACTGTTTATATTCATTGTTGTGTGTTCATAATGAAAGCTGTAGAATACTCAATATTATTCATTTGGGGAATAGAGCAGGAGGGGAATGAAGATTTAAGCCAGATGCTGATGACACAAGCCTGTAACCACCCTGCTTACTCCAAAATGTGAGATCTGAGGATCATGGACCAGGACAACAAATCTTGAAGTTAGGGCTAGACCTATGCTCAACTACTTGAGCCATACCTTTAGTGCATAACATGAATTTTGCATTCCATAGCTACTTTCTAAGGGAGCCAACCTTTCTTAAGGAAAAAAATTTACAGAATAAACAACTTGAAGCTTATTAAATGATACTTTCAATTATACTAGAAACTATTATTCATATCAGTTGTTTATGTTTTTAGAAAACATTGTTATGCTCATACAAGATCTATCAATCAAATAGTTGAAAAATATGGGCCCACTTAATGGTTATATGTATGATAATGCCTATTTACAACACAGGCAGAAGTCAAATCCTCGGTTGGAAGATTCTAAAACTCTATTCCTTGCTATTTTGCTGTATGAAAACTCTCATTAATGTTCATGTCATCAGTTCAAATAAAAAAACCCAAGAAACCGAATTGGCAATATGGTGGTCCATTTGACTTGCTTGGTGATTCCAGTCCATATGGCATTTGGTGGCTTCTCTATTCAGATGTCCTGTAATCGTTAATTTCATGTGTCATCTTGGCTAGGTTCTGGGGTGATCAGATATTTGGCTACACATTAGTCCTGAGTATGTTGTGAGGGTTTTCCCAGATCACATTAGACTGTGAACAGGTGGGCTCGATAATGCAGATGGAACCCCTCAATGTGTGTGGGCATCATGCATTGCCTGGAGGGCCTGAGTAGGATAAAAACCAGAGGAAAGCAGAATACAGTTCTTGATATGCCTGATGGTCACCAGGGACGTTGGTCCTCTCCTACACTTTCGGATTTAAACCAACAGCTTCTTGTTTTCATTGGCTTTTACTTTTAAACTGAATGTTCGCAATGGCTTTCCTCAGCTCACATACAGTATGATGTTTTGAATAGTATCTGGTAGACATTGGGTATTTGATGTTGACTGCTATTATTAAACATATGACTGAGAGTCTATGCCACACTGTGGCTGTCATTGGTGTGGTATAAGCTTTATTTGGATTCTCTTTTTCCGGTTCTTTTATTCTATTATTCAAGTGTTTTATTAACAAATGATAATGTCTGTAATAAAAACTGCACAGGCTAAAATGATGTTATTTAGTTTTTTTCCCTAATAATTCTTATGTGGATCTTAACAATTTTAAAGTTTTGTAGAAAGTTTATTCTTACATAAAGTTAATGCTCACAACCTATTAAAACTCTCCAATATGTATGTGTATGTATATGAATATATATATGTGTATATACATATATATACACACACACATATATATATATGTATATGTATATATATTGCCAGTCCTGGGCTTGAGCTCAGGGCCTAATCGCTGTCCTTGGACTTTTTCAAGGCTAGAACTCTACCACACTTGAGCCTCAGCACCACTTCTGGCTTTTTTCTATGTATGTGGTACCTAGGAATTTAACCTGGGTCCTTGTGCATGCTCGGCAAGCAGTCTACCACTAGGCCAAACTCCCAGCCTCCAGTATGGCTACTCTTACCTGCTCCAAACACTGCCAACTCTCTATTGAAACCCCAGGCCAATAATCCCACACATTGCTCTTTATCTCAGTTCTGTTTTGCCTTGTTCATTGAAGTTGGCATATGACATTTTACCACCATAAGGAATTTTTTTTTATTTTGTCATGACAATGAGCCTGAATTTTCTTTTCAGAGTCTCTATCAGGGGCAGCTTAAGTGCTTATCTCCTCTGACTTGAGACCTCTGAGGATCTTTCTTCTCTGTCATTATTAGATTTTTAGTTATTTAAGGACAGGGATTTTTATTTGTTTGTTCTTTTTGCACATTTACTTTATGTCTGCAAAGCTTCTTATGTTTAACAAATAAAGATTTCTGGAATGATATTCAGTGCAATTAGAACCACTCAAGAGGTTCTCACATTAGTCCAAAGAAATGAAGGTGCAAAATGTGAAGAAGCTCAAGTGTCTACAGAGCAGAAAATAGATGCCATCTGCAAGAACAGTATAGGACTGGATGCCAGGAAATCGGTTCTGTCTCAGTGACTGAGAATATGCTCAGAGAATGGAAATGACTTTGAGAGAGGCTGGGGAAAAATGACATTTTAAGTTCACTTATACCTGTGAGGTGTCATACAGGGGTGGATCCAGTCTTCCAGAATAGGTTTAAGCTCAATGCAAAAGAGCGTTCAATACTGTAAAAGTTAAAAAAAAAAAAGAAAGGAAGCCACGTGCCCTGTGCATAAAATGTACATGAGAGAGAGTGATATCTTGTCATTCTCTCTTGATCTGAGGTTTAGGCATAGGATTTGGTACATTGCCTACTGTCAACTCCTCTGAGTTCCTGACAAGCCCTTCATAAGGACCCAAGGCAAGTTTCTGTCCTCAGAACAGGGTGGAATCGATGGAGAGCTTCCGATCACATTATGGAAATGAGTGATTCCATTTAATGTATGGGGTGTCCTCACAATTTAGTCATCTTCAACCAGAGCAACATCATGCACCATTTTTCAATCCCTTTTATTAAATGTGCTATGTCTGACTCAGCAATCTGCAGTGCTTTGCTGGCCTCTGGACCAAACCAGCATAACTTCATTTATTAAATTGATAGGCATGATAGTGCTGTGTCTCTACCCCTCCTCCCTATCTGTTCTTAATCTGATCTAGTCACTACAACTATGTGGTTGCAAATTGGGTTACTTAAGAAACAAATTGAAAGAGGCCGTGGTTTTTTGATAGGTCCTGGAAATTAAAGCATCAGAAAGTTTACTAATATCTTGTTTTCTGCTCTTGTCATTTTCTTCCTCAGGAAAGACAGGATGAATTATTTGGTTTGGGGGGAAAGGAAGTTCAATAAAGAAGAATAACACAAGATCTGGAGTCAAACAGTTTGCGTTTAAGTTCAATAAACGCCATTGGGGATAAATCATCTCTACCAGCAATTTATTGAGCTGTTCTAAACCATTGAAGGTACAGAGCTCAAGGTGTTTGTATAGTATTTCTAATTTTAAATCATTGTTATTTCAGGAAGATCCTATATTTTTAAAAAATGTTTAGCATTTTAAAAAGTTCAGTCAACTATTATTATTGTTGTTGTTGTTATTGCATTTCATTTAAAACTTGTAAAATTGCATAGTGACTTAAATTTATACTTCACCCTCCCCAGTCTCTTAGACTCAGCCAACTTGACCTTGAGGGGCCTGAAGTAGGCCCCATTACTTTCTTTCTTCTTCACCGCTGTGATGTGGGGGTCCAGCAGAAATAGTGTGGAAAGGAGAAATCTGCATATCAGCTTGTTGAATGTCTCTATTGGTGGTTCCTTGTCCTCTGGCTATTACCTGTGCCTCCCTATGTGGCTGGCATCTAAATGATGTGAGCTCCAGGGTGGGCCCACTTCTGGAGGGTGCTGCTTGAAATAAAGAGTACTTGTCTTGGGCCTGATTCATCCCAGCAACCCAATTCATTGGAACAGTGATACAGTTCACTGTTCTGTATTTCCCTCCATTGCTGACCTTCCTATGTCAGTAGGGGCCAAGGTTTTTGCTCCCTGACTCTGCCACTCTTTAGTTTCCATTCCATTTGCTCTCATAGGTGCAGGTTTCTCTTAAAAACCTGAGTACTGATACACAGAGATAACTGAGCCTCTTTCTGGTAGAAATGGTTAATGTTTTTCTTCTGATTGGAAGAAGACCCTCTTCCTTCCTCTCCTCAGAGAAAGGACAGCAGTGACCACAACCCTGCTATCTAAGCTGAAAACTTGACTCCGAGTTGATTGTTGACTTCTGAGAAGCCCAGAAGGGTGTTTATTGCAGTGTTGACAGGTTTCTTTAGAACACGGGCATCTGACATCTTTTTGAGTCCTAGTTTAGAATGATATTTATAAATTCTAGATCAACAGGAAATGCCCTACTTAATATTCTTTTTTAAAAAACATATAGCAGCCACATACTCAGAGACAGTGTTGTTGACTTAAAATCTCTGGAAGAAATGTGTCTCTCTGAGCTCTGAGAAACATTATAACAAAAGCCATTCTACATCACTAGCACTCTAAAGACCATCTTGTTGGGACATCATTGTGGGGTAGATGTTAGGTGGCTTTTGGGTAGCCCTGGTACTTTGACAATATTCTTAGGGTTCCTGGGCTAGACTCTAATTACTGAAGATCGCCCAATTGGTTGAACATCCTTAAGGTATCACTGCTATTCTTTGTACCTCATTTTCCAATGTACACATTTGCTGAGACTTTCACCCGAACTTCATTTTTAATAAAATTAGCAGTACTCACTAGCCCAAGATCAGAAGATTTTATTAGTGTACTTTTTCCTCCTGCCATGATACCAATATTAAAAATATAGACATCTGTAATATTAGAAAGGTTAGAGAATTAAGGCCATACAAGCAAATGCAGTGCTATTACGGGTAATTAGAGTACAAAGAAAATAATCAATAATGTAAAAAATGGACTCCTTAGTTTTACATTGGGTATCCTAAAATCTATATCTGAAAGGTGTATGATCTGGTCTAGTCTGTTTTTTTTTTGCACAGGAGAATCCTTTTCTTTGGGATGAATGTGATTATGCCATCTACCAATGCTAATTTTAACTTGACTATGCACAATTTGAGTTCATACAACACAGTTGGAAAGAGTAACTGATGAGCCATCAAGAAACACACTCTTGATAGCTTCATTTTCTTTCTTCATACATCAGAACAACTTTTTTGAAGTCAGAGTCCCCATCCAAGTGAGGGAAAAGGCCATGCTGAAGAAGTGGCTCATTTTATGTATACCATTGGTGGCTGTCTATAATTCTGTATTTTACACACTGAGGCATTTTTCATTTCCTTGTCATTGCCACACTGCTTCTGTTCTAAAAGTGTATTCTGTTTTTCCAGGGCTTAATAATCTCCAAGGAAGTTTGGGCTTACAGCAAGAGAAAATAGGACTGCTGGATTCTTGAGTGTTTTTATCAGCACCTTAAAAACACAGAGCCTCCTTCTAAGGTCACTAATCTCTCTGGAGTTTGTCTATAAAGAAATAGAATGAACACATATAACTTTCATTTGCTTCCTACCTGTGAGTGTTTGGTTGTGATGAGAGAAGGAAAAGGTACCTGGACAAATACTTACATTAAAAAGATTTCAGTATGAGATAAGGGGCACTTGCAGGACTTAATACTGAGTTTCCAAATGAGTTTTGCTCTGAAGACATTTCAAAATCTGGCAGAAGTAGAGATGCACAGAAGTCTGAAAGTAAACAGGGAGAGTACATTTTTTTGGAAGAGAACTACTGTAAAATGTAGTGGGAAAAAACAGCATCAGTGTATAAATTTTAGATTGTATATGAGTATATGTATACATGTGTATATGCATATATATATGATACATATCTACTTTTGCTTGAGGGTCTCTTTCTTTTAGTAAAGAATACAAAAAGCAATGTATGATCATTGTGAAAAAAGAAAAAAATAGAAATGATAATCTTTCTATCTTTGTTTTATACTGTTACAAGAGAACACGACAGATCCAGTAATTTATAATGAATAAAACTTACTGGCTGAGGAAACTGAGACGTCTAAGGTCAAGGAGCTAGTATCTGGCCACAGTCTTGCATAAAACAACAGGGCATCCTGTGGTAGAAAGTGAGAAGGATAAGAGACAGGAATGGAGTGAGGAAGGAGGAAGAGAGAGAGAGATGGGGGAGGGAGGAAATTGGGAGAGGGGGAGGGAGGGAGAGAAACAGACAGAGACACAGAGACAGAGACACAGAGACAGAGACATGAATTTGCTTGTCTATTAGGAACCACTCCCAAGATGACAGCATTCCAGCATCTATCTATTCATGAGGACAAAGCCTTCAAGGCCTAATTACCTCTCAATAGACCCTATATCGAGCACTGCTACACTTGTGGTTACATTACTAACACAACCACAGCATGTCAACCCATGTCTGAATATACGTCTACTCCCTCTTTCACCTTTCTTCCTCACTGTACGTTAGCTCTCCCCAGTAGATTGGAACCTACCTGACCTGGAGCACCAGGACATGTTGCACTTCTTTACAGATAGGATAGGAATCACAAGTGACTTTGGGGAACATTTACTATCCAAGAGGCATTGTTTTGGAGGGGAATCCTATAAATATGACCTCATGTACTTCTAACGTCACCATATACTTGAACTTGTATCTGTCTGTTCATAGTGATGGAAACTGAGACTTAAAGCAATGAAGAAAGCTTGGCTGCATCTCACAGTCCTTGAATGATGGAGGTTGAATCCAGACAGCCTGTGAACATAAGCACTGCACTCTATTGCTTGCTGGGTTAGAACTACAATACAAATCATTAATCATGATGGGTTTCCATACATAAAGGAAAGTCGAAGGACAGGATCCAAAATCAGTTCTCATTTTAACCTCTGGATGCTGCAGACCACAGGAATCTTGATTTCTTCCTGCTTGTCCTAAGCTCTGCTCAAATTCCCTCCCTTTTTCAAGTTTCCACATCATCCAGGAAAGTGTGATTCAAGGCATTGATGTGAGGTCATGCACACTTCTCAGGACCTACCTTGCCCATTGGGGGTGTTTTCACGTAGCACAGGATTGATTTTGATCTTAGCAATGAGAATGGATGGTCGCATAGTATGTGCCCCTTTCACTCAAATGAGAACAAAGCCTTAATCAGGTCCAGACATTTAGAATCCTCTATTAAAGAGAGATATATAGATATGAATCCAGTAGATGCTTCTGTCATTTTGCTTTAATTGTAATTTTGCAACTTCAACAACAGAAGATCCATTAGGCTTTTCCTTCTCAATCAATACACAATATATTATCAGTCTAGACGACCAAAAATGACTTATATAAAATATCAGTGCGTTGCATTTTCATTATGTAAATGGAATTCCGCAGGAGAATTAATTGATTATTCAGTTACTATGGATCAGTCTCAGATGTCTTAGTGAGATAAGAGAGAAACTTATCAAGCTTCTCCAGTGGCTATAACTTAAAAACAGAACAAGGAAAAAAGAGAGAATGAGAAAGAGACGACACACAGTACATTTCATTTTCATTGACAGCCTGGCAAAAGCTATGAGATATTGAGAGGAAAAATCCATTACCAAGTTTATTAGTGATGGAATGCAGAGAGCTACAAGGCTGGTTACTCTTTGGGGATCACCATTTATGAAAAAAAAAAGCACACAAAAACTGATACAAACAAGGAGAGCAAGTGGTGCTATGGTTTAAGTGGTAGAACACTAGCCTTAAGCACAGAAAGACTCAGGGACACAGCCTAGCCCTTGAGTTCAACCCTAGCACTGTGAAAAAATAAAAATAAAACAATCAAGGAGAGTCCCTTAAGTCTTTCCCTAGGCACTCAGTGCCCCATATATAATTGCACCAGGATTGTTTAAGTAATAAACTGACTCACTTCTTTTTGTTTCCTTTTCATGACTGGAAAATAAGGGAGAGATTTTTATACTTATTTTCAGGACAGAATGAAAAAAAGGTATGAGATATGAAGACAAGTGTCATATGTATGTATGTATGTATGTATGTATGTATGTATGTATGTATATGTATGTATACATGCATTTATTGTGTTCCTTAAAGTGGCCATTTTGCAAAACCAAACTTTCTACTTGTGTCAAATGTGCCATTTAATATGAACCACACCAAATCAAGACAAGTATCCTTATTATTTACACTCACTTTGTATGTAAACCAGATTTAACTGCTGAAAAATTGAGTACTTACCCTGGGGGAAATCCATGAAGTGGCCTATGACTGATGCTTGCAAGGAGTTCTGATGATGTATTAGTTTCTTACTGCTGCTGTAATAAGTTATTACACTTAGTGGCTTGAAGCAGCACAGCCCTTATTGCTCTGGTAGTCAGCAGTGTGACATGATTGTGCTAAACTCACAGTGTCAGTACAAAGATCCCTTTAGCATCTCTAGAGAAGAATCAGTTTACTTGTTACCCTCAGCTTCCACAACTTCCTACATTCTGCCTCTGGCTTCCTTCCAACTTCAAGGCCAACACTAATGGTGGCCAGTTGAGTCTCCACAACAGTGTATCCCTCTTATGTTGATGCCTCTAATTCAGTCTTCTATTTCTGTTAGTATTAGACTTCGAATTCCGAACCTTGTACTTGGTAGGCCATTAACAGGTTCCACAACTGGAGCCATCCATGCTTTTTGCCCAGTGGCTTCTTTTACCTAAATCCAAGCAAATCTATTGTGTCCATGAGAATAAGAAGGGTAATCTCTTGATATCAAAGTTGGTTGTTTAGCAAGATCTTATCCTTTCTTGCCATATGTTATAATAGATTCATTGATTCTGTGTGTTAGAATGTAGACATCTTTGAAGAGAGACATGGTTCCATTGATCATAGATGGGGGATATATATTACTCCAATTATCTTAAAATGATGACTCTAAAGTGTTCTTGGACATATAATAGAACATGTAGTAAAGGAGTACTCAAATGTTAATGTACAACTCTCTGCCACATACAGTGTTTTGATACTGAATTCATCTCTCAAGCACTTGATGAGGTGCTGTAGAGAGAAGACCCACATATTGCTGGTGATCTTTCTACACCTGCGTTTTCATTCTTTAGTGTCCCAGTGAACTCAGTAAGACTCATAAAGTGTAACAACTCTATTTTGTCACGAGGTTTCATTCTATTTAGTCACCACTAAATAGACCAAAATGCAAGCTGATTTAGCATTGATTTGGCATAGATCTGGCTATTGGGCATGTAAGAGGAGCCATTGATCTGGAGAGGGAGATGTGGCTGGGATCTGATGTAACAGATGTGCTTCCTCACATTTTTTCCCCTAAAATCCCATCTTACACTGGGAAGAGAACTTGAAAAAAATAAAAAATGCCTATTCCCTTTTTAAAACTTCCTTCCTTGTAAAACACAAACTTTCTGCAGAATAGTGTAAATTCCCATGTCCATGGTCTTTCCTCTTCTTTTTCCAGCCCAGCCAAACTTTTCTCATCTCTTTACTAAAGTTCCTCTCTGTAAGTTATCACTGATCTTTGATTCTTGATGCCTTTCTCTGAGAATCCAGGCACTTCCATTCAGATTTGGTTGGCTATTCGCGTAAATGGAAGGTTTGCTTATGCTACCACAATTAATTGTTCTTCATCATACCACAATGAGTTAACTTTTGCCTATGGAGTATTCTATGATCACCAAATTGGCATCCATGTGTTTTACACTTTATAAACTTTCTCTCAATTGATCCGCTGCCATGGATAATCCACAGAGCTATTGCCTGAAGAGTTCCCTTTTACTTTTCTTTCTTTTTAATTTTTTTTTAAGTTTGAGAAAGCAAAAAATAATGGTGATGAAGTAATCCAGGTGAGGAGAAGAGGCTATATATTGAAATGTTAACTCAAGGTGTAGAATTATATAATTGACTGTATATCATCCTGACTGACATCTTCTTGGACCAATTGCAACACTATGCCTTGTGAAATTGGCCGAAGCAGTCAGCTTGATTGATCCGGTACAGTGAGGAGGTTTACTGGAAGCAAGAGCACACTGAAGCACAATGCCAGGCTGGTGTTGTATAATGAATGACTCTGACCCCCTTCATGGCATAAAGCAGTTTTCTCCAACTCCAACTTGCTTTTCTTTCTTTTTATTTTCCTAAAAACTGACAGTTACATTGCAAAATGCACTTTTCAGTAACTTATAATGGAGTATGTATGTAGTTTCATCACTTTAGAGGTAGAGACAAAAGAATGATAGGTTCCAGGCCATCTGAAGCTACATAGTAAAAGCCTTTCTAAAAAAACCCCAATAAAACAATAAAGCAAAGCACATGAACATTCCTAGTTTTATTTATGACAAAAGCAATATACTTTCCATATAGTAAAACAGTATTTATCCTATTACTTATCAAAGTCCATTTTTTTATTTTGGTTTCATTGAGGTATAAGAGACAATTATAATAATGTAAGTTTGGGATATATTAACATGGGGATTGGGTACACATATTCATTGTAAAATGAGTAGCACAGTCAAATTACTTAACACAAGCACCACTTTAAATATGAAATGTATGTGTGAATGTCTGTGGGCGCACATGTGAGCATTTAAGAGCTAACATCATAACAAATTTCAAGTATAAAACCCAATAATATTTTCTAGAATCCATTCTGTATATTAGAACCCCAGAACTTGCTTATATTAAGTGATTATTTGAACTCCTTGTACAATCATCTCCCCAGCCTTTATCTTGTCTCTCAAAATCAACATTGTGCTTTTATGACATTTTTAAAACATATGTCTTTATTTGCCTGGAATCTGTATTTCTTTGGGGTGCTATGAATACTTTGACGACATTACTGTTGTTGATCTATAATATTAACTTGCCCTATATTTCTTTATTTCTTTTGCAAATAATGCAGAGAACACTGAAAACATTCACCAATAGTAACATATGAAGCTTTTGAAGATGAAACAGGAAAGTGTGATAATTAATTTTATGTGTTAACCTAAAGGAGTCCAATACAAATGATTCAACATCAATACAGATTTTTGTGTTTGGAGTAGTCTTTGAGTCACAGAATGGTAAGGATGGATTTTCTGTATTCTAAGATTTCTAGAAACAGCTCTCAAAACTGATTAAAGTTTTGAGGGCACTATTTCTAGTAATAAGGAGAACACTGATGATCATGGCAAGATCTGGCAATACAGATGAGAGGAACACCTGCATCAAAGAATCCTAATCAACCACTGATAAGAAGCATAAAGTTCAATGACTAGGTATATATAACATATTCAAACCCGTTGGGGAATTTGATTAAAATAACAAAGTTGGCTGGTTGCTTTTAATGTTGCTAGGCAAGCTGATGAAAGAAAAAGATGAGCTCAGGGATCGAATTACCAGCTCAAACACCACACAAACAATCAGAAAGACTTCATGTCTGCAGTAAAACAAACTCTTATTTCCTACAGCTACAGGGCTGAAATTGCTGAAAATCAAACCCAGAATCTCATCTGGTGATTGGCAGATTATATTGACAGATTACCAAGATGAACTCCTGGTCTTCTAAGGTGTCCACTCATTTGATTAGGAAAGAATGGGATCCTGTAGGTTGATATAGAAAGTTATGGGACCAATTGGATGAAGCTGGGAGTGTTGAGGCTCTACATTCTGATGGATTTGCTTTGCCAGTGTAAGAGACTTGCCACCATAAATCTCCCAGCCCCAGAGACCACAGTCTTTCTACCTCTAGTGGTCTTGGACATCCCATCTCTGAGATGGTTAACTATATTGCCTGGGGAATCTTAATGACTTTCTTGGAGGAAGTTGCCATGAGAGGCAAAGCGACTGTCAACCTGATGACCTTGCTTTGCTTCCAGTTACACAACTAGACTGAAGTCTCAGGAAACAAACTATGTCCCACAGAAAGCATGTTATACTTCAAAAGGACTGCTTGAGTTTTCTAAGGTATACGAACAAAAATCCAGGGAACTTGCATTGGAATTGACATTAAGAGTGCTGGATACATGGTGGGAAAGTGCATAAATATAGGCAAGGGTAAATTTTGGTACCAAGAGTGACAAATCTGCTTTGTACATACTTTATGATTACATCTGATCTCAATAGAGACCAGACACAGTTCAAGAGCTCAATATCCACATGTGGTTACTGACATCTTGACTAGAACAGCTTCAATAGACAAAGATCTCCTACCTTGACCTACAGCTTCCATTTTCTTTTTTCTTGGAGAAATATAAAAGATATAGCACACTAGTGTCTTACAGATTTATTAATAAACATCCTTTTAAGGTTTTTAAAATAAAACAACAAACATAATCTAGGCTCAGTCCATGGAAGTGTGATAAAAATTTATTCATATATTAGATACATGTCGAAACAAAATATTTTAATGCAATGAATTAAATGAAATATGTTATTAAATATAACGTAGCTAACATTTTAAATTACATGCATGACTTGACTATATTCCTTTTGGCTTATGTAGATTAGGGAAGAATTAAAAAGAAGAAAGAAAGAAAGAAAGAAAGAAAGAAAGAAAGAAAGAAAGAAAGAGAAAGAGACTCTTTCTTTGTTTCTAACCTGCATCTTGAAACACAAATTAAATGCTTTGGGCTTCATGAGGCTTGAACATGTCTCTAAGAGGCCAAAGTCAGGTTAATAAATAGCCCACAGAAATTAACATCTATTCAAAACCCATTAAATAGGGCCAAAATAAACCTTTCTATGGCATAATTCTTTATTCTCATGATTGCTTCAGGAAATAAAGTGTCTGAAAATCCCCAGTGTGTTCATCCATAGCCACCTTCCATTTCTTCACTACAACCACAGTGTGGTAATGAAGACCATGAAAAAGCATTTCAGAAAATAGCCTGCAATATGAAACTGCCATCAATATGCACAGTATATGCAATCAAGTACAAGGAGATATGTAGGAGAGGCCCAAATAGGTTTGGCCTGCTTAAACACATGCTTTCTGCTTGCCAGCCAACAAATAGCTTCTATATATTATATGAGACTAAATTAATAACTACATGAAGACAGTTTATGGTGGATGATAGATCATGGGTTTGTTACTCATACATCCAGAGCAAGGCCCTGGAAATCACATCATCATTGCTTTCCCAGGGAAAGAAGTGATTGTCACATCCAGACTTGTTTATCATGGAAAGAGGCTGATCTGGGCCCATTGACTTGCTGAGAGAACACTGCTGCCTCACATGATGAGGGCTCAGGGGAAAAACTGGGTGCTGACTTCCAGATGCCAGGAAAATATTATTGTACTATAGGTCTTTCTGGAAGTGACAGGGACGAACTGACTATATCTCCTGGTCTCTACTTGTTAGCTGTGAGGATTCCAATATGGGATCCATTAAACTTCAATCCAGATAATCTCAGTAATATCCACTCTACTTTGGAGGGCAATAATGACCCAGGGAATGAAACTCCAGCAACATTGTCATCAATGATGCGCAGAAAGACTCAGATGCAGAAGTGTAAGTCCCAGCATAAGATGTAGGAGGTGAATGAAGGGCAGATTAAACTGAAGAGATGGGCCGCCTTGGCCCATCTCTTGACAAACATGTCTGGCTGTATCAGCAAAAGTCAAGAGCAATCGATACTTATGAAACAACAACACAGCCACAATCAGAGGCAGAGCAGGGTTGGAGTGCTATTACCATAAGTGGCTGAGTCACTGATGTGAATGTGGATGTCATTTTGCATATCATTTGCATGTTATTTGGTGTAAGCTTGCCAATAAATCAACACAATTTATCAGCTCACACAACCTACTCTGACCCTTGTAAGAACACATGGAGGAAAATAAACTAGATCTGCAATGAATTACTATTTGTTTAATGCTAAAAATAACATCAGTGATTCAGGCCCACAAAGTTACTAACTTTAGTGTTGTCAACTAGGTGAAATGCTCTCTGTGGGAAAAATCTATGCTGTTGTTATTTTTGTTTCCTACATAATAGCATCATCTGTGTGTTTGGTGATAATGATCTCACTTAGAAATCTATCTATCTGCACATCTGTCATCGATCTATCCTGTACATATTTGCATACATACGTCTTACCTTTCAGTCATATTTACCGATACTCTCTACATGTCTAATATTTAGTGCTTTACATATACTATAACTCTGAAGAAAAATGGTCCAATGTAATAGAGGATGATAGAAAAGGTAGAGAGCACTTGGACAAAGTCTTTAGAAGAGCGAAGAGACCAACTTCCAAGTTACAGAATTTATTTTTGGTCTCAGATTTATCTGACTTCAAGTGTGACTTCTGAGCCACTTAAAAATTGTACTAATCCTAGTCAGGCACAATGGCTCATATCTGTAATCCTAGCTACTCGGTAGGCTGCAATCTGAGGATGATGGTTTGAAGCCAGCCTAGGCAGGAGAATTCTTGAAATTATTATCTCCAATTAACCACCCATATGCCACTTGAGCTGTGGCTCAAGTGGTAGAGTGCTACCCTTGAGCAAAATATTCAAAGACAGAGCTCAAGCTTTGAGTTCAAGCTTCAAGACAGCAAAAGTAAAAATTTAAAAAAAAAGAATTAAATGGACTAATTCTGAGACTATATAATGATTTGGTAAAATTACATTGAATTTAAACCAAAATATGTGGATAATGAATTGTCCATTTCCTAAGAATAGATACAGGTTTTTTGGAGCCAGACATTTTCAAACTTTGTGAAACACTCTAACTTATACAAACTTAAAATTAGGAATTTAGATATAAAAGTAAAATGACATTTAGAATGAACAAACAAATCATCAACTAAAATACCACCATCAAAACAACATGAAGAAAGAATATATTTTCATTTTACTGGGAGTGTGGCCTAGAGGTGTAGTGTTTGCCTAGCATGCCCGAAGCCCTGGGTCTAATTCACTGGTACTACATACACACACACAAAAACAGAAATGGTACTGTGGCTCAATTGGCAGAGAGCTAGCCTTGAGAAAGCCCAAGGACAGTGCCCAGACCTTGAGTTCAAGTCCCAGGAATGGCAAAACAAACCTCCCAAACAAATAATATATTTGTATTAATTGGTAGATCCATCTCTGTAGATATTTTTCTTAAATTGTCTGTAAACTCTGATCATTTCTATGCAATCAACTTTTGTAATACTTTCTACCTACTGAACAGGAAAGATAATTTATTATTTATTCCACCATGGCAAATCAGAATTTCATTTTTTTCTGGTGATAGGACATGCCATTCCTTGTCACCAAAGGCACAATATGCAGTACACACTGTTAACAGATTTGCTACCAGTTTATCTGCTTAAAATGATAAATTCTGTGGTGAGTTTAATATGGTATATCTTCCAAAAACCTTAAGTCTATTCCTTACATAGGTATATTTTAACTGTTTGGATGAAAATTGGATCTCTTACTTGTTATTTTAGATGTGTGCTTATTGGAGTCTCATACATAGAACAGCTTTTTCAAATCTGCCTCTCTATTGTCCACCTTTCTGGATACAGAGGACCACAGAAGACATTCGTTTATTCTATCCTAAATATGAGCCTGTATCTTCATTTTATTAACAAGTAGGTCAAGTGCAGAAAGCTGTAATGGTTTTCCTGGAAGAAGCCATTCCCACACGGTGGTGGTTAGCAATGCATTAACTATCTGTGGAAGTGACTATAAATTATATAAATCTATCCCACTAAATCTACATTCATCCAAGTTAAACATATTTCTAAGTCAATTTCTCTACTTCTCCAAGTTACCAAGCCACTCCAGTGCCACTTGATAGAAAGGGAAATGGAAGGCATTTGACAACTGAATGTTCCAATACTTGTTCAAAATCTTATCAATCAGATGACATATCGTTAGAGATCCTTCAAGGCCCTGGGAGAGCCTGTGCTGTGGAGTGACTCTGAAGCTTACAGTACACAAACTTAGAGTATCTGCTTCTGTATTTGCTTGTTCAGCTTTGGCAAAGATCTGTTCTGAATGATCGCCTACCATTCTAGACTACAGGGATGGAGGTGTATGAGTATGGAGATCACCTATATGGCCCACTCTTACTATGTCACATGGCTTAGTATTTTGGGGGATTATGTCCTTTGAATAGTGTCATTCTCATCTCCATCAAGTCCCTATTAATTGTATTTTAAAGTATAATGGCCATTTATAGATCTAGCAGACTGTCCTTGTCCTCACTTACTAATACATGTACCCTTGGGCTTATCACATAGAAAAATCACATTGTGTTCAGTACATTTTTAAATTTTTGTATGTCTAGTATAATCAATACTATGGATTATCCATTATTACCTTCTTTCTTCAATGTTTTATTACCTCATATAGTGATTATTTTATTTGTAGTATTTTCTTGCATATGTTATATGAATGCTATATTTATTTTTTTTATACTTTAGCTGCCTGGAGGTAAATTTGAAGGTGGGAATATGTATACAAGGAACCTGCTGCCTTTTTCTTTGACACCAATTGCTTGGCTCTCCCCTAGACCCTTTGAAATGACTCCTTAGTCCGTAGTCATTTTGCAACCCACGTTTAAGAAACTCCTGCTCTAAGCTTCATAAAAATCAGAACTACTATTAGCTGGTTTTCTTTAAGTCTGCTCGGTATTCTTTAAATTAAGGCAATCAAATTGTTATAGTGGTTCCTTATCATCTGCAAGGATGCACTTTCTAGCATAAAGGAGTCCTGGCAATTGAGTCACTAGGAATCAGAAATAGCTAATGAAAATAGGGGCTTCCTATGACTTGGGACAGTGGTTGGAAGGTATGGCACTAACCAATGTGAATTTAAGCCTGTGCTTCAGGTTTTCGGGAAAATAAATGGGTTTGTACCCTGCTGGGGAGGGAATATGTAGCCATCTTTCTTTCCCCAATGGCACCGTAAGTTGGCTTCATTTAAAAAATAGTGCTAGGGAAAGAGAAAAAAATGTAATGTATTCTTAAAATGTTTATATGTCAGCAAAATCCTGAAAACCATTCAATAGATTAATCCTCCTGCTGACTTAAAAAGAATGGATTTCCAGCTATAACTGAGATTGGGAAAAATTGATTTCCATGTTCCTTATGACTGAATAAGATAAAAGCCACTGCCCTGGCAGGCTTCTCCCAGCCCAGATCCAGACTTCAGGAGGGCTGGCTAATTGAAAAGTCACTCCAAATACCAGCCCAGACCCTTTGAAGAAACCGGGGGGGAAAAATCAAGGACAAGCTGTCCATTTCTCAAGAATGATTTCTAGAATGTTGTTTATTCTCACCATCAGCGAGCAACTGCAGTCAAAGGTGGAATTGCTTTCTCTGGCTTTTTGGAAAACCTTTCCTCATTCCTCCCTTACCTTCCCTTTTCTCTTTCTCTCTCCATCTTTCAACTTGCTTGTGCTTCCAAAGTGTCTGCTTTTAGGTGAAGATGGTTTGTAAAGTGAGCACAATACCTGGAAAATGCACCATGAGTATAAAGTTCTAAGCAACAGTGATCCAGTTCCCTGATGTTTAAAACAACCCACTATCTGCACAGGGCTTTATAGTTAACAAATCATATTGGCTATCCTGTGTGTGTGTGCGTGTGTGTGTGCGTGTGTGTGTGTGTGTGTGTGTATATGTGTGTGTGTGTTTGTATGTGTGTGTGCATGTGTGTGTGTGTGTGTGTGTGGCACCATCCCTGAGGTTTGAACTCAGGGGCTGGCTGCTGTCACTGAGTATTTGTGCTAAAGGCTAGCACTTTACTACTTGAGCCATAGCTTCATACTTAGCTTCATTTTAGTGATTAATTGGAGATAAAAGTCTCACAGACTTCCTGCCTGGGCCGGCTTTGAACTGTTATCCTTAGATCTCAACTTCTTGAATATCTACGATTACAGGAGTGGGCTAGTGGCACCTGGCTTCTCCATCCTATTTGTGTGTGATTCTCACATGAATCCCATTAGAAATTAATTAGGTATCTTACTAATGTTTTAAAGGCAGTATCTGTTGCAGCGGGAACAAAATTGTACAGCATTGCATTCTCCTGGTGGGCTTCAGGTGAGTCACAGCTCGCCACACCCCACTATTCCTTTCTTCCTTCACAAGGGGATGAATGAGAGAAATCATCTCCCCTCTCACTCCCCTACTAGGTGAGAGGTACTAAGCAAAATGAAGAGGAAGGGAAGATGTCTGCTGATAAGGAGCCCATTACTGGGCACAGGTAACTCATACCTGTAATTCTAGCTACAAGTGTAGCTGGGACTGAGATCCAGAGGTTGTGGTTAAGAGTGAGCCTGGACAGAAAAGTTTGTGAGACTCTTTATCTCTAGTCAGGGGAAAAAGTGGAGCCAGGGCTCAGGTGGTGCTCAAAAAGTGAAGGTACAGCATCCAGGCCCTGAGTTCAAGCCCAGTACTGGCACAAATAAAATAAAGATTTCAGCAAATATACACTATATTTGGATGGCAAGTCATTTGAATTGAAGACAGTAAACTAAATTTGGGGGGAAAAAGGAGCCAAACAGTGCCAGCATTATAATATTAGATGTTATTTAGAGGTGGTGTTATTTTGTTGACTTTGATTTTATATGTATCTTGCTTTATCAATTTGCTTCATGCCATTTCTTCTACTCTAATTATAAATATTTCTCCCCTGTCGTCCCCTCTTCCATGTATACAATCATCTGTTCGAGTATTACATCTTCTACCTCAGGCAATTTCTATACAGAAGCTCTTGATCATGTTTCAGTAAAATGAAACCTGGTTATATTCTTCAGAAAAGAGTGTGTTTTCTAAGGCATCTATTCTAAATTCCCCCTAAGAAATTCCATACAATTCTCCAATAATGTTCTTCAATGTTCTCTGGGTATTCATGAAACTCTCTACATAGTATAAATAATTCTATGCCAGTAGGCTTAATCCCCAGAATCTTGACGTACACATACACAGTCACAATAAAACAATAGCAAATGCTAAATAGCACTTTGGGCTAGACATTCTTTTGGACATTTTACATACATAGCTAAGTGGAACCTCATGACAATGCATGCAATAGGTCCTATTTAAACTTCCACTTTATACATGACAGACTGTGAAGCAGAAGAATAGAGTTCCAAGCAAATGGAAGATCCTGGATTCAAACTAAAATTGTCTATCCAAAGTTTATTGTTCTAACAATGTACATATGGCTCTCATAGAATCAACTGGCCGCCACTCATTCAAAGGGAGAACATTAGGACATGGTACTACAATTCAGAAGCCAGCCTTCCCAATCCCACAGGACTGTGGTCAACAGGAACTCTACAGTATCATCTGATCAGGTATATTGCGTCTGCTGTACTATTTTTTCAGGCTTCTTAACACGTTAATTTGCAAATTGCAGGGAAAGGAGGGGGGTCCCTTCATGGGAACAGCCTCCGCAATGTGCTCCATGGGTGAGTCCTATAGAGAAGGACTTTCACCTCCACATATATTTGTGTGAGTGTGGGTAGCCCAAGAGTGTTGAAGAATACTGCATGTGGACAGAAGAAATGAAACTTTCCAAGTAGAACTTAGGCAGTGGTTATTTGTCAGTGGGTAGTTGTGATGACAAGTTTGCTTTTGTATCTTCTGGGTGGGTGTGATCAATGGGGAGAGGCTCCCATAATGATAGGGGTCTAGTGATTGTGGGGGTGTTTGTGGGTGGGTGAACTGAGGATAAGCATGTGATAGACGGAAAATCCCCAGCTGCTCATCTTATTCCTCCTCCCTCCCTTCTTCATCTCCCCCCTAGTCCTCCAACCCCAAATATCTACCATGTTGCCTTAGAAATGGAAATGGCTAAAGTTGTAAAAGAGGATATTTTTTCCTTTTAAAAAATACAGTGTGAAACTACCCTCATAACAAGCAGGTTCTCTATATAAATCTATTTTTAAGATGATTACAGGGTTTCTATAACCATTCTAGCATCAACTGCTGGTTTTGTTTCCTCGTCGTCAGTAAACTGTTGGCAGGATAGTGCACCCAAGGTGTATTTTTTTAAAGGGTATAATTGCATGGCTCAGAAATTATCACTTTCATGACAATGGGTTTCATTGGTCTCTCCCTTTGAGAATCCAGTTTGGAAGCTGGGCTTGTCAGTCCCTCCAAACACACACTGCATTGTGTGTGTTGGTCTCACCGCACATCATGCTGGCAACTGCTAGGCAGAGGGTAGCAATTAAACCACACAATAGTCATCAAGGAATGAGGAGAAGACACTGTGTTTAAAATAAACGATCAGAAGAAGCACAGCCAGCTTCCCTAGGAAGGCTATCTGAACAGCATGGCAAGCCAAGATTGGGCAGGCTTTGCAAAGCAAGCTGGGAAATTCCCTATGGAGCCAAGCCAGCAGCAGCAACTGAGACCACTTCTTTCCTCAGGATCTGCAGAAGATATCCTGAGCTAACTTGCTGTGAGGTATAGGATCTTAGGAAGGAGCTCTGCACAGCTATGCTTTTTCCATTAATGGGGCCCCAAAGCTATGCAAAATTTGATTATCTAGCAGCTGTTTTATAAAGGTATGTCTTCTGTGGGAAAGCCATGGTAACTTTCATTTACCCATAGAAATAGAGGATAGATCAGGCAGAAGTCAGATTCTGGAATGAAGCTAATAAACTTCCACAATAACGGGTGGAACTCTCTATTGGCAGATGTAACTGACTCTCAAGAGGTGATAATGATGTGGCGATGGTGGGACTGAGATACTTCCCAATCTTTATCTAAGGGAAGCAAGATAACTCACTATCTAGATAAGTGACCAAAATGTTTCTCATTCTAATCAGGATGACCAGCATGGGACCTCACCACTAAAATGCCGCTGAGATCCACAAATGAGAGCTCATAAAATAATAACCAGTGTAGTGACTTGTCTGTAATAATTATGTGCCAAGACCAGAATAAAGAAAGCCACAGCAAAAATAGATGGTAGTTTATGTAACGTTTGTCCAGGGAGAGCGAGGGCATTGGGGTGCTAGCAAATGCAATAATGGAGACAACAGCATATTAACTGCTTATTAACTTGGTAGAAAGAAATGTTTCAAAGATCTAGCAACTCTCCACCCCAAACTTGTTCTCATTAGTAATGCTCTGATCTTGTTGCTTGGACTCTAGTTTGCCTTACTACAAGATCGAGTCTTGAGAACATTAATTCACTCACCGATTCAACAAATAATACCATTTATAGCCCAGGGACTTTAGCTTTTAGGTTTCTAGGGGTAAGGTGACTGTTACTTTTGTTAAGGGTCTCCCAGACAGTTGCCAAAGGAGAGAAGTAAGCTTTAGCTTTCAATTGTTTGGGCAGGCCAGTACTGGGGCTTGAACTCAGAGCCTTCACACTGTTCCTTAGATTTTTTTTTCCAAGGTGAGGCTCTGCTTGAGTCACATCTCTACTTCTGGCTTTTTAGTGATTAATTGGAGATAGAAGAATCACATACTTTTCTACTTGATGTGGCTTTGAACCTTGATCCTCAAAGCTTATCCTCCTGAGTAGTTAGGATCATAGGAATGAGTTACTGGGGCTGGACTCATTATAAACACATACTTATTATCTATTGGCCTTAAAAAGAGAGAAGTCACTCTACCCTATCTGTGGTCAGAAAGAGTCAATGAAATCTTGTTATATAAAGGGAGAGCTGAACTAATCCTTTATCATAAAGATTAGAAGTTCCAGTAGAGGATTAAGGTGGTAAATCAAAGTAAGCATTATGTTTAAAAGAGGCATAGTCAAAGCAGATGTAAAAAGCACAGATAGTGTAAAGACATTGGGATTCTTAACTGAATTGTTTGAGAAAAATTTAGAACACTGAATATAAAGGAAGACATGGGAGGAAATAAGGAGGAAAGAGGTTATATCAGGAGTTACCCTATTAGCAATGTGAATTTTATGCTTTAGGCAGAAAGAAACCAGTGAAATATTAAGAGGATTATTATGGTTGTATTTGCAATTTAGATGATATTTCCATCCCTATCTCCTACTCTAGATGGATTGATACTCTGATATGTGGATTTGATAAATGCAGATTTCTTTCTTCAATTAAGTCCAGGAAATAGATGGCTTTTAGGTAGATTGCTAAAAAGTGAGTTTTCAGACTTTAGGCTACAGGGCTAGATCCAGGACTGGTACTAAATTCCCATGGAAAGATTTTTTTCTTGTAAAGAAAACCCTGCTTGAAACTGTCATCTGATCTTTGACATATATTTGAAGAAATCTGAATAGAAAATGGAAACTACGCAGTATTATGAAAAAACATCATGCCACGTCCGTAAGAGATGGAAATTTTCTATGGGAAAAGAAGAGCCTTACTAATCCAACTTTTTCTATATGAAATCATTTCTATTTTCTGGGCTTTCTAAGGAGGAATGTCTAAGGGCAGAAACTGTAGCTTCCCGATAGAATGCCTGCCCCAGAAGTCCACCTGAAGTACCTGAAGGCCCTGAGTTCCACCCAAGTACAGCAAAACAAACAAACAAACAAACAAACAAACAGAGTCCTAGAATCATTGGCCTAAAAACATTTGAATGATGGTCAAGTTTATTGCAGAACAAATGTTTGTCAAGTGTTTTTAGCAATTGGGTTTTATGCTCAATTTTGAAATAATCTGCCTTTCTTTACTTTTAATGTGTTTATAACTTCTCCTTCTAATCAAGATGAGCAGCATACAATGTAAAAACCAACCTGAACTTTCTGAAAGTGACAAACAAGATCAAATAATACGCAAACTAAGGACAATTTCATGTGGATGTTGAAATTCATCAACTCGGTTAAAATGAGATTTATGACAGAGTATAAAGGCTCTGGAAAGAGATGAATACCATATGACAAAAACTAAAGCCATTTCCTTTAAAATCAGGAATGAGACAAGTATGCCCACTCTCTCCACTCCTCTTTGACATAGTATTAGAATTCCTAGCCAGAGCAATAAGGCAAGAAGCAAGCATAAAGGGGATCCAAATAGGGAACGAGGAAGTGACATGATTCTGTATTTAAAGAACCCTATAGACTCCACTCCCAAGTTGCTTGAACTGATTCGAAACTTTGGCAAGGTAGCAGGGTATAAAACTAACCCTCAAAAATCAACTGCCTTCCTGTATGCCAACAATGAGAGGAATGAGGCAGCAATCAGGAAAGCAACTCCTTTTGCAAGAGCCTCAAAGAAAATTAAGTACCTAGGAATTAACTGAGAATGTAAAGGACCTTTTTTGATGAAAACTTTAAAATCCTGAAAAAGAGAATAATGGAAATGTGAAGTATTAGAAAAGTAGAGGGGGTTCAGCAGCTGAAATGGAGTGCAGGGTATGGAAAGGGAATGAAATTAGATCAAGATGATGACATTGCTCCAAGTGTGGTGATCAGCATGAGTCAAGACCCAGAGGAAAGAAGTATCTGAGACTTTGAAAGACAATGAGGACACTGGACCAGGTGTAGTACAGAGGCCACCACGAGATTGGAATGCTACTTAAGACGGACATGGAGTAAGTAGTTACTCTTCAAGACAAGCTTTCTTCCCAGCCCTGCCGACAGATTCTCATCGGAGTAGGATTAAAGGTCCATTTTCTGAGTTAAATGATGTATAGACAGCATCTGCCATTCTCATTTTAACAGTTGTGGAAGCAATGGCTTCAAAAAGGTTCAATCATTTGCTTGAAGTCACAGAGACAGAGAATGAAAAACCCAGGATTAAAGGGCCCTTCTGTTTCCTAATTCTGCACTTTTTGTTTTGTTATTGTTTTTTTAACCACATCACACTTCCAAGACTTTTTAAAAGAGAAAAACCATCTCTGTAAATATTCAAAATAGGATCACTTACTCTTTGAAGTCTATTGAAGTAAGTGTCTGCCTTTCTTCAATTTAGATAGCTTCGGTATGAAATTCATAGTTTTGGGCCTGTGCAGAATACACAAGGCCCTCATTAGATTTCTTTTTTTTCCAGAGTAAATAATTCAATCCTTTTAAATCCATAGGATGCGTTGCCAGTTTGCATGTGGCAGTTTCATTGTCATGGTGACAGAATACTTGGCATAAGCAACTTAAGAGAAGAAGGTTTCTTTTTGCCTCATGTTTCCAGAGCATCCAGTCCATGGTAGCCTGGCTTTATGACTGTGGGCCCGAGGCTAATGCAGAATGTCATTTGGTGGAGCTTGGGGGAGAAGTCTGTTCAGCTGCTCACCCAATGGTGGCCAAGAAACTGAAAGAGAAAATATCTGCTAGTAGGGGGTGGCAATTCCTTCCTCCTCCCTGTTATTCCATCTGGACCCCCAGCCCATGGAATAGTATCATCCACATTCAGGATAGAGTCTTCTCCTTTTCTGGGAATGCCCTCATATTCCCTAAAGAGTGTTTTACTAATCGAAGTGTTTCTCAGTCCAACCGACATTGGATTGCAGAACTCCATAACTACTGTTCTCTTCATTTGACCACTGAAAAGACCAGAACTCAGAGAGGAATGACTGAATGACTTCCTCTTAGTCACAAGTAGAGACAAAAGAGAAGTTGAAACTATAAAAAAAAACCCCACTGTTTCTTAAATTGACAGAGACATTGAGAAGGAACTGTATTTGGATCTGAGCTGGAAGATGCTAGTTGGAAGTTCACATTTAGCCAAACTCATTTGCCGTTGTATATAAAATGTCTCAGGGTGTCAGAGCTGCACCCTGAAGCCTTGGTTGAATTCCCAGACCATGCTGCTCAACTTTATACCATGCCCAAGAAGGACAGTTCCAAAGCTGATGGGAAAGGACAGAATCTGTCAGTGCATTGATGTGACAGGCCTGAAAAAGATTCACATAGACACAATCTGTCTCTGGAGACAATTAGAAAACAGAGTAGGGGGCCATTTGTTACATCTCTCTCTTTGTTTCAAATGTGGCTGTTTAAATTTGAATTGAATGTGTTTGGGGATTTTCTACAAAAGGAGCCACTTGGAAAGCTGCCGGTTCTTGTTATTAGTCATGTTTTATTATTGAGAGGAGGAAGGCCCAGAGGAGCTGTAGAGCTCAGGCACAGGCAAGAGAGAAGGGAGGGATGGATGCACAACAATGCTTTTGTCCCACAGCATCCAAACTCATTGACATTGTCCTTGGGGGTAAATTAAAGATTCAGCATAGAAGAAGATGATTCCAAAATATTTAGTTCTATAGTTTTTTTTGTCACACTAGAGATTGAACACAAAGCTAGGTATATGCTAGACAAGCACTATTCCTTAGCTGTATCCTCCATCCGCTCTGAAGTATTTGAAATGGAAAAGATCTTACAGAATTAATCCACTCATTGGTTAAGCAGTCACCATCAACTGCCATTGGAAGTGTGAGCAAGAGAAATCCGAAGAAGGGAACCTTCTGGTGGACTTAAGTGTCTAAGTTGTACTATCTGAAGTATGCTTCTGTCAATTGGAAACTGAATCTGTTATGTACATGTGTAAATTCATTAACAACTATTGGGAAAATGTACAGATGAAGATACTAAGTCCATTGTTACGTTAGAATCAAAGACAGTATTCTTATTTTAAATGTTTTAAAGTTTATTTTTTATTATCTTTAAGTAGTTATACAATGGGGTTTCAATTCAATACATCTATCTACGAGTGAACTGTGTCTTGATCCATGCCACCCTTCCTATCATTCTCCCACTTCTTTCAGTATTTCTAAAGGAACAGAGAGAATCACTGGTGAGTATAGCAGCTCAAGAAGACAAGAAGACTGTAGAAGGGAAGAAATGAGAGCAAATTAGGGACACATGCGCACTCCTTATAGCTTTACTTCCTGTCTTTCCAAAACAAAATACCTACATTATGTACACTTGACTTTCTAGGATCAATGTCAGTTTTGACAAGAACAGGGAAGACATGCCTACTCTTTTGTGCCCATTAAAAACAAAATTTTTAGGGCCAGAAGTTTGGTGTAGTGGTAGAGTGCTTGCCTAGCATGCACGAGGACCTGGGTTCGATTCCTCCATACCACATACATAGAAAAAAGCCAGAGGTGGTGCTGAGGCTCAAGTGGTAGAGAACTAGCCTTGAGAAAGTCCAAGGACAGTGCTTAAGACCTGAGCTCAAACCCAGGACTGGCAAAAAAAATTTTAATACATTTCTTGTACATATGCTATTGTTTCTATTAAAGTACAATGATTCTTAGTGAAAGAAATGTAGTAAGTACAAAAAAAAAGTTTGGGTATTAGTACTATCTAGTTAGAATTAGGATTTATAGTTCAATCCAACCTGACGATGCTAGTAGGGGATAGATTCCAAAATTTCTTCTCCAAGGAGTCTATTTTTGCCAAGAAAAAAATACAAAGTAGGCAAATTTTAGCCAGATCCATCAATAGGTGTTAACCCTTAGAATGGGATTTTAATAGCCAATAGGTATTTATAATTAATGCGCAATAACTCAATTATGCACATCTCTTTAAATTTAATAGGCCCAGTTAAGGTAAGATCATTAAGCACCCAATTGAATGTTAAACACATATATTTGGAGTTTAACGAGTGTGCAGCAGATGCAGGATGGATTATGGGATTGTTAAAGGGTATTGAGGAGGGTGCTACAATTGTGTTGATATTTCATTCATGGTTTTAACTATCTATCCATTGGAATCTGCCCCACATGTTAGGTGAAGTCTGCTTGGGAACAGGAGTTTCATTGACAGCCTTCTGTTTAAACCCAACCACAGGAAAGGAGAACACCAGGCAACAGCCCTCTAATTAGCGTGAGAAATGACAACAACACAACAAAACCACTGAGTGTCTCCAATGACAGGTGCAGCAAATAACAAGGCTGATGAAAGATTTTGCAATTAAAAATTCTGCTATGAAGATTAATGGAGTATTATCTTAAATTAATGTAAGGCGGGTTATCAGAGACAAATTTCTGCCTTACAAGCTTCCATTCTTTTCTATTTCACTTTCTTTAATTCGTTCCCAGGCTCCGTGTTCTCATTACGATTGCCCATTATCTAAATGACTTTCTAGTTCATAGTTTCCCTATTCTTTTACTCTTTATGGTCTACCTATCTTCCCTTTGATATCTCCCCTCTCATCTTTCTCCTCTCCCTCTCCTTCTCTCTTTCCCTATCTCATTTTTCCTCTCTCCCTCTCCCACTTTTCCTCTATCTCTCTTTTTCTCTCTAGGCCAAAACTAAATGGTTCTATCCTCAATGTCAACATTCTACTTCCTATGTCTGCATCTCACTGGGTTCCCTCACTCTCCATCAAACAGGCTTTTTAATATTATACCTGTCTATTCTTAGCTCAAAGATGACACACAATTTTAATGTCCTGTGTCTCCATTAATTTTATTAGGACAAATCAGAATATTACCATGTTGGTTTTTGTTGTGATAATTTCACTATCAAATCATTCAGTAAGACTTTGCTGAGTGTTTACTAAGTGCCAGTACTATTCTAGCCATTAGGAATAGAGCAGTAAGGCAAACAGAAAAATTCTATATATTCACAGAGCTTACATTCTAGTTGATGAAAACAAACACAAAAGCAAACATCCTTCGGGTGGTGATAGAGTCAATGAAAAAAAGTAAAGCACAAGTGTCAGAAAGGTACTCAGGACGGTGGTGGTGATTTCTAAGTGTTTCACACTGATTGTGATGTTTAAGCAGATATCTGAAGGAAGAGACATGGATGAGAACAGTTAATTAGTCCTGTTTGGTGGAGATGAGAGAAATAGGAGCGGAAATCAGAGAGATGATTGAAGATCAGATAATATGGGGCCTTTACTTTAAGGGCTTTGAATTTTATTCTCAGTAAAGCAGGAATCTGATAGAGGTTTTTGACCATAGGAGAGATAGAAGCAAAGTAGGTTGAAACATCATTATGCTAGCTGCCATGGAGTGGGTCATTATTGTGGCCTTGGAGAGAAAACAGTAACTGGTCATGGGAGAATGGGTTTATGGTTTTGGAGTGAATGTTTATAGTACAAGAGATGAATATAGTCAAATTCCAAATGTACCTGTCTATAGAACTAATAGCATCTGCTGACAGATTAGATGATGCTAATTGGTACTGAACGTTTAGAAAACTGAAGTGGAAATATCATTGAAGTGTGGTGGTAATAGAAACGAAAGTTTAGTTTCTATAGGGATATTTGGAAACCTCCCAGGATTAACAACACAAGCCCAGAGATAATTGATGTTCAGTGGGTCCTGAAGCCATGTTTCCTGGCTTCATGAAATCACCTGGACAGGGAGCCCAGGAAGAGAATAGGAAGAACTGAGAACTGAGCTCCGGAGCGCTGGAGCTTCAGCAGGAAGCAGCCTAGGCAGGGAAGGAGCAGCCTGGCAGAGAGAAGAAAGGTGGAGAGGAGAGTGAGGGAGTGTTGCAATAGGGAGGAAAGGATCAATTGTGTCAAATGCTCCTGATGGGATGAGGAAGATCAGAACTGAGAAATGTGCTTTGTTGTAGTCGCATCATTGGTGACCTTGTCAGGAGCGATTTCAGTGAAGTCATGGGTGAGGGACTGATTGGTAAGTATTAAAGGGATACTAGAAACTTAGAGCTGGAGAGAGTGACATTATGAATCTGCCTGGAACGATGTTGCTTCTATAAGACAGACGTTGGATACAAGGAAAAGTAGGAGAGAAACAGCTTATTAGGAGAAAGGATATTTTATGTTTATTTGAATGAAAAACAATGCTTTCAGAGATTGTATAACCTATTTACATGATTTCAAGAATGATCCAGAGTAAAGGGAATTTTATGACGCAGGAGAGGTAAGAGGCATTGCTAGAATATCCTTCTTATGCTGATTTTTTATGCCTAATAACTTTTCACATTTAGCATTCATCTCCTATGGGAATTTGCTGCATGAATTATCTGCTATTCTTTTAATGAAGCCAAACTTTACCCCGCTAAAAAAAAGAATATCCTTCTTATGTAGATAAAGGTGAAGGAGGGCCAGGAGTTTGGTCTAGTGGTAGAGTGCTTGCCTAACATACACAAAGACCCACACGAAGACCCAGGTTTGATTTTTCAGTACCACATACATACAAGTGGTAGAGTTCTAACCTTGAGAAAAAACCCAAGGACAAAGCTGAGGCCCTGAGCCCAAACCCAAGACAGGCCAAAAAACAAAAGGGTGAAGGAGACCTGCTCCTGATTATGGGTCAGGAGGTTGAGTTTGGACATTAGACATTCATTTCTCATAACAGGAAAGAAAGCAGCATGTGTTGATGTGTGCTGATAGAGTGTTAATGATCTCTCTTCAAAATACTTTTCATATTTTGTTTAAATATAAAATTATATGTATATCTGTGTGTATATAGTTTAATATAAGTCAAGACTTCATCTAAGAATGAAAATGATGAAGCAGGAATTAAAGGATTGATGATAGAGAAGACAGGTTACAGTCTTGAGGAAAAAGAGTAGTAGTAGGATGGCTGGGTGAATCCAACTCACTAATTTTAAGTAGAAAATGAAGCACAAGTCTGGGGACACTTTCCTGAGGAGGTATGGAGGCAGAATAGGCAGGAAGCTGCACTTAACTGGGCTTCATCTAATAACAATAATAGTAATAGAGAGAAAGGAGACGAAAGTATAGGCAGTGAAATGGTTAAAACAATAAGAGGTACCAAATTAAAGCTGGGTATGATGGGGTATGGAAGCCTGGGAAGAAAGAAAAAAACAAGGTAGATTATAAGTTCTGGTGGAATGATTGGTAGTTGGGATTAAAGGAGACAATAAGTGAGCTAGAAAAGAAAGAGGTGGTTAATACTAACCAAGATGCCCTAAGACTACTCTAACAAGGAGGTGCTGCTTATAGCTCATAGGATGTCAGCAGAAGCATAAAGGGAGGAATGTGGAGGAATGGGCTGGAACCGGAGGTTCAGAGGTATCCAGAAAACAGTCCAGTATCGCACACTGTGGTGTCTGAACAGTATATGGAACACAGACAGAATCGAATGGAAAACAAACTCTATGGCAAAAGCATTCCATTACAGGAAATTTGCTTCCAGTACTGGATGATTTTAATTGGCTGAGGAAACCCAATGATGGGACAACAATCACAGATGCTACCTAAATCAGATGGTGAGCCATCCAAGCTCAAGAAGTCATGGTGATGAAACAGCAATGTTTGTTACATCAAGTTGCATGGCAATGGAGTTGGTTATGAGCTGGAGAGGTCACTATTTCTATATACGTGCCTCATGAGAGTGCCAGCAATGTCAACTCAATCCTCTAGAATTCATTCTGAAATTATAACCCATGCTTCACCTCTGTGTGAGAATGTAAGTCATTGGGAACTTGCATATTTCAAACATCTAGCTCTTAGGACAGGGCAGGACAGTTCTGTGATTTGTGCTTTCTGTTTTTATTTCCCAAGAGAAGCACAGCTGGCCACCAGGAGAGAGGTCAAAATTCCTTCAATGCCCTTTTGCCCCAGTCAAACTGTCTCCACCAAGTTGTCATATTCATTCATCTTCAGACTTTCCCACACTGTTAGGCACAGCACTCACCCCCAATCCAGACTGCCAAAATGGCAGTATAGCCTCGGAATGGAGTGCCATTACCTCCCCAGCAACAGGGAATATGTTTTCTTTCTATTTTTCTGTCCCGATCAAATGAGATTCAGTTACATGTCAGGGAAAAGCGAAATCATCAGCTTATGTCATTTAATAAAACCTAAAGTTACAAGTGTCCTGAATAGTTCCCTTAGAAGCTATTTTAAGTGGACAACCCTTCCCCAGAAAGCCTCGTGAGTGCAGAATAACAGAAGTTAATTTTAGCAAGCACTTTTTAACCTACATTTGGGGACAAAAATGCCAGGAAACCTATTATATAATTGAAGTAAAAAGAAACCCTCTGGGTGTGACAAAAAGTAGTCTGTCTCAAGTTACTGCAAATGGAAAAATGATATACCGAGGAGCTTGGTATTTGAGAAGCTCAATAGTGAGAAACTTTGTGTTACGAAGGCAAATAAGGGCACCTATATGTTGAAGAGTATTTGACACTGGGCTGCCAAGGTGACTGGCATGCTTCCATTGGATATTTTTGGTCCCAGGTGAAATCAAGCCTCTCTCTCGAAGCAGCATTTCCATACTGAAGGTTAAATATCAAATCCTAATCTGTTCACCTGTCAGAACCCCTAAGAGTCCTAGATATGTTTTACATGAAATGCTTCACTAACTAGAGGCACAAGAATAAAGGAACAAAGTAGAATTGTACTTTTTCCTACCCCATTCAGTTTTCCTAGATGTTGGAACTATTCTCTCCGCTCTGTGACTCGCCCCTCTCTCTGGACTTTCTACATTTTGCTCAGCCTTCAGGCCACCAGTTTGTCTAGTCACTATTTTGGTAAGCTTACTGGATTCTGAGATCTCTCTGACATTGTGCCTTCAGAAACTCTACTTCT